>NC_071090.1:23668954-24296454 GCF_027358695.1 Spea bombifrons | reverse complement strand
TTAGGTGATCATCTTGCTTCCTTATATACCACTGTGATGGCCATGACTGTGTTCACCCTGCCCCTCTATCTGGTTGTTTTATTCTTTTATAGTTTTTTTGTTTGGGGAGGGGGGTGGTAGTGCGGTAGTTATGGGTTGGTGGGGGCAATGGGATATTAGGATAATTTGCTGTGATCACACTGCGTTATCAACACAGTTTCTGACGTGATCTTTGCTATAGCTTTTTTTGCTTTATATTTGTGGTTTTGGGGAATTAGAATTCAGATCAATGGAGTGTATACTGTATATTTTTAGGGGCATTTTTCTTGAGATACAATTATATGTGCAATGTATTGTTCATTTATTCATTACTATGTTTTTTCATACCTTTTTCATAATATATAGAAACTTTCCAATCTGAATAAAAGCATATCATTTATATGGTTGCATTTACCAATAAAGAGGGCATTGAACATCTCACACTGGAGAAATAGAACTTGACTGCTGGTTAAGAACCCATTCAGCCTAGCTTGCCCATTTTTCCTGATGTAAAGGCTAAAACCTCAATCAATCCTTTGTCTTGTCCTAAATTAAAGATAGCCATGTGCCTATGCCTTACATGTTTAAATTCCCTCGCCATATTAGCCTCATAGGCACAAGAAACAGTGGCAAACTAGGAGACTCTCCGGGGCCCTAGGCTCATGGATTTTGGGGACCCCTTCATAGTATCATTATCACATATGGAAGACTTAACATACATTTCCCTCTCTGTTCTTCACCAAACAACAAATAGTTTACACGTGACACTGTATTCAGGATCCTCCATGTGAGATAAAATACTGCTCCCCTCAAGTGAGCTCATTTAATCCTTTGAAATGACCCAGGAGCAAATTAGATAAAGCTTTAATTTTTAATATGTAACCCTAGGAGTGTTCTAATAACAATGGGTAGAACAATGCATCAAAGGAGTTAAAATTACAAATCTGCTTTGAATAGAATGTTTCAGCAATGGGCTGTTACTAATCCCTGCATCAAAGTAACATTCTAACTCTAAATCATAACAGCCATGAACATCCTTAACTCAGATCTAAGCAAAAAAACCAAAACACGACAAAACTAACGGCTGTTAGTGAAATGCGCGTAGGGCAATTCTTTTTTGGGGGTTTATTGAGAAAGCACAATTTACTTTTTTTTTTTTTAGCTCCACCCCCCATTATTGTGTCCTAAGGATGTGGTCCTGCTTTTTTTATCTCAGAGCTGCCAACCGACTTTTCAGTCATGAAGAAGTGAACAAGAAACACTGCAAACCAGCAACACTATATCATAATTAAAAAGAAAAACAATGCTATATCCTCACAATGTAAGTTTTAGGTTGAGAAATGTTGCATTGACCCATTAGAAATGAGAAGGGAGAGAACGGACAAAGAGGGAGATTCTTGAAATAGGGTTAAGAGATAAGAGAGAGTGGGAAGAGAGATAAAGGGAAAGAGGCAGTTGAAAAAAAGAAAGGAAAGAAAAGTGACAGAGGGTATAAGAAATAGAGGGGCAAGAGAAGAAAGATTGTTTGAGAGCAAAGATCGAGAGAGACATAATAAAGAGGGAAAAAGTGAAGAATGAACGAGAATAGAGAGAGAGAGAGGAAAGATGGCTAGAGAGGGAGAGAAAGAGGGATAGAGAACCGTCTGCAGTTTTAAGTTTTTGTTTACTTTCATAACAGGTAAAGCCCACATACAGTATATCAACAATGTAGTCACACATTCATGGAAATTAAGCATTGCTGCTTCATATAATTAGAATTCTCACAAATTAGCCAATATATCCTCACGTGGGTTTAAAACCGTTTTGGCTTAGCTGTCTTTTTAATTGGATTTTGAATAAGTGATACAGGTTACTAAATGTTTGTCTCCATGAGCATACACATTTTAGGCATTCTACGCATTGGAACTCTTATCAAAGAGTTAATCCCAACATTTTCTTTACTCAAATATACCCGAAAAAAGATTAAAGTGTATCAGTAGACGTACCTTTTCTTATTAAAGGAATGTGGACAATAACAGAAAATAATGAACAAATGGCAGAATGTAATTTCCCTATTAACTAAAATAACAGCATATAGATACAAAGATAATGGATCCTTTACTCTACATGCTTATTAGAATTTTTATGACAATAATGACCCCTGGAGAAGGGTTATCTGTTAAATAAGGACAGATATCTTTTTGAGACTGTTAGCGGCTCGTACACTTGGGTATTATACTTTTATGTGATATATTTTTCCACTACAAAAGAACAAAGAAAACAACGAAAATTATCTACAAGAGTCTGTAGTGAAATCGCTCTCTGCTTTTACATAATTTATCTATTGTGTGTTTGCAAGACAAATTATATAACATTAACAAATGTGCTGGGCTGTCAACCAAGTACATTGTCTTGCACTTGCTGCCACCTGCACCTCCTATATTCATACCGGTCTTCTGTTACTGCCAGCAATTCACATTTGGCCATTATCTACATCACACCTGCTGGTACAGGTGTTCTGCCTCTATGTCAAATATCAAGGAACACTACTCATTCGGCGTCCAGCATGGTTAGCATTATATCCCTCTACTTAGGAATATGTGTCTTGCTAGTTTCTTACATTCCTTACTGTTTTTTTGGAACTTGTTTCCCTGATACCCCACCAGAATTGAACTCTTGTCTTTTCGCCTTTGATCTTAGCCTTCTCTTACTTCTTTTCTTGTGACCTCAGTGCACCTTTTGTCTTGATTCCTGTGACCTGTCTGTGAGAAACAGACTCTGGGCACCCATCCAAGCTGATCTAGATACCATGGGAGTAACTGTATTCTACCAAATACCATATGTATTAATGTTAGTATTTAGTTAATATTTTAAAAACCCTGAATTTAATCACTTGTTTTCATTTATAGTAATAATTTGTATATGTTATTTGGATAGTACTAATTCTATTGTAAATATCACTACTATAGGTTGGTATTGAAACTTAAATTGATACACTCTATACTAGAGTGCAATGATATAGAGAGACGTATTTATGTGGATATTGTACTTTTTGACTTTTGTTTTTTCATATTCCTACAGTTGTATTCTATGTGTAGGGTAAACTCCCCCTTCAAACTATCATCAATATACTGTTATTCCATGGTACGAAAAAACCCTCTGTCCAATCCCTGACGAAGTTACAAGTAAAACCAATGTCTGGCTTTTGATATTGTGTTCTAAGAAGTCATCACTGATAGTTCCTAGATAGTTCCTGATAGTAATGGAATAATATGTGACTAGTTTGCATTTTTTAACTTAAGCAAGCTTAATGGAATTGCCTAATGTAGCAAGGGAAAAAATTATATTTATGGATTATATTTGACCTTTTCTCCCAAACTTCCAAAAAGTGTAATTTTATTATATTAATAGTGAATTCCTATTTTTAAAATGATTTCTAAAATGGATAAAACCATAATAAATGTGTACCATAACCATAATCTGAAACACACTACCACCTTTCAACATATAACTTTCTCAGCGCTGATTCTGGGGCCTGCAGAACCTTCATCCACAGGTTCTCTTCATGTTGACCCAGCTTCCACCAAACATTGGGCCTGTACAACATCTGGGAGAACCTGTGCTACCTGTGCACTTAATAGAATAAAGAGGAGTTCAGCATCCATCAATACATTTGTATTTCAATACCATGAAAAGTCTTTCCTTTATGTAAATTTTAAAACGAATAAGAATTCTGGAATGAAATAAATATATAGAGGTATTTTGTTTATTTGTGTATAATATTTACAATTTAGTAGCCCTATAGGATCAATGGTGAAATAATGTTATGTGAAAACTTTACTGCATCAATAAATGAGTAAATCAGTGATCTTTCATGATTTTTAATATATGTATATAAAACACTTCCAAAAGATGGTCAGCACTCCAGGTCTTTAAATTGACAATTTCATTTTAAGTCAAGTCGACGTTTCAGTCATTGCTGACTTTCATCAGGACATACATTTGAACTAAAACAAACACATATTTATAATAAAATAGCTTGAGAACTCACCAATCTGAAGGGAGTGGGTGTGTGCTGAAATCGGCGTGTCAATGCCATTAGTGAACATGTGTGTAATAACACTGCTCATACCCGGAAGTGCAGTGTGACATTATTGTGTTCCTGTTACTATAGTAACACAGTTCATTCAGTTTGTGCACAATCAGTAATGTTTTAAAGTGATGTGAAATATGTTCTGAGGCCCCTATGGAAAAATGTACCCGGAGGAAAAAAGTCATGTAGAATCTGCACCTGTGTAGAAATATAATCTAAGTTAAAGACATGCTTTTAAATAACAGCAATAGTTTATTGCATCAAATAGAATAAAAAAAAAGAGTATACACTCAGCTTCCGGTTACTTCAGCCTCAACGTGGGGAAAGCTCATGTCAGCATCATCCAATCATCAGGATCAAGAGCACGCTACACAATAGTTGGACATGATGGATAAGTCCCATGTTCCAGCAGATATTTCAATTAATAACCATGCAACAGGTTTTTTTATTACTCTCAGAACAGGGTGGTGACTGCGTATCCTTATATGAATAGATATTGGTTCAAGATCAAGCAAGAGCTGTGCGCAGACACTATGCAAATACTATGGCTGTGTGCCAAGAAACCAGTAAAGCAAGGAGAAAGATAAGAAAGAATAGAAAAGCAAGGAGAAAGAACAGCTGCGTGAGCACTAAGGAGCCATAGAAAAAATAACTCCCATCACAATCTGTTTTCCTATAAAACAAAATCAAGAAAAGCATTGATGCATTGGAATGGAATGGTGGCTGTACTCCCCAAATAAAAAAAAGTGGCATTCTTATTGGTTTTTGGTAGCCACCAAAAAACACTTGCATTTGCCTTTGAGCTTGTTCAAGCAGCGTAAATTAAACTTAATTTTAGTATCATGTGTGCCTCTTCATATATGTTAATAGTAACATTATTACTACTGCATTATTGCTTTTTAGACATAACGTGTAATATTTATAAAGTGTATCCATTTTGATTCATTAAAAAAATATTTAGTCCTTTCAAGGCTAGGCAATGTAGTTACCACTAATTGAATCTTGACTCATGTCTGTTGAAACATGTATTGTAAAATTATCTGTTTTGATGCCTTTGCAAGCTTTACTATTAAATCAAGCTTGTTCTAAACAGAAAATATTTATGTAAAATATGAAGCATTTTTTTAGTTGTATGGTGAAATTGATATCATATACTGTCAACCTGACAGAAGCCATCTCAAGTGTCTCAAATGAGGATTCACTTTGAGAATTTAAACCTTTATTCTTTAATGAGAGAAGCTGTTCAACAGCACACAGGGAATCTCAAAATAAATAAAATCACAGACTCTAGGGAATGATTCCTAGGATCTCTGATCAATGACAGCATAGGTAATTTTTTTTTTTTACTCTTAAGAATGTGGATAACATTCTAGCGCTCCCAAGAGCAGAACCCAAATACCTAAATTCTGTGTGAACATTAACCACTGTCATTTAGTCCTTGCTGTAGGTATTTTGTTTAATTTGGTTATTAAAGTAACAGTTTTATCCTCAAAAAAGCTTCCACCTTCATGAATGCATAATAAAGTACATTTGTAAAAAAATAAATACATATATATATGATACTTACCTTCTGAAGGCACTTCAGCTCAAGAGCTGCAACGTAACGTTCAAAATGACATTCTATGTTGTAAATAATGGCTCATTGTAGTGGCATGTTGCTTTTATACCTTCATTGTGCACCTCTATGCACACTTGACTGTCTTACAACTGAGGCTGTCCTTATGGACCGCATTGGTAGGTGGCAGAGTCATGGGATTATTGTGAACCAATCACAGTGGTCCATTGGCTTTGTTGTCAGTTGTTATTCTTGTCCTATCTCACACAGATACCGGTAAGAGTGTTAAAAAAGTTGATATAGTCAAATAAAATGGTCCTATTTTTGTGTGTGTGTAACTTTTTTTAATGGCAACTTTATATTTTAGAGCTCAATGGCTGTAATTAATTGATTGAATGCTTACATTCATATATTGTGAAAATATTTCCTTACTTGTCCTCAAACGATATGAATACAATATATGCCATGTGTTGGTAGAGTGAATTAGAGGCAAATTATGGTTTACCAAATAAACAGTAAAATGCAAACAAAAAAACCCCACATAACTATAGTCTTTTGGGTTTGAAATACCCCTGGTAATGAAAGGAACTACTAAATAAAAACTAATTAAGGTCTGTTACTGCTGGAGTCGATAAGTGTTTTCCCTGGGAATCGAATGGTCTTTCCTTATACTACTCTAGCAGAACAAAAGGCCATTGACTCTTCGCACAGATTTAATGTTCTATGATCATTTGGTAGAACTTTTGCAGAAAATAAATATTGTTGTGGAAATTTTATTGAAGGCAAGTGTAAAACCTTGGAAACCATGAATAAAGTTAAATATAAAATGGTAAAAGAGGAGAAAGCAGCTTGAAGATTTTATTGGTTGTTGATAACTGAACCTTCATAGCATTTTGGACCAGAATTACTTTCTAGCCATTTCACCAGTAAATGTTAGGTAGAGCTGGAAAGTAGGCTTTACTTTACTTCCCAGGAATTGACATAGCTTTATGGGCATGGGTATCATGCAGTAGGTGGTAGATTCTACACAAAAAGAGGCATTGGTTACACATTTTGGGATAAGTACATTTTTAAGATGTTTGAATAGAAAAGGTGAAGTCCTGCATAAACATAGGCTTCGTAGCTGCTACTGCTGCATATTTTACTGTGCAGAATCTGCAATAGTTCATTTTGTGGCTTAGAGCGAAGGTCCCACAAGATATGTCCACTGCAATAGATACTGCTTTAAGACAAGCGTGTAGGATGTATGCATTAGTTGTGTTTGTTAAAAATGCAAGGATATCGTTTGTTGCAGAAAATGATGCATTGACTGCATGACAATACAATATATAATTGTCACGACACAGCGTAGGAAGGAGACACCGAAGTCAGGTAGGACTGGTAAGGCATAGTCCAGGAAGCCGAGGTCAGGGAGCCAGAGATCAGGAACGTTGAAATACAAGCCGTGGTCAGGATACCGGAGAACAGGAACGTCGTGGGATAAGCCGAGGTCAGGATACCAGAAGACAGAGTAAACAGGAACAAGCCAGGTAAGCAACAGGAAGGCAAATAGAACGCGTACTGAGGAGTAGGCACTACCGACCATCAGAAGGCAATGGCTGTAGGTTTCAGAGTCTCTTATATAGGCACAGGAGTTAGGCACTAATTAGGAATCTCCCGCCAAATATTCAAAGTCCCGTTACGTCACTTCCTGTGCCGCCATCTTGTGTGTGGCGTATTCGTAACCTCCCAGTATAAGACGATACAGTTTCCGGCTGCGCCACTAGGTGGTGTGAAGAGGATCGAGTCAGGACCCCGGAGCTGAACCTGTCTCCTGGCTGCGGCTGCTGTGATCCTAGCGTGGAGGCGGGAAGTCTCCCTCACCGTCGCGGCGGCTGCTGCTGCCGTGCAAAGGCAGGGGGTCTTCCTCTTCTTCGCGGTGGCTGCGGCTGCCGTGCAGAGGCGGGAGGTCTCCCCCTTCTTCGCGGCAGTTGTGGCTGCTGTGCGGAGGCGGGGGGTCTCCCTCTTCTTCATGGCGGCTGTGGTTGCCATGCAGAGGTGGGGGGTCTGCCCCTTCTTCGTGGCGGCTGCAGCTGCTGCGGCTGCTGGTCAGAAGCGGGAGGTCTCCCCATTCTTCGCGGTGGCTGCGGTTGCCGATCAGGGGACCCGGAGGATCTCCCTGCCAGGTGCGTGACAGTAATGCATTAAAAACTTATTATAAAATTACATTAATGAGTAAATTAAGTGTAAATAATTGCAAGCATGCATTGGTTATGCACATTAACATGGAATTTGTCCTTAATACAAATATGTATCATTTGTACTCAATATGCTGTAAAATCCATCAGTATTTATTAATAATATTCTGGAGGCACGTAGCTTAAGCTTTACAATGTGGATGAAAAAAAATCCAATAACTTAATGATAACCTTGGAAGCCTCTGCCCATCCTTGTCTATGCTCTTCTCACTTAAATGTGCCCTACTCGTTTGGCTCATGCTGTGGCCTTTTTTACATTTTTTATAGCTTGTTTGCTGTGAATAGTCTCTTAGACTTGTGCATTTGGATTTGTACAGTTTTTTTTTTGTTTTTTTTTTTTTATCATTTTCCTGATTTGTACATTCATATGAATCTCCAAAAACAAGACACAAGCAAAAACTAGTCAAAATATTTGTTAAAAAAAATTGATCATTCATTTGTTTGTTTTAGCATGCTTCCTTTGCTCTGGGGGTAGAGGTAGAGGAAGGGAATGAGAGAGAGAATTTTTTTTGCTACACATTTCTTTTCTGAATGATAAAAACCTCTCTGAATGTCGTCCGAACCAAAAGATAAGGAAATTACATTTGTTTCCCGAAAACTAAATGTCTAGTATCTGTACCTAGGATTGTCTGGAAGCAATAATGTTCCTGATATACAGTGGTGTGAAACAGTATTTGTCTCTTCAAGATTTCTTCATATTTTTCACACTTATATGTTTCAGAAAATCAAACTAATTTTAATATAAGACAAAGCTAACCCAAGTAAACACAAAATGCCATCTTTGATTGATTTTATGTATGGAAGAATAAAGCTATGCAACCCTACCTGGCACTATGTGAAAAAGTTATGTAGTTACTAAATCAACCAATTAATCAAATGTTTTTGATAATTTTACTAGACACATCCATGTATGATTACTGTGAGTCCTGTTAGGGCTGAAAGGTCCAGAAAAGTCATTGACATCTAAAAGTCTGGAAAGGGTTACAAAGCCATTTCTAGGGCTGTGGTACTCTAGTGAACCACGGTGAAAGCCATTATCTACATATGGAAAACACTTGGAACAGTGTAAACCTTTCCAGTAGTGGCTGGTTTACCAAAACTCCTCCAAGACATTCATCCAGCAGGTCACAAAAGAACCCAGACTAACATGTAAAGGACTGCAGGCCGCACTTGCCTCAGTTAGTGTTCACAATTCCACAATAAGAAAAAGTCACATGGGAAAAACCACTGCTGACCAAAAAGAATACAAAGGCTAGTCTTACATTTGCTGAAAAAGATCTTGATAACCCAAAGATTTTAGGGATAACATTTTGTGGACTGATGAGTCAAAAGTTGAATTTTTTGGAAGGCACTGTTACATACAGAGTTAAGCTAACACAGCTTATCATGATAAAAACATCATGCCAACAGTCAGACACAGTGGAGGTAGTGTGATGCTCTGGGGCTGCTTTGCTGCTTCTGGACCTCAGCAGCTTGCCATAAATCCGTGAACCATGAATTCTGTTCTCTACCAGAAAATCCTGAAGGAGGATTTTTGCCATCAGTTTAGGACCTAAAGAGCAGTTGGCTTATGCAGAAGGCCAATGATCCGAAACACACAAGCAAGTCTACCTCTGAATGGATTAAATGAAACAAAACGGAGGTTTTGGAATGGCCTAGTCAAAGCCCTGACTTAAATTGGAATGAGATATTGTGGCATCCAATATGGGCGAATTAAACCAGATTGAATTGTGGTGATGTAGCAGTAATATTCATATATGTGCCAAGCTGCTAGACGTGTGTGCTTCGGTATTAACATTTACTAAAAACCTCTTTTTATGGTATTTCAAACAGACAAAAGAATTGTTGCACTGTAAATTACATTGTCACATCATGATTTCAAGAATTAAAAAAATATTATACAACAAAAAGGATAAAATTGCCAAAACTGACACTAAAATACCTAATTTATTTATTAACTTTCACCACTAGGTGTATCATTGCATAAATTGGGCTAATTAAGCTTTTTTTGGCCTAAGCATCTTCCAGCGCACAATCATCATTTACTATAACAATTTGGAATATACGGTCTATAAACCATTTGTTTTACCAACAAAACCCTTGAGATCTCCGCTAGCCAAATTTCGATTTGACAATGATGAGGTTTTGGATAGGATATGATTTGCTTTAAGGGTTAAAGTGTTGGAACAGTACTTGTGCCTACTATTTTTATATATACAGGTCACTTAATGTTTAGGGAGTTTTATTGTTAGCCATCTGTAAAATGCTTATACAAAAACTGATTTAAATTTACTAAAAAGGTGCCAAATTCTGCAACAATCTTGTATTTTACAACCTTGTGACATTATGCAGTGAGGATGACTGCAGTCAGCAAAAGTCCCATGTTAACAAATATTTACATAATTGGATGTCATGTACTAATAAACATGGCTGCAAAAAATAAGCAAAAAAAAACCCCAAATCATTTTTTGATTTGTATTATCAGATATATTTCTGTAGGAACACAGTACGGAAACAGTACATTTGTGCTTGTTAATCAAAGGCATTCTTCAAAATCTCCATGGATACTACTTTTTGTGCTCTATACCATTAACAATTGTTGGAAACATGCTCTCCGGTCATTTTTGGATGGTAAATTGTAAAAGGGGTGCTTCTTCTGACCCCATCAGGCATGTCTGATTCTAGCCAGAGACTATTCCCAGTATTTTCTTTTCAAACATTGTGTAGATTAGGAATCTTTTCCTGTAAAGATTGATTTGTTGTCTCTAAAAGTAATGTTTTTTGCCTCTCTCTCTTTCGATAACACTGCAGCAAAGATACACTGCAAGATCATGAATCTGCTCAGCTGAATCTGTGGGTCACATTTAGACAACTGCAGATATAGCATACTATATTAATGTTATTTTCTATTTGAAAAATAAATCTGAGAATTTTGTTGTTTATACAAAACATTAAAGGCGATTAAAACTGAGTTTACAATAGCTCAATCTTTTTCATGTCCACAGAGTTTAATTAATTAGGCTATTAATAATTGTATTAAATTAAAGAAACTTTACATACAGGGTCAAGTGGAAGTCAGAAATCATTTGTTCCTCGCTTCAATAACTATTTATAAATAGTGTTAATACCTCATATGTACTCAACATTCATGTTTTAGTGGTTTTTATTTTAAATATCGTACAACTTACCTCTACATTATTGTAAACCTTTGTTACCTACCCGCAACAATGGGGGAGGCCTCCATCCGGCTCCACACAGCAGATCCTTCTGACGGGACAACGGGGAGACGCTCTCCTGGTACCTTGTGGCCAACACCTCTTCAGTGTCGCACAACGTCTGACGGATCTTCTTTCAGCTGCCTCTGACTACAGTGGCTGGCTGCATCCTTGCACGCAGCCACACACAAGATGTCTGCAATGGACAGATGTGAATCGACTGATGTCACTCTATTTTGAATTTTGCACTCATTCCGAGATTGGTGCATTTTTTCCTGCCTTTTCCTATAAAACTGCACCTTGCCCTCTGATGGTCTTACCCAGGCCCGGACTGGGACAAAAAATAGGCCCGGGCATTTAAGCCTGAGCAGCCCATATTTATTTATTTATTTATTTATTTATTGTTAAAGCCCACCCTTCATGTACCATCTTTGCATTTAATCATTCACACAAATCATTAACACATTCATTAATGCAGTCTCACAAATCATTCAAGCAATTCATCCACACATGAATTCATTAATTGTCATACGCATTCACACAATTCATCCACACATTTATTCATTCTCATACGCATTCACACTACCCCCTCTCATCATCTTATCTGCCCCTTCTCACTATGTTCCCCCTTTTCACTATGTAACCCCCTTCCCCACTTATCAATATGTACCGCCTCTATCTATCCCCTCTCCCCCTTTCTCACTACCTAACCCCCCTCTGCCCCTTCTCACTGCAGCCCCCTCCCTCACCCTACTTACCTTGTTGCCAGAGCAAGCAGCAACTGCGACCGCGCCTGTGACAGGGCAGGATTGACTTAGGGGCTGATGGAGCTGCAGCTCCAGGCTAGTACCTTAAAATATGGCCGCATTAAGGCAGAGCCCCTTAAGCCCGCCGCAACTGTAACCGGGTCTGCCACTCTAAGGCAGAGCCGGCCTTAGGTGTTCTGGCGCCCTGTGCGGACTACTCCTCTGGTGCCCCCCATCCCAAAAAAAGAAAGGAATAAAAACTTGTAACAAAACTCCCCTTTCTCACTATCTATCCCCCTGTATCACTATCTACCACCTCTGCCTCTTCTCACTGTTATCATTATATACTGAGGCAGACATTGACGGTGGTACAGCATAATACTTATCACTATATACTGAGGCTGAAATTGACGGTGGTACAGCATAACACCTACCACTATATACTGAGGCAGACAATGACGGTGGTACAGCATAACACCTATCACTATATACTGAGGCACACATTGACAGTGGTACAGCGTAATCCCTATCACTATACATTGAGCCAGACATTGACAATAGTGCAGCATAACACCAATCACTATATACTACGCCAAACATTGATGTGGTGTAGGCCTACCACTTCATTGTCTGGCTTAGTAGTAGGGATGCACCGAAACGAATTCTGGACTGAAACCGAAAATGCAGCATTTACCTGTCCGAAACCGAATATGACCTCCCCACACCATAAAAAAATCTAACACTTTTATTTAAAGTAAGTAACACACCAAAATAGGACAAAACAATTAAAAAACAATATTATATGTATATATATGATTGTTAACAGCAATCACATTCCTATCATGCCCAGGCATACCCAGATTCCAGGATGTACTCGCAGACTTGGCATGATAGGAGTATGATTGCCCTATCTACCCCTTCTCACTCCCTTCTGCCCCATCTACCCCTTCTCACTCCCTTCTCCCCTATCTACCCCTTCTCACTCCCTTCTCCCTATCTACCCTCTTTCCCCCGTCTCACGCCCTTTTCCCTATCTACCCCCTCCTAACTATCTACCCTCTCCCTCTTTGAAGTTCACTTACCTTTCAGGAGTCCTGCGGTGGGGGTGCAAGGCCTCTGCCTCCCAGCTCTGCCACTGTATGGAACAGTATAGAGTGATGGGAGTTATGATGTACTTTTAGAGCATAATTAGATCATGAAAAAGACATTGGAAATGGTACAGCATAACACCCATCACTCTCACACACTTACCAATCCACACATATATACCAATCCACACATATATACCAATCCACACGTATATACCAATCCACACGTATATACCAATCCACACATATATACCAATCCACACGTATACCAATCCACACGTATACCAATTCACACGTATACCAATCCACACGTATGCCAATCCACACGTATGCCAATCCACACGTATGCCAATCTACACGTATACCAATCCACACGGATGCCATTCCACACGTATGCCAATCCACACGTATACCAATTCACACATATATACCAATCCACACATATATACCAATCCCCACATATATACCAATCCACACATACACCAATCCACACATATATACCAATCCACACATATATACCAATCCACACATATATACCAATCCACACATATATACCAATCCACACATACACCAATCCACACATATATACCAATCCACTCTCACTGAATATTTTCCTACCTTTCCTCTTTTCTCCTTACAGCTCCTTTTCCTCCTCTTCGCTCCTCTTCTTCAGTTCTTCTGTCTTCTCTGTCTTCTTCCGGTTCAGAGGGCAACAGCTGCTATGCGCCGGGGTTTGTTGTCAGATCCTGGCGCACAGCAGCTGTTGCCGTGCAGATCACAAGGGAGCGGTATCGGAGGTCTTTAACAGACCTCCGGCTCCCTTGAGTGATTTTAAGCCGGGTTGAACCCGGCTTAAAATCACTCAAGGGAACCGGAGGTCTGTTAAAGACCTCCGATACCGCTCCCTTGCGAACCTGCTCCTCCAGCGGCGGACATTACTGTCCGTCTCTGGAGGGGTGCCGGGTGCCGCAAGTTGGCACCCCCTGATGAGCGGCACCCGGTGCGGACCGCCCCCCGCTCCCTAGAGTGTGACGCCCTGTGCGGTCGCACACCCCAAAGGCCGGTCCTGCTCTAAGGGGCCGGGAAGCCCCCACCAGGGCCGGCCTTAGGGGTCTGCGGCCGCACAGGGTTTAAATTAAAACATCGGGGTTTTTTTCCAACTTTATTTAACATCCTCCATGTTAAATAAAGTTAAAAAAAACTTTATTTAACATGGAGGATGTTAAATAAAGTAAAAAAAACCCCGATGTTTTAATTTAAACCCTGTGCGGCCGCAGACCCGTAAGGCCGGCCTTGGTGGGGACTTCCCGGCCCCTTAGAGTGGCGGACCCGGTAGGTAGGGTAGGGGCCTGGAGCTGCAGCTCCATCAGCCCCTAAATCAATGCGGCCCTGCCGTGGCCCGGCCCACCGGGCAAATGCCCGGTGTGCCCGATGGCCAGTCCGGGCCTGGTCTTACCTATGTTTGCCATAGGGTGTCCTGTCTTAGTATGCTCTATTGCTACTTTGCTCCTGTCTTCTTGACCTCAGCTTCTTACTCGATAATTCTGAACTCCAGCTTCCTGACTTCTACTTGATGTATTGTCTGCCTGTCTAGACCTACCTGTGTGCACCCCTAGAGTTAGTCCCCGGTCTTGGAAGAACGTAAAAAAGTCTCACAGACACTTGAATACAAAAAGCTCAACCCGAGAGGGAACCGGTTTGAGGGCAAAGAACTCTTCAGAGACCAAGGAGCTTTCTCTAGTTTTTATACGTCATCCTACCCTGAAACAGCATCCCCTCAACTGCGATGTGTGTGACATTATCAGCTGATATCTCATATATTTCTTCATTTTTCTTTGCAGTGTTTTCACTTTATTATTGGTATCCTGCTATCAGTCATCAGAAACCAGTGTATTTTAGTACAATTTGCAAATGTGAAGTGATACCTGTTTTACTGATGAGTTTCTATATTCAGTCATTCAGTGTTGGTAAAAAAGTTTAATCTCTTAGAACAAAATGTGTATAATTATACTTATGATGATACTAAAACAGAACTCAGCCTACGTAAGTGATTCACAGTATTTGAGTGGATCCATGATAGTAAAGTTAACAGAAAAAAAGAAATAACAAAGACTTCACTTTTCAAGTTAAGCATCAAAGAGAACATGATTAAGTAAAGGTTCAGCCGAGGCCTGGAAATCACTGTTGAACAATATGTACCATGCCACTTCAAAAATGTTGAAATTATTCCTACGCTATACATCCAATTATAGGGCTATAATTTTGCTCTATAGGAAACAAGTGGAAGAAAACATTTAATAAAATGCATGCCATGGAAATTGCCAAATCTCTTGTTTATTTATTTACAGGGTACAGAATGTTTAGTATGATTATTTTCAGGTGCTGTGGAGGAAATTTATTTGTGGGTGTTAGAACAGTGACTATGATTAATTTTTTTGCCAAGGCACATGGGAACACAGAGATTCATGCCATGAAGTAAAATGTAGGTTAAAAATGTCACAATAAATAGGATGTAGATTTTCAAAAAAGGAAAAAAAAAAACATATTTTTTAGTTTATTATGTTTGCAAAAAAGGAACACAATTTTAAAATATTAATATTTAGAAGCATTTTTGCCCTGTTTAATAATGCCCTGAATTTACTGAATAAAAGTTTTAGCTCAAACAGTAACAATTTTCACCCAAACTGTCACGTGTGGAAAAACAAAAATAAGAATGCTAAAATATATTCATCACTAAAATAACAATAAAAATATAATAATAATAACAGAAACTTTCTATTTTTTTTTGTATGTATAACTGAAGTACTCTTCTGGGTATAAGAAAATGACATTCAGAATTCTCAGAGACATAGATGTTAACCCTCTGTAAACCAGTAAGACCTAATTTAGCTCAGAAACTCTCAGAGGCATCATCCCTCCATCTGCTTCGACAGAGAGATGCAGAGAAGATTACTCTTGTAATTAAAGGAAGCCAAAATTGACCGGACTTATGAATAATAATGATTTTCTATTATTAGCAGATAACACCCCAGTTATTGCCAAATTTTACCATTTGTCAAAACTTTCTTACAGCAGTAAAAATACACCTGGGAATCCAGCTAACTTGGTATAGTGTATAGGTAGCTTTATGTCCACGCTGTCTGCCATGTGTTACAAAACATACCACAAATAATACCCTTTGAAATTTGATTGGTTACACTCTTAAATACTATACAATGTGTATTATGTTTGTTTATTATGTTTGTGTTTAAGGTGTATTCTATCAGATATTGTAGTAACGTATGCTGTGTGATATTAGGAATACAAAATTATTTCCTCTTTCTTTTCTGTTTATATTGCTTTGAAAAATAAAAAAATGTATATACATATATTTATTTATTTTGTGTGTGCTATTTTTTTTATAAATACTATACAATGCAAAGGACCTTAAGTCCAGCCTGATGACATAGGTGAGGCTGATGGCTGTATATGCGCAGGCATGCGCTACATTTTCATACTGTGTATCGGGCACAGATGGCCAGTGGCACACCAGGCATTTGCCCAGTGTGCCAGATGGACTGTCCATGCCTGGCAGAGACTATTAATACAGAACAAATAAAGCATCCTTGAACTTCTAGTTTATTAAACCCCTATCCATGTGATATTGTAAAAAGAGCTGGAGTATCTTTACAATACAGCTGTACATACTTAGATCTTTGTTTCACGGTATAGGCTATCTAAGTTTGAAGCTATTAATTAAGCCACTGAAAGAACAATTTTATTTATCGCCTTGAAATTACTGCAGCTCTGCATGAATAATTATAACCGTATTTCTTTTCAAGAGCTGTATTGTTTTGTTTTTTTTTAACAGTGATATACTATATGGTCCTAAAACATTATAACTTAATGAAAATAATAACTGTCTTAAAGCACAATAAAATAGAAGGATTTATATACATTTATATTATAAACAAATTATATGATATATTGGGAATGAAAAATGTAGTATATTTATTACAGAGAATTTGCTTTTATAGTTGCTTGAACTTATTTTGTGTAAATTACCTAAGGTTTCATTATGGTTTGTTAAATTGCCAAAATCAAAATGCGAGCTTTGACTGTAAAACAGATATATTTATCACTTAAAAAATATACTTTAAAGAAACTTGTAGAATTAAAATCAAGCCAGAACACATCAATGATGACAAACAAATTCTATTTTAGTCTTAACCAGCTAACATTTATAACAAAATTACCATTTAAAATGTTCTAGCATCTTATTAATCACAAAGCTAATGATTAAATAATATAGTTTTGTATTTCACTTGAGTACCAATGGGATCAACAGGCCTTTTGGGCAATATATCAGTATGGCAATAGCAAATAAAATATAATATTATTTGAATGACTGTGCGCCTTTGTGCATTTTGTAAAGCTATTAGATCCTGGACATATTTTACCATGAAATCATTGACATAGTTCAATAAAACACTTGTATTTGTCAAACAACCCATGGGTAGTTTGATAGAAATATGAATATGACCAGGCTATGGCCTTAATGTTTAACCCACCTGCCAGGCTTAGATTTAAATCTTTGTTTTGTACACTGTATTCTGCACGTGATAAACATATTATTTTTAAAGCTCCACTACTCTCTGGCTCCCAACAGTCAACCAAGTCGGTGCTATAAGCACGTTAGCTACTCATGCACCTTAAACAAAGTAATGGACACATTCTCTGGGTGCCGTTACTTATATATACTCATTCATGCTCACACACAAACACATACACATCCATGCTAACACAAACACATACACACTCATGCAAACACACACATCTCACATAACTTACATATACATGTTCACACACAAACACAAATACACACCATACAGTGTATCCATCCTACCTCCTCTAAAACTCCGTAACCCATAGATGTTAATGCTCACACACACTAACATACTTAGACACCCACACTAACACATGCACACTCAGACACTTACATCCCCAAAAACTCAAAATAAAACACATCCAGGCACTCACACTAACAAGCAACCAGATATTTACACTAACAGATGCACACACATCCAGACACTAACACAACCACTCACATTAGCACACATCCAGAGACTTATATTAAAACACATATCAACACAGACAATCCACAATGACCACAACCAGACAAATTACATTACAGTTTAAATGTTTATTTTATATACAATTCAATATTTGGTCTGCTTTTCCTTCAAAGCAGCATCAATTTTTTGTACGTACACTTGCACAAAGTCACGGATTTCATAGACAAAGAGTTAGGTTTATGATTAAATAACTAAGCAAAACTGGTGTTAATGATCATTAAGATCATTAATTAAAATAGAAACAGCTGTATGGGAGGAATTCAACTGCTTGAGGAACAGCCAAACTCACTAACAAGGTGAGGTTGCTGAAGAAAGTTTAACCACAGCAACAAGTTACAAGGTAGTTTTCAGATGCTCTGTCCAAGCTCCAATGCTGAGGAATGTAGAAGCAGTAGTCGGCCAAGGAAACTTAATCCAGCAGATGAAAGACACATCATACTTACTTCTCTCCGCAATCGGACAAGTCCAGCAGTGCTATCAGCTCAGCACTGGCAGAAAATTATGGGACCTGGTACATACATCTACTGTCCAGAGAAGTCTGGTCAAAAGTGGTCTTCCATGAAGAGCAGTACAAGAATGAGTGTTTGCACGCAACACTGAAGCATGGTGGAGGTAGCTTGCAAGTTTAAGGCTGCTTTTCTGCACGTGGAGTTGGGGATTTGGTCAGAATTAATGGTCTCCTCAATGCTGAGAAGTACAGGTAGATAATTTTCCATCATGCAATACCATTAGGGAGGCAGCATGAGAATGACCCCAAACACATAGCCAACATCATTAAGAACTATCTTCAGCGTAAAGAAGAACAAGTCCCGGAAGTGATGTACAGCCTCCACAGAGCCCTGATCTCAACATTATCAAGTCTCTCTGGTACAGAGAGAGAGAAACACTGAGGCTTCCAAGATCTACAGCAGAACTGTGGTTATTTCTCCAAGAACAACCTATCTGCAGCTTTCCTTAAAAAATCTGTGCAAGTGTACCTAGAAGAGTTGATGCTGTTTTGAAGGCAAAGGGTGTTTGTCTGTTTAGCCATTTTGCATTTTGTTAATGATAAAAATGAACTATTATAACGTCTATTCTGAGGACACATCTATTTTAACAGAAATGAAAACATTAAGTAAAGGAATTCCTTGCTGTCCATAGATTCCATAGATGTTCTTGCAATAGTTCTTTCTAACGGAACTCTCTTAGTATTCAGTGCTGCTAAGAACAGGAGACTTCTCAATGTTTTAACTTTCAAAGAAAGAGCACAGCAACAAAGGTTTCCCCATCAGAGCTAACTCATACATGTATTTGGTGCAGATTGTCAAGGAACAAAGGACAGAGAAGGGACCTCTATGTTCTTCTTAGGTGGGAGGGCTTCAAAGAAAGGTGAAAACAAGTCTTTTCTTCCTTCCTATTTGGCACTCAGCTGAACAAGCTATACTATTCTTACTCTACTTTAATAGATGATTCCCCATAGGTTTACATTTCAGTGCCTCCTCCAGATTGTCTTATAAATGAGAGGCTGAAACCTCCAGGTTAACAATGCTAAATATAATTTATTCTGAAGATCTTGCCTGCTTCTTATACTTTTATTTGAAACATTGAAATCCCTTCCTATACGCAACACATGTATATTTTAACCCCTTAACTACTGAGGGTTTTCCATACCCTAAATACTGGAGCTTTTTTTGACCATGTGTTTATTCAACCATAATTCCTTTTTCCATGTTTGATATATCCAAACAAATCAAAAATCTTTTTTTCAGGGCAAGTAGGCCGTTCTTTTGAAACCATAGAATTACCGTATTTGCTCGATTATAAGACGACCCCGATTATAAGACGACCCCAAAATCAAAATATTAATTTAGGAAAAAAACAAAAAGCCTGAATATAAGACGACCCTATAGGAAAAAAAGTTTTACCAGTAAATATTAATTCATGTAAATATATATTTTTAAATTTCCTTTTATTTGCCAACCTGCCCCCCCCCAGTTATGCCACTCTGCCCCCAGAAATGCTTTATACCCCCCCTATTTGCCACTCTGCCCCATGATATGCCTTATACCCCTATATGCCACTCTGGCATATAGGGGGTTAAAAGGCATATCATGGGGCTGAGTGGCATATAGGGGGTTAAAATGCATTTCTGGAGGTATATATGCATATCATGGGGCTGAGTGGCATATAGGGGGTTAAAATGCATTTCTGGAGGTCCAGAAATGCATTTTAACCCCCTATATGCCACTCAGCCCCATGATATGCCTTTTAACCCAGCATGTACTGGCTGCCTTGGCTTGATAGGAGTGTGATTGCTGCTAACAGCAATCACACTCCTATCAAGCCAAGGCAGCCAGTACATGCTGGAACCTGGGGATGATAGTAGTGGGATTACAGCCTCCCTATGCCATGCTACAACCCCCACCCCCCTTACACATCCATGCTATCACACACAAACACACATTCACAAACATTTAAATACTCATTCATTCCATTAATCACACATACTTCACACATTAATCACACATACTTACCCAAAAACCCTCCCCCACCCCCTTACCTGAACTGCAGATCTCTCACTCGAAGACTTCTGCAGGGGACCGGCTGTACCAGCAACTTCTCTGGCCCCGCCCCCAGAGGAGGGAGGGGGAGATAGAGTTCTGTGAGGAAGCTACAAGCTTCCTGTCCTCCTGCTTCTAACGGAAGAGACGCTGCTCGCGACCGGTAAGCAGCATGGCCCCAGCCATTTTTTTGGGGTCTCATTAGAAGACGACCCCGATTATAAGACGAGGGGTATTTTTCAGAGCATTTGCTCTGGAAAAAACCTTGTCTTATAATCGAGCAAATACGGTACATAAAATGTTGTAATCATAAACTTAAACACACATTTTACAGTTTTGCTCAGGATTTTTTTTAGGGATTAGGTGCCACTGCTGAACAATGGGCCAATTTATTTTCACAACACTTCTTGATTACAGTATTACCCTACCTACATCATTTTTTCTTGTTCTAGAGGGCCACATCCATCCCTTATATAGTACCCTATTATGTGTTTTAATACTTCTGACTTAGGGGTTTGTGGTAGAAAAGAGTTTTCTTTTTATTTCCTACTTCCTGTGGTAGAGGTAAAGGAATTTCATATTTTTCATTATTGTTTCATTATTATTTTTTTTATCCTTTTTGCCATATTTAATTTTTGTACTGATCCAAGGCAAATATATCTTAATTTAGTGATCTCTCTCTTATCTTGTTAATTTTAGTGATGGAATGGGAGTATTAACAGATCTCAGCATGGTCTGAAATCATTCAAGTTTTTTGCTCTTTCTAAAACAGATAAATGCGATATTTATTATATGACACATTTAGTGCTTTAGCAGAATAACCATTTTTTGCAATTGAACTTGCATATTGCATACTTTAAAAAAAATATAAGATGTTTTCAGAGTGCTCCTGAACATTCTAAAAAGAAAGATCTCTGCATGGCGTTGTGTTATTGCTGATATATTTAGTATTCACTATAGGTTGCAAATGCCAAATAATGTTGTGAATACGTTGTTCAAGCTTGTTGCTGTAATGGAAATTATTATGTACAGCCTTCCATGCTGTTCTCAAAGTGTAGAGGTGGAATTTGGTTGGCTTGAGAAATTCTTACAAATACTTTTAAAAATCAATAAGTTTACAGAAATTAACTACATAAGCTTTGCAGACAAGTGATTGCTTCTATTGTTTAAGAATAGTTACAAACATTTTCAGCAAAAATACTAAAATGTAAACGCAGTACTTATACTATAATCACAACTGGAATAAAAACACTTTTGTTATAATAAAGCATAGCCTTAATTCTAGATTAATTACATAGCATCCTCGGTTAACCCTAAACCTGTCCACCCTATACAAATGTCTTTACATGATGTTGACGGTCACTCGAAGATGTCATATTTATATATTTATTTATCACCGCAATAGCCGTCTTTTAGCCCTCACGTGAACAATATAGCAGTCCTTGCTGTGATGCCACCTCCCAGATCCTCTAGACCGGAGGAGAGGATGTCACCGCAATTGCCATAGTTTTCACCTCACGTGAACTGAGGGCAATATGAAGGTACTTGTGGTGACGTTCTCCGCAGCGCCGACATTTTGATGAAAGTTGCCGCCAGGTTATGTCCGTGAAGATGCGGACAAAGAAAGAAGATAGCAGTTTAAGGATTGAAGATTGAAGATAGAATAGAGACAAAAGAAGATAGAAGATGTCGTCATCAGAGAAGAAATATTAAGAGAGCATGAGAGAGAGTGAGGAACTACGAATTTCAGATGAGAATTCTGAGCTTTTTTCTTTGCTTTCGTGGGGGGTTAGGACTCATTTTCAGAGCTTTGTACAAATTGTCGAATTTACCAAAATTCTATAAATTTGTAAATCTGAATGGACAAGTCTAAGAGCCACCTCGTCATCACCAGTCTGGCCCTGGGTACAGCCAATGATTAAAAAGTACATCTAAGTGGCAACTTCCTGTCTTGTATTTGCTCATGGCCTGGATGTGGATGCATTGGAGTTGGAGCAAATAGTAAAGAGGACTTCAGAACCTCTGGCTAGTGTCCAGGCCCAATCCCTCTTGTACTTTGTCACATCTATTTATGGATTCAATGTTTTTCATATTTCGATATGCATATTCAGATACATTAGTAGCTATTCTTTGCAGCAGAGTGTTTGTTTACAAATTATTCATTTGCTTTTACGTGCAGACATATATTTGCATATCCTACATACAATCAGAGTATATTCTGGCATTAATTTAAGAGAAACAAAATAATGTATTGGAATTTAGAGAGTTTATTTGAATTGATCATGGATTAATTGCTCTTTTAGGTTAATCTCTCAACTGAATCTCTCAACTCTCAATATACTAAGTGACTAAGTTAAAGAATTGAATTACTCAGTATATTTAAGGAAAGTTTAGTAAGCAATTTTAGGGATGTAAAATGTCAACATACAGCTAATTGTAAGATCTTTAATTCTGTATGTTAGCTAAATGAAGTGTGTGTATATATATATATATATATATATATATATATATGTGTATGTGTATATATATATGTGTATGTGTATATATATATATATATATATATATGTGTATGTGTATATATATATGTGTATGTGTGTATATATATATATATATATATATATATATATATATATATATATATATAGATAGATATATGTTAATGAAAGCAAGTAATTTCCTTGATATGAGATATACTTTTTGTTGTTGTTTGATCCCATATTATGTAATAAAAAGGCATATAGTTGGTGTGAATAGAATCCAGAGCTCTCTTGATATTTTCTGGACCTTTCAATTCTTACTCCATTATGTTGCCCTGGACTGGCAGGGTGAATGGCTATAAAAACCCAATGTGATGCCCTGAGGGGCCATTAGAAAATACCAGAGAGCAGGCGTACAATTCTGAAATGGACATGATTTCCTTAGTCTTAAAATTCAGTAGGTTTGGGTTTTAGATTGAATTTAACCTATTTCTTAAAATCCAACTATTAACTTGGCCTTGGATAAATGCTATTTATTTGTTTTTTGTTAATAGTTTTTTAAAGTAGTGGTGGGAATACAACTTTTAAGTAGCCTAAGATGATTATTTTGTTAACTGGGTCTGAACTTGTAATTGTTAAAATATAGGGATATATATATATATATATATATATATATACACACACTATTTTTGCCCATTCATCCAGTAGGGTATTTGTGAGGTCAGGCACTGATGTTGAACGAGAAGACCTGGCTTGCAATCTCTGTTCCAGTTCATCCCAAAGGTGTTCGATTGGGTTGAGGTCAGGCCTCTGTGTGGGCCAGTCAAGTTCGTTCACACCAAACTCATCTAACCATGTCGTTATGGACCTTCTTTGTGCACTGGGGCACGTTCATGGAAGAGTAAAGGGCCTTCCCCAAGCTGTTTCCACAAAGTTGGAAGCATAGCATTGTCCAAAATTTCTTGGTATGCTGAAGCATTAAGATTTCCAATGAAGCTTCCGCCACAAAGTTTTAAGGCTGATATTAATGCCAGTGGAAGTTTGGAACTATTCAGCTATGGAATCAGCAGAACTTTGGTGACTTTTTCACACCATGCGCCACAGCATGCGGTGACCCCGCTCTGTGACTTTACATGATCTTCCTCTTCATGGCTGAGTTGCTGCTGTTCCTAAACGCTTCCACTTTCCAATAATACCACTTAAAATTAAGTGTGAAAAATCTAGCAGGGATGAAACTTCAAAACTGACTGGCAAAGGTGGCATCCTATCACAGTACCATGCTTGAATTCACTGTGCTCTGTGACAAATGTTTGTATGTGCAGACTGCATGGCTAGGTGCTTGATTTGATACGCCTGTGGCGATAGGTCTGATTGAAACATCTGAATTCAATAATTACACATATACAATATAGATAGATACCATACAGAGAAAAAGTATATCCCCAGGGGGAGCTTGTTGCAGTTATCTACGTTGCTTTCTAGATCCCCATTATGGGGTTTACTTCAGATACAGTTCAGATCAGCTTGATTTCGACCATTCTAAATTATTTTTAGCCAAATACGTACATAGTCCAAAGGTACATAGCAAGCTCAACTGTCTAATAGGATTTTGTTCACTTATTTATTTTCGTTAACTCAGTACCTGCTACTGTATTATTTATTAAATTAATGACCGTAACTTTTAACTGAAATATGTCTGTCCTAAACATAGAAGACTAGCACTCCAATAAGAGTACAACCTTTTTTTTAATGAAGTATTGCTTCAGACTTCATAAAGTGTGGTTAAAAAAAACTTGCTCAAAAAAATATTATTCCATTATATTTGATATATAGTCATTTTTCAGACAGGGACCTAGCTGGTTATGTACTATTCATCTGCTGTTTTATGAATCCCGGTAATAATAGGATGAGTGTCTGCAGTTTATTACAGTACATGCCAGATGCATGTCAAAAATGAGTTTCAAAGGTGGCTAATTACTGAACATCTCCGCCATCTGTGTCAAAGTTTAACATGGCCTAATCCATTTCTCATTTGATTTCCTCACAATGACATACTGTCTCTTCATAATGAAGACTAATGGGTGGAGTATTGATATGAAGTGATTACTCCAGTTGAGAACCTAACCCTAAATGGTTTTTCACTCACTTCCAGTGTTAAAGCTGTCATCTGTGCTGCTTCTATGATTCACTAATCAAAATTTCAAATGAACTGGTGATAACATAATGAACCAGAGTCTTGAAGACAACTAATTAATGGTTAATGAACAGAAGCTTGCATGTGGGCATCATTGAACAATAGTAAGCAGATATCAGGATGTATTAAAAAAAAATTACTAGGTTAAAACAGTCAAAAAAATACTATTCAGTAGTTTTATTTTACTACTCATGTCAAACTTTGAGCATCATAGTGAACACAATACCATGAATATATATTACTATTTCTAGCCTATCCTGTTAACCTCCAAAATGTGTGTAAATCACAAAACATGAGAAACATTGTATATGGTTCAGTGACTGTAGAATAGATAACAATCCACTCTGTAGCAAGAATAGAAACGATTGGGAACATCTCAAGTACCCATTAAAAAGAGATAAATGATTTGGGAACCTTTCAATATACATCAGTAGACCTTTCTGGGCACTTCTCTGATTTTCAAATATAGCTTCAATGGCTGTAATCTACTAATAGTGCAAATTAACAGCTCATCTATGGCTCAGTACTTGGCTCATATATTAACCTAACCTGATGTCCCTGAAGCAAAAAAGTGATGTTGACACAAAGAACCATATTGATTTAATTTGCGGCTGATTATACTTACAAATGTAGCCCAAATCGATGAAACTCATATTGTGACAATAAAAAGGCCATTTGGCACTTTTTAGTTTTGGAAGTGGGGCATAGGATGAATGGGTGTGAAAGCATAGCTATAGAACTGTTGCATTTAAAGTCTTAACTCCTCTTTGTTGCAATATACATTTCTAAGACTCCCATGATTCAAACCCTAGCTAAGGCTATGCTTATGGTTCCAAGAAGAAATCCTAAAGGGTGCGTTATGTACTCTATGTACCACATAGGAGTCTATAATGTAGCATAAGGGAAGATAGGAAATACATTGAAGTTGAGACAAAAAACAGAAATGCCTATCTAAATATAAGTCTGTATGTTATAAGAATTTTCTCTTTATCCAATATAATTCAGCAGACACTTTAGAGCACATGCCCTAAAGTAGAGAATTTCAGGAATCAACATTTTTATCATAATGACCAAATCTGTGAGACACCTTCATTCATTTTTAAGTAAAACCTATTGCCACAATGTCTGGGAATGAAGAAGCAGTTGGTAGATTTTGCTAAGTCTCTTGTCTAGCAGCATGCTATGTCATTTTAGAATTATTTTATCAAAGCAGTGTCATTCAATGAAAATGTTCATTTTTATTCTTCTTTCAGGGTGAAGAGTAATTTTTAAGAAATTCTTTCTTACGCTATTGAAGTTAGACACTTGCTAAGGATAAAATGGATATAAAAGATCGAAGACACAGATCTCTGACAAGAGGACGTTGTGGAAAAGAATGTCGATATACCAGCTCCTCATTGGATGGCGAGGACTGCAGAGTACCTACTCAGAAGTCCTACAGCTCCAGTGAAACATTAAAGGCTTATGATCATGAAAACAGAATGCATTATGGGAATCGTGTTTCTGACCTAGTTCACAGAGAGTCTGATGAATTTCCAAGACAAGGTACGTCCATGTCATTCTCTAGGTGTCTGACCTCTCAGCTTTTTACCCTTTTCTTATATACAAGCAGCACATTTTGGAGTGAAAACATTTCATGTTCTGTTCCATTTTACAATCACCTTACAGAATGTACTGCTGCAGGGATACATTTGTTTAAGCTATTTTTTTTTTTTTTGCTCAAAACAATATGGCATGTCAGAGCAATCAGACGGAATCAAGTTAACATTTCTGAAAATGTGTCAAGCTGAAGTAGTTATTCATCTTTAAATTTACTGTATGTCCAGTTTTTTTATTATTATAATTATGCCTACATAATCATATCAAACCTTATTTAATATGTTGAATCTTACACACCTTTACCCTATATTGTTGGATATCAGGATGTTTTTGTTCTGTTTACAAGGATGTAGATTGCGTACTATAACTATTCCTCTAAAAATAAATGTCAAGATTATAAATACTTGGACACCAGAATGCATGCAACATTTGTGTTCAAAAAAAGAGAATTGAAAATGATGAACCTTCAAGTTGTTTTTTGAGTGTAAGCATGCAAGGGCATGCGACTGAAGTTGAGTCCGGTCAGTTAAATTGAACCTTAATGCAACTGACAACTTCCTGTCTTAGTGAATTGACCCAGTTGGGATGTTATTCAATATATCTGCAGATAGACCAACCTTTTAATTGTGGCTTTATAACCATATAGCCATGGCTCTCACTTTTTACTGTCTTGAGCTATATTAAATTAATCATGTATCTCATGCTTGTATTAAATAAAATGATAGCTCCCAGCATTCCCAGTACCCTGTTACTTGTATAAACTGCACACTTTTTATGCTCTTAATCCAAGCTGAGGCTCAGAAATTTAAATTACTTTTGATTGGATGAATAATTTGCTGCACAAATGTTCTCAAGGTCCTATGGCTTTAAATGGCCACCTTAGAATCCTGAAGCATTACCTATACTAAAGGAAAAAGAACAGTCAATGACACTGGAGACAGTGGTCGGTTGAACACAACAAAAGCAGCTTAAAGTTGAGCCAGGCTAAAGAGCCCCATGTGAAAGTTAAAACTTAGCAATGTATAAACAAAATCCATATTTATCTTAGAAACATTGCTCTGGGACAGGTGTTTTCCTGCCGCTCTCTGGTCTTGTACAGCACAATCATATGTCAAATGCAACTTCCCTTGTCATCGGCAAAAGAGGTCGCCTTGCAGCTGCAGTGTTTTATTCTACTTTATCAAAATCCAACGGAATTTTATTAAATCTTCCGGTCTATTTTCAGATGTATATTAACCTATTGAAGATGAAATATCTAAGATGCAACAAATGCATTTGCTACATATATCAATACCGCCCTCCAGTGAAATAGTCCACACAGAATAATTTGTTCATTTTATTTTTTTATATGCCTCCAACTGAAAGTTCTAGATGAGGGATACCAAACTCCAGGCTTCAAGGGCAACAAGCAGGGCCAGGGTTTTTAGGCTATCTCACCTTGACGACTAGCAGCTGATTTCTTTTTCAGCTGCTTAAATCACTTTTGCTCAAAGCAAGAATTTACTATGCTCTGTATTTAGCCTTCCGGACCTAGAGTTTGACACCCCTTGTCTTAGACCAAATGGCATCAAAGGGTTAACATTATTTTCATCTGGGTACAAGACACGGAAGGTGCTGGAAATACAGTTTACCTGGTAGTCTGGAAGGAATAAGGGTTTTCCAGATCTGTCTTCTGCTCTCCACCAGTTTAGGTACAAGAGATGTTATCTATACTTCCATTAACATGTGTCCCACTCCGCTAGACAATTACAGGAAATGATAACAGGATGTGCAGCAAAAACTACATTCAGGGCCTTCTAAACCAGATGGTCAGAAGCTTAGTTGTAACAAAGCTTTATTGTACTCAGCAAGTAGTAGATGAGTGTAGCTTTTAAAACTATCCTGATATCTGCTACTTATGCAAATAAATTCACCTCTGGCTTTTTTTTGCTGTTTACACATTTCTAAAAGGTAACAGTATGACATTTTGACTAAGTGAAAAAAGTGTGATTAGCACAATAATAACTTGGCTAAATTTGATGACATGATCCCACGTATTGTGTACATACTTTAATTTTTATAGCTTTTCTGTGTCTCATAGGTTAACATTGGATTTTTTAAAAAAAATAGGCTAACTGAAGTAAACCTGTGTAATTTAGAACCTTAACAAAATCTGTCTGCAATGCAAAGGAATGGCTCTTTCCCTTCACATGTTAACCATATAGACTTAATTTGGTGCAATTTGAGCTATGATTGACATATTCCTCATATTAAACCAGTGATGTTTATCTGCCGCTATTATCTTTAAAGCTTTGTTCAGATTATGAATATTTCGGCTTTAATATATGCTCATTTTTTTGTTAAGTTGATTTAATAATTTTATGCGGTAACACATGCCCTTGTGTCACGATTTCATCTTACTACTTATTATCACATTGTGTGTATCTTTTTTTACCCAGTTACCTGTGCTATTTGTGATGCATTTTATGGAACAAACATAAAAATTATACATGGGGGTTGTCAAAAGTGTGCTTTGGAAGCCGCAAAGTAACCTTCTTCAGTTCTGACAATTTTACATTTATTGGAAAGATATAAAAATTATACATGGAGGTTACTTCTTCCTTCACGGATAACCTCTGTGCTGGATTCAAGAACATCTACAATATGTATCACTTTTATTTTTGTCCAGTGAAAAAATATCAGTCATAAAAAAGCTATTTTTTACTTTTTTTAGTACATGAAAACTCTCATTTATGCATTAAGAAACTAATATCATAAAGTGAAGTCCCATTTGTCAAGATTTTTTTTTCTTTCTATTGGTGGAAAAAGCTGAAAAACGGCAAAAGACCCTGAGCTTTACTAAATGCTACAGGAGGATGCACAAGATGAAAAAAGCTTATAGCCAGAGAAAACAACTGTAACCACTTGTTGTAGACCATAGTTGTATCTCCACTGTATCTCCTGTGACAATTTAGGTATTTGGAATTATACAATATCTCGATGCTTCGCAGTGAGAAGAGAGGCTGTGGCTTGAGGGTACTGCCTTCGGTCATGCTTAGGGCAGCACCCAAGGTAAATATTGTCACAAACACTCTTTACTCCAAGCGTGCGTGTGGCTTGGTTCGGGTGGTAAAAGGGTTAAAATCTGTCTACCCATAATACCACCCACAATTAACTATAATGATATAACTAATATCGTAACGCTGCCACCACCAAGACAATTTATAACTGGGGTGCCTTGGTCTCCCAAGCGAATCAGACTAAAAACTCACACAATATATTTTAACACAATAATTATGGGATTTCAAATACCAATAAAATGGTCTAATCAGGTAACGTGAGTCTTTACCAAACAAAGGCAGAACTTAATAAAGTAATATTTATTATGAACAAAAAATAGTCACAGTGCATACAAAAAAAGATGAGAAACAGATTATTTACATCAAACAGATATAATAAAAAGGAGAAATCTAACTTGATCACTTGAATGGTAAAGTAACAGTTTTTCTGTCCATAGGGCTCCAGCAAGGAAAGATGGCGACTTACTCAAAATTAGATCTTGGCCCCTAGTAAGCACACTGACCAATTTTCTCTCATTAACTTTATACCTTTTCTAGTTCATCTCGAGTTTCCAAGCTGGCCCAGAGGTGGTATAAGCGGAGGGAAGGTGTACCTATAGGAACCATAAGTGACCTCCCCCTTGTGTTGTGGAAACATATCAGTCGAAATAACTTATTTTCATTTTATCGTCCCTCCTGTGCTCGCCACAGCAATAATTCATGCATTTATGAATTTCTTGTAAATTATATGGGTATATGATTCCATATAATAAAATATGCACAAAAGGAGGTATGGTTATGAGTCTATGGGTTCTTATTGACATATGTGTTGGATATGACTTGGATATGAAATGGTTTTCCTGACTACTAGTGGTCACTTAGCATATCAAAGAATCCAGTATCTATGAGGGGATACAGGCATATGGTGGATCACCCAGCAAGAATACATAAAGGCACCTCAGCTGTAATATTTCACACCTTTCAGATGGCCCTGGTTAGAGTCCGAGCTTCAAAGGACAAATTTATCTTAAAAGACCTTTTGGCTCCACATCGCTATACAATCAAATTAACCCCTCTCTTACTGAAATTGGCATATTTAGTGATGAACCCCATCTTCCCTAGACAATTTAAAAACATCACCTTCCTAATCATCTTTTTAACAATCAACCCACCATTGCTGGCCACACACTTATCAAGAAGGGCCAACCTCTGGACCTAACCTCCACATGGGTGAACTGTCCTCTATCTCGCCAAACTAAAAGCTCTTCTTTGCACTGCACTTTCACCATCCCAGCCACTCTGGACCCTTGTACACTGCTATGGCAGAGATCTAAGCCAGCTTTTCTAAATCAGCCACGCTCACAGGGGGGAATAAAAACAAATAGGATCGTACTCTGTCTTCCCATAGACATCAGCATCACTCCTCCACACCCTCACACTTTTTGAGGCAATCCTACCCCTTGACCTCCTTGGTCATGACTCCTTTCCACCTAGGTGGTTCCTAGGCTTCCCATTTCACCATTTAGTTCAACCTTTCTAGATTTTGATGAGGGTGAACACATAAGCACATATGACGCACAGGAGTCTGATCTTAATGAGATGCTATTCAGTTTCTGCCCATAAGTACCGGTATGTCCACGCAACAGTGAATACAGAGATGAAAACTGCTATCTTGGGGATATTCTAGGACCAACTTGACCCTTAGTAAATCCCCTTATGACCCCATTGATGTTCCTCAAGCTTCTTCCTAAGGAGCAAAAATGCAATTTATATAAAGAATAATAAATATCAAAGGTAAGCCAAACAAATATTCCTTATGCAAATAAAGAATAAATACTGATTAAAATCAATGCTAGAATTTTGTTTCACATAATTACAACCTCTAAAAATATATAAAAATACACCTGGCACAACTAGACTAATACCATATATTTTCACTTGGTTTCATAGCTTCCTCATCTTAGACAGACAGTTTCAGACTGACTTGGCTAAATGTAAAGATCAAATTATTCCACAGATTGTTTTTTCAAAAAGCTATCATGTTTGAAAAAATAGTTCATTTTTTTTATCTCTCGATTCAAATACACCTTATGTAGGACCAGCTCAATTCACTGGGGATGGCATATCATTGTTCATATTGAAGTTCGTTGTAGATTTATTATTTATAATATACAGCTTTGAAATGTTAAGCATCCAGCCTAAATTAAATGTAAAACAATGAAACAATTGCAGCATGGACCTGCCTAAATTATTGGGGGGTATTTAGTGATATGGATTAAAAAAAAAAAGTTAAATCAGTAAATACAGAGCATTTGCCAAATTCCATATTTTGTTTCAGCTGTTTAGTAACATATGCTTGTTTCTAAAGGAATTTTGAAAGCTAAAAAGCTAAAAAAAATACACAAGCTCAGTCGACACTTAAGCAAGCACATTTTTATCCAGATTGTTTGATCTATTTAGACTGTTGAGTGTTACTAAGAGGTTAAAATAGCACTCTAATTAAAACATGTTTAAAAATACAACATACACATTTTATCTCCTCTTTGGTTGAACAAAAAATAACGTATGGATATCACTGATGAAGTCAGGTGCCTTACCCCTCTATTCTTTAAGTTTAAGTTTCTCTATATACATCACTGAGTTCTTTCAGATTTGGCTGAGATTGCTTAAAAAACCCCATCCTCTGTTTATGACATACTGATGAAGCCAAGTCAATGCTCCATGCTGGGAGACACTATTTAATATGACATACAAGCAGAGGCATTGGTAGGTCTCCAAAAGATTCGGGGCTAGATCCCACAGCACATTTGATAGCAATAGAGTCTGCTTTGAGAGTGGATGCTGCGCTCACTGCACATATATATACACACATCCTTTACACATACACATACTTTATTTCCAAAACATTTCAAAACTAACAAAATTCTGATTTCTTCATTTCCAACAAGATTTGCACCAGCACCAAGATTGCACCCACAGGATTTGCCCAGATTGCATCCACAGATTGTGCCCATAGTGTGTCCTGTCAGAGTCTGAGGTCTCATTATGTCTTCCATTTCTGTTTATCTCACCTCTCCTTTTGCTCTTTAGCTTTCATTTTCTTTCACTTTTTTCACTATCTCTCCATTTTCTCTGTATCACTACCCTTTTTCTTTACCCCCTTCTCCTTGATCACCCTTCTCATTATTTCTCCTCCTCTTTCTAGTTATCTCTATTTTCTATCTTCTAGCTTTCTGTTTAACTCTTCCATTTCTTTTGTATCTCTTTATCTTATCACACCTCTCTGTTTCTCTCTCTTTTCTTCCATTTCTCTTTATCACTTCTCCTCTTTCTCTTTACCTTAACTTTTTTCCTATCTCTCCTCTATGTATCTCCCCTCCTCTTTCTCAATCCTTATCTTTCCCGCCTCCTTTTCTCCCTTCCTCATTATATCTCTTATTTATATTTACTTTGTAGACAATTTGCTCCATTTATTGGGTGTATGATTCCCTCTATTGGCTTTTAGTGGTGTTAACCCACCATTCTCTGTTATGAGAATGTTTCATTGTTCATATGCAAATTCAGTGATTTTATGACTGTGGGGCATATTGACCGTGTATTTGTCATGTTCCCCAACATTTTTGTGAGTAATAAGTTAGCACAATGTTACTGTTGTTTGGCTATCCAGTTAAGTGTATTTTGTGGGCGTTGCCGTGGGTCACCATAACTTAAATGTTGGGTATGGAGATCCACATCTTGATGTCAAATAATGAGTTAAACATGTATAGGATTTGCATGTGTGCAAATGGGCTAAAAATAATTTGGAAACATGCTTCTGGGTTTTTTCCCATTTGTTTTCAGGGAAACAAATTGTATTACTTGCCCATTCAGCTTTGAGGAAAACTGAGGACTCCCTCCATACTCCCTCGCTGGTGAATACTGAGGCATGAAAGTGATCTTAAAGCTTGTCTTCACCTCGATATTGCCCAATGATGTCACATATTATTATGTCACAATAATGCTCACATATTGTAGTGGTGTACCAGTGGTGTACCAGCATGGGTCTCACAAAAGTTGCTAAGCATGTCCCATCTCTCTCCTGAACGTGGACTACAAGATCCTCGCCAAGGTGCTAGCCACCAGGTTGAAGAAAGTCATCGGGCAGATCGTCCACCCCGACCAGACCTGCGGCATCCCAGGGCGCCGGATCGCGGACGGCCTGGCCCTCATCAGGGACACGATCTACTACATCAAGGACCGCAACGTCCGTGCCGCTCTGGTCACCCTAGACCAAGAGAAGGCATTTGATCGGCTGTCTCATGGTTTTATGGGTCAGGTACTGCGGAGGTTTGGGCTGGGGGAGATGTTCTGCTCTTACGCTAACCTGATGTACCTTGATATTCGCAGCTCGGTGCTGGTGAACGGCTGGAAGACTGACCCCTTCCCTGTCCTCTCTGGGGTCAGACAAGGCTGCCCTCTCTCACCTCTTCTTTTTGTCTGTTGTATAGAGCTCTTCGCCGAGTGCATCAGCCGGAATCCAGAGATCAGAGGGATCACCGCGCCGGGCAGAGACAAGAAAGAGATAAAGTGCTCGCTCTACATGGACGACGTGACCATCTTCTGCGCGGATCGCCGGTCGGTGAGAGCGCTCGTCCAGACGTGCGAGGACTTCAGCCGAGCTTCAGGCGCAAAGGTCAACTGCGGGAAGTCGGAGACCATGCTGTTCGGGCAGTGGGACCTGACTTCTGAGCCGATCCCGTTTCCCGTCAAAACCGACTTCCTAAAGATCCTGGGAGTCTGGTTCGGCAGAGACGGCGCGGCCCTGAAAAGCTGGGAGGAGAGACTCAACAAGGTAAAGCAGAAATTTGGGCTGTGGAGCCTCAGAGACCTTACCATCGAAGGGAAAGTGCTGGTGCTGCGCAACGAGATTCTTCCCGTGCTGCAGTACGCGGCTCAGGCGTGGCCCCTGCTGGTCACCATTCACCGAGCCATCAACCGAGCGGTTTTCCACTTCATCTGGGGCTCCAAAATGGACAGAGTAAAGCGCGCAGTGATGTACAAGGAACCCGGCAAGGGAGGCAAAGGAGTGCCTGACATCCCTACCATGCTGAGGACCTTCTTTGTGTGCAACTGCGTGCGCAGGACTCTCAGAGACGTAGTGAAAGGCTCTGCTGGAAACTCCATGTCTCGCTTCTTCCTGCTACCCCTGTGGAGGCAGCTCAAGTGGGAAAAGTGGGACAGCTCCATCCCTTACAATTGGACCATGCCCTGGTTCTACTCGGACGTGGGCAAATTTGTAAGGGAGCACCAACTGGAGGGAGTTAAACCAGACTTGTGGTTACCCCGTGTGATCCACAAGCTCATCAGAGCCAAAGACACTATCGAGAACATCCCAGGGCTCCCCGACGCCACAGCCAAGACCGTCTGGGCTAACGTGTCGTCGAGCAGGCTAACCAACAGGCACAAAGACATTGCATGGATGGCCATTCAGGGAGGCCTCCCCCTAAGGACATTTATGCATGCCAGGGGGCTGTGCAGATATAGACACTGCCCACAGTGCATTGTGGAGGAGGAAACTTCCCTCCACTTGTTCTGGCAGTGCCCGTTTGCACAGGCCTTGTTCAGAGCCCTGGAGCTGGATCTCAAGGACTCTATCGAGAGAAAGTACCTGTCCTACCATTCGGTACTTTACGGACTTTTCCCAGGGACACACACGGAGAGCGCCATTGAGGATGCTTGGCGCCTCATGTGCTGCGTAAAGGACGCTCTATGGTTTGCCAGGAACCGCCTGGTGCTGAGGAGGGAGCAGGTCACAGTCCGTGACTGCCGCAGGCTTATCCACAGCCTGCTGAGAGACTACTCTCTCAAGGACAGTCTAGAGGCTGAAGACTAGCCCCGTTCTCCTCGGCCCCCTTTCCCCCCCATTTCCCCCAGGTTATGTTCCACTAAGTGCTAACCATATGTGCCACGTCTGGGAATGTAATTGTACACTGCTTCTACTGAGCTTTCCGTAAACTGAAGTCGTACTGTAACGTGTATTGCCCTGCGCTGCGTCGCAGTACTGCTTATCGTCTATCTGTACCAATATTACTGAGCTATGTATTCCTGCTAAAACAGGTTGATGTCTGTTTTACCATAACCAGTTTTGTATAATAAACTTAAATACAAAAAAAAAAAATAATTTGGAAACATGCTTCTGGGTTTTTTCCCATTTGTTTTCAGGGAAACAAATTGTATTACTTGCCCATTCAGCTTTGAGGAAAACTGAGGACTCCCTCCATACTCCCTCGCTGGTGAATACTGAGGCATGAAAGTGATCTTAAAGCTTGTCTTCACCTCGATATTGCCCAATGATGTCACATATTATTATGTCACAATGATGCTCACATATTGTAGTGGTGTACCAGTGGTGTACCAGCATGGGTCTCACAAAAGTTGCTAAGCATGTTCTCCCGGCTACTATTTGAGTACCGGAGCAGCTTCTTCCACTGAATGCTACATGTATGCAGCGCTGCTTACCCAGGCACGGACCTTGTATGATTGACAGTTGTCTTACTGAATATACTAGCCAAAATTATGTAATAAGGACACATCAGGGTTATGTTCTAGCAAGTAACGTGCCAATTTGAACAATGGATGTTCTGTACAATTGATTCACCCTTTATATTTTTAGTAGTATTATTAGTAATAAATATTAATTTGATAAACTGTTATTTGACAGTAATGTTTTCAATATTTTTTGGAAACTGTCCCTGGATAAGTAGCATGAAAATGCCTGTAAAATCCAAAAATTTAATTATAGTGAATTCCCTAGAGAAACATCTGATGATGTTAGAATTAATCTCAGCATGTCAGTAAAGTTAGCAATCAAATATCAGATAGGAGACAGTAATATCAAGATCATTCTTTGGATTTGCGATCAAGGAAATATGATTTTCTCTATACGGCACCACTTGACTTCTTGGTTAGATCAAAACAAGCCACAGCTTCAATATGTCTTTATTCCTGTTAAAAAACACAAATGGTACAATAGTTATTTAGAAGTACAAAATATATTGAATATTAATATTTCATTATTTAACAATATAATATCAGACAACAACGATGAATGCAGAACTATAGGAGCAGACTGGAGAAAAATAATAGTCCAGGTATTTTAAGGCCAGAAGCAGCTAAATGCCAAGGCTGTCCACACCGCGAGCAGCCAGAGGGAAAGCTGCAGGAGCAGTGGATGTGTACTTCTGTGTGTGTGTTTGAGCATGCATGTTTACAGTGTGTGTGTGTGTGTGTGTGAGCATGGATGTGTACTTGTGTGTGTTTGAGAATGGATGTGTACCTGTGTCTGTGTGTGTGAGCATGGATGTGTAATTGTGTAAGTTGGGTAAGATGGAGTGTGTGCTAGTGAGTATGAGTAAGTGTGTAATTTGAGTAAACGTGTTTACAAATGTATGTTGTAAGGGGGACAAAGAAGGCACAGACCATTTGCTGAAGTTGGGGGTCCCGGGGCAATTTTTCACACCAGTGCCCCATGGTTCCTAGTAATGCCCTTGGCTGGTCACAAGCTCCAACACACAATCTGGCAGTGTAGTGATAGGTCAGGTGAGTGGTGATGATGTTATTTTGGCGCCATTTTACATATTTTAAATAATTTATAAAAGGAAAATGAATCCAGGAGCTCTGCTTCACACCCTGAGGAAGCCTGCTTTTAGGCGAAACGCGTTGTGTGCTATGTTATATTTTTACTAGGTTTTATTACCAGCTTGAATAAATAATTGAATAAATAATTGATTCTTTCTCCTGGCCTTCTTTTTACTCTTTTATATATTTTATCTGGAAAAAATATCTACTACCACTATATCCTTAGTGGGGATCATACCACCTAAGCGCAAAGGAGTGAGCAATTCCAACATTGCTCACCAAAAAGTGAGTATAACTGACACCATATTCTACTTTTAAGTGTACCTTTTATATGGAAAGCACTATGTCTGCCTTTTGTTCGTAATTTTGCATGTACACCACGTTCCAAAAAGTCATCAAAAGAACTGTAAGAGTACGACGCAAGAATATCCCTAGGCGAGGATCATATCGCCCAAGCACATATTTTGGGGCTAATCTTTAAGCCCCCATAAATTGTGAGTACCATAATTTGGCTTTTTATTTCATCTGCTTAATAAGACATACTACACCATTGTGCTTTTCTTTCTTTTTTATAACTACTATCCGTGTGAAGCGCAACCACTACCCCCCTGTGACTCAGGTGAGTGGTGATGTTGGCATTTGGCCAGTGTACTAGATGGCTAGTCTGGGCCTGCTTCCACAGTGCATATTGTAGCTGCAAAGTTGACTCTGCAATTCTCTTGCAAAAACACCCACAAACTCCTGGTTTAGTAATCTATAGACAAAGGGTTGCCTTGCGCAAAAATAGCACTGCAACACCACTACCAACAACATCAATGTTTAAGAGTAGCTTTCTTTTACTTAGTATGGTTCCATTTTATCTTCTTAATAATCCCTTGAGAAAAAATATGATTTAATGCAAAGTCAATATAGAAGAAAGCTATAAAAGGTAGTTTTTACTGCTTTACTCACAAACGTGTTGTAAAATTATATAACCTGCATTAATAAAATTATATAACCTGCATTAAAAAAAAGGTGTTGCTGATCAATATCTGTTTCAGGTTGTTAATTTATCAAACCATGCTTTTCATCCCAACTCACATTTCCTAGGTAGTCGATAAATATAATTTTAATTTTGTAATCTTCCTTGGTCTATTTATGTTGACAAAACAAATAATGGAGAAGTCAGAAAGGTAGCCAAGTTCAATAAAAACTAATATGTTTGGAGTTAAAGCTCCCAATGAGTGCTAAATGTCTTCTAATGACAAGGGAACGCAATGAAGCAAGTGCAACCATTTAAAAGGGAACTACAACAAAATACCATGATAATACAAAACTTCATATAAACTGTGTATATATTTATATATAGACACACATACACATACACACACACAATATATCCAAGTTCATATAACATTATGCCTTTTTTTAGTTACCTCAGAAGGTTATTTCTAATGACTTATTAATAATTACCAGGATTTTTTTTTAATCGGATGACTGGCTCATATTTGGGCATAATTGCTTTTGCATCAAAACAAATAAAACATTATTAATGGAAACAGGGCCGGCCTTTGGGGTGTGTGAGCTGTGCAGCCGAAGAAGTACCTAATCGAAATGCGTCCTGCATTTTGGCGCCAAGCCTGGCCAGGCATTATCTATTCTACAGTGAATTTTATTAGACTTCTTTTCATTTGTCTAATGATTTTTTTTATTATTATTATTATTGTATGTCTTTTTTGTTATTTTTATTTGTTATTTTTATTTTGTATTTTTAACATTTTTCTTGCTTAATGTTTGTTTACTTTTTTATATTAACATTTTCCCGGAGCGCCATCGAATTAAAACTAGTTGTTTGTTACAAGATTGTTGCCCTTTCTTTTTTGTCGAGGGGGGCACCAGAAAAGTAGTCCGCACAGGGAGCCTGAACAGCCCTGAATGGAAAAAAATATACATTGCAGTACAAAAAGATCACAGAGGAGGTGTCATAAAAGTAGTACCTTTTTTAGAGAAAAAAAGATGGTTAGCAATGTGCACATCTAAGACACTTAGAGCCTGAAATTCACTATCCTTTATAGTGGACAATTTCCCCTTGGGTTTTCACATAAGAATCTTTTTTCACATGAGATTTTTTTCCAAAGGGAAAAAGACTAATCCGTTAATGCACACCCATACTGTCTCCTCTGCACGATAATGAGGCAAACTCATCAACACTGAGCACCCTTAACCACACTAGCCACACAGCCCCTGTGCCATACATACACGTGCCAACCCTCAGGGAAACTAACATGCACCCTACTTGCAGACACATGCCCACCATAATCTCAGTTGGATCAAAATGTAATTAGTAAGTGGTCATGAAAGCTAAATAAAATCGGATAAAGCTGTCAATTGGGTTAAACATGTAAAGATATGCCATACGGATGCAACTTTTTTTAACAACAAATACTAATAATTAGATTAAGTGTAGCTTTTTCTTTATTATTTACCACATCAGAGGTACATGAGCCTTTTTTATTTGTCTTATTCTCAAATTAACTTCATCTTTCTGCAACTCATAAATATACACTTAATCACGAGAAAAGCAAACTGCTGACCTGAAAATATGTACACAGCCTGAGATACTATGTCAACAGCAAGCTGCCCACAGCAAGGTCAGCCCTCACTGCTGTATTTATCACCTTATCGCCTCTAAAACATTTCTACACTATGGTAACATTAACAAATCCTAGATGACATAGTTGACAGACAATAATAAAAAACGCAGACACAACAACAAGACCACCACTGCCAATTAAAAAATAATCAAAGTCTTTTGCCTTTTGATTGTGAATATTCAAATACAATTTCCCATTTATTAAAAAGAAATTTAACTGTTTCATAAAGTTAGAAAAGTTGCTATAGATCGACAAACAGATTAGGCAAGTCGCTATACTTTAGTCCAATATGACAATGACACCCAAATCCTACACTCTTTATATATTATTGAAGCAATTTCATTTTGTAAGTTTTTTTAATCTACTGCAATATAGAAATGCATATAGAAAAAAACATTTGTCCAGGCATTCAGAAGTAATACATTTTGAAAGTAATGACTGTTTTACCAGAAATAAAGTAAATGTTAATATTTAAGAAGGGAATTTTAAGACATGGTATATTACTAGACTTCCAAAAACAACTTATGTGTTTTCAAAAAACGTATTTCCTGTATATCATCGTGTGACTTAAAAATGACTTAGTAACATAGTAATTTAGGTCGAAAAAAAATTCTTAAATCCATCAAGTTCAACCCTTCTACCCATCCTTCCCTCAATTAAGCCATTTTTCGGATTTTTGCCACTTACAGGGAAAAAAATCTCCACTCTTCTGGAGTAGACAGAACCTGGGTATGAGTTGAGCAATGCCAAACACCACTTCTCCCCACATAGAGATTAAATGCCACCCTGAGTGCCTGGTAAATAACCATCCAATGGGCACATACTCCAGCACTGGATCTGCTGCTAGAGCACTGACATAAAAAAAACACAAACTACAGCGAGATTTGATAAATAAATGCAATGATGCTAAATGCTATGTAGGTGACAGTCTTTTTATCGCTATGTATAATTTTATACACTGTTATTATTCTTATTATTATTATTATTAAGAAATAGTTTCTTTTGAAGTGTTAAGTATTGGATGATTTTCTATGTTGAAATGGGTTCCCTACATTTTCTATCAGCTTCAAATAAATATATAAACAAAGGATCGTGGGTGACTGTTTTAGCTATTTTCTAGTTGCTGCGGAAACCACTATCTGATCCTATATAAACAAAGTAGAGTATATAAGGACAGGGTAAGATGAACATAAGCTGCTGCTAGACATTAACACTTACGGTGCCAGTAGGATGGGCAATACAAAGCAGCACAGACAAATTAATGAATATGCCCAAAGTGTTAACATGTATTCATAATTTAACATGAGTTTATCTATGACACAGTCAAGCCAGAGAAACCAGATACAAATATTTGGTAGGTGGCCTCCTCATAAGTGGATAGTTAAGAGTTAAACTGGAGGGAAGCTACAAAGACAGGCAGAAAGTATGACTGCAGAAAGCAGGTAACAGCTACCCCAGTTCCTCAACACTAATTATTTAGACGTGAAACCTGCCTATGTTTGCTCTGCTACTTCTGTCCCACACATATTCTTCCCTATTCCTATCACTATCAACCACTAAACTCAACCAACATGCGCAACCCAAACAATCTTATCCCTATCATCTCCAACCATAAACTCCCTCCCATCATTAACTGCGCCCTATGAATGCCCGCTCAGTATGCAACAAACTTGCCTGTATACATGACCTTTTTCTCTCCCATACTTTTAACATCCTAGCTCTTACTGAAACCTGGATCCCCTCCCATGATACCACCGCCTCTGCTGCACTTTCATCCGGAAGTTTACACTTCACAGCCACACTCCTAGGCCTGATGGCAAAAAGGGTGGTGGTCTAGGCATCTTTCTCTCCCCTCACTGCACCTTCCAGCATATACCAAGCCTTCCTTCCCTCTCATTCTATTCCTTTGAGGTTCACACAATCTGTCTTTTCTCTCCACTCTCTCTTCAAATTACAGTAATATATCGCATTCCAGGTCCTACCTCACAGTTCTTTGACCACTTTTCTGCCTGGCTCCCTTTCTTCCTCTCTCCTAATATCCCCTGTCTTATTATGGGTGGCTTCAACATTCCTTTAGATATTTCTAAAAACTCTATCTCCAAACTCCTCTCCATGACATCCTCTTCTGGTCTTTCATAATGGACTAATTCCCCTACACACACCGAGGGACACTCACTTGATCTGGTTTTCACCAGATCATGCTCCCTTTTAGATTTCTCCATCTCTCCCTTCCCCATGTCTGACCACCACCTTCTTTTTCTCCAGTGCTAAACTCTAACAAAACTAACCTGCAGCGCTCACCTCATATTTGTAGGCCATTACCAGATAATACCCTTACCCAACTGTCAGCCTCACTAGAACCTCTTACCTTCCATTTTAACCCTTTCCTGCCCAGACACAGCTGCCTCTTTTTATAACAATACACTTGCCTCATCTCTCGACACCATAGCTCCAATTACTAAATGTTACCCCCAACAATTGAAATGCCAACCATGGCATACCAAAACCACACGGCTTCTTCAGAAGTGTTGCCGCACAGCCGAGCGCTACTTCGGAAAATCCAAATCCAGCGAAGACTTTACTCACTATAAATTCATGCTTCGCATCTACAAATCTGCCCTCTTTCTCACCAAACAGCTCTACTACTCCACTCTCATATCCTTCCTTTCTTCCAACCTGCAATGCCTTTTTTCTACCTTCAACTCCCTTCTCTGTCCCTCCATACCCACACCACAAACCTCTCTCACTGCCCAAGATCTTCCTACCCACTTCAAAAACAAGATCAAGACTATTAGACAAGACCTCTCTTCTTTACAACCCCCTCCTACAACTACCACCACCACCACCACCACTCTCTCCACTCATCCCATACTAACTGCCTTTTCCCCTACAACTGAAGAAGAGATAGCCACTCTTCTTTCTTCCTTTGAAAAGAAAAAGCCAGGGACTTTTCCGCCTAGTAATTATGGTGCTGAAATATATCACCATGTTCCCACTAACACTGTCATATGTCCTTGGTATGTGGTAGATACATCTACAAACACTATATTTTTTTATTTACAACAATGCTAAATAATGCTCATCGGTTAAACATGTGTCCCTTTAGGGCCAAAATAGCAATACTATGGAAAGACTGTCAAAATACACGCATCCCCTCCTAGTTAGTGCGCCCCAGGCACCTGCCTTAGCGTAGGCCCTACCGACACCACAAATTCCAGGACTGTCCTGGGAAAAATGTCACAGTGGGCAACTATGCATGATGGTGACAAGCATTTTAAAATACTCACAAAGTACTCACAAAAGTACTTTATATGCGTTCTCCTTGTAGTAGAGATACCAGGAACATTAGACTGTCCTTTTAATCAGCATGCTTGATGTTGCCAGTATCATTGTACAATCCATGGACAGTTGAGGTTTCGAGCCAACTGACTAGTGTGTTTTAATTCAACTCAGGGAACCTCAAGCAATCTAAGGTAAAGTCAAAGATACTAACTTTTTTATCATATACCCTAACTACAGCAGAAGGGGCATTTCCTGAAAGATCAACGTGCCATTTGGCACTCTGGGTGTTAGGGACCGGGAACCAAATAGACACAAAACGTAAAGTACAGAACACCTTTATTGTAATAGCCAAGCAAACACAGCCAAACTGTGATCCAGGCGCGTTTACTAAAAGACAACCAAGACGGTTAACACAGACAAGCTGGGGTCAGGAATACGGAGATCAGCGATGTAGGGACCAAGTCAGGAGCCACGAGGGATGTCAGGGAAAGCCAGCATCACTACCTTTCTGTTGACCGATTTGGTGTAACAGTGCTTGGCGCAGATGCATGTTACATGAAAAATAATGAAGAACGCCCAAACCCGAAGTTTAGACATTCTCTGCCGTGATCAGCAATGTTGTTGCTGATAAACAGGGAATGTTGTTGACCATGGCCATGGTCATGACCCTGTTTTTTTTATCAGATGTACCTCACTTGAGGAAAAAATCCTAAGTAAAATTGGAAAAGTGTTTCTTTTTTTAGTTCATACTAAATGGCAGACCATACAAGAAAAAAATATACAAAATGTGTGGCTACATTTAACATGGACAAAGGGAATAATGGGTGAACAAAAATATACGAAAAGTGAAGTGAACCATGAAGTGGTTCAAAAAATAATTGTTCAATCCCCTATAAAACACCTCCTAGATATGGGTGCATTTGTAATAATCTTGCAGAAGGGGTACATGTTATAATATTGCTAAACTGCATGCAGTTGATATTTTGAATTATAGATGCTGTCTTATAAAAAGCCTCTAAAACATGTGTGCTCAGGGCAGAATTTTTTTCTGCCTTTGCAGAACATTTTTTTCCTAGAGGACAGCGCTGTTCACTTTAATATATAGTAAGGGATTTAAGCTTTGAATTGTGGTCAGGAGCAGGTGCAGGCAATCGGATTGTTTGTGTTCTATGTTCAGACAGCTATGTGCATAATTAGGTGGTTGCCAGCCCGTGGATACCGAAGTACAATAAGGCTCAAAATGACAAGAGAGAGAAATATGTTAGCGGTTATGTAATTCTTTTGTTATAGAATAATTTTATACAAAGTATATGCATATGCAACTTATGCATTTGTCAATAATATGAATAAAAGCTTCAAGATATATTTTGTCCATACAGTTTAGCCTTTTCCTTTTTACATTTCCAGTTTATTTTTGTGCCCCCCAACTGATCGCTGTGAACTAAGTCGACTGCATTTATGTATGTCAGCTATTGACTGAACAAGGAAAAATAACTGCATTGTTATTTCTCATGTTCTGGAAAGCAATTTGACCAAGTCTTTATATATTTATTTCATTTTGATGCCTATAAGTCGAGGAGGCTTGAGCTGATACTGACATTGAAGTTAACGCAACATCCATAGCTAGCCAATCGGTAACATATTTGCAAATGTATTGCTTATAACAGTGCCAGTCTGGATTTGGTTACATGCAGACTTCTAATTCAGAACATTGAGTCTGTCAACTAAACATTCTCCTGAGCCTCTTACACATAACAGTCTGCCAGGACGTATAGCTTTTATATTCTTCAACTGATGTGATTACCCCTGCTGATACCAGACACCAGCAAAATAGCTAGATACTTGTAAAGGTTTATTCAACATGACAAAAGTCTTACTAAATGTACCAGCCTAGTACCGTGTATGATAGAAGAAATTAAAAGGAGGGGAAAAAAATAGAAAATATGAAATGGAAAGAAAAATACTTGGGCTAAGGTTTCTTTTGTAAGTTGAAAGTAAGAAATACATTATTTGCTTGCGTTCAAAAATGTAGATTTAGTTTTACCTGTTTAGATAAATTTAGCCTTTCAAAAAAATTGTGTTAATTATTTTAGGAAGTTGGATTTGGCTTGTTGCACCATTTTATACTTGTTTATCATATGTTATTGCCTGTAACATTTCCAAAAACATATCAAAGCAACATTTTTCCTAGTGGAAATTGCTAAATTTAGCTCAATCAGTGTTATGGCAACTGCTCCAGATTTGGCATGAACAGATACGTGTAAGAAATACCTAATCCATTCTGCCTAGAATAGAACAGTGTTTAAATACAAATATTTATAAAAGTATTATAAAGTATATTTATTAAAGTATCCTTTAAAAGGTCTGCACGATAAAAAAAAAAACTGTCCGTAAATCAGGCAGGCGGCCGCAATCTGCAGTTTACAGCAACCATAAGCTGTGGGTAAGTGGGAGATGCTGTCCAAGCCTGACTTTGCTTCCTAATCATTGTAAAGAGTCATCATAAATGCTTCATATTATTTTGTTTGGTAAATTTGGAAGGGAAAGAAAAAAAAAACGGTGCAATCTCTGTTGAAAAGCATTTTCCCTATCCTCAATTACAATCATTTGTACAAATAACAGGTTAGAATGACTAGGTACATTAGGACCCTTGCACGTTGTACAACCCAATCACATTTCACATGTGTTAATATTTTATTTATATGGTTTTATTATGCTGATCATATATATATTCTGTTTTGTGGTTCGGTTTCCATTTTACCATTCACATATTCCCTTTTCACTTTCATACAAAAGCCTCCTAAAATGCCATTATGTTTTCTTTTTTTTCTTCTTGGTTGATGATGGCTATTGAAGGAAATATACTTATCTTTTCACCTGGCTGGTATAATTGACCATGTACAAAACAATGTTATCTTCAAGGCTGCTTCTCTTACATAGCACCCATTCAGTGACATTACATTGCAATGTATAGAGGTTTTGTGTGGTCTGAAATATACTCCTATTACCTTATACTGGATTGCAGAACAGAGGTATCTGGAACCCTGTACAAGGTGAACTTTAAATCTGAAATAGAAAAATGATATATGCTATGTAATAGGAGTAAATGAATTGATTCAGCGTAACACACTTCCATATTGATACACTGCTTTATATATTCTGAGTAAAGGCCAGCAACAGGGACAGACGTATTAACATGGACACCCTAAAACACATTTGTCACATATACCAACACATTCATTGCACAAGCTTCCAATATTGGCTGACATACTCAATCTTGCCCCAAACAGGACAGTGCCTGTTGAATGCAAGGTATCTTGAGTTAAGCCATCATTACGCTGAAAATTGTCCCTTCCTTGCATTCTTTTCATTTTAGGTTACACTGATTTCAATTTGGGATCGCAAGGGCATTTCATGGAACCTTTTCTCCATTTTCCTTTACAAAATTTGTCCGGAAAAAAAAAATCAACTATAGATTCAACATTCCTTGGAAAAGGAATATTTGTTCTGTTTCTGACAAGGTAGAATTAGACTAAAAGCCAAAAGAGGACTGGCCAAAAGTTGGAATTTTAACACTTGTTAATTAGGCTCTTATAAAATTCACAGGAAACCTTTGGCAAACAGGGAGTCAGAGGAGTTGTGTTACAAAAATAACATGATGGGGAAAACACAGATAAAGGAAGAAACACCCATGACACAACCATAAACATATAAAATCAATCTATTCCATTGAATAGTAGCAATAACAACGTACATCACTACCTTTATATTTATGTGTCATCTAGAACTACACAAAGGACGTTTTCCAGTATAGTACAGAACCAATTTCCTTTTAGTTTCCTAGTAACTATTTTGACATGACAAGAGAAAGAGTTCCTTAAAATAGTGCTCGTTGTCACATTCAGTTATTCTGTCACACTGTATGATAATCGCTCTATTAAAATAAAATAACATTTGTGTAAATATAAATTGAGGAATGAGTGAGTTTGTTTTTTTGTGAAATGTTTGTCAATCTAGATTCAACATTCCTAAATAAAACGGGAGCCATATGTGTCTTTCTCATGGGTAGACAGTCTTAACCCCTTAATGACAAAGCCCGTACATATACGGGCTCAAAATTCAATGGGTTTATGGACCGCCCATTGTCCAAATATCTTTAACACCAAAAATGAAATTTTAATCTTTAAAACAATATGAGTTACATATGAAAAGTAATGTGGATAAAAGTTTGACAATGTGGTCTTATCAACCTTGCAGTCAATAAAATAGCACAAGCAAGATGAACATTGCCCCGGCTACTATTTACACATGACCAGTTCTTTGTTTTTAACTGTCCTCGTAACAGCCTAGCCTTTATTATCATTAAGCTTTCCTTCTCCACTATTATATTATCCTTCATACAACATTTGTATGTGAAATTTAACTGCACTCACTACACATTATATAATGTTATTTAGTTGGAATAAACCCCTTTTCTAACATTATCTTATTTTCATGTCAACCTTTTAAAATAATCATGTCTGTGAATAAGTCCCTGAATTATTTTTTTAATAAAATGCGTAGTGATGGAGTGTCTTTTTATAGCATTTAATTACATGCTTTTTGATATTGGATATTTTTGCAGCTGCTTTATACAAAAAAATATGCTGGGCTGATATAGACTAGCCTCATTTTTGGTAACGTAACTGATGGTTTTGCACAATATTTTTAGACTGTATATCTATCTGTGCTTCCTTAAAAGTTGAGATAGAAGTATGGAATCAGATGAAGCGATTAGGAATGTTGAGTTTGGGGGCATATTTAAGCATAACATCACAGTTATCAAGTCAATATGTCATATATTAAAGACAACAGAACCTATCTTTGATCTAAAGATGTATTTTTTAATCATGGATCAGTGGTAATGAGTGAGGAAGTCTAGAATAAAGTGAAAGGCATCTGTTGCAGGTACACTGTTCCTTTATCACAGCTTTGAAAACAATATTTGTTGCCCAAATTATTTTTAATTGAAATTAAGGAAAATACATGCTGATGTAAGGATTTCTTCTTCATAGAACACCAAAGGTGACTCAAGGACATCTTATACTACTTGAGGATTAAAGAGTTAGTTTCAACCACTATAAAGTGGGTTTATACAGATAGTAAAGATATGGAATTTTCTAGCATCTGAATCTGTAGTGTAGAAATATCTCATCCCTTGGATGAAGTTGCATTTTAGCTGTTTAAGCTGTGACATACATCGAAAAGCCCCTATCTATAAAACAGTCTCTATGCATTTACACACACATACTTTAATGCCAAATATAATGTTTTTGAAAATGTCTTTATACTAAGATACAGTAATAAATAAACCATTATGCAAATGCTATCGCAGTTATTACTGTAGGGTTTTTTAAATACTACACAATCTTGAAGAGTTGTTATGTTAACCTTCCTCAGGTGTAAAAGTATGTCTGGAAATGAATGTTTCATAAAAATGTATATAAAGATATTTTAAAACTGGACTGGACAGTGAAGACGTTGGTGAATATGTCATAGCATTGTCATATATAAAACTGGCACAAATGAATTTAAGTAAACATGTTTTAAAAATTATATATATATCTAAAAATGTGATTTTTGAAGTTGGCAGTCACCTGCTGGGAAGAATGGTAAAGTATAGTAGTAAGAGCAACATTAAAAGGGGAAAAAAAAACATTAAGGCAGGTTAGAAAGTAGTTATACTTGTTGCTAAAAGTTATTTCTAAACACAAAGTTTATAAACTAAAAAATCTTTGTTAGTATTCCTATTACAGTGCTCCAATAGTGTGTATATTAAAAAGTATTAAAATACAAGTGTGAAGGCACAGCTTCTACCAGTCCAACTTTTCACCAATTTTGTTAGCTGTATTTAATTAAAACGAGATTTAGCTTTATAGCTGTTCCGTCACTTCTTATTTGTGAGCATTGTTGACTCAGCAGTCAGTAAACCAATACCTCTTTTACTTCAATGCTGTTCTACACATGCTGAATATCGATAGCATGGATGCATGAGATGGATTTTAGGAATGTGCATCACAATTTTTTTTAAGTAGTATTTAAGAGTTTTTAGAGTATAAGAATGACAAGCACAAACATACTTGCTGAAATGATACTTTTTGTGACACATACCCTTTAAATCCAAGTTCTAACTATAACTTTCCAGTCACACGTGTGTAGGGTTAAAATGTTTTTGTTTCTTAATTAGTGCAAATAACTGATTTCCAGAATCCATGTGCTAACAAAGGCAGGCAGACACTGGCAGATGATGGTCAAAAAGGTGCAGTACTAGTAGTAGTGGCACCTAAACGGTGTTGCTGTAATGCCTCGATGTTTTAAAAGAGTTTAGGAGGTAATCAACAATCGCCTCCTAAACTTTGATAGTGTAGCTAAAATGCCTTGATAGCGAGGCATTCAGCAACACCCACCCCAGGACGCACTGGGACCATTCCGGAGAGCAGTCACAACCACCACTGCAGAGCCTGTCCTGGTGCGTGTGTTTTGGTGTAGGTGTGGCAGAGCCTGTCCTGGTGTGTGTGTGTGTTTGGGCGTCTGTGTGGCAGAGCCTGTCCTGGTGTGTTTGTTTGGTGGTCGGTGGGGCAGAACCTGTCCTGGTGTGTGTGTTTGGGGGTCGGTGTGGCAGAACCTGTCCTGGTGTGTATTTGGTCATCTGTTTCCTGGCACTTTACATACTGTAGGAATAAATAGAACTATTTAATTTTTACTTATCCAGAGATAAAACACCCTCTTGAATTTGTAGTCACTTCAGAGGACAAAACTTTCTTGGCCCAGAAATCAGTGAGAGGAAAAGTAAAGGTTTTGTGTTATTTGCTCTCTTTCAATCTGCATATTTTATTAAAAAGGATTAGTGGCACTAAATTGGGACTTCAGGCGTCCCGTGTATGATGTCTTTTTTAGTGTAATGATTACTGCCAATCTCATCACTCAAGATTCTATCTTGTATTATCTGCTGAGCTCTGATGTCATCTTTATGCAGTATACATCGATGCTGAGGAGTTAAGATTCTGTCTATTTTATTTTTTCCATAAAATAACCACCAAAATCCTCAGCACCAGGCCCATGATGCTCTCAATCCGGCCCTGATCAACTCAGTGTGCGTCAGCCATCTTGAATCCAGCTTTTACCCACAGTGTGCTCCAGCCTTGTGCAGTTTTTTTGGCTAAACTTGTTTTAAATAGTTTGTAGACTGACTTTGTTTAAGTGATTTAGTATTGATAGACTGACATATAAAAGTTGATCCCAAAAACTTCTCCACTGCTTTTTTCATTAACCCAGTATTAATATGCGTTATAAAGCTAAAGGCCATATTTTCTCTCTGTGAAAAATGAGTGCGGCCCACGTGCACATACATTTCTGATGAAGTGGCCCACTGCAGAAAAAACTTGGACCCCCCTGAAATAGAGCATGGGCACAGGATCACCAAATGTCTTTCTCTCTTTCTAGAAAGTTCTACACAACTTTTTGCTATTAAGCCAATAAGGATGCTTAAAATAACTTTGTATTGTGCCTCTTGTTAAGGGTTTTGGGGAAAAGTGTTGTAATATACCTATTCACTCTGTTTAATATATATATATATATATATATATATATATATATATAAGCAGCTGCGCAATGGGGGGGGGTCTGGAGAGTTAGAAGTCCTGTGCAGATAAAGAAGGAAGGGTTAATTTGAAGACAAAGAAAAAATATCCCAACAGTTTTATAGCTTGCAAAATAATATAGAAGGCAAGTCACCAAAATTACATTAAAGGCCAAGCTCCCCACGTATATATCCTGTTTTAAATCTTAATAAATGTAAATATTATTGTGCAAATACACCTCATTTTGCTCAAAACATTATCCAGTGCTACACTTTGGATCTAATTAATACAAAATTACAGATATTATTATCATGAGATTAAGGCCACTTTCTGGGAAAGGGGAACCCATTATTACATCACTGGACACAAGATCACTTATGTGCTAGGGCTGTCCCTTATATTACTTGGGGGGGGGGTTAAAGCTTATTTTTTTTTCTGTAGCTAGGACATCAACATAGATATCTTTGCAGTTGAGTTTAGAATTAAAATGAAGAGTATTGTTTTTTAGTGATCTGAGACAAAGTTCTTGCAAATGGCTTTGTCCAGAAATACAAATACAAGTGTGGAATTTCAAGGTGTGTCTTTATAACAGCATCATGCACTCCATCTTTCCAGTCGTTGTATAGCATCTCTTCAGAAAATTACATACACAAATGGATTCTATTGCATTGGGATTTTTTCAAATATTTTGTGTCTGTGTGGATGTGGCCCTTGTGTTTGACATACATTATGATAATAAAACATTTTACTAAGGAAAAAGTAACAGGAAATTGTGTCCTGGGTTCAACTTTTTTTTCGTCTGTAGCTGTGCCTGACAAAGTTCAGAAATAGTTTTCTTTCATGTCTTCCTCTCTCCTGAGAAAAAGGGGATAAGGCAATGTGTCCCTGGACAGGATCTATAACTCATTATGTCAATCAAACCCCACTTCAGAGGGGAATAAAGAGATTTGTATCTCAAAGCTGTGCATAACGACTTCTCGCCTTTTCATTTCATATTTATGAGGAGTTTACTTTGAAGTGTTTATCAGGCAATACGCAGAAACATGAGAGAGCTTTGCCCGAAACCATGTTCGAGTGTCTAATCTGTTAAATGCTTACCGAGCAGGCTAGTTCATCTAAACGTGCTGCGTAAAACTCTGGAAAATAAATAAACTTTATGTTTTTGGTGCTTTTTGAAAACAGGACAGTAATAATAACCTATGAACAAAATAATAAAAAAGACTTGATTGTAATATGTAAAGTGTTATCAAAGCTAGTTTGATGCTACAAAGAAAAGTCAGACAATTTGGTAGCATAAGAAAAAGGAGATGTGTAAAATGTGCCCTACAAAACAGAAGAAATGTGCATGAAATGATCACAATTTCTCCTGTCTGAAATGGAGTGATCAAGGTATCAAAGAAGAATTTTTCTAGTCTTAGTGAATTTAGGGCAACCCCTGGCATCTCACCAAAGAACGACATCATCACCAGGCTTTAAAGACTTAAAGTAGCTAGGTGAAACCTGCATGCACTCCTTCTGTATTTTTGGTTTTCTCTAGCCTATTAGCACTATACACTATATGACCAAAAGAATATGAACACCTGACCACAACACTTAAATGAGCTTGTTGGACTTCCCATTCCAAAATCATGAGCATTAATATGGACTTGCTCCCCTCCTTGCAGCTATAACTGCCTTCCCTCTTCTGGTGATTTATGCCCATTCAGATTTGTGAGGTCAGGTACTGATGTTGGACAAGAAGGCCTGGTCAGTGTTCTGTGCAGGCCACTCAAGTTCCTCCACACCAAACTCATCAAACCATGTCTTTATAGACTTTGATTTGTGCAAAGGGGCACAGTCATGCAGGAACAGTCAAGTTCCCCAAACTGGGACCACACAGTTGGAAGCAACCGACAAAATGTCTTTGTGTACTCCAACATTAATATTACTATTCACTGGAACTAAGGGGCTTAGCCTGAAACACAGCACCATCCAGGGTTGGTGCAAGGATTTTTGTCACCCTAGGCAAGCCCCAGCCTTATTTTGCCACCTCTTGTATACAACCCATCATACACATGACTCTCACCCCCTGCGTTGACAACGCTTACATTGCAGTCATAGATCACATGTTGCATACCCCAAAGGCTAGCTCTTGTACCCATATTGTGTCACGAATGAAACTTACATCTGTGGTGGGTACTCCAGTGCCCCTCCCTCCCGTGATGCTCTGTCCCGTGGCATGGAGGGAGGCTTCGGCTCAGCCAGCGAGGCCCCCTTCTCAGCGTGTGGCTGCTTGCTGCTTCGTTGACGTACGTGGCTTGTAAACGCGCCCGCGCAGGAACTTTAAATCAAGATGATATTTTTTTAAATGTTCTAGTTTGGCCTTGAACCAGGAATGCTGGGAGTTTGAAAACCCAGACTGACAGGATAGGGAGTACAGCATGAAAATCCTGTTTTTTAATTAACCACAGAATTTATAAAGAATAGTTCATGAGCATGATCACATAGACAGATATTTACACAGAATTTCATGTATTACTAAAAGGTATAAAAGTGGGCCCCTTCTTGCAATGATGAGACTCTGGCACGGAATAGTGTATCGTGCCTGACGTTAGCCCTGCAGCTTGTCTCGCACTGTGAAGCTGCGTATAGCTTTGAGGGTCTGCCAGCACAGGAAGGGACCAAAGCATAATTTGTTTCATTTCTCTTTCATTGTTGATTATTATGCATGTATTTTGGTTAATAACTGTATGTATGACTTTATCCATTGAGTGAAAGTGTTATCTTTGTATCCTGCCTGTGTGTGCGGTCGTAGGTTTAAACACATACCCAGACACACAGACATGCACCTACATACATTAACATACCCACGCACACACTAACATACCCAGACAGACACACTAACATACCCAGGCTAAAACATGTTCACACATTAATATTATACCCTGACAAACATATACTTACATACCCAGACACACAGGCACACACTTACATACCCAGACACACATACATACATACTTACATGCATACCAAGACAGACACACATGCATAACCAGGCACACGCTAACATACAGACACTAAAATACCCCCACACACATACATATGCGTAGCTCCCTTACCCCAGAAAGCCTGGATCCTCCTGTCCCCCCCCCCCCACTTACCGGTGCTTCTGAGTCCCAGGTGTGTAGCCGGAGCAGCGTGTAGAGCTCTACGCGATTCGCGTAGACAACTTACGCTGCAGCCAGAAGGAGGTGCGGCTAGCAGCGGGGGTTGTCTGCATCCATCGCGTAGACCTTCCTTGGCTGTCAGAGATCAGAGTTCCCCGCACCGGTCCGGCACCGGCGCGGGGAATTCTCTCTGACAGCCGGGGAAGGTCTGCGCGATGGACGCAGGCAACCCCCGCTGCTAGCCGCACCTCTACACGCTGCACCCCCTTAATGCCACTCTGCCTCCAGAAATGCCTTTTTAACCCTCTATACGCCACTCTGCCTCCTGAAATGCCTTAAACCTCCCTATAAGTCACTCTGCCCCATAACATGCTTTTTAACCCTCTAAATGCCAGAGTGGCATATAGGGGTATAAGGCATTTCTGGAGGCAGAGTGGCACATAGGGGGTCAAAAGGCATATCATGGGGCACAGTGGCATATAGAGGGTTAAAAGGCATATCATGGGGCACAGTGGCATTTAGAGGGTTAAAAGGCATATCATGGGGCACAGTGGCATATAGGGGGTATAAGGCATTTCTGGGGCAGATGTGCATAACTGTGCAGGTTGGAAAATAGAACGACATAAAACCAAAATATTTTTCTCAATTATAGCTTTTATTAAAAAAATTGTTTACATGAATTAACATTTACTGGTAAAACTTTTTCCTATATGGTCGTCTTATATTCAGGCTTTTTCTTTTTTTCTTAAATTAATATTCAGATTTGGGGGGTCGTCTTATAATCAGACACAATTGGTTTTAAATGCTTTGTTATCAACATGAACACTTACCTGCCCTTGTCCGTAATCCTTTTTTTGGTCAAACTGATGTGTGCCATTTGAGATTTTCTTTAATATGTTTCATATTTTCACATTTTGTTAAAATGTCTCAACTGGTTTGTTTGAAGCTTTTACATAAACTAATATAAGAGAGTTAGCAGAAAAAGGGCACGTAAAACAAAGATTGCTTTATTTTTGGCCTTCTGTCTGAGACCAAGTAAAGTACCTGCGAGAGAGTCTATGTCCTTCAAGGAGAAGAGTCACTGTCCCCTTCTACATAAGACAAAGTAAAAACATGATACCTCTCTTACTTTGTATTTTAAATCTGGTGTGCTTGGAGCCATCCTGGTTAGGTCCACTAAGGTGAATTTTTGTGGGGGTTGCATAAACTCACATTCACTATCCAGATTGCTAAGTGTGTCAAGAAGCACCTATGGACCCATCATGGAATTTTTATTTTTAGATTTTGGCCTATGGCTGGAGGTTTAAACTTTTTATAAGACCAGGCATGGGCTGTGGCCAGGTATAACACGCATTTTTCAATACATGCTCACTGTTTTGTTGTTCAGCTCTTGAAGAAGAGGCTAACAGTAAACATGCTGAGGAACATTCATCTTTCCTGTAAATGTTTAGTGAATAAATTCAAAATGTTACCAATGGACTTAGAAAACCTGTTACTGGGTGAACTGTTGCCATGGGTCTGTAGCTCAGTGGCTAACTTCCCACTGCACCATTGACATACTCTGGCCTGACCCAGGTCAGTGCACCAGCACCTTCTTCTGGCAGAAATTTGATTTTATATCCCGCTACTCTTAAGGGCTGGTTGGGTATGACTGCTATGCAGGCCATACCAACTAAGCACAGACCTCTATAGTGTAACTGGCCCAGCTACAAGGCCAATGATATTGTACCATGAGTTGTGTACCTTGAGCCTGAACAACCAATAGAGTGATCTTCTCTTATTTATGCAATAGAGCTGCCCCTGAACCTGACCAAAGCTAGAATACAAAAGGCTCCAAGCAACAATTCGGAAGCTCTTTATTATCACATACTAAGCGCACATGTGCGTACTATGATGCATGACCTTTCGTATTTTTCATATAATATCTTAAGAACATTCTTGCCTTCGGTTAGGTAATTCTTACAGTGAGCTTCTCAGTTGTCTGTTTCTTTTGTGTTTTAACATTGAATATATTTTGTTTATTATTATTACACTCTTACCTTGACCTGACTGTAGGCTTGTACTCTCTCTGGTTACTTCCCAATAAGTGAATGCAACAAAAAATGACAGTTGCAAAAACCCAGAACCTCTAGAAGAGTGTGGCGCTCAAATGAGAAGTCTGCTATCTCAAGATCCTTGTACCACTTCAGCATAGAGGGTAATATTAACCCATTATTAGGTGAAGGGGAAGAGAAGTTTGGTTTTATTCATGTGCACAAAAAAAGCAAAACACCACAAATGAAAGAACATTTTGTACACAAAGGGTTTTTTTTTATCAAATACTTATGCACTTCATAGTAAATTCTTTACCACACCATTTATAACCATACATGTGAAACATTCAAGTCTGCAGGTAAAGTGTTTCTTCCTCTGGTCTCCAGGCTGTGTCTCCTGAACATGGGACAGTGTTTAGAAACGCTATTCCCCTCTCACTCCCATACATGTTTACACCATTGGGGGCTAGCCCTATTCTTATTAAAAATAAGCCCCACCCTCCCATGGTGAGAAGAAGGGCTCTAAGTAAGTGTGACCTATTGTCTTCTTCCAATCCATAACTAGAGGGTGGGGAATACCATGAAAATGTGTGTCTTGAAATGTGTACATAAACTATACAGCAAATGATTTTATTCCATGTTTTACCACCACATCCTGCAGACTCCATAATGTTGGAATTTAATTACATTATTTGACCACCAACAAAACCCTTTGCTATGCTATGCTGCTTTCGTCCTGTATTTTAACCTAAATAATAGATGTTCTCATAACTGCATATAATATTTGATGCAGCCGCCCTAATAGTGTCTTAAATGCAACATATATGATGGATAAAAACATGATTTTCTTCTGATTTTATAATGCCTTGTGTGTTGTATTTCTGCCTGGATTTGCAATGACGCTAGGGTTCCGATCTCCCAGTGCTAAAACCAACAGCCAAAGAATTACTTTAAATTTCAGCACAAGCATTTTGTACAAACATCTCTTTATTACTTTGAATTTTCCTTGAATGTAAATTAATTAATATTCATTACTACCTTTTTTGGTGGAAACTTCAATCTGGCTGTATGCCCCATTCCCATGAGAAACAAAAATATCTGATCTATTTTAGGCACCTGATCAAAAAGTCTCTTCAGGTACTTCACAGAAATATTGAAAAAAAACCAGGGTGAATTTCTGGTAGAAGCTTTAACAACGATATTTTGGCCGCTGATCAGAGACTACATTGAGCGAAGGTCAAGCCTAGGTTTAACAGCAACTTCAGGTTGGCCCATCAGTAACTAAAACACGAGCACATACTAACACGGAAATTCACTCTAACACCCACTCATTCTAAACACATATACGAGTATGCAAATATTATCTCCCTTTCTTTGCTCCATCACACAGCTAACCGTAGGCTTATATCCATTATTAAAAAAGAAAACAGCAAAATATCTTTGAAAACTTACTTTCGATTTGATACTAGTGATACAAAAATTGATGAGTTTCCTTTTAAACAAGAACCACAGCATGCACTTTATATGAAGTACTGTTTTCTAGTGCCATAAAAAGAAGAAACGGGTTCTTCAAAATGCATTACAAGCCAGCAGGAGCAGTGAAATTGTGTATGTAATATTTCTTTGGTTTTGAAAATGTAGCTCTATGGAATAACAGGGCACGTTTTCTGTAGGTTGCGCTCTGACAAGTAAACACAATCATGAGATTTAAAAACCTATAGACTTACCGAATCAATTAACTCATACAGCTCAAATTCAGATTTTTATGTTACCCTATACCCTACTGGTGAAAATAGTAGCCTCCTATGGTTACTTCACACAATCTCCCTCTTAAGCCCTCTTTTGTGACAGACCTTATGCATTGCCATGTTAGCTTAGTGACCCATTTAATACGCTAAGTGACCTCAGCTATCAAGTTTCAGAATGAGTCTACATAATGCTTTTGAGGCAGCAAACTGAATATCCTATAGAAGGGGCTAAGTGCACATGCCTTAGATGAAAGTAGCACTAGTGTGAGCTGGCATGCTAGAAGGAAAATGATCAATCAAGGTGGCCAAAGCAGTCACTCTTTTGAAGTATGGAGCTACTAACAACCCCACTCCTGGTTTGGACACCTGAGATTTTTGGAGGTACGCACAAAGTGTTAAGCACAAAATAGAGTCAGAGCTAGAATATTCAGATAATCACCTTGTGGAGGTTTCACTTTACTTGGCACCTCACACAAACAAAACCAGCACTTACATAATACTACAGAAATAAGCTAAATGCTACAAAAGAGAAAATGCACTCAGATACCTAAACTGACGTTGACATTACAAAACACTGGAATAAAGAAATTATTCCTGGCCTAAAGAAGGCAGTAGTAATACTGAATACTGCAGGTAATCCGGCTGATATGACGGCGTTTCATTTTTACTTAATTTGTACACCAGAAATGAAAACTAGGCAAACAAAAAATAAAAAAAGTGATTTCCCGGTAGATAAACCCAAGCAATTAGAGTGGATGTTTTCTATAATGCTTATCAGTTAAAGCTAAGAAATACGTATGGCTAAAAGCAAAACCAAAAATCATTTTCATTACAGAAAAATGTGGCTTCCTTAAATATAAAACCAGCTTCTTTAACATTGGGTAAAATGCCCAAACCATTTGTGCATTGGGGCCACTCATCAGTTGCCAGATATGCACGAAGGTCTTTGTAAACATTCCATTTGCATACCTGTTCCTGAATGTTTGAGCGGGATATTGTGAGCTATATTAGATACCCCAGGCTTTATGGCTTGTCATGCTTGCACCAATAGACACAATTTACAGGAAAGAATAAAATGTGCAGCAGACACTCTCTGAAAAACACAATATGGCTACCACTGTGTTCCCATTGTGCAGTCATTGTGAAATTTCAGAAGATTTGAGCTTCACGTTGGCAAACTGGAGGGCAATCGCAGTTATGCAATAGGGGGAGAAGTTGGCTTAGGTACATTGTAAGCACACCAGTGGATACTGTTCTATTCCAAATCGTCGGTCTTGGTAATATGGTAGAGCACTGGAATACCGTACAGAATCTCAAATGTCTGGGTAGTCAAGCTTTGATGGAAATGGGGGCTGATAATGCTCTCTGTTTAATTAAAAACCCATGACTTCCTAGCAGCCATAGACCACTCTACCACTGGTCAGATGCACTACTCTAGTATCTTTCGATGTCTGGTAGACTTAATCCTCCGCCAAATTCTATTTTGATAAATGGAGAATATGCTAGCCTAGGGGTCCTAGCAATCCATACGAATGTATAAGAAGCCTACCACAGAGTCTAAAAAAAGTACAGGGAATATAGACGGGAAGAGTTTCCAGTAAATATAATATTCTGGGGAGCAAATTAATTTTGATAATGCTTATTCTACCAGCCATGTGAAGTGGGGAAAAGATTGGTCCACAGTGTTTCCAAGTGGCATTAAGTAAAGATCAAAAAATCTTGTCCAGTTTTGCGGAGAGGCTAATCCCTAAGTATTTTAAATCAAAGATGGCAAATTGATATTTCAAATGATGGATTTATTGGCATTGATATTAAATTTGGAAATCATACCAAATGTTCGGGTATTATATGGGGCAATGAGTCCACGGGGTCTGTTATAGTGAACATTAAATCGTCTGCATATGCGCCTAACCTATAAATCTTTCCATCAACCTCTATCTATACCTGGGAACTTCTGGACTCCGGCTACCTGGAGCCTACCCTTATGGGACACGGCCCACTGACTTCAGTATATATTTAATATATTCAAGTATTAACTTGAGTTACCAATAATTGAATGTATTTGTTCATCGTCCTATTAAATGGATTTATGTTTGTACAAACGTATTTATGTATTATTTATTAAATTAATTATCCATAATATATATTTGCCAAATATTTAATGTATTAATCAACACGTTATTAAAAATATATATATATATATATATATATATATATATATATATATATTGAGATATCTAATAATTATCTATGGAATGTATGTAATAAAGGGACACATGATGGCTGAAAGGAGGAGAGATATGACCGTAACAAAAACATGATTGATAAAAGAAAACCTGGTTCTTACATATTTTGGCAGGCTCACTATGGGACACACTATGAAGTGGATAATATTACACACACACACACACACACACACACACACACACACATACATATATATATATAAATATATATATATATATATATATATATATATATATATATATATATATATATATACACACTGGGCATTCCAGGACATGTGGTCACCCTAATTTGGGTCACCACATAGAATTTGGATGATGGGCCATGAAAAGGTTAATATTTCAACAGTCCCAGGGTCCGCACATTTACAGAGTTTCTAGGTATGCACATATGCTTGTATAATCATCATTAATTTCTGGAGCCCTGATCGCTGAAATAGAAAAAAACAAATATAGGTTATCATCTCTTACATTCTATAAAATATGTTAACATTGGTCCTTATATTTACTCAGTTGATTTATTTTATCATGTGCGACTAATTAATTAGGATATATATATACATACATATATATATCCCAATTAATTAGTGCTCCAATTCTTTGGGAGAATACTGGATATATATAAGAACATGTGCATATATGAAGTACACACACATATATATACATACAAATATAATTCCAGTATTTTCCAGAAGAATTGGAGCACTAATTAAACCAAAAAACTAGCATTGGAGGCATTTCCTGAAATACAGCCCTTCTGGCTATTTTATTTCTTGTAAATGACGGTACAGCAGCTCTAGGCAAGTAACAAACACAGACAAAGCAAGAATCAGCTCACTACACTTCTGAAACCTGACTTACAATGCATGAATAAAACATAACACTTAACTCCACAGGTGTACTACAAATATGTAATGGGATTCCTGGAGCTTCAGTTATTGTACCAAGTTAAACACAGTAGTGTTCCAGATTAAGAGACTGGTGTGTTGTCTTCCGTTTATCCCCATTCATTACAGTCATCATAATATTTAGAAGCTAAATGATGCAAATAAGCACAAATTGACACATCTTTGAATCAAAAGCATGGCCTAGTGGGCATATTTATTTACAGGGGTTTTTATTCAAGAATTTAACAATGAGAACATATTAGAAACATAGAATTTGATGGCTGTTAACAACCATTCGGGCCACTAAGTCTGCCTTATAATGAATATACATACATACACATGTTTTTCAGGGCTACACTGGGTAAATATATTATAGATTCTTCTTTTTAAGCTATTCATTCAATGATTTAGTGCATTTTATGAAGACATATTAGTGAAAAGCTACTTTTATATTTAAGTATTTTCATAGATGCTTCTCTTATTTTTATTTTTATGCATGCCTATTTGTTTTTGTTGTGTTTCTCTGAAATTGTTGTATCATTTTCATCTACAATTAATACAATCATCCTTTCTTCAACCTCATTTCTTCATATGCATGCCAAAACATAAGCGCTAAAGCACATCTGTCACTTTTCCCAGATCCTACATTTTAGCCCTCTACACTGACATCTATGCAATAACATTTATAGATTAATAAGCAACATACGTACTTATGTATATGTATACATATACGTAACGAAACAAAACAAAAACACCTGACATATATGCTATGGAAGTATATGAAAGAATCTTAACTTATTGTTCTCTGATCTGTTTTTTCTTCCATTGAATTACTGTTAAATTGCTGAGTTTTATTGATTGGTTTAGACAGCTATTGTTAGGGAAGGATGTGAATGGAGATAACTGCTAGACGCATTTAGGCACATCTTACCATCTCTGGGGCAAAAGTTTAAACAAAAGATCTTGAAAATAATGTCGCTTATGTCTATTATTATTGTTTAAAAAGTGTTGAACAAAAAGTACAAGATGTTTAAATAAATCAATAATTCATAGACACACCTACACATTAATCTTGCCTAGTACACAGACCTGAGCTCATGAGGGCCATACATGTCACATTTAGGGGTCCTAAGCACAGTCCTCTAGGGCAATCAGAGTCAGGAACACCAGCTTTGAACAAAACAGCACTTTCTTTTAACCGCTTAAACCCCCAAAAAGACAACTCATAAAAAGAAAACCTAGCTCCCAATTGGAGCCCTCTCTACCTAAACTATGCTGGTCCAGACTGACCAGCCTAATCACCCACTAACTCAACCTCCCAGCCAGACCCAGCTACGCCAGGCTCTGGAAAACCTCCCCCAGACAGCACACAAAATGCTCAGGGATGGTCTACTTGTTCAGGGCCTCTCCTTGCCCTGGGAGCACAGGGAACTTCTTCTTCCCCCAACAGTCTCTCTGAGTATCAGGCTCCAGGGGTTTTTAATGCCCAGCACCTGTGCCTGATGCCGGCCTCATAGAAATCCTGGACCGGATCCTGCAGACTTCTAGCCTCCTGGACAAGCCGGCATGGATTTTCCACAGAGTGGGGGAACGGAGCATTGGCCCACCCTGCTCTCCAGTTGCTCCACCCCAGGGACCCATATGTATGATCTGCATAGCAGCTGTACTCAGATGCCATGCCAATCCAACTCCCTTGGGTTCACAGTCTCACAATATATAGCAAATCATATCTGAATGTTTGTATATTAATTTGGTATGCAAAATTGCAACACTTCTTGAATTAACTCACATATGACATAGTAGGTTTAATATTTTAAGGCCAAAACTGTTTTTTTTTTAGTTTTTATTTAGAGGAATTATTTTTATTCTGTTGTTGTAGGAACCAACTTTAGCCTGGCTGAACTAGGAATCTGCGAGCCTTCCCCTCATCGAAGTGGATTCTGCTCGGATATAGGTATACTTCATCAGGGTTATTCCCTGAGTGCAGGGTCTGACGTTGACTCTGATACTGAAGGAGGAATGTCGCCAGAGCATGCTATACGGCTGTGGGGTAGAGGTCTGAAATCCAGGCGTAGCTCTGGTCTCTCAAGTCGCGAAAACTCAGCCCTGACACTGACTGACTCGGATAATGAAAATAAATCAGAGAATGAGAACGGTAGGCCTATTTTCTCTCTTCAGATGTATCGCAAATTAAAAGATTAATGTTCTTTTTTTAAGAATTAATTATCCTCTCAGTTACAATATCTTATACAACATGCCATTACAAAGCTAATTAACTTCCCAATAAAGCATTTGAGAATAAGATATTATTTATTAAATGTGTTAGGTTTATATGCGCAAAGTTAATGTACCTGTGAAATAGCATTTAGTTTTGTTATTAAGCAAAATGTAGAACACAGATGAGCCTTAAATAATTAGTTAAACTATAAATAACAAGTTTATGTTAAACTGTATGGCGCTGAAACTATATATTACTGTTGACCTGGTAGCTTTTGTGGTTTAAAATATGTTTATAAACTGTAATGAAAGTGCCGGTTTACAAAATGTTATTTATTTTGCTGCATTGATTTGCTTAATTTAACATATTTCCATAAATACTTAAGACAATATTCTGCTACTAATAGCGCAATACGTTGAGGTTACTGAAAACCTAAACTTTTTATGTTTAAACAGTAATTTGATATATGCTTCTTGAGTAAAAAAATATATTCTGTGATACTAAAATACTGTATTTAAGTGTGATGTGTTGTACAACCCAAAATTACATTTTATAAATCACCCCTTTTGTTTTGGGTGAGAAATAGAGTTCTCCGTGCACCAGTGGTATTGATAAAACCATACACTTCCTAGGATGTACTTAACATGCCGCAACCAGTAACACTGTTAGCGTACTGACGGTGAAAGTCTATTGTCCTTTTAACTATATGCTATTGCATTAATTAAAAAAAATACACAGGTAAGCCTTTACATGGACAGTACAAAATACTTTTTTATGGAAGTATGAGTTTTTTTCGGGAACCAAATGCTATATTCAGATGTTCTCATTTTTAATGTTCTTTGCTCGCCACTGCCATTTCATCATATATTGGGAACTTTGTTTTTCAGTGGGTAAGAAAACACTAAGATTTCCATTAACATAACAAAATACAGGAGGAATGAGGGAAAAAAAACAAAAGTGCAGCTACCTTATTTTGGTTGGCAAAAAATCAAAAAGGGTTGTAGCACTCCAAATACTGGCATTCATTAATAATACAGAAACAAAGCGTTGTTTATCTTTGAAAACACATTTTGATGTATGTCAGGAAAATGAACAAAATATGCCAGAAGAGCAAATGGTTCTTCCGTGTTATTGGCTTGGCTTCTTTGGAAACAAGCCACAATTAATAGGTGAACGTTGCCAAAGGAATCTAATCGTGTTAGCAGCTACTTTTTTTAAGAATAATATTAGTCGTGGGTGTGAATGACTAATTTTAGGAAAGGTTACACATTAGTGCATTTAAACATAATGGAATTATTGTGGTCATGTGATGTGAAAATGAACCCAATGTACGTATAGTGATTGCCAAAAAACATGTCAGATACCTAAATAAGAATGTTTTTCTGTGAAACCTCGCGATCATAAAATAAGTAGATCTGTGCATGTTTTAAGAACTAAGATAGCATTGTGTAGCCAAATATACCAAACAGGAATAACTGGGATCAGTCTTGCTGCAACGTAGGTGCTTGCTGAATTAATCCTTCAAAGAAACTAACAAGGCGTGATGTGCTCACTATTGGGGCACACACTAAATAAAAAACTAAATGTGAAGGAGGCCACACGTTTTCTGGTGCCATTTTGTCTGTATGTTTTTTTCACTATTTCATTAGGAACATTCAAAATATGCAGTTCTCATATCCAAATGTTGGTCAAATCACTGTGGTAAAAAATATTACCAATTGTTGAGTGGTCTGGAGTCAGGGGGGGAAACAGCTGGTATGCCTGCAAAATTTTAATTATATTTTGGGATTTAGTCTCATGGATTAAGCCTCCATTTACCAAATAAAGTATTTCAGCGTCCGAGTAAATCATGCCCATACTTACAGTCATCCTCACTGTAATTAAAAAATAAAAAAGCTAAATATATCAACCAACAATAATCATATGTAATATATAATATTAATGATATAATTAAAATCTCTAATAAAATCACATATGTGGTATACATTCCATAGATGTATTTCTTTCTTTTAATTATATATGACATAATGTTATAATTTAGCATTAGTAGATATTTATGCATCAGCATGTATCCCTAAATATTACCATTATTAAGGTTGTATCCATGGCAATATGTATAGGAAATGACATTTATATCTAAAGGTATACTTGCATGCTTAAATATCCAAATGTCACAAACATGCATAAGTGAAGCCTGGCTGTTAGTTAGAGAAAAATACAGAACACAAGCAGTCAAACTAAAGTATTTTTTCATCCACTTAACATTTCCAAGCTAGAACAAGGACAGCTTAACGAAATTAAGTGTTCATGCCATTTTACTCCCTAGACCCCTTTGTAAGACTGTCAGCTGCAAATGCCAATTGTGATACTGTGTTATGTTGGACAACTGTCCACGGGGAACCAGAATGAGCCACAAATTAATTTCAGTAACTTTGTACAATTGCCTTCACTTGGTAATGAATTTGGTTATTGCTTCTATAACCTTTAAACCGTGATCCGGTCCAAGACTTTTAATTTATATAGCCTGTCCCACAAAAAAAAAGGAACCTTTTAGCTAGCATCGATTTACAGTTTTGACGCTGTTCATTAACAAAGGCTTCGGCTGTCATGTAACGTGCTATCAACTAAAATTAAAAATCAAGTGTATTTATGGATCTACATATGGATATAATTGCAGTGCTGTACATAATAAGGTAAAAATAAGAGTATTTGAGAGGCACAGCCTATGGCACAAAATAGCTTCCTAAAGATATAATGTGCCTGTCAAATACGCTGGCGCTACAGTGGCAATTATGGAAATGAAACTGCCATATGAAACATTTAAACAAATATAATATGTCTATTAGACAAGCCGAGGTGTTAACTTTCTTGCTCTTTCTAGCCAGGAAATTCGGTTTAGTTCCAAAAAAAAAAAGAAAAACAAAATCAATGCTTTTTCGCATCACTGATTTTATGAAGTGTTGGGATGTATTATCATATAGATTGACAGTTGCCCCACTGGTTCAGCACCACAGCATGGACACTTACAAAGCCATCATTAATTTCTCACGCTTGTACCTAGCTACAGCTTCCTACATAATAAACACTGTGTCCTTCATGACCGAATCAATAACCTTTTAGGTATGCTTCTCTTCGAAAAGAAGTAACAAGAATCTATACTTCAATCAAAATGTTCTTTCCTGTACAACATAGCTTTGCAAATATGAATACAAATTATTATTATGAAAAGGTGTATTTTTTGTTTTATTATATAAGGTTTTTGCGTGTTCATTCAGCGAACTGGCTATTAAAAAATAAAATGTTAAAATATGTTGCATTCGTTGTAGATAAACATTAACTAACCGCGATCAATAATAAGTATGATTTCCAATTTCTCATTGCATATGCATTACGAGACATAATACCCACAGTGATGGTGTTTTTTATGTGTCTTATTGGCTTTATCACAGCTATTTTAATATGGATGAGACACGTATCTTGTAATAACAAAAGCTCACTCCATGACACAAAAGGCTATTCTCCATTCTCTGTAACTTTGAATAACCTTCTGATAATCCCCTGATAAGAGACATTTAAGTGTTACATACATTTTTAGGTTACACAAAATATTGACATAGTAGGATGGGTACTTTAAACAGTATTGAAAGATTAATGATCAGCTATGTTGAGACAAGGGAATGTTTTAAGGAAAGCACAGTCATGTGCACTATATGACCTTGATTGATTCCACTAAATGTCAGTAAATACAATTTACCAAACTTATGTAACACGTTTTGCACATATTTTACTTGTGTCTTTTAAATGTCACGACGACTTCAACTTTTGAGATGTATTCAATGAAATTATTGTTTTTGGGTGAACTGCAGCACTCATCGGACAACATAAGCTCATTGGACTGGTGGTGGAAAAGGCACAAATAACCCACTTTTTACAGTTACCATGAAAAAAACAATTGGCTCTTAATGATTTTCATAATGTGTATTAGTTGGTTGCTCACAATGTTGTGTATAGATGTAACACACATACACGTTCATATAAAAAACATACATGTTTGCTAGGTTTTATGAAAAGTCAAATGGTGCATCATGTCTTCCCTTTACTGGGCATTCTCTTAAGACGTATATATGAAAATTCCCTAAAGGCTGAAAAAGTGGGAAGCCTCTTTCATATGTCGTAATTAGTTACTACTAAACCCTAATATACTGTGGCTTTCACATTACTGATACAAAGTGGTTTAATCCATTATCAGCAGCCAATATAGAAACGCTCATATGATATTCTAGAAGCAGCAGCCCCTTACATGATGTTGATACTTATATAGTCATAACTGAATGTAATTATATGCCTTGGATACCCAGTTAACAGAAATAAAACATGGAACAAATTAATGTTGTGTTTTAACAATCATAATTTTTTTTTTTGAAATAAACTAAATTCAGTTTAGGAGTGCAGTCTTTGACGTGCCCAGAGTAATATTATAATTGAAGTATAATTACTGTAATTACACATTACTGTCTGTAATTATGTATCGCTGCCATTTACAATGTATGTCGCTTAGAAAACTCCATATTTGATTGGAGTTTGAGAAATAATTTGACATATCTAAGTTAATAAGCATAACATTGACTGGGTAGTAATAGTATTATGGTAAGGTATTATAAACTACAACTTCATTTATGTAACCTGCATTAACAGATATACAAAATACATAGAAATATATATATATATATATATATATATATATATATATATATATATATATACACACACACATCTTATTTCTGGGACTGAAGTCATGCAATAATTTGCCAACTCGTGGAAGTGATACAGAATTTGCCCTTTTTTTTGTTACCTGCTGTAATTTTTTTTTTAAAAAAAAAATGATCATTGGTCTTGTCCTATGCTTAGTATAGCCTTTTACAAGTCTATCCCTGCATTGATCTCTTCCACTTTCACGCTCATCTCTTTTCCTAGCATTTATCCTCTGTTGAATTAGTTAAACCATTTAACATCCTCCAAGCCAGTCATTCTTCTCTTTGTACTGAAAAGTTCATGCAGAAACATAACTTATTATTTTATTAATGTTTGTATTTTATTCTTGGGGAAAAAAGAGAAACATACAAATCATTGTCTCATCTCAGCTAGTACATATAAATCTTATGAAAATTATAAAACAGAGTTATATTGTTTTATGTTATTTTTGTGAGTTTATAACACTTACTACATATTATGAGAGACAATGGAAGAAAAATAACTTTAATTTCACACTAGCTTGTGTTGTCCATCCATTTTTTTTTAGTCTTGGTAAGCAGCAAAAGGCTATGTGGTGACATTTCCACAAGCATGTCTGGGAGAAGTATGACTGTCATGATTATCACCAGTACTAAAGACCTGTAAGAACAAGCTGCTAAATCTACAAGAATATCATGATTTTATAAGTCTGCATGATCAATACAACATAACCTGTTTCTATAGAGCAATTTCTCTATCACTGCCTCCCATTTTAGCACCCACCTAAGTATGTTTAAAATCTTTATCTAGTACACAGCAGCTGTTACTAAATTATTTTAAGACATATCGTTTATACAAGCAGATGCATTTTTCTTAAGATTGCTATGTTCCAATATAAAGAACCAAGCATCTCCCAGGTACAAAAAGCAGTATGCACTAAGAAGCAGCTGCCTAAAACTGATTGGGACAGCCTCCTTTAAATATGCACACTTGTTGAATTCCAGTCTGCTGAATGCAATTTTGTTCTTGAAAGTGTTGTGTATAATGTGACATTTAGTATTAAAGAATATATGAATATTTAGAGGCCTCCTCTCGTGCTCCTACATCGTATCTGAATATTCTGACATTTTATTTAAGTTGCAAAATAAACATGACATAAGACATACTGTGTACACACACACACACGCATCTTTCACATATTTCATACTAATTCTCACATCCCAGCATTTAAAAAAAGAGAGAAATATTTTATTTGAAAGTATTGTATTTAGAGTTATCATATTTTAGGAAGCACAAACTAGACATATTTAACTTAATAAGTAGAAGCATATCTTTGTTGTGAGTCTACATTGATTTCAAAGTCACAACCAACTTTTTTCTCTTCTCTTGTGAAACTTGGTATGTCTTTATTATACCTTCAGAATTATTTATTACATACTGTAGGGAAGATTTTTATTTTTAAAAAATCATTATGTTTTTGATCTAAAAATTCTTAGAGTTCATATTTAATATAATCTCTTTTGAGAGGATCTTTCTGAAGGAGTTGTCATGTATGTTCAGCTCCTCAGAGACTCCAACTGAAGAGAGAAAAATCTTTTAGTACCGTCAAATATCACTTTAACAATGTTTCAAAGTTTAGTACTTGCAAAATAATAATAATAAAAAATAATTCAGTCAAAAGAAATAAAACATTCTTTGAAACATGTAAGACGTGATTAGAGAGTAAAACAAGCAGGCCATGCTCCAATGCAAGAGTTAAAAGTGAGTTTGAATCAAATTCCCTATTTTGAATCAGTTTTTGTGCCCAAGGCAAATATATTAGAATTACAGCGGAATGATGCAACCAATATTGATTTTGTTACATTGTCGTGAGTTTCCTTTGAACTGCAAATTGTTGCATTTTTATAAAGAAGTAATGAATAGGCTGAGGGTAAGAAATGCTGAATTATTGTCATCAGTACTCCATTCATTTTCCGAGACTGACATTTAAACCGCATACGTCCAGCCTGATTTACTATTATTAGTCTAACAGATTTGACTATAATAAATCCACTTAAGCCTGAAAATCCAAATTCTGCATTTTATATAAGCAACACAGGTGTTGTACTGGCTCGCAGTGTTACCACTTTCTTTGGTATTCTCTGACAAATACATGAAAGATAGAGATGAAAAAACACGATAATGGAAAAGGGTATACTGAGGCCAATTGTATAAGGTGATGCTAATTAATTTTGCAAGCACTAGAACACTACAAGCACTAATAAAAGAAACAAACACTCCGTTTGTCTTGATCTCCTTAATATGTATGTCAAATTCCTTGTTCGTATACTCTTTTTACCTAATCTATGAAAAAGACAAATTGTAATATAAAGTGCGTTTGCAGTATGAAGAGATGCAATTGACAAATTCATCAATTGATCATTCAATACTTTTTTACATGTTCATCTTTATCATGGGTAAAAAGCTTTTAAAACACCAGCTGGAATACTCGTGTAATCTCCCCTCATTGTTGACACATGTCCATGTGTTTGGAATGAAGCCAAATATTCCGATTCAGGTTATCAAAACACTTTTTGTCATTATTAAATTAAATGCCTATGCTAGTATTAATCTGTCAATTCTCAGTTGCACGTCTCTAATTAATGAAATTAGTGCCTTCTGACATGAATACTATTGACACCACATGGTATCAGGTCTTGTCCATAACTAATTAGTGGAATAACCAAGTGTAGTAACTTACACAAGCCGTTTCAGACAGTGGTGTTTTTACTAGTGTCATATACTTATTTTTCATATATACATACAAATTGTGAAATGTGTAAATTGTGGCTGAGGTCTACATACGTTATTTAGAAAAAATAATATCAAATGTTCCAGAACAGCACAGTGCTCAGGGGCGCTGGGTTGCCGCAAAATGAGGAAATTGTGGGTAGGCCTCATGACAGGAGGATCCCAGTAGCTTGTACGTAGATGGCACTGCAAAATCCAAACGTAGCAGAGACAAATCACAAGTCCAAAGAACCCAAAACCTGAAAGGGTAGGGCAAATTCCAGGTCACAAGGCCCTGGGACCAATTTGTTAGTGAATAGACTAGCCAGGTCACAAGTGTATGCACCTATGCAAGGAGGTCAGCAAAAAAACCTGGATTAAAAGATTAAAGAACTCTTAAGAAACGTCAAGAAGCCAAGGGAGGCCCAACTAAGCCCAGGGCTACAGTCCTACAGTAAAGTTTGACACCAACCTCACTGGTGAAGTAAAGATAAGTACTCACTTATACATGGAACATGTCTCTGGGTACAGCGAGTACCAGGGAACCAACAGTACTAGTTTGATGAAATATGGATAGGAAAAATGAATAAGACATTCACAGTGAAGATTACTACAAAAGCTCTGTGTACACACATAACTTGTGGTGGGGTACATGTGATGGAAAACCCCTTTACTTAAGGGAGTACCAAAGATATTATTAAACATTCATCCACATTCACCAGGCAAGAACTGCTTTTCCCACAGAAATCCTGTAGTGCTACCACCTAATGTAAATAAGGCCAATGATCAGATAAAGCTCTGAGAAAAAAACTGAAACAAGGATAGACAATGAATATATGTAGAGGAGGCATCATTAAACAGATACATCTTATTAAATAGTACGTATCACTAAACACCATAACATACAACCTTATGGGAGGTTAGTGTATGCCTTATGATGTCATGGTGACATCTCTGTGGTCTGTTTTTTTTTTTCCTCTTTGTTTTGAAGATAGAGAAATTGTGATCAGCTGCAGTAGGTATAAAAATGAAACAGAATGATCAGGAAGCAGTGCTCAATATAGCCCCACATTCCTGTCCAGTGCTACTGTAATCAACCAGCAGGGGGCCATGAAAGATCCCAGCAGCAAACCTATCCAGTGTTTCCAGTCTTCATAATACAGTATTGTGAACAGTAAGTGGAACTTGTGTCCCATTATAAGAGAAATCTCTAAATTCCAAAGGACTCCAAAGGATTCTCTAGACCAAAAACGTATAAACACTTACAAATTAACAAGACGGTCCCCATCCAGGTGGAAATACAAAAATAAAAACCTTTTTATTGACCTTACCCAATTTAAAATATATTTAAAAAAACTGTGTAGAATTTAACTTTTAACCCTCCAAAACATAAAGACCTATTTGGGGGTACCATTCATGGTTGTTGTTGAGCTCAAATTGGGGATATTTTTTAAGCAGTCTTTGAAAAGCACTACACTTGAATATGAAATTTTCCTTGTTGCAACACCATTAAACATACTGCTTAGAATTCCTGCATTTCATTAAAATGCTGGTAAATTATTTTAGATCTCCCAAGTTAAAACAAAACCACAGATTCAACAAGACTATATCCAGCCCCTTAAGAGACATAAAAGTTGTCTCATTTTGAGAATTTGATTTTGAAGCAGTGCTACTCAGAAGCAGTTAAAACAGGTAACATTCCTGCTGCTGTGATCAAATTTTACTAATGAATGAAACATTCAACCAGCATGTTGTTTTAGGATGTGCAAATAGGATGCTAAAAGAAATGAAGCAGAAGTAATCTTTCTAAGGCATTGGGAATTACTTGAGAATGAGATGATGATTTTCACTGCAATAATTACTACGAGGAAAGCTGTTGATTTCATGAAAATGTAAAGGAAAAGGTGCATTTACATAAATGTTTAGAACGTAGCAGCATTATCACAGAAATATATCGAAATGGTTTATTTTGAAATGCAGAAAAAAATAACTTGTTTGTAACATGTTTACTTGTCATGCTCTTAACAAAAATGTTGCTTGTTATCATCTATTTTAGCTGAGAGTGTGGACTAATGTGGGGAGGAGGGCAACCGGACCCTAAGAAAGACAAAGGGATGTTGCAGGAGTAGGAATAAAGAGGGAAGTCCTGAGTCCTGGACTTTATCTTACTAATTTCAAGAAGTAGGTGGGGTTGAGTTGGGTCATGTTGACCCAGTGGTAGTATCGTGGCAGCTTCCGCTGTGTGTGAGCTTCACTAAAGACATGTGTGTGTGTCTGGGTATGTTAATGTACGTGTCTGTGTGTGAGTGGGTATGTTAGTGCATGTCTGTGCCTGGGTATGTTAGAGCTCATGTGTGTCTGTGTGCATGCTAGTGTGTCCGGTTGCTTTAGTGTGAGTGTCTGGTTGTGTTATTGTCTGGATGTGTGTGTGAGTGTCTGGGCATGTTACTGTGAGTGTTTAGGTGCACATGTGTTAGTGTATGTTAGTGTTAAATGTCTAGCTTAGTGTGAGCGTCTGGATACATCTTTGAGTGTTCGAGTATGTTAGTGTGTGTTTCTGGGTGTGCATGTGTGTTAGTGTTTATGTCTGGATGTGTGTGTTGGTGAGTGTTAGTGTAAATGTCTGTGTCACTGATTAATGTATCTGGTTGTGTGAGTGTCTGGATGTGTGTGGTAGTGTGTGTCAGTGTTGAATGTCTAGTTGTGTTAATGTGATTATCTGGATATGTGTGTTAGTGTGAGTGTCTGGGTTTCTGTATTAGTGTGTGTACATGTGTGTTAGTGTTGAGAGTCTAGGTGAGTGTGTTTAAGTGTCTGTTTGTGTTACTGTTAGTGTCTTAGTATGTGTGTGTTTATCATGAGTGCCCCTCCCAAGGTCAGGCTCTGGATCTGGCCCTGAGAGAGGGACTTTTGACTTGGTTGCATGCTTAACATCTCATGGATGTTCAATTTTACCATTGTTCAACCACAGTGCAAGAACTTATCACTTGCCTTATGCGATCTGCTATATCAACCCTCCCAGATGGGCTTTCTTTATTACTGTTTCATGACCTTCTGCTTGATGTTGGCTTTTGCACTATAAAACGTCTTATGCCACTAAACTTGCCATCACAACACTGGAATTACTTGTAGGTTCCAAAGGTAGACATGGTAGATATGGTCCAAGAGAAGATGGTGTCTTTAGTTGATGTGCCACCATAGACACCTTTTATTGGCACAACACAGAAAGAGATGTAAAGTAATCTAAGCTTTAGGACCTTTCCTGCTTAGAGTTTAGCAAAGGTATAACTTATATGTTAGGTGATCCTGCTCCATGCTGACATCACATCTGCTTCAGTGAAATGGGGGCCAGAGGCATTACCACTGGCATACTAGGTGCTGCCTTCACAATGTGGTACCTGGGAAAGCTGCTCCTCGTGCTCTATATAAGGTACTGCTTATAAGTAACTATATAAGTTCTGCTTAATATAGTTATTAGTAACAGAACACTTAACTTTTAAATAAGGATAAACCACATAACACATTAAGAGCTCCCTCTGTTTCTTTAATTATATTTCAGACATTTCGTTCAACATATGATTGGCAGATAATAATTTTGGGATTAGTTTGGTTCTTAGGTTTATAGTGCCTGTCTCGCCTGATCCCATACACACATTTCCCAAACAAGGACCTTAAAACCCACTATAGCCGAATGATGTCTCATAACTGTCCATTATGTGCATTTATACTGTAAACAGTGATCACTGGATTTTACTCATATCACTGGGTTTAATGAACCTTCCTAAATTTGAATAGTCTTTATAAACTGTAAGAAATTTTCAGCATTGGGATTACAAAAAAAAAAGTGCTTTACCGCAATGTTGAAACTTTGCAACTCCTCTAATACATAAGTACCATAATCATATTATTGCATCTTGTCCTGTTTGGCCATGTGTCAATGTTCAGAATAATCATTACCAAAAGGAAAAAAGACAAACATCAGAATTCATCTTAGCTTGAGAAAAAAACAAGTTACTTCCCACCATATAAGCAGATGGCCTGTCTGTTTGACAAAAATATCCAAAAATCCTTATCCTTCATAACAGGACAGACTGAATCAACTTGGAAAGAAAACCCAAAGAACTCTAATAAGCCATATGTTCATTGCATTTAGTTACATGTTTCAGAAATGTTATTTTTTGTTTTTCATTTGCTTATAAAAAATAATTAAAATCTAACAAGTTACAAGGACTAACATTTATGTTTCAGGTATTATTGTTCACACTTTACAACATTACTACAAAACAATATTTTTATTGCCATATTTGACAGATATCAAATCTATCTTCTGCCATTGAGGAACTGGAAAAAAGCCCATGCCCTGCTTTGTAGTTTGCCTTATCACATATAATCATCACATCATAATTTTATTGCAGTGACCTGAAACGTCATGTCATGATAAATTAACCCCATTAGTCTTGAAAATAAGTTTGGCCCAAGACAGCCTGTGAAGATAGTGGGCATGGCTAGAAAAATAGGAAACCGATCCAAAGGCCCAGGGAAGCAGCACTTCACACTGAGACTCTGGGTCAAACACAAAGAGTTCCCAGGTACGACGACAATATTTCATGGTAAGACACAACATGGCTATCTTATATATTCTTTCTACTGAAATATTGTTTAATTACCAAATTGGAGCTCTTCCATGGAATTAAAGATTATTAGAGTATATAAAATATAAGGCACCCAACCATACCAGTGCATTTAAAACAATTTGCAGGTAAGAAGATCTGACATTAAGTAAAAATACTTTGGAATAAGGTAGAATATTTTTCCTTCACTTGAATGGACTGATGCGTTTAATTTTCAATTTTCTTTTTTCATTGCATCAAGACTGTATTGGTAGAAAGACACTTCACTGTCATGTGCCAATAATTTTACTTTTTCAGCTGTCTTGTGTTATACATATAAATATTACATAAAGATTATTAACCAAAAAATGGTGTAATACGGACATGCTGCAATCAATAACATCTATCATTAGACAATTAGACATATTTATGGAAGGTAATTCTGCTAACAAGTTTATATAAACTTCAACATTGTATAAATACATATATATATATATATATATATATATATATATATATATATATGTGTGTGTGTGTAATTTGTACACAATGTCTATACGTGTATAGATGTGTCTATACTTCTATGATGTGACAAGTAATACAGAAGTGAGTTCAACTCTCATTGCAGCAACAGTTATTGGTAGGCATTACATATGCACAACACAAGAGAGACTGCAAAATATCCAAAGAAATAGATTTCAGCTAGTCATATACACTAAATGACCTCAAAATCACCATTACCAGGAATAATACCAAATACAATAGTAGCACTGCAGCCCAAAACTCTCATTAGTAACATGTAAATGATAAGTCTCAGGGTCACCCTCTTGCCTCTGTGTTTTAATTAATTCTTTAAGCATATGCCTTCTGATATTGTGTAAAGCACAGTCTTAGGAAACCCCCAGGGGTAGAAAAACAACTAAAACTGAGTTTTTAACTGACTATGCTGAATATAACTAGTGCAACTCAACAGCTGTCTTTTACTTTTAAAGAAATGCCCCAAAAATCTAATGGCTTTCAATGGAATAATCAGGATGTCTGATTAGGTGACATAGCATTTTACATTTTTAAAATATTGGATAACTCAGTATTTATATGAGTTCACAAAAACGTCACTCCCATAGTGAACACGAGCGAAGCAAACTGTATGTATAAAAATTGTTTACGTCAATGATATTTTTCACAATGTTTATAAAATGGAACAATCTGGATTTATCCAACCCCATTATTAGTTCTATTATAAAAGTGTCAGAATATATAAATGTCATATTAAAGTAAAAAAAAGAAATTAATTATGCTTGAAATGGTTAATAATTAAACCAGCAGATATTTCATTAGGGGAGTTGGGGGGGGGGTATGTGGACCAGCCCGTGGAGGAGCCACGGTTTCATACTGGCTTGTTCCTCTAATTAGCTTCAGGCCTGGACTAGGATATATAAAATTGTGTTTGGAATTAAAATTTTGCAGCTTTTGGCCACCACACTAAAGGATTGCATTGGCTGAGTGGACTTACTAGTGGGCTTTTGCCCAGTGTTAGAAATGGCTACTGTCGGCTTTCCCATCTTGAATAGCAATGTAATGTTCTTTAAGATAGAATGTCCTGGAGAAAAACATGGGTATGCTTTTGTTTCTTTTAAACATGAGAGACTTTGTGTAGTGGACTTTTTTTACAGGGTGTATTGTTTTATGAAGAGGACTTCTTGGAAGTAACATGATGTGCTGTGAAGTAGTGGGGTCCAAGGCCCTAAGCTGAAGCTAAAGACACCCCAATATATCTGATGTTACAGTGATTTCATGTAAGGATATATTTCCCAAAGCATGCACACTTTGCTTTTATTATAATTCACAAAAGAATACATAAGAAATATTCTAATTTCTATTAAAATAGAGGCATAACATCATATATTATTTTATTTCCTCCTTACAATAATGATCTTGTGTGAAATGTTGTTAAAAAATTTAATTTGTATTTTTAATGTGCATATTACTTACTCTTGCACCTGTAGTCTGCATTTGAATATTAAATTTGTTGCTTCTTGAAACTTTTTACCACCAACTGATTTGACTCTTGAAGGGAAATAAAAAAAAAAAAATAGTAAAGCATGTGTAACGCATGGGGGAAAAAAATGATATGATTTGCAGTCGTTTAAAATCATAAACCTTTCATTACTTGCCTAATATATAACCATCAAAATAAGTGAGTGCAATTCTAAATTTATGAGGCTGAACTTAACAGTGAATATGGAATAAGAATCACATTGATCTTTGCAGTAGATGGCTTAAAAACACATTAGGTGGCATAACTTCAAGACAGTACATTGATTTAAGTATAAAATACACAGCATTCAATACTTTGCCACCTAATGTCTCTCAATAATGAGCAAAGCTGTTGTTTATTGATGAAAGTAAAATTATTTGCGTGTTATATCATAGTGTTTGATTAGACTGTTCAGATTTACAACGGGGAAAGCAGCATCTGCAGGTTTTCCATTTTATTGACAGATGTTGTGAATAGCACTGGGCACTTAAAGAAAAAGAAAACTATAGCCAAGTACGCGTTGATTCTAAATGAAAGAACTGTTTGTCTAATTGTGGATATATTTCTTTAAACACTGCCATAGTGTCATGTTTTACTATATATAGATTGTGTTTTGTTAAGTTAGTTGTCAACAGTCCCAACAACTGGGTGTGCGTCCCGTTAATTGCTAAGTGGGTCATTCCATGGATGAAATGCCCAATGACATAACAACAGCCTACACTCTTGTATGATGATATAAAATCACCTGATCATACGGCAGACAAATACATATACAGTATTTTATTTTTAAAAAAGCCACATTTTTTTTTTTTTAAATATTGGAAATGACATGCAAATCAAGTCATAAGATACCATTTATCCAAACATATTGTAGCAAACTATTTTGAAAGCTGTTCTCTTGTCTTCCTATTTAAGAAGCAGTTAAGGAAGAAAAAAAAACCCAGCTTGTTCCAATTCTAACACGAACATTCTTAGGCTTTCCATTAGTTAATCGTAGGAACAAATTAATTAAGGTTACTTAATTCTTGACAGTCGAGCTAAACCCTGTCATTTTGATCTCATTTTGAAATCTTGCTAAATAAATGTGCGGCAGTTACCTATGTAAGTGTTGTAATACGTAAATAGTATATAACTTTGGCTCCCGCGTATGCTCTTGTAATATCATTTGAAATGCTAAAGCCTTTTGCATCCATTCCTGAATCTATTATTAGTTGATTAAATTAACTTGTTGGATGAGTACAGTGAGAAGAGACACAGTAATGATATTATAGAATTAGTATGCTTTGATGAATTGTCAAGAAAAGTAACAGTGACAGCCCTGTGGCTTTATGCACTTAGCTGTGTAATTTACAGTCATTTGAAAAGCCAAGGACTTTTCAGTTTTGGTTAGGAAATGTATTTTTGCTTTTTGACAGAACTTGAGGGATAGCTGAGCATTGAGGAGAATCAGTTTATATTACCAATGTGAAAGGAAATCAAAAGATTCTCTCTTTGAACCTTTGATGTTCTTGCAAAAGATGCCTTTATTGTAGTTGTGCCAGCGCCTTAACACCTATACACGTGATAGCACACGGTAGCTCCTTTATAGTTTGAACAGATAATGGTGCTTTAGATGAGATAAAAGTAAACTTAACTCTGTACCTCGGTTTGTATTGAGCATTTATGCATTGTTTAGGCTCTTCAAGCAGAACACAAAACAGAAAATACATTTGTGGAAGGCTGATTTCTTTTTGCGCTTTTCCTTTATCTGTTGGATTTATTGTATAATCATTTTTTTGCAAGAAATGTTAACATCTTTATTGGCATTGATATACCATATGGTAAGTCCACATGTTGTACAATATTTCAGAAATGCCTATATTGTCGAAGAATTCTTTCAATGCTGGTGTGCCAAGAAAGAACTTATTTCTCAAGAAATAAATTTGGTAAATCCAGAAACAGAGATTAAAATAGGATTACACGGATATCTACTGAACACTTAATAAATATGTAAACATATTATATTTATAATACGGCAAATATGCAAATGGATAATATCCATCATATAAAGCTGCTGCACTACAGCATTTTGATTAGTCTCTTTGCATTAAATCACACTAACACACATTTACTAACGCATACATACACACACACACACACTGACTCTCCTTTCAGTGTCTCCTTCTCTACTCCTCTTCCAGGGGCCACTATACCTAAGCTCAGCTCTGACACTTTAACACCAAATAATGACACACACTCTCATGCCCACACCATACAGTAACACCCACTCACACACATCTGCTAACATCATACACTCTCTCATACTGTCACGACCGAGGTACGGGCTGTGGATCCGCGCTGCAGAAAAGGCGCCTCCTAGTGGAGTGAGGACGCTCAGCCACCAGAGCAACGGAGATGCGGGCTGTTCACCACAGAAAGCAACGTAGAAGGTGCAATAATACAGGAACATAAAATAAAAAAATAATAATAATAGTATCCGAGGGGTCGGGCAATAGAGTAGTTGGGGTCACGAGCAACGTAGAGGAGCGTGCCCAGTCAAGATCCTTTGATCTCGGCGAGGACGCGTGTCTCAAAGGAGGAAGGACCTGGCGGCAGCTCACCGCAACGGAGCAAGCAGGGAGCCGAACGCGCGGGCTACTTCTCGGCGTCCCTGCTCGTGGCGACGCAGATGCCACGGAGGAGGTAACACATACACACTAACACCCATGCACATGCTTACACTATATGCTGACACATGCTAACACCATAATCGCTCACACACGTGTTTACACCACACAATCAAACACACACAGTAATACACATTTATTCACATTAGCAGCATACATGTACATATACATCCAGACATTATTATTATTATCTTTTATTTATAGCGCCAATTTACACCATGCTTCTTACAGTGTATACACTGCTCTCAAGCTTACAATCTAGAAGGGATGTGGTGTACAAAAATATAATGTATACAGAAAGAAGTTGTACTGGTGGCAAATCACATAGGATCTAGTTAAAAATATTAAACGCTTCTCTGAAGAAGTGGGTTTTGAGGTTTTTCTATTAAGAGGACAGGTGAAAGCTGGAAAGTAGGAAGTGAGTTCAATAGGTATGAGGCATCACAAGTTTAGTCTTGCAAGCGTGGAAACAAAGACGTCATAAGGGAGGAAGATAACCATTTTAGTCAAACAAAAAGCTTTATTCAGTAAAGAGAGTGTTAACAGAGATTTAAGAAAGGGTTGTGGTATCACGGGAGCAGCAGCTAGAGCCCCCCTAATCAACTACCCAATTTCCAGGATGTGGTCCCTTTTATGAGTGCTGGCTTTTTGCGCATGTGCAAAGCACTCGCTGGGACACCTGCAGACCGCGCGGCTGGAGGAGGTGTCGAACAGGGGTTGCACGGCTATCCGCTGCCCAGGTTAGTATAGACCCTGACACTTTCCTTTCGGTTAAAACAAAAAGTGTAGTGGAACCGTCACGGATAAAAACAGCAGTCTATCACACACAATAGGTACACCATCCAAACACCATCTATCAACCAACATTTTTAAAGAAGAGAGAAAACACACAACTCAGAAATTCTAAGTTACTGTGTCTCTCAAGAGCGTGAAACTGTGTAACTATGATAGAAAGGCGTCAGAACAACTATGTAACTATGTGATATCAAACATCTAATGATTGATGGAAAAATTCTGTTATTGAATGTATTTTCTTTCTTTCTTTCCCATCTCCCTTTTGAACTTCAGATGTATTTTTTTACATTATGTTGGCTATTATAATATTTCTGTGTGATTATTATTTTTTATACACAATTGTATTTTCCATCAATCATTAATTGTTTTATATCTATATTGCACATCAGTAGTTTCACACTCTTGAGAGACACAATAACACACTAATGCATCTTGCTAAATTAATCAGCAAAATAATATTTTTATTCTTAATTAGTAGCAAAAAAAGGATATTCATGCACAACCTTTTACATTTGCTTTAAATTAATATGTTGTTTACATCTACAGAAAATAAGTTTATGTGATTTATTGGTGTCAATGTTTGCACATTCTAATGGCATGACGAAGAATTTTCATTAACATAGCTGAGAACTATGCAGGAAAAACCCTGCTTCCGAGAGTAAATTTCGCCAAGCCCACTCCCTATTCCCACCATTTCGCCTTTTCTCCTCACCCACTAAAGTCTATTTAGGACTAGACTTACCCTTCACACAGCCACATCACCAAGATAGGTGGCTTCAGGTAGCCTACCCTAGAAAGTTCCCTGGTATGGTAATTAGCAAAATGTACTATACAAATAAGTTAATCAAGTCAAAGCAATCTGCTAAAGACTTGCAGGTTACCACTCTTCTTATACTGGGGGAGCAAGCACCTTAAAACAAAATTATACAAAATACAAATATTATGTTAGTTTAGTCATGTTACTATAAACTAAAAGTTATTGTCTTACTAGCGAGTTAGTCAGTCAGTTATGTTCATAATTTGGATTATAAAGAGAGCCCTGCAGGCAGCATCCAGAAGAGCCAACGGGGGATCTGACTGGAGGTGAGTGCATCATGTTTAGGAGATGGATTTGGCAAAATGCACCTCCTCCAGAGTATTTAGGCTTGGAAACAAACCACACGAAAATATACATTAAAGCACATATGATGGCTGGAATGTCCCTTTAATGTAACTCCCTTGAGTGAAATTTACATGTCAGACACGCAAAACAGTCAGAAAACCACATGGAGTGTCACGTCATCTAAGCAGAATTTCAAATGAGGGAAGCATAAAAATCATGCCTCATCGATATTCTTCAAAATATAAATATGCTAAAAAAGATTTCATCTTTGTCCTACCAAGAGCAGACATACATCTCTGACGGTAAAACCTTATTTCTAGAGACGACAGGACAAAGCCTTGCCTTTATTCTTCTGGCAGTTCTTCCATATGATTTATTTTTTATATGCAATTCTGCACACTAAGGAGGTTATGCTGCATCCCTGATCCATGAATTTTAGTAATGTATCAAAAGACGAATACTTAAGACCTCAATTCCAAGTTCACCTATGATATAGCTTCAAGGTTTTGAAGAATTTCTTCAAATTGCTCGTAAGAGACCAAGGGAGTTTCAGTCTTGCAGTAAATCAGTGGAAGATGTTAGTTAAAAGAAGTTCAGTATTGAAAGTGTAAAAATTCCTGGTGTCTTGGAATAAAATTGTAGAAGGCTCTACTTACTGCAACACGCACATAAATGATACCTTTTTGTGGGTTATCCAATAATTACGGCATTACTTATCCTCTTTCGCTTCCTGATCAAACACTTGTATTCGCTCAAAAAGCAATACTTACCAGAAAGCATTGATGTTGATTAGAGGGAAGGTTATTTCTGGGGCATTCTGCACAAACTTCACGTTCTATTAAAGTGCTGCATGTAAACATAGAGGCTGAGTGTTCGTATATTTGTGTTTGTACATTACAGGAAAATCTATACTTATATTTGTAATATAAGTTTATTAAGTATAAGATTCCCCTTCACCCAAAAAAAGGATTTAAAGTAATTTAAAAAAAATTAAAGATCAAACGGTGGCTTACATTTTTTATTTTTTTTATTTTGGATTAATCATTTTGATGGAGTACTACCAAGGATGATAGAATGTGTCATAATGGTACAGTGCAAAGAAGTATCTTAAGAAAAAAGTGTAGGTTAGAGACGGTCCGTCTTAGTTGCTAAACCAGTCGGACACGAAGACCTTTGATGTTTCCTCAGTGAAGAAAAATGCAATAAGCAGTTATATCCCTTCATGTGTTCCCCCACTGAACAATCTAAAGCTTCTATGTGCACCATTATGCTTGCGCAGTAAGGTTTTCTCTGTAAGCATTAGAAAATAAATGCATTGCAGCTTTAAAGTTTAAATGCCCCACTCAGCAGGAAACCCAAAGAGATTTGCTCAACTGTAATGAGCTTATAATAAGACTTTTTGATCCAAAGATAAGTAAGGAACAACAACTAACTGCACTCCCTAAACAGAAATTCAAGCTACATTTGGAGGGATCCCAACATACCAAACCATACAAAATTAAGTAGACAGTTTAATATATATCTTGACATTGTCAAAGGGAAAGTAGTGGAAAGAAGGTACTTAGGACCCAGAATCCTACAAATTTCAGAAATCTCTGGAAAGTCTAACTCAGAAAACTACATTTCCCAGCAAGCAACACATCAGAGACTACTAACCAGATACGCTGCATAGGTTTAGCCATCTGGTAATGCTCAGGATTGATTTTTGTTTAGTGAGAGCTAGGTTATTAGGTTTATTTCTGTTTAGTTTATTTGTAAATAGACTGTTGAATTTAAATGATTGAAGATTCTGTAATTTCCTGGAGGACTGTGTTAAAAGCCTAGAATTGGTTAATATTGTCAAACTGAATGTGTAAAGGTCCTCCAACCAAACCATACCCATTTCTATTCTGTTATACCACATATATTTTTCCCAGACTGATGTCCGTCAGTGCTTGCTCAATGACATTGTGAACTGGGGCACACTGGTGGAATGTTTCCTGATATCAGCTGCTGATTCAATGATCTTCTGGTGGTGTGTACCACCACTTTGTGCAGTTCTCTGCCTAAGCATGAAATAGATGGGCTACAGAGGAACTGATAGGCCCTGCTCAGCTAAAAACTAGTGACAGCTTATGTTGTGAGTGGTCACTCTATCATGTTAATAGTGTTGTAACTTCTGGGATAATTCTCAGTTTATTTTAACCCCCGCCAAAACTACCCCCAACTATTATTATTATCTTTTACTTATATAGCGCCAACAATTTACGCAGCACTTAATGCACTTAATACAATATATATATTCAAGGGGTATGACAAGACGAGGATTGACAGACTAAGACAAACCGATACATTAGCTGGAGAGAGCCCTGCTCGCTAGCTTACAATCTTAAAGGAATGGGGTGACAAACATAAGGCACAGAGAAAGGGTGAGAGGTAGTGTGGTGGTTGTATCAATGACAAGAAAGTTCGAGCAGCTAAGATGGTATGTTTCTCTGAAGAAGTGAGTTTTGAGATGTTTCTTCAATGTTGGGAGGGAGGGTGAATGCTGAAGGTTTGTTGGGAGAAGATTCCAGAGATATGGGACAGCCAGAGTGAAATCTTGTAGATGGGAAAAGGAAGAGGTGATAAGTGAGGAGGAGAGCCTTAGCCCTTGGGAAGAACAAAAGGATCGAGTAGGAGAGTACTTGCTTATGAGGGCAGAAATGTATGGAGGAGCATTGTTAAGGAGGGCCTTATATGTTAGTACCAGGATTTTAAATATGTAATTCTAAAGGTAATAGGGAGCCAGTGGAGGGTTTTACAGAGTGGGGAAGCAGAAGAGGAGCGGCGTGCAAGGAAGATAAGCCTAGCAGTAGCGTTTAGGACAAACTGCAGAGGAGGGACAGTGGAATGCCAACCAGAAGAGTGTTGCAGTAGTCAAGACTGGAAATGATAAGTGAATGAACCAGAGTTTTTGTGGATTCTTGGGTGAGGAATAGGTGGATGTGAGAGATGTTTTTTTAGGTGCAAGCGGCAGGATCTTGTGAGGGACTGAATGTGAGGGATGAAGGAGATGTTTGAGTCAAGGATGACCCCAAAGCATTGGGCCTGGTTAGTAAAAGAGATAGTCGTGTTGTTAATGGTGATAGAGTTTAATTTTAGAAAGATTAAGTTTCAGGTAGCGTTGTGACATCCATGAAGAAATAGCAAACAAGCAATTAGTAATACGGGACATGAGAGATGGAGAGAGATTGGGAGAAGACTGGTAGATTTGGGTATCATCTGCATATAGATGATACTGGAGGCCAACTAAGTGTTGCCTGGATCCTATAGACCCTTGGTAGGGCTGGAGCTAACACACACATACAAGGCAGCTTTGTGATAATATATCTTTAGTAATCTGTGTATTAGTATTTTATTCACAGAAGTGAGACATGGGGTGCGGTTTCATTTTAATTACTTAATTATGCCTTCTTAACTGCCTTCTTGCCTGTTTCTCTTGTGAAATTAGTTGAGTTTGCATTCCATAATATATAAATGACAAGATGAGGAAAAAACATCAAAATGTTTCATCTCTTCTCCACTAACTCCATGAAATCCCTAGTTCATTGAAATGGGGAGACACTAGACAACAACAGCATAGTGGTTTGATGTAATGTCTCTTTTAACAAAACAGCCTACCTCTCCAAATTTCAAAGAACACTTCTGTGGAACACTTCTCTGTTGGTGGCTTTTTGTGTGACTTTGTACTATTTATACTTAGTTATGTAACCAAGTAAGGTGTTTAGAATGATAGTATATTTCATTTGCACAGTTTAATTTCTAAACACATTAAATGATGTTAAAATATTCATTGTGACTTTTAGGGCTGTAGAGCAATGTGTTGCAAACATTCTGAGCACCTAGGGAAAAAGGGGATCACGAAAGGAAAGAAAGGCATAGGGATTTAGACCCTGAAAAAGGGACTGCCTCTCCTAAAACAGGAATGCTTGGAAATACCAGATACCTAAAATTACTGATTCCTGGTAACAAACTATTTAAAAATTCACATTCAGTTTCATCTTTAATTGTGAAAATGTATGTGTTATTCCAGGTTATTTTTTCTACCTTCTGATGATTTTTATTTTTTCTATTTTTTTTGTTAATTTCAACATTGAGGCATTCTATAAATGAAGATTCTATTCTCTATTGTTTTCAGTAAATGTGAACTGGTGAAAGGTCCTCTTAAATATGTTGTTTACAATTTTCCAGCAACCATGATTATAGTGATGGATAGTTTTGCATAGATGTCACACAGTAAAAGGATTTACACAAGTAAATATAACTCGCATGAGATTCTGACAGCCAAATTACTGTTATTATGTTCTGAAAGTTCATATATCAAAGTGATCCAAAATTCTGTCGGCATAGGTAAAAACAATGAGAAATAACCTTTACCCCAAAGTCTTCTTCCTTGAATGACATGTAAAAGAATATGTGGTTGGAGAATTGTTATAGCCTGGATATGCGCTTACTGGAGTTATCTAAATGTGTTGCAGAAAAGTGATGTTTTTCTGCTTTCAATGGGCCTGCTTCTTTTAAAATTACCAAGGGCGTAAGGCACATAAATAGAAAATGTTCGTCAAGCAGATCTGTAACGCTCTCATATCCTACAGAAGGTACTTCAGTACATGTATAGCAAAATCTAATTAACTTCGGGGAAAAGGAAGTGTTTATAAATACATACCTCTCAAAAGCCTCAGTTTGTGTGCAACAGAGACGGTTTTTAGGCCCTATCCCGCCTTTGCAGGCAATGGAGAGCATAGGGTGGTTGAGGAGATCCTGTGGTCGCCCCTGACTGGTCCAGGGCAGTGAAAAAGGCAACAGAGGTCTGTGCTATTGCAGCGCACCTGGGCTGCAAGGGCCGCAAGGTGGCAGTTTGGGAAAAGCTGGTGAGTGGCCATGCTTCATCCCCCACCCATTTCCAGCACTGGTCCCGCTCACTTCCATGGGCCAGGCCCATGCCTCATCATAGCCCCCAAGCACAGGTGTCCTGATTCTGAAATATTGCTGAGTATGTATACAATGGACAGAGGGAAATTTACAACTAACTCGGCGAGATTCTACTGAATTTTCACCATAACAGCCCCCTGAGGACAAAAGCCATGGCTTGAAATTGGACTCCTTTGTTTCTCTCAAATGTACAATTACCAGCCTATTTCAGGTCCACAATATGCCATGGTAAGCACTAACCCTTGAAAGTGGCAGTTTCAACTATTTGCTTTTTTATAAGTGTATTTACTTACATAATCTTGCATATAACACATTGTGTTACAGTATGAACATAAGTGCTGGATTAAGAATCAGATGGTGTAAAAGAATATTTACAGAACACATTGATGGTATTTGTAGAGTTCGGGAAAGATTACAATAACTGTTATACACACACTGAAAATTTGTTACAAAATATAAACATATTTTCATTACAGACAAGCCAACTTAGACAGTCATATTTGATTAATAGGAAGATCTATGGTCTCAATCAGTTTTAAAATGCATTTTGTGGTTGTCCTGATTTACACTGACCTTTTCTTTTAATGCAGTGATCTGCAATCAAGGTGAGACTTAAGGAATTATGTTCATTGTGAACAAACTGAAAAGACACACTTTAAAAGAATGGAATTATGCTTTATGAAATGCATACATACAGAAATGAAGAAATGTATACATGCAGAAAGTTTTGAAAAAGTATCTGTAGCAAACGTATACAAAGCAACTATTTAAAAAAAAAATTCTAATAATATTAATATAACAACTCTTAATTCAGGAAAAATTATAGTGAACTAAACAAAATAGTTTTGGTATTTCATCTTTCCGCTAGTGAAACCATGTCTTGGGAATCTATGACAGTGTGTTATCTTATAGTTTGTGTTAAATTTGAACAATCGTGTTGTTATGTTACACTTTAAGATACATGTAAAAAAAGAGCATAAAAAAAAGTTTACGCATAGATTAGAAAAAAAAAAACACCTGTCTAAAAACAAGTAAAGAGAAATAAGAATATGACACCTGTTAAAAATATATATACAGCTGCTCACACATAAACACCCATTATTATATAAACACAGAGTTTGCCATTTGATCATACAGCTGTTTGTAAAATCTTGCTGTAATCTTTAAGCCTCTCTATGGTACTTTTCTTTTCAGGTTTTTTTTTTTTTTTTGTATCAATCTATTTAAACTGTGCCGTTGAATAGCCAATCATTAGCTAAACACATGAATACCATTTCAAAGTTAAATAATGCTTTATATAACTCTAGCTCTAGGTGCAACTCAAAGTTTGTCGTCTTCTATAAAAATATATATATCTTCAACAAAGCTGGCTCAAAAAAGACCAAAAGCCTTTGTGCCAAGTGTCTTCAAGTTGCTACTTCATGTTCTAATTATTATGTGTGTTGCTAAAAATTGTGTATACATTTTCTAATGGTAACTCATGGCTTGAAATACACCTCCCCATTCTCTCGTATTTCTATGGTATGTTAGGTTTAACCTTGAACCCAGCAGCTACTAGTGGTAGTGAAATGCATTACTTTGCTGAAATACAGCGATGTACATATATATATATATATATATATATATATATATATATATATATATATATATGCATTATTGCCCCTTTAAATATGTTGGGACAAGTCAAGAAGCAATACTGACAGCAACTTTAATCTAGGACAATGATTAACATTGTAACATAGGCCATGCTACTCGTTAAAGTTCCATTCCATCTGTTGCCACTTATAATGCTTTGTTTTTTCAGTGGGAAATCATGTCTATATTAAAAAGCAATAAATCATTATTTCTCAGACAGCCTATGGTAACCGGCACCTCATACATTTCCTTGCAGCAATTCATTTCCAAATTTATTGAGTAATGATTGGTGTTGCTTTTCCTGGGTAAAACACATTTTTCTCCCTCTGATTCAGTTAAGTTTCAAATGCAGTTTTTGCAATGTCTCCAACAAATTCAATGAAAATGTTGACAAGGAACTACATGAGTGCAAATAAAATAACAAGGAGAGAGAATATTGTGTAGACTAGTGTCATTAGAAATCATATTAGGGCATTTTTCATCACTTTCCTCTCCCAGTTTTACATATACATCATTTTGTGCTAAAATTATAAATCTTTCCAATTTAATTTCTTCTTCCTAAATATGTAATGAGTCGGTTTAAAGGTTCCTCGTGGAAAAACAGCATTATAATTTGTCATTCTGAATTTGTGAAATACTTCGGAATTTTCAAAAAGCCTTGTGATTACTTATTTGAGCATTCATTTCTGTCCTGGGTTTATATTTAAATGCATCTTGGATGTTATATGAAATATAAGACTCCCTAACATAAGATACAGAAGTGTAGTTTTACTAAATTCACTGGTTCTGTTACAGACATTAAGTCATATTAAGATTTCAGGGGGCCCTAGACTAAAGTCTTACTGCCCTCCACCCAGAGCCCTGTACACCGTGCATTCCAACATGGTTCTCAGCTGCTCACTGTATATTCCCAACCAAGAACCAATACTGACAAATGGTGAACCATCCAACATAATACCCATGTATCACCAAACTTCACACAAGGTTATATTTCCATAGAAGTCCCCCAAAAGCATTTGTGGTCACTATACTTGCCACTTGTCTATCCAAAATAGGTATGGCTGTCTCTGCTACCAGAGCCACCATGTACTTATCCATTTGTATATTATTTCCACACAAAAACATAAAAATCTACCAACCAAACCAGTTTCTTTTGATAACAAATTCATGTTAGTTTTTATTGTGCTTTAAGAAATATTATGTCAAGCTTAATAGATTGAATAGTAGTGTTTTACAAATACGTTTTAATTAAAACAAGTGTATTAGTGTAATTAGTTCCATATGATTTAGTTAATATGAATTTATATTGAAACATTTTATTGTCTAAAAATGTGTAAATAAAAATATAATAATCTACTGATTATTGTTTAGTGGTAATTATGACAGAAATGTAACAGGTTCACCAAGAGAGCTGTAGTAACTCCCAGAGATCACCCACATGTATCCTCCTGTTGTCCCCGGAATCACTTCCAGCACCAGCCAGCATGCGCACCTTGGAACCCTGCTATGTGCACCCAATAAGTAGACACAACTACCTTGAACTGAGTACAGCAGGAATGAACTGTTTATTGTAGTAAAACATAGACTGATATAGCCACAGAACTTCATTAACATAAATTAACAGATACATGTATTCAACCCAACCTTTAATCCCCAATCAGCAATCCTATTGATGGGATTAATTAAACAATGGAGTTCCTGCCTGTTTGGCAGCCAGGCTGGAGCCATCTCTGACTACCTTGGGGCCTTGTATGACAGCTCATTCTGTCACATATCTCCCCTTTTAAAAATAAGACTGAACTGGGGCCAGACCCAAACCGGGTCTGCATCCAGTTCAGTCCGACAGCACAGCTCCGTCGCTCCTGGAGTTGTGGATGCAGGGGGCTGGCAAAAGGCAGGGAGACAGGGTCCATAATCTGCGGGTAGCAGGCTTGCTTTCAGTCCTCTCCAGGGGCCCCAGTGATGGACAGTTCCGTCACACACTCCATCACAGTAATCTTCCCCTTTTTGTAGGCAAGACTGTTAATATTGTCAATAATGGGTTTGATTTTGACCACACATTTCCAAATGGCTAGCCCTACTGCTAGTCAAGAGAAGATAAGAAAAATTAAAATCACGCTTGACATATTCCAAATTAACCATTTCCAAGTTAAATCTTGCAGAATACAAAGTTGCATAGTCTATAAAAAAAATCATGGCATGTACCAATTCCATTTGTCATTGATCTAGACAAATGTATCATGGGAAAGAGAAGCCAGTGGCAGGGGCGCAGCTAGAAAACACAGGCCCTCAGTGTTAAAATTGCCCCTGGACCCCCCAACTTCACCAAGTAACATGTCCCACAGTGACACCTTTTCCCCACAGGTTTCCGCGAGCATTGTATTAGAGCCATTTCTTAAGAACTTTTGATGAGTCACTACATACACTCTTCACAATGGGTATTATAGGATTAATATTTCAAGGTTCTCAGGGTCAGTTCATAGTCATGCAGCTAAGAACCATTCGGCCTATCTAGTGTGGCCCATTATGTCTGACGTAAAGACTCAAGATTCAGTCCTAGGTTTCATCTTAGATTTAGGAATACATTTCTTTTGTAAGATATTCATTTTTTGAATGTTCACAAATCCATGGTACTAATTCTTGCTCGATTAGTGATCATTAAACAGTGTGTACTGCTAGAGTTATGTAGCTAAAGGTACTAGTTATGGAGGTGGTTCTGCCACTTTACAGATCTCTGGTCCTCACCTAGACTATTGTGTACAGTTCAGAAGACCACATCTCTAGGAGGATATATTGACACACTGGACAGAGTTCAGAGGATGGCTACTAAAATGGTAAATGGTTTGCAGGATAAAAATTATCCGAAAAGACTAAGTGATTTTAATATGGATAGAAGAGAGATGTGATAAATATATTTAAATACTTAAAGGGATTTAACATAGTGTAGGAGAGGTATATTCAGGATAGCTTCTGGTATTTCAGGGGAGATATAGTAGAAAAAAAGACTCGAGGGTCAGTGGTTATGAAATGTAAGTAGGTTTAACTTTACAGGGAGGGTGGTAGATAAACAGAACAGCCTCCCATCAGAAGTGATAGAGGCTAATACAGTGAGGGAATTTAAACATACATAGGATAGGCAAAAAGCTATCCTGAATCTAAGACAAGAACAAGAACTGATTAAGATCTGGGTGTTACATCAGGAAAAATGGGCAGACTAGATGGGCTGTCAAATTCTATGTTTACTAACAACTCTGTTTTGAAATTGGATTTGTAAAGTAATAGTGCATAATGCCACATATATAATATACATCAAATATGAGACTTTGAAAGTTACCGTGCTACGCTCTATTCATGCGTTGGAAATACTGCCTGCATAATGTTACCACTGACACTAGCAATTAGGTTAATGAATGTATGCAAAAAGAAAGGGAAAAAATAGATAAAATTATGATACCTTTTTAAATCAAACTAGCCATTGTAGAACAAAGTATCCAAACGATGGTTTATGCAAACACTTTAGGTGATAGATATTTTGAGTGTATTTGCATTGTTGAAATCCACCTCAGAGGGTGAACTTTTATGAACAAAATTTTTATAAATGTGGTAACCAAATTATTCTCCTGACCATGGTAAAATTATATTAAGAAAATACAGAATCTAGAATATTACAGATCTGATTATGAAATAAATAAAAGGCTCATTTTAGTTTTTTAATTAGAATTTTAACATCCGTTTTATACTGGGGTAGAGATCTATATGAAGAACCAAGGTAGATAATTGATAGGAAAGTGTAGTTTAGCTGATATTACTACATACTTCTGTCCTTATAATTAAGTCATGCTGTGTAATAATTGAGGTAGAAATTTTAAGACACGTGTTTCCAATTTCTAAATGAATGTTAAAGGCTACATGATTTCAGCTGGATAAGCTCGATGCCAGAAAAATGCCATTTGTTATTGTTTCATTCCCTGAGGATTAATTGAATTTCTGTAATAAAACATAGAAAAAGAATTCTGAATAATAGTCAGACATCCCTTCTACAAGACATGGAAAAAAATCCATTAACAGCAGGTAACTCTTCAAGTTTGCTAGCAGAGTGAATTTATGAGATATTGATTGGCTACCAAGTCAATTTTAATACAGATTAAATATTATGGCTTTACTCCAAAGCCCCTGCCAACTTCTTTTATAATATTGAAACTTTACTAATTGATTCAATTAATTTGAGAACTTTGAAACGGACAAAGCTCACATCACTGCATGAACATTATTTATCTGTGCATTTCTCTGGATCCACGTGGCATACATAGTTTTGTTTTCTAATCTCATGGTTGATTCCTTACCATGGATGAAAAAAAAGCTTTAAAGCTATAGCAATTGGAACAAGAAACTATTATCCAAAGGGAATTTCCATTTAATTTCAAGATAAACCTTCTCAAAATCCATTCATATATTGTTTCTAAAACCTTCTATAGCATAAATGGGTTAATCTAACGTAAGCGTCTTCAAAGATCACCTATGACACAATTTCAAAGCACTGATAAATGAGGATACTGTGTAGGACTTGTGATTGCATCTTAAAGATTTTTTTATATAAATCTTTAATATGATATTAATATGCCTTTGTTTTTGCCCCCGGGAAAATATGTAATAATGTAACAGCACATTACACAATTAATCACGGAAGAAACAAGTAGGCAAATAGAGGCAACAACAACACTGAAAGTACTGTATGTATATATGTGTGTGTAGAATATATATAGATACACACACAGATCCTGAAGAGCCAGCTCAATGGGAAGAACAAGATCTGTGCCATCAACATATACGCCCTGCCAATCATCAGATACCCTGGCAGCATAGTGAGTTGGCCAAAGGAAGACATGGAGGCTCCCAAAGTCAAGACCTGGAAGTTCCTCAAAATTTATGGAGACTGTTCACTAGCCCAAAAGAAGGTGGTCTGGCAAGTGTAAAAGCCACTGTGCTAGTTGAAACCAAAAGAAACCAAAGATGAGCTACTGAGAGAATGCCTGAACCAGCAAAAGACAAAGAAGGAAGATCAAGCAGAGGAAGTACCATAGTACCATGGCAAGCCAAGACCCTGCATGAGATGTACAATCAGCAAATAACTGAGGTGGCTTACATTGGGGAATCCTACCAGTGACTGAACTCCAAGACAACACTGAGACACTGTTAATGCACAAGTGCAGATACTCAGCACTAGATTCACAGAGGCAGGCATCTACCACACCAGACAGGAACCAAGGTGTAGACTACGTAGAGAGGCTTCTGAGGTGTAAGATGCTTGTAGAAACAGTGAACATGAAACGGCCCAACCAAGTAGTTAGCATTGTGTACAGGAACATCGGCACAGTGTGGGATAAATCATCCCAAGTCCAAATGGAAGATTCCACAGAAGGTTGTTGAGAATATCAGAGCTAAGATCCTGTGGGACTTCCAGATCCAGACTGACAAGCAGGTACTGGCCAATCAACCCGATATTGTGGTGATAGATGTAGCCGTTCGAAGTGACAGCAACATCAGGAAGTAGGGGTATAAGAAGCTTATGAGGTACCAGGGCCTGAAAGAAGAACTAGAAAAGATGGAGCGAGAAAAGGCCAAAGTTGCCCAGTGGTCATAGGAACACTCGGGGCTTTGACTCCTAAGCTGGGAGAGTGGCTCCAACAGATTTCAGGAAAACATCAGAACAGTCTGTCAAGAAGAGTGCAGTGCTAAGAAAAGCTAAGATACTGCAGAGAACCCTAAAACTCCCTAAGCCTCTGGTAGAGAACCCAAGGTTGAGGAAGACACATACCACCCATAGGGGTTAGAAGGGAATTTATTTTTTGTATTATATACATTATACGCAATTGCACTACATAAATACATGTTTTATGCATACTGCCATTACATTCTAAGTATCTTATTGAAATACAAATAACGAATTTAACATTCCACACCACAACATAAACTACCTGAAAGCAATGCCAATATTGTGAAAACTCTTACTTAAGTAAATGACACAGGGCCAGACTAGGCATGACTAAGTGGCCCTGGTGATGGATGTGTGGCCACAGCTCGATATGTGTGTCTGCATGTTATGCTTTTATACTCATACAGCGTGTAGGCACACATATCCCACCAGTGGCCACAGATTAAAGTGCACTTGTACAAAAAAGGGCCATTCTTTTCTTGCTCCCATCTATTTTTCCACATCAACAAAAATATACCTAAATGTAAAATAAAACAGGCTCCTTTACATTCCTTTATGATGTCCGAGATATGCTGCCACTATGCCCCCCCCGACTTACCAGAGCAGACTCCCGGGTGTCTTGCGGGGTCAGCGGGGGACATCTACGCAATACGCGTATACAACTTCCGGTGCCAGCACTCAGCGGAAGTTGTATACGCGTATTGCGTAGATGTCCCCCGCCGGCCCCGCAAGACACCTGGGAGTCTGCTCTAGTAAGTCTTGGGGGCAGAGGTAAAACGCATCGTGCGGACGTTCACCGGCTGTGGCGATGCGCGTAAACAGCCTCCGCTGCCGTCACGTCTGCACAATGTGCTTTAACAATCTCCCTTGCCGGGATTCCCCTCGTGGGAATTCCCGGCAAGGGAAATTGTTAAAGCACATCGTGCAGGCGTGCCGGCAGCGGTGGTTGTTTACGTGCGCATCGCCGCAGCCAGTGAACGTCTGCATGATGCGCTTAGACTACCTCCCGTGCTGGCACTCCCCCTGTGGGAAGTGCTGGCAGGGGAGTCTGTCTGAGCGTATCAGAGAGTAGGATGCGGGTCCCCTGCACCGCTGCGGGGATCTGTATCCTAACCCTGCTGCCTGCTCGGCGCCCGGAACTGCATGCCCCGGGCGTCGGGTGCTAGACCCCGAATATAGGCCGCACCCCCACTTTAAAGACTTAAAGTGGGGGGGGAAAGTGCAGCCTATATTCTGGCCAATACGGTATTTCTAAATCACTTGGTAATTCACAAACCAAACACTGAAAGCCACATATGCTATTTTTTCAAAAAAGAAAGGACAAAAGCCCTCTTCTTATACAGATAACTTAATGAATCCTACTCTTATACACATTTTTGAAATTATTCTATGACTTTAAAAAAAAGTCATCTTTCAATAATACAACATTTTCTTTTTACTATTTCCAATGTCTTAGAGATGTCCTCATTGGAGTACTTATTAGTTTTAGATCTTTTTATGCGTAAATATATGTTTCTTTGCATTCCAATGAGTAAAAATAAACCTAAATGAATAAAAAAAAGCCTAGACTATGGCTTTGTACATGCATACCTGGCAATTAAAGAGGTCTAGTTATTAAGGTCTATCTGCAGAAGTGCTAACATACACAAATTAGATTGACATATGTTTTCCCATATGGAGGTTTGTTCTTGTATTAGCCGGAGCAGTACTAAAAGTGCCTGCAATAAATTACTGATTACAAAACAAAATAAAATGACTCAGCATGCACTCACAGACTGCTATTTTAAGAGCTGGTTCAATTCAGAAAACTGAGGGATAGTTCTTCAATGAAAAATTCCTAAACAGTAAGGCAGCCAATCCAAGATTTGAACGCAAAGCAATGTAACCCTTTTGTTCCTGATCTCATAGCACCATCATTGTGTTAAATGGACAGTCTTCTCATTCCAATTACCGTATTTGCTCGATTATAAGACGACCCTGATTATAAGAAGACCCCCCAAAATCTAAATATTAATTTAGGAAAAAAACAAAAAGCCTGAATATAAGACTACCCTATAGGAAAAAAAGTTTTACTAGTAAATATTAATTCATGCAAACAATTTTTTCATATTTAATAAAAGCTATGATTGAGAAAAATATATATTTGTTTTTATGCCACTCTGCCTCCAGAAATGTCTTATGCCCTCCTATATGCCACTCTGCCCCATGATATGCCTTTTAACCCCCTATATGCCAGAGTGGCATATAGGGGGTTAAAAGGCATTTCTGGATATATATATATATATATATCTGCTAACAGCAATCAAACTCCTATCAAGCCAAGGCAGCCAGTACATGCTGGAACCTGGGGATGATCGGAGTTTGAGTACAGCCTCCCTATGCCATGCTACCACCCCCCTTACACATCCATGCTATCACACACACACTCATTCACAAACATTTAAATACTCATTCATTCCATTAATCACACATACACACACAGGCTCAAACCCCCCACCCCCTTACCTGAACTGCAGATCTCCCACTCGCAGACTTCTGCAGGGGCCCGGCTGTGCGAGCAACTTCTCTGGCCCCGCCCCCAGAGGAAGGAGGGGGAGGCAGAATTATGTGACACTCTGCTAGCTTCCTGCTTCTAATAGAAGAGACGCTGCTCGGGACCAAAGCACCGGTAAGCAGCCTGACCCCAGCAGACATTTTTTTGAGGTCTGATTAGAAGACAACCTCGATTATAAGACGAGGAGTATTTTTCAGAGCATTTGCTCTGAAAAAAACCTCGTCTTATAATCGAGCAAATACGGTATTTCATTTATGTATACATATTGAGGTCCATATTGCATTAACTTTGTTACTGCATGAAAATGGGTGCACATGTATTCTTTAGTCATTTCAGTTAGAAAATGAAAATATATCTTAGTTTCCCTCCATCCCCTGGATTTCTGTAGAATTTTAAGATTTTCCCCGTTGATTAACTAAAATTTGGCCCTGCCTTTTTATCAGTGGACATGAGTAAAATCAACTTTACATATAGAACATTCTCAATTTCCATTTCATGAAATGTTTTTTTTTGTTATCCATTATCTCCACTGCCCTATTTAAGTTTAAGTTGTTGATTGATTCAGACAGCCTTTATATAGGTGGGGATGGGAGAAGGGAGCAACATGTAGGGAATTAAAACAATTAGCTAAAGTTCAGACGCAGACAGATTTCAGTTTCTATGAGCTAAAATTTTTAACTAAATATCTCCAAAACAATTACACTGATTGACAAACAAGAAAGCACAAACTATATGTAGTTTTTAATTAATTTTCTGGCATTTCTCTTTTCGTGTAATCCACTGTGTGTTCTACACCTTTTAATCTTAGGCATAGTGGAATAACATTTGTGTAGCTTTTTATTCATATGTTTTTTTTTATTTTAAATGTTTCATTTTAGTAAACCAAATTGCTGGTTGGCATAATTTCCCTGCCTAGTATTTAAAAGTTGATAGATACCTCTGTTCTGATATAAAATCTCCATCTTTATTGACTAAGCAATATTTATTCCCTGTAGTGCTGATGCTAGGGTTCTGAAATGACCCTTGGGGCGCCATGTTGAATTATGGAAGTGTCTGTAAGGATTTGTAACAAAGGAAATGTTGGCTGCATTTCGGAAGGCGTTTTGTGTTGCATATCTAACTTTTCAGTTATATAGAGATAACAGGGCAGTGCGGGTTTCTCTGGGTCCTTCATTTCAGATCAAAATACTACTCATAGGATTGAGAGGACATTTTTGTACTTGGATAAACAACTGACTGAGAGTCAGAATCGAAAAGGTTGCTGTTAATGAAATATTTTCCAGTAGGACAAAAGTTTTGAGTGCAGCATTATTTATCAATGATCTGTAAAAAGGCACTCAACGGAACATAATAAATGGACAATTGTGCATTTGGCAAAAAAAAAAAATAGGCTTTCCAAATTGGGCTTATTTACTTTCAATAAAAGATGCCTACTTGCAGATGTGATTACCTATTCAAGGACACTAAGACTGACACTGGGTTGTACGGTCTCACATATAGAACATTGGAGCTTCTAATTTAGGAGCATTTTTTGCATTTAATTTAGATTTAGTATTGGGACCCCTCATGTGTTCCCTGCATTTACAGAAAATATTAAAATAGAGTCAATGGATTATAAATAAAAATGTAAAGTTGTCTATTTTACATGGTATACTGGAAAGGAAAAAAATGCCACACGTTGATTTAAGGTAGTTACAGAGAAGCAATTTTAAAAAATTATATTTTTAACCCCTTTATGACAGTGACTGTTTTTTTTTTTTGTACCCCTCGTGACACTGGCAGTTTTAACATTTCTGCTGTGCTCATTTCTGTACATTTTCTTCTTTCTCATTTACTGAACCCACACGAGAAGGGCTTTCTGTAGATGCCATTATTTTGATTGTATCATATAATTTACAAAAAAGTAAAACAATTACTTTTTCTGGCTTTTACCCATCTATAAAAGGTAATGAAAAAAAAACTGCTAAATAGATTATATTATTTATTTAGAAAGGGCAATAAGTTTGCTATTTTAAAACCATTTTTTCCAAATCTGGTAATCCTGCCCCATGTGCCAATTTTGAGCTGTAGTCAAAGTTTGTGGTCGTAATTTTTTTGGTGTTTTTCTTTTCCCCCACACATTGTACTTTTGGTATGAATTTACCGCTCACTGTCAAACAACACCCCAATATGTGTTCAGCAACATCTTCTGAGTCCAGTGATAACACCCATGCATGGATTTCTTGGTTTGTTTGGGAACTAAATTCTGCCCACATATCCTATTTGGAGATCTTTGAAGCTGGTCAGTTCAGCTGGTCAGTTCAGATCATATATTTTTTAAAACAAGAGTAGGGTATTGCAAATGGTGGTATTTTAACTCTTTCTATGCACACATTTTACCACCAGCCTTTGTTCAGTAGTTTGCAGTGTTTTTTTGTGTGTTTTTCCCCAAACACACATTAGGTATGGATTTACAGCGCCTAGTATATGCCAAACAACTCTACAATATTGTATAAACGATGTAAGGTTATTCCGTGGAGATGCAAGACATGGAAGTGAAGCTGCGAGACACTGAAGCAGAAGCGATCAGCAGAGAAGGTAGGTAGACATTAGAGTGGGAGTGCCTGCAAATTTCAGACAAAAATTTGTAGCTCTTTGTGCCTTCATTTTGTCCGTTTTGTGGGGATCTGACCTTGTTTTCGGAGATTCGTAAAAATTGACGAAATGTGCAAATTGCGAAATTTGCAATTCATTTGAGTCTGAATGCACAAGTTTGCTGTTCACATATATTGATCATATAGCATTTTGTTGTTTTTTTTAACTATTAAAAAGTCTTGGGATCTTTTCATTTGTATGATTTACAGATATCATTTAAATTTGACAATGATTTATTAAAATTATGGACTTTCATTTATTTGCAAATGAGAATATGTTTTAATGTTGTACCTTTATTTATTTTTTTGGAAGAGTAAGTCTCCCCAATTTGTATTATGTTGTCATCTTTATTATTCAATCCTATTTTTATTTTTTATTTTAATGACACTGAACCAAAATGCATTCTTAAAATGTTAATAAATTCACCATAACAATAAACTTTACTGAGTGATTTTGTTCCATTAGAAACTGTTTTTTATTGTCCAGTAATTTCATGTCATTGCTTTAACCGTTCTATCCAAAGTAAAACATAGCCACCCTCAAGATGATATAGAATAGGATCATAGTTGCTACATGAAGATGCTCAGTCAGAGCTAGTAATGACCCCACTACACACGCTGCATGGTTTCAATTACAACTTTATATGAGTAGACAGCATGGGGCCAGAAACGAACGATTGCAACAATTCAAATGGTTCTCCACTTCATGGTTCAGATACCTAAGAATTTGCTTTGTGTTTTCCTATTAATGTTTATTTTATTTCTTCTCTGAACTATATTTGAAGACAGCCATTTTAGCATTTGAATAAAAAATATATAACTTTAAAGCTTGTCCTGTAATAACCTGACATTTTCAGTCTTAAACCATATTAAAATTCATTTTCTTTCCTGTAATCTAAAATAAAGTTGAAGTTGTTTAGGAAAGTGGAATGATTCACCCCTTTGAAAAACAAAGGACAAACTCAAGGAGACAAAATAGCATTTTGTTCTTTTGATAAAGCATATAAAAGTTTAGATGAAAGGTATAAACCAGGGGAAAACGGCTTAATGACTGAATCATCTTTTCTTCAAAGTAACCTAGGTTTTCATTATATTTTTCCTTTATATTTTATTTATTTATTTTTAATTTTTTTTTTAACGGTAAACACTTTGGATCACTTTGTATTTTGCTCTCCCTAATTTCACATACGAGCGTCCGGTGTGTATTTTGAGGTTAAAACGGAGGCTCACATAGATCAGTGATTTTAATTTAGTGCCTATAAAAAAATAACTTTAGGTTCTTAAAGCATTAACATTTATCGTAATCTAGAAAACTACTTCACTTCACTTGCACAGTTTTTGAAATGATTCCGGTAGAAAGTTATTGTAAATACTGACTTTCAAGGACATGTTTAAGAAATACTGTCTTAACATAAAACAACATTTTAAGGTACAACCATACCTTGTAGGGGTTAATGGGGAGGAGGTTTAATTGCACCTCCCCCAACACATTAATAAGGTTTTGGTAGCAGTATAAACTGCTTTGTGTGTCCACTATGTAGGAGGTGAGAGTAGGTTCTCACCCTATTGAGAGTGTGCCTTGACGTGGCGGGTGAGCTTAATTATGCTTTGGCCAATTCATATAACCAAAACCTCTCATTTATATTATGTTTATATATTTGTTGCCAACTTTATTAGGGTAAGAAGCGCAGACAGTTTTTGTTTCTTGTATACATTGTACAGCCAATACACTGTTTCTTGCAGCATGCTTACACCTGTTTGGTAGGCCTCGTATTACACATTTGTATTATTTGAGCCTGAGACTAGCTTAGCGCACCGACAGTTTTTCTTTTCCCTGATTGTATAAAAGTGTTTACTTAAAGGCTGCTAAATTTGGGTACTTTATTATGACTCTGAAATTTTGAATGTAATCTCAGATTGCACAACTTTATACAAGTGCCATGCCATTACGTAAATACTCCTATGCCCAGCTGCTATATGCTTTGAATAATGTTTCAGTATTGAGGCAAAGACTGAACTGGTTATAGATATGAGGCTAGGTGTGTTATTGTAATACAGTTTAACAGAAATGAAGAGGATTAGAAGAAAAGCAAAGGTAGCATAGTGTTCCTTTAATTTAACATTTGCAGATGAAATATTAGATGTTTATTAAGGAAATGTCCACTGCAGGCCTGGGGAAAATTAGTTTAAACTAAGTGAACCTTTAGTCACTAGCATTACAGGAAAACGGTCTATGAATGTTAAATGAAATAAAGGGCACTGACTATAATACCTTAGACCTAAGGTTCTCAATACTATTAGCTGTCAGTGTTCCATGGGTATTATTTTAAAAAAATACACCCAGGATACCTAAAATTGGTATAGCTTGCCTTAAAAAGAATAGGGTTTAATCAGGCTAAATGAATAGAAAAAGTGTCTGCATATCTTACATATATTTTATCTTGCAAGTATACATGCATGCGCAAACACACACACGAGTACATATACTGTATATATATATGTAAACACATATACATACATCCTGCCCTCGCTTATCTCTCACCGCTCCTGCAGCTTTCCCTCTGGCTGCAAGCAGCCTCGGTTTTATCACGGTGTCACGTTCCTGTCTCCCTGTGCTGGTTCAAAAAAGGTGAGAAAGGGCCCTTCCGACCTGGATCGGTATTTTGAACCAGCATGGGGAGACAGGAAGAAGGGGTCGCAGGGGTCGCACCGGGCCCCTCTAGTTACGCCAGTGGTTGTTGGTAATTATCGTTTATCATTCATCATTCTGGCAAAAAAGAATTTGTCTATAGACATGGATGAAAGTGCCCAAAGCACAACATTAGCACCAACTATTCTACCCAAAGGCCTCGTAGGAGTTATGTTATACCCATGATGATCTGCCGTCAGTTGTAAATTTAAGACTTCTACCTATCTATTGATCCGTGGTTTTTCTTATTTCTACAGTTATTTTGGCCACTGAGATCACATAAACTTTTAAATGAATTAATCTATTTACCAACCATGTAACCTTTAAGTAAATGTCGACAAGCATCACTTTGTACATTACTACTGCAGAATGAACATTTGAAGATACATAAAATAATAATTTGTCTTTGTGGCCACACAACATTCGTGTAATTGCTCAAAATACTGATCTTTGAAGTAAGAAAATATCTAAACTCACAGGTGAAATGAATGTGAACAAAAAGCTTAAGGTTTTGTGTGTTGCTGCAAGAGAGCACTAAGGGTGCACAAGGACTAACAAGGGAAAGATCCAAAAACCTCAGGTGAGATAGCTTTCCTTACATAAAAACAGTGCCTGGCAAGATGGTTCACATGATATAAAGGTTAAATATTAACCTTAAAAAGGGACAATTGTCATGATTTTGATTATCATCTTTACTCATACAATATTGCTGAATTAATGTAAGTTAGAAACATTAATGTATCATGTGTATATTATAAAAAACAAATAATAATTAAAAAATTTGTTTCATTAACCAGTTTACACGTGTTGAATTGTGTTTGTTTTTTGACTTGATGGTAATGTGTGTGTTGATATATATATAGTAGTATAGTATATATAGTGTAATAGTACATATGTATATTTTTTGCATACGTGGTTTGAGGCTCTCTACATTTTATTATAGAGACACTGAGGGTTTGCTTTATCCAGTTTACTTTTGGGGTCAACCTTCTCAGCATTATTCAACTTGTACATTATGCATACCTGGGAAATTCTGAGCTTCGACTACCCAGAGCTTTCCCTTGCGGGACGCGGCCAGGACTGCCCACTGACATCAACGGGCTGTCCCGCTGACGGTGGGAGACATTCCTGCTGACGTTGGGGCAATCCTCATTGAAAGGGAAAATGGGCGGGGAACGGGTGTGTCAAGACTCCACTCCTGCGACCCGGAGGATTCGGGTCTTGACCCGGAGAACCAGAGAAGCAGTGATTGACCCGGAGAGTTCCCAGGTATGACAATATGTCACAACTTAGCATTTCGTTTTACAGATTGTAAAAACTTTGTGTGTCATACACTCACTGATAAAGTATAAAGAATACACATTGTTTTCCTATTTTCTGAGTTCAAAATCCCTATAGAGCTTTATCGCTCCAACTAATGGTACATGTGGTTGCAAATTTATTTTTGAACTAACCAATGGAAAGGTTACTTTGACATTTAATCAACATTCTACATCTTTATCATTTGCTGTGTACTTAATTGCCTATTTGAATAATTAAACGTCCTTAAGAGAGGCCTTTGGTTAATCACATAAAGCTTATAATAGATTATGTCTTCACTAGGGGAACTGAGCACACCGCGGGCCCTATACTACAGAAAATCCTTGAGATTTATCAAATGAAGTTTTACAGTTTTCTTTTGATATTTCAAAGTACATTCTTTGTATAAGACAGAGAAGCTAGAATAAATAATGACAACTTAAAATACAAACATTATTTATCTTGAGTCTTAAATGAACTTGCATACTCCTTTATTTTTTTCTGTTAAAGAGGAACACTCATTCTTACTGCTTTTAGTATTTTCTAAACATATTTATTAAAACTACTTAAGCATATTTTTTTATTTAATAAAAAAGCTCACCCGATGTAAGGTGAGATCTGTGGCAGAATCTGACACAGCTAGAACATCTAATCTGTTTCCTGTCTTGAAATTATCTCTCTTCTAATAGTTTAGACTCCTACTTGCCAAAAGAGCAGAAAGTAATAGATGGGGAATAAACATGCAAATTCTGTCTAAAAGACTAATAGAAGAAGGTTTTTAGTCTAATTAAAACAGAAGGGACCAGCGATGTTTTTTTAAAAAAAAGATATGTATGTGTTAGGGGCTACCTAGAGGTGGACTAGGGGAGTCCGAGGAGCCGGTATAAAAGTTCACAAAATGTATTAGAAGGCAAGCGGCAGTCAAGGAAAATCCAACAACAATCTAGAGGTCAGTAAATCAGAGGTATCAGTCCAGAGATCAAAAGGTTAATCAGCAGGCAGAAGAATAGTCAGGGCGCAGTCCAGGTCAGCAGTGTTGGTAATGAACAGGTTAATCAAAGGAGACAGGAAATGGATACTAGGAGAACAAAAAGGAGAGCACAGATATGGGGAGAAACTGAGCCAACGAGGTAGCTTCAGAATATCTGGCATCAAGGTAAGCTGGGTTTTATAGGGAGATGGGTTATAACCACACCTTCCCCTTGGCACCCCCCTCTGAGAATACCCCCTTTTCAGCTGTGGGAGTAGGGCACACAGAGGAGGGTTCCATCCCCTCCTCTGAACACACCCCCTGCTCTGCTATGAGCAGGAGGACAGAGGACTGCACGGAGAGAGGCATCTACTCCGCCATGCCTCCCTGCACCCTGCAACAAGGCGGAGACAGAGGAGGCAGAAGACAGGAGCACCGCTCCCCACGAAGGTAGAGGGGAGCGACAGCCTGTCACGCACCCCCTGACCCCTCGCCGACAAGCACCCTCGGAGGCACGTTGCTGCGTCAGGGTAGGTGCCTGACAGTATGTATACATACATTTTGCCCTAAATTGAACTTTGGGCAAAATGATGGTACTTTTGGTGATATCCACTCCCCCGATGATCATGGAGAGGATGTCACTGCAAGCGACCTGATTTTGGCAGAATTTCACATTGGTTATGTACGTGGAGATGCAGACGAAGATAGAAGGGAGGATGAAAGATAAAGAAGAAGATGCGTATATTGTTGGCAGAGGAGGTAGGGGCACATTTAGAAAGCTTGAGAGAGAAAATGGACAAACATGAGAATTTAAGAGTGAATGTGAGCAACAAGCAACACATTTTGTTTGCAAATTAAAAATGCCCCAATGAAGTTTTTGGCCCATTTTCACATATATCAATCTGGGCTTGCAGCACACTAAATAGGCTCTTAAAATATATTTAAAAAAGTGTAGAATGATTCAAAAAATGATTCAAGTAGAAAATCTATAAAATCTAATAATATATTAGCAATGGTGGACAAAGCACCCAAGCACCCAAGCACCCAAGGGTTCTACCGCATATCAGTGACAATATTGCAAAGCCTGAGTTTGATGCAGTGTATCTTGCAGTGTCTTGAATTTAATAAGGTGACAGACCTAGGCACCTAAGAGGATAACTGCTTCATTAAATACATTGAGATCCATATACGTCCCTATACTATACGATATATATATATATATATATATATATATATATATATATATATATATATATATATATATATATATACTTTAACAAAACGTGTCAGACCACTACTCTGTTAAAGTTTTTTCTTTTTCCTCTTTTTTTTGTGTTTTTTTTTGTCCTGTGTCATGGAAGAATTTACTGCTATTTTTACTATTGGAATTAGCAATAAAGGGTTAAATAGTTTTTAATTGTAGAGATAGTCTCTCTCACTGTTCTTAAGAGTAAGAATATTTCTCCAGACTTTTTGGGGGATTTATTCTTATCTTGTTTGTTTGATCTATTTGACAGCCTGAGGCACCATACCCAGAAGGCAAGAACTACTATTGTGGAGGACTTGCTATACTCCATTATATCCACAATATACTTTGTAAAATCTGAAGGAGGAAACACAAATTTCTAGAAAAGTTTCTCTGTCAATTAATTTGTTTCAAAAAAGAAAAAAAGTATTACAAGCTTCTCCAAGTAACTGCATATGTTTTTGTAAAGCTTTAATTTATAGGCTAAATATAAAGTACATATTCCTGCTGAAAGTGATGCCTTTTCACTTATCTACATTTTGCTTGTTCATAAATGGTAGATTATAGTCTGAAACATGAAATGCATTTATGTAAATACATTTTGACAAACCAGTATATATTTTAGTGTAAGTATCCTATTTCTGAAGGAAATGTCAAGTTAACTTTTTCTTTTCACAGTTCTTAAGTTTATAAAAATAATGTTGATTGATGTCTTATAAGTATGCGTTTTAGATAGTTCAGTCACATAAAACCAAAGAGAAGGTCATATAACTTTGTTATGTGAATCTGTTACATTCCAGAACAAGAGTCAGAAATGTTTTTTTATTGTATTGCTTTTCATATGGATTTGTGCACCAAGCGATATACATTTTATATTAACCCCTTAAGGACAATGAGCGGTCCCTAAACCCATTGAAAATTATGCATTTTGAGCCCGTACATCTACGGGCTTTGTCATTAAGGGGTTAAAGATCTCAATGTTTTCTACAAGGGGAAACAAAGCATGTGTAGTATTTTTAACCAGTTAAAATAATACACAATAACCACTGATATCTACTATAGTATGGCATAACCCACAAGAAAATCGCAGAGTATCCCTTTTTATCAGGGCCAGGTTCCAAGCGACTAAGTTAAGGAGAGGAAGGATGAGGTAAGGAAAATAAAAAAGTATAACTCTATAACCAATTCTGGAAAACATTCTAATTTTACAGCATTTTTTTCACATAACAAGTTTCAGGCCTAAAACGTTTGCACAGTACTGTATATTTTAACAATAAATATGCCATTTAACCTTCTAGCCATGAATGTGACAAAATGAGAATGGGTATTTTTTAATAATACAATATTCTTTTTCACCCTTTTTCATAAGGTAAGTATGCTGAGTTGTTTTGTTATACTTTTTCAAACAAAAACTAGCTTTCAACCTAATCGTATGCTTATGCTATGCTCCGAACACCTTTTTTTTTTTGCATGACATCTCAGAAGGCCGACCTCAATTGTTGCAAACAACAAAGATAAGCAAAATAATTTATGCAGTATAAATGACTCAGTCTAAATGATCAGCCTCTAAAAGAATGCAATCTTAATATATTTATTTTATTATAGAGTGTTCTTCAAAATATATTCTAGGGAAGTACCGGAAGAATTTATATAGTTATTTCACAATTTCAAATGAATGTAATTTTTTATTTTTAAGTGAATTTATCATACCTGTATCAGTCCCCCAGAAGATGGTGTCCTTAGTTTGTAGTACATTTTGGTGAGCAATTTTATTATTATTACATAAAACATTCAATGTTTTCCAGGATACATATAATCTTTACATATTGCTGACCTGTGCTGGTCATCAATATGAAAAAGGTATACGTGTCCTGGAAAACATGTTCACCCTAGTTTGGGGTCGCTTAAAAATTTCTTTTTTTGAAAGATAAACAATACAATAATACCAAAAAGATCAGAAATACAGCATAGACATTGTTAATGTTGTAAATATCTATTGTAGTTGCAAACAGATGATTTTAATGGAACATCTTCAAAGGCATACAGAGGCCCTTTATCAGCAACCATCACTCCTGTATTCCAATGGCACAATGTGTTAGCTAATAAGTTTAAGTTAAAAACGTTAATTGGACATTAGAAAACCCTTTTGCAATTATGTTAGCACAGCTAGATTTTTTTTGTTTTCCATGAAAACAGCTAGGTTATCTAAAACTTTTGAACAGTAATGTATACACCAGGAAAAAAGTATTTCAGAGGTTCATAAAGTTTGTCTTTGATTATATCAGATATTGTCCAACTCAAAGAGTATCAGAAATTGCTATGGACACTAAAGTCCAATATGCAAACTGAGGAATCACTTACATACAAGCTAGAGTTGGAGGGTGTCCAATAAAATAATTACAATAACCAGTATGTCTGCACTGCTTGTTATTAGTTTCACATTTTTTTCTTGAAGATAAAACATTTAACACCCTCAGAATGTTTATTAAATTCAAGTCTTCTCCATTGCGGCTGGCATGTGCTGCTAATTTTTGTGGATTGAATCTTCCTTATCAGGCAAACACATTCCTAGCACAATATTCTCCTTTATAAAAGTCCATAATTATTTGAGAGGTTGTTTAGAAAGACCATTTTGGAACAGATTTGTCTATGTTGTATATTGTTTAGCTTCTTCTCATTGGCATACGAGAAGAACAATGCTTTTCATATCTTCATCCACCAAGCCCACTTTGCCTTGACATTTCTAGAGTTCAGATGAGTCACTACTAACCTTTCCATGCTGTGTTCCAGCTAATGATGTCCATTCAATAAACTAGATGTAGCTATTGTCATCTTGTCAGACAGCACTGGCAACACAGTCGTCTCTAACTACAAAAGATGTTGAGAACCAGCTGAACATTGACATTGAGCAGCATTTTATTTCATCGTGCCATTTGGTATTTTTAGAGCCACACTCAATTGTTTGTCTGTGGCTTTTAAAACTTCAGTTGTACAATGTTTTTGTGCGCTATATTTTTTTCTAGAAAAGTCTGTAGTATGTACACTAGTAGGTTTCATTTAGTTTATTTGTGGCAGTTGATATTTTTCAATAATACTTGTGCAAACTTCAGAAGTCCAGGCTGGTTTTGAAAAGGATCCCAAATACCAGTGATGATATGCAAAGCTCTATACTTCACCCATATCAGAAAAGTAAGCCACCGACACACACTGCATGGTAATAAAGGGGCTACATGATGAAAAGGAGAGACTGAGGAGAATGACTGGGATGGGTATCTTCTGCTGAGAGGGTCAGCTGTAGGAACAACCAGAATTGGGTGGTTATGGGTATCGGTAAGGGTTTAGTATAAAATGGGCCGGCTTAGCACATGATGGGCCTTTCAAGAACCTGATGACTGTACAGTGTGGTTTTCTGGATGCCCCATTATTGTAGGTGAGGCAGGTCAAAAATGCAGCACTTCACCAATGGATACATATATAGCAGCATGCCATGGGGCTGAATTTCACAGAGTAAGGAATGTGATAAGCAGCAGCAACTGGGATGTCATTGGTAGGTAGACACATCAAGCCCCATGGTACAGGAAACTGAATTTCCCCCCAAATTAGAAAAATATTTGAATAATAGTTCCCTCAAGCAAGGAAGGAAATTGGCTCAACAGAGGCAGGGCAAGGCACAGGCAGATAGACACATCCAACCGTATGGTACAAGACTGAATTTCCTCCACTATTAGAAAAAAGGAACAAAAATGCATCCCGTGTAGGGGAACTGGTGGCATAGCTACCTTTCTGAGGCTGCTTCTGCAGAGTAGAAGAGCCAACACGTCTAGCAGAAAAATTAATTGATGATGTGTGCTTGACTCCTCCCACTCTGGCTCATAATCCAAATCCATTAAAACCATATCCTTTCTATTAGTGCACAAGGAACACTTCTACTGCAAGGGTTCACCTTCCCTCCTCTGGCCCAACTCAGATCTGCTGCTATTATCTGGAAATATCTGCTCATCTTTACTCTGTTAGAAACATTCCAGTGCTTGTGGGAGCAGTGGCACCAGTGGCGGTTGTAGTTTTGTTTCGTGCTTCAATATAGAATAGCTTATAAAGACTCTTCAAAAGCAATATATGATTAGCAGAAAAATAATATACATATAGCACACCCACTGGCACCCAAAGGGCCATTCTGACATGGACCACACCGCTCCAGGTCGGAGGGGCCCTCTCTAAACTATTTTAAACCTTAAGGGTCTCCATGAGCGCATTCTATGAGCGGTTAACTGCTCGTAAATCACTGAGTGAGCATTATCTCAAATCATTGTAGCACTCCATTTGATTTAAACATATTGCACTATAGTTTTTTTTTCATGTAAATGGATCCTACGTTATAAGAATGAAGGTGCCAGGCTTTAATCTTTTTTGCACATTAGTGTAATAAGAGCACAACCCACTTGTTTATGTATATATATGTATGTATAAGTAAGTGATGACATGGATATGAAATTGGAGGCAAAGATGGCCCAGGGAGGCTGTTTGGAGGCAAATATGGCACAGGGAGGTTTCGGGACAAAGATTCAGAGACATGCTGTTTGGGGACAAAGGTTGCAAGTCCTATGTGTGCAATATGGTTGCTGGGAGAAATCGTATGTGTGCAGTCTGGGTGCCAGAGCTGGGGTTTGAAGTGTGTGACCTGTGATCAATGCTGAGTTTACTTGTGATTTTCAGGGAGGAAAGGAGAAGCATGGCACAGTAAAAGAGGGGACAAAAGCACTCTTGGGTTGATGATGGGGAGGGGCACCACGGGGGTGGCCCACACACAAATTACTTGCACTATTAATTTGCTATGCAAATTATAGTATTGTGCTCCTCCCCTGCCCTGCACATGGTTGAGTGAGAACATATCATGAGAAGGCACGCTAGGGTCAGAAGGAGGGAAGACTGCGCTGACTCAGAGAGGCTCCTGCTTATCTGCAGAGTTTTTTGTGTTAGGGTGTAGGGCGTAATTGCATGCTATGGAGAGCAGGCGGGTGGGAGGTTTTGGCAAATGCTTGCCAGGGTCCAATCAATATAGAAGACTGATTCAACAGTGTTTTGCAAATTGTATATTATATCAATTGTTTTTTATATGTTCAATTATGTATTTTAAATATTGATGCAATAATCATCTAGTAAATATATTATTATACACTGTAACCTGTTTCTTTGTTTTGGAGCTAGCGTATACACCGGAATTTATAGACAATATAGAAGACTGCCCTGGTGGGTATCCAACTAAGCTAGGGTTCTTTATGGGCAACCATTATCTTGGGGATTCTTGGAATGCCCCTAAACTGGTCAAGGTTGCAGCAAGTGCTTTAGGTCAGTGTTAAATAGGCCAATTTTAAATGGGTGGAGTTGCAAATTAATTACTCAGACCCATGTAATTAAAGGAGGTACTAAGGCATGTTTACAGAGCAGTTATTGGCATACCTGGGAACCTGAGGTGTTCCCAGCTATTGGTTGTTCATTCATGAGTTGAGAAAATGGTATCTATAATCATGTTTAAGTTACTTTTGTGTTATATCACCAGAAATTTCTACAAAAAATTACAGGTTTAACAAAAGACATATAATTTGACAACAGAACTATCCGGCCCTTCTGTTCTACTCTTCCCTAACTCAGTCCTTGGTCTTGTCTTGGTTTTAGGATAACCATATACCTATGCCATGCAAGTTTATATTCCCTTACTGTTTAGCCCCAAATCACTGTGGAAGAATGTTCAAAGGCTCAGATTTGTACAATGGTTTAATCTTTAAGGGCTTGATCAGAAAGCAAGGTTAAAAACTGAAGAATCCCACGTCTGCTGTTCCACTATAAACCTCTCAAGGGGGTGGTGTAAGTTAGGGTCATGGCGGATCCAGGAGGGCAATGGGACAATTGCCCCCACTGAGAAACACGGCAGCATTCACCCGGGGCAGAAATAAACACAGTTCTGCCCCAGGTGAAATGCAGTTACCACTTTATGCCCCTAATTTTAACAGAAGAGGCAGGGGTTCACCGGTAATGTTAAGGACAGGGTGAGGCTTCACCAAGATAAATGAATTGTGTGTCTAGGTATGTTAGTGTGTGTGTGACGTCAGGGCCGGCCGAAGACTTAACGCCGCCTGGGGCGAAGTTTAAAACGCCGCCCCCCCCGCGCCGACGCCGGGGGGGGGGGCGTCATTTTAAACTTCGCCGACGCCATAATCTACGATCCCCCCCCCCGGTACTTACCTTTAAAGAGTCCTGCGGCGAGTCTCCCTGCTCTGCCACGGTGCCGGTTTGTAATGCAGAGCGCCGGAAATTGACGTCACTTCCGGCGCTCTGCATTACAAGCCCGCACCGGGACCGAACAGGGAGACTCGCCGCAGAGGAGAGAGAGAGAGAGGGGCGCCGAGCGGGTAAGCGAAAACCACTCGGTGCCCCTCTCTCTCTCCTCCGCTTCAAAAAAAAAAAAAAAAAAAAGCGCTTGGGGCGGCAAACTGCCGCCCCCTTCTAAAGTGCCGCCTGGGGCAATTGCCCCAGTCTGCCCCATTATAGGGCCGGCCCTGTGTGACGTTGTGCCAGTGTATATCAGTGTGTGTGTCTGGGCATCTTAGTGTGTTTTAATGTGTGTGTCTAGGTATGTTAGAAATATTGTTCTTTCAGAGATATGACTGTATATCTGGCCCTGGTTAGGTCATGAAAGGACTTTATGCATATGGCTGAAATGCAATTTTATCATCATTCCAAGAGTATCTAGCCTTCAGGTCAATAACAAAGCAATTCCTGTGGCACATGATTTGATTATGGAAATGTATTTTTGTGTATTCATATAAACATTTAATGCAGTCTCAAGCAGATATTTTTGGTGTCTTGCAATACACACATAACAAATCCAAATCCAGTTTCCCCATTGCAAATTATGCTTCAGTAGGCCCCGCAGTGGAAGAGAAACAGTTTAATCAGAGGAGACTGATCCTTTATCCCCCTCTATTCCTATTCTAAAAGTATGCTAACACAATGGAACAAAGTATGATGGAAAATGTTCCCTTATTGTGTCTACAGTAATTTAGTTATAATTGTTTTTTTCTTGGCTGCAAGATGGTGCTTGTCAGAGATACATGGTTGGGGCTCTGCAAATTTATAAAAAATGGAAATTTTTCTTATATTTTTCTGATCATCCCTTAATGATAAAATATCAGATCCTTTTAAATAAAAAAGTAGCCACACACAAAAATACCTTAAAGAAATTTAGGACCAAAGATCATTTACAATTGTGAACACAGTTCTTGAAAAAAATAATAATGAAATTGACTTTTATTAATAACTGACTGCCCCCCCCTCAATCACTGCAGCATGTTCAAGGATCATATTTGTACAATGGTGTAATCTTTAAGCTGATTGTAAAATCAGAAAGCTTGGATGAACCCTGAAGAGTAAAAAAATAGCAAATGTGCTTGCAGTTGGATTAGCACTCATGCATTCTATACCGTTTATTGTGCTCTTACAATATAGTACCATCTTAGGCAGGAGAGATTTACTTTGCAAGAATTCTACATATCAAGAATTGATGTAAAAAAGCACAATAACAATGTAAACTCTTTTTTTTTACCAATAAATATGTTAAGAAAAATATAGAAGATAAACATTTGTTTAATGATAATTAAACGTGTTATGTGTGTTGTGTGTGTATATTTATATATATATATATATATATATATATATATATATATATATATATATATACACACAACACATATAAACAACATTATAGAACAGATAAGTAATCGCTCAAGGGAATAGGAATGTGGGATGAGGCAAATACAGATTGTGCTTATTGCTAGAAGATATCAAACCCATTATGAGTAGAACTCTCCTGTGAAAAGAAGTTCTTGCATTTTTTGTCAGTTTTAAAAATCATTGTTATCGTTCTATATAGAAAATTCACGCGGGAATAAATATTGTTTGCACTGACAAAAAAGTAGGCCTTAAAATACAAGTTTTAAATTAAGGGACAAATACTTTTAATGTAAAATGCCCTTGTAATATCACCGGAAAAAAAAACTATGTAAATTATATAAAATAAATTTAATGTTTTGCTAGTGTGACGTATACAGTTTGTGTGCATTTATTTTGTTCAATATCTGTACAGCAGAGTAATTTTTATTTGCTTTTAGGCATGTTGCATGTTATCTATAACTCTATACAAGACTTAACTTCTACTTGGAGAGCATTATATGTAAGTGAAGATGGCGAACACCTGCATTGAAAGCATTTGTTGATCGCTTTGTTAAGTTTTCTTTTGAGGGAACTAGGGAATTGTGTTATTAAAATATCAATCAGATGGATTAATGCTTTATCTACAGCATACCATCTGAAAGACTTATAAATGTGTTATGTGCTTAAGATTACAACTGATCCAACAACAGATACATCCAAACACATATCAATGAAATCACAATATGTATTCGGATATATATCTCCTGAAGGCTAATGTGTTTTCTAGCTACAATAACTACACTTATCCAGGTGAATGGGTATATGGATACACTTATGAAATATGTACCGATAAACCCACCCACTGGCTTATTAAGTTAAACAATCCCTGTTCTATCTCTTCTAACTTTTAAGGTTTTTGAACTGAAAACTTTCGCTTCTTCCAGAATGCAACAGATTATTTTGGAAACAACAACAGGATACCCAAGAATCCACAATGCGTCTATGATATAACAATACAAACTTTTACTAGAACGTTCCAAATATAAAACAATACAAATAACAGTACAATAACAATAATCCCCACATTAATTGACAGACTTACAACAAATACATATATCTAAGTTCCTATTTACAATATTCAAACATGCATGTTCATAGTTACCTTCCCTGAGAGCTCCAGGTTAGTGATGTTACTTTGTCTCTTTACTTTCTCTCCTCCTCCTCCTCTCCTTTTCTACTTTCACTACCTGTCCCTTGATATACTAGAGGGTCCCAATTGAGTCTACTGGGAGATCCCTGATTGGACCCTGTGGTTGCCGTAGTTACCCTTTGAAGTTATTCCCTTTGGCCAACACCACACCCTGGGGTCTTTACAATCATGGGGCAGTAAAACCCAAAGATCTCCTGATCTGATTATTGACATGACACTCTATTTTATGCGAAAACCTGTCTTTCTTCCACACACCCTTCATCACGCATATCAGTGTTGTCTAAACTAAGACAAAAGGTTTCCCAAATATTTATCATTCCCGGCCACCTCCCATGCATCTTGATTTAACTAGTATTAACAGAAACCATGATATATATATATATATATATATATATATATATACATACATACATATACATACCTACATATGCATATCTACACACATGTACATCCATACACCCGCATACACGTGTCCATATACATATTTATTCACACAACTGCTTATAGTGTAACAGTTTACTTACCCATATTAGCTTTAGGCATTATGTCATAATCCATCAAATTTTGTGATAGGCAGCTAATTGATATTCTAGAACTATATCATTTCTTAAGCGGTCAGAATACAAGTTTGTCAGGCACTTTCACTGTAAAGATTGAAACTTTCTCCGTAACTCTAACCATATAGTAATGATGCTTTAGAATTTAGATCTGTATAATTTTGTGTTCACATTTAATATCATGCTGTTAAGAATAAAAATGAATCGCATGTAAGCCAAATGAATGTATGTGTGTGTATAAATAATCACAAAAATTAGGTGAACATACTTTTTCCTGCCTTTACCACACAAAAGTATAAACAGAGTAGAGCTCTTCCACTAAACTGGAAGTTTGCATTTGACCTGAACACGTCAGCTCACCAATTTCAGTATGGATTATAGAAGGGTAAACCCTAGTAAGCCTAGTAAGTAGCTAACTTAGTTAATGCTAACTACCATTATACTGTATTGGCTGTAAAGAAAAATGTATTTTTAAAGAAAAAATACACATTAGTGGAACGATAAAACAGTAGTTTAATCTAATGAACAGGAATACATGTATTTAAAAAATTTGATATCTATTATGCAGACTAGTCAGCATAGGTTATATACAAACAGAAATGTGTCCCCCCTTAATTCATAATGCACCTTACTTATAGATATGCCCCTCTGCCCCCCTGATATGCCTCTCTGCCCACCAAATATGCCACTCTACCCCCTAGATATACCTCTCTACTCCCCAGATATGCCACTCTGCTCCCCTAGATATGCCACTCTACCCCCCAGATATGCCACTCTGCTCCCCTAAGATTTGGCAAAGTTTAAATTTGTAAAGAAACGGTTCGCGCGAACCGACAAGAACCGTCTGAATCCCACCACTGGTTATGGTGTAATAGAAACGGAAGCAGCAACCTCGAATTTGAATGCCAAAATGCATAAGATTTAGTTGGCACTACATATTACTGTGAAAACACAATATTCTTGTTAGCTCTGTACCAAGAAACATATGCATTGTGTACCCTTTCTTGCTAAGCAACTGTTTTTACAGCCAGAGCCAAATGTTATCTTCAGAAAAATGGAATGTCCTGCTGAATTTGGCAATAGAGAGAATAACAATATCTATTAATGATAAAATTATTGTATTTTGAAGCTTCCACTGTAAAAATCTGTATAATAAACACATTAAAGTAATAAAAAAAATAGACTTCATATTCGGGCGAACATGAAAAAGGGGTGTTTTCATTGCTCAGCCCAAATAACGAACATACGTACACGGCGGCAGCAAAATATATACAAAGAATACCTTCGTCACCTTTAGTGAAAAGATAAGGGCAACATTCAGACAACCCAAATCCAAACCCTAATGTACACTGTGGCATTTTAGTAGTGTCTCATTTCACTGTTAAGGGTATTTTTAATGTAATATTCTAATTAATTTGCCTTTAGTAGGCTTCGACCTACCATGACATTCTTTAGACTTCAGATTTCATCTACAGATGACTTTATAAGGACAAGAGATTGATGGAGGGAACTTTTTTACAGTCATAGTCTGACAAACTGAAAAAAAAACCCCTCTGAATTAATGATCCTTATTTCTTTAATTAAATGTTAGCCAGACTGTTTTTTGGACTTTTTATGACATCTTGTTAACTAGCTACCCAGACATTAAGGAGATGTCCACTTATTGCCATCTGGAACGTCCTTACACAACGTTTGTTTCCTGGTGTCAGTTCTACAGTCCTTCATTTATTCATCTCTGTCAAATACTTCATAAGAAGTTAATTCCTTTACAGTTACTGTCAAGTAGCATTATTTTTCATAAATTAACTGCAGTGGATTTGTATTAATTATAGAGGTTATCTGCTGGAATCAATCTGATTCTTTCAACCAACTGGGTACCATCATCATCTTTATGGTGTATTTTGTGTATGACTCGGTACATATACATTTGCTGTAGTTTAAAAAGCAAACATCATAAAATATAGCAGGTCAGTATAAAACTATATTACGTATTTCCTAATGCCATTTTATAGTAGCTCATTAAAGTTTCCATTAATTACATATCGCTTGAACTAAAGTACATGTTTGTACAACTCTGTAGCAGTATTTATCATTTTTTAACCATTAGTATGAACCACTTTTTTAAAAAAAAAACGGCCATACTTACTAGTATCTATTTAGTCAGCAAGTACATTTACCTTATAAATTTAAACTGGTATTACAATACCCCTGTTGGAACCCACAACATCGAGACACTGTTAATAGAATATTAAATCTAAAACCCAGGTAAACATGACCTGACATGAATATGATAAATAAAACAATATTTATAGCTTTTTTTCTAAAACAATGTTTATCGCTCCTGAAAATAAATGTCACTAGGACCTGATTACATAAAGAGTAGGAAATCATAACCACAAACGTCACTAGATCTGTAAAGGGACAATATCCTGGAGTGTTTCCTGATTTTTCTTCTTCTAACCTATGCCACATATCCGCTTTTATATTATCTGCTTAATATGTCATAGAATCGCATTATCTTTTATCGAGCCCACATTTTTTTACTCTTATTGTAATATTGTGAACAATCTGCTCACTTTCCTGTTTGATCCGTCTTATGTGTAACATAAATCCTCAATCGCATTCACATCCTATGTCCGGTACACCCAATTGGTAGTCAAGAATCTGGTCCTTTCAACATAATTTTGTTTCTGGTACATATAATACTGATCCACATATTTTTTTATTGGATTGCAACAATACAAACACTTTTAATAGTATTTTTATTTTTTTATTTTCCATGCACATTCTAATCAAATTTATCATTGAAATTGAGATTTTCCCCTTTAATTCCAGCAGGGCATACATACATCTTTTAGAATGGAAAAATGAAAAATACACAGAATACAATTATGGCACAGTTAGTGATATTTTAGCGTTGTTAAATGCTTCAAGGTAAATAACCCCTTTAGATGTCTTACATTGTTCTCTGCAATACAATCGATATTATCTTGAATTTGGAAACATAGTTTATGGTAAGCACACCACTTTATTATTACAGAATAGCCTAAAGGAATACATGAAAATGTTTAAATACAGAGTAAAAAGGTACCCAGTGTTGTCTCCTAGCATTTTTAATTCATTCATCATGTTGTGTACTACAGATGCTTTTTCTTATGTTTTACATATAATTTTATTTATTTTAAAATCTTATTATGTAGGCAAAATTACATAGAAAGTATGTATATGTCCAATAATATTATTGAACATAGTTGTTCACAGACTGCATATATTTTATACTATAGAACACGAGGAGCTTGCAGAGAATGCTGGAGCTTTGCAGTTGGTCTATATGCTAAAGACAGTACTACCATATAAGCCCAGGGGTGTCCAAGATATATCTGAAGTGGGCCCCTTCATCAGAAATATATGTGTGTGTGGGCTACATACCTCGACACAAACTTTCACACTGACATACCCAAAGACAAATGTTAAGACACTGATTTATCCCCAAATGCGCATACTAACATATCCAAACATACTAGCATACCCACATACTGACACACCCAGACACATAGACATGCACTAACATTCCCAAACAGAGACTCATACCCAGACACACACACACATACATACACACACACTAACATGCCCAAACAGACACACATACATAGACACACACATGCAGCTTTCCTTGGTATAGCCTTGGGTATTTAGGGTAGATTAGGTAGGTAGATTATTTTAAACCATGAAAATAATTTTTGAGATTATATTGAATTGTCTGTTTCATTAAATATTCCTATTACACATGAAGTGCAATACACCCCTATATCAAAACAAAAATGAGCAGAAGCAATAGTGGCCAAAATATCAGCTTTTCACATTATTTGGACACATTTGTTAACCATATGCAAATGTAGCATCAAGCAAAATAAGATGCTCATAGTTTTGCACTGTAAAAGCGTTTGCATTCTTTTTGTTTGTCATTATATTTTTATTTTGTTCAGTTTCAAAATGTGTTCACTTTTGTTGCATAGATGCTTTGAGCCTTTATTTGAAAATAACACTTAAACTGCATTGCTAATGAATTTTTATTCCTTAAGACTTAATGGAAATACAAATGTGAATTGCAATCAATAGCAATGCATGGCATTTTCAATTTATATTAAAATGAGAATTTTTCTAAACAGCCCCCTTTTGTGATTAATTCTAAAAAGAATACACGGTTCACACAAAGAAAAAATTCCCAGATTGGAAAGTTCTTTTTAAACTTAATAACTGCAAATTCTGTGAGTGTGGTAGGTGAGTTTTACACTATACACTGATTGTTTTCATTACTTTAAATTGGTTATTATTCTAAGGATTACAGTAAAAATGGACAGCAGAGGTAACATTTTTAATTATCTTTCCAAATTAAGCTTGTTAATATGTCCTGTAATTGAAATTCATTACTTCAACTTTATTGTTTAGTCATTATCTTATAATGTGACTCAACTGAATTATAATCCCAGTTTTAAGAGTCACCAATATTGCAAATAAGTTGAAGGCACACAAACCCATTAACTTTTCCAGATAACTCTTCTATTAGATATTGGGAATCAAGCATGACCAACATAAATAATGAAGCCACTGAATTTTAACATGGATTAAATTAGAATTTTCTATTTGGGTTCAATTTCTAAACCTGTGACATCAGAAGGCAGATGGTGGTACTTACATACATATTTTTTCATGACATATGCTAATGGCAAAATGAAGTCATGAATTGTTGTTAATACCCCTTTAATAGGTCCAATTTGTTAAAAAGATTATATACAATTGCATTATATTTAGTGTAACATGGTCCTTGCTATTGTTCTGTGAAGGTGAGAAGCAGAAGCTACTGCAACATTGAGCATTCATGGCATTTAGAAACATCTACTTCAATATATGTTTATATTTTCTTCCAGGATATTCACCTATCCTTTTCTTCTACATATGAAGTACATAAAATTAGCTTTTAATTAGCTTCAAATGGTTATACCAAAGGAACATCTTACATTTCATTTAGAATTGAAACATAGTTACATAGTACATAAGGTTGAAAAAGACCTAAGTCCATCAAGTTCAACTCTTCTACCTAATCTTCCTATAATTAAGCTACTTCGAATTCTGCGAAGTAAAAATTCCTTCTTGACTACAAAAGGCAATCGGATTTCTCATTGGATCAAGACGCTCTAAAATATTAATTCTATTTATAGCCCTTATAACAAGCCTTTCTAAAAAAAATATCCAGACCCCTAACATGATATTGCAAAACACCCCATACACCCCAACATATAAGGTACACTCCAGGCATCATGTGCATTTTCTTGCATATGACAGCTTAATGTCACCTTTAAATTAAAAAATGTTCAGCACAAGTGCACAAAGGGATTCAGCAGAGTCTCCTCTATGCAGATGCTCTATTCTATTGCATCTCAAGGCTCCTTCCGGCAAATGCATCTCCTGTTTACCAGCCAATAGCCAGCAGCTCAGTTGTGATTTTCAGTAGGCCTAACAAGACCTCCCACACGCATCCAATGTCAAGGGTAAGGTGACAACATATACAGTATATATACACTGCAGACATACTGTAAGTATGGGAATTAATATGAATAACTATATACATTCGTGACATTTGCCACTTTATAATCTAAGTTTAGATACAACTCAATAATACACAAGAAAAATAATATGTAATGTATCCCTCTACCATAATCAAAATATTGATGCAGAATTCATAGCATGCTGCTGCTTGGTTCAGACCCCCACACAGACGCAACAAACTAAACTTCTTGCTAATCTTCTGGCTGTTCTTAGGAGACTTATGGAAGTTCTGGGTCTTGCAAGAGATTCTATTATTGATGGAGTTAAGAAGAAAACAATCGAATGGAAACAAGCCAAAAATACCCAAATGTCTGGAAGAAGTGTATAATTGTGATTTAAAGCATACCTACTGATTCAAAAATCAATTTTGGTATTGCTATGTCTAGTATTCTGACAAAACCCAATTCATTTAATTAATAGAAACCTTTGCAGATACTTCATTTATTTATACTTCAACTGTGTCCATTAAAAGCATATTGATGCTGAAAAAGTCCATAGATTTGCCATGCTGAGAGATAATTCTGCATGCTTAAAAGAGATAAGTGATGGAGAAATAGTACAATGGGTTTTGTGTCTGGGCAATTACGGTATATTTAGTTTGTATAAAAAAAACATATTAAAGACTATTCTTTATGTGCAATTTATATGAAACACTCAGTACTGTGCAAATGTTTTAGACAAAAAAATCGAAATGTAAATAGTTTATTTGTTAATCATTTAATAAAATGCAAAGTGCGTGAACAGTGAAAAATTTAAATCAAATCAATATTTGGTGTGACCACCCTTTGCCTTAATAGCATCAATTTTTCTAGGTAAACTTGCACAGGGGTTTTGTAGACATTTAGTTAGGTGTATGATTAAACAGTTATACCAAGCATATGCTAATGATTATCAATTTAATATGTAAGTTAAACACAACCATTAACTGAAACAGAAACATCCGTGTAGGAGGAATAAAACTGGGTGAGGAATAGCCAAACTCACTAAAAAGGTGAGGTTGCTAAATAAGTCTAATGTCAATACACCATAGCAAAGCTGAGCACAGCAACAAGACATAAGATAGTTATATTGCAATAGCAATATCTCTCCAAGGCTGATCAATTGCAAAGCAGAGTGTGGTTTCAAGATATTCTGTCCAAGCTCTTGGAAACAGCACAAACAAAAGGGCAATGCTGGGATCATAGATGCAGTGGTCGGACAAGAAACCTTAGTGCAGCAGATGAAACACATCATGCTTATTTCACAATCAGAAGATGTCCAGCACTCCCATGAGCCCGGCATTGGCAAGAAGCAGTAGGACCATGGTACACCCATCTACTGTCCATGGAAGACTTGTGGCCAAAAAGCCATAACTCTGATGCAGAGACAAGGCCATACTACTCAATGCTGAGAACAGGCAGATACTTCTCCATCATGCAATCCCATCAGAAAGGCTTCTGATTAGCCCCAAATGTATTTTGCAGCAAGGCAATGACCACAAATATAGAGCCAAAGAAGAACAAAAAAGCACAAGGAGCATTAGAAGTGATGGTATGTCCCCCTCAGAGCCCTGATCTCAGCATCATCAAGTCTGTCTGGGTTTGCATGAAAAGAGAAGCAATGCAGGCTGCCTGAATCCACAGAATAACTGAGGTCTACAAGATTTTTGGAACAACCTACCTGACGAGTTCCTTAAAATATTGTGTGCAACAAACTGATGTGCTTTTCCCAAATACAAATCTATTTGATTTGTCTTCCAAAAAGACATTCCAACATTTGGGAATTAAACTTTTTGAACAGCAAAGAATTAATAGATCAGTGTGTGAATATTTCCTAAATATACATAAGAAAACTAAACAATTTGCTAGATTATAATTGACAGAAAAGATCCCTTGTTGAAATGAGACTGGCAGCAGGGAACTTTATTGGTTTAACAAAATATCCATGCTATAAATTTACTTGTACTATAAAATTCTATATTGATGTTATTTAGCCCCCACTAGACCACATAAAATAAATAATTCTATCTCTGATCATTGTAGGAGCTGGTTCCCTTCTCCATATTTGGTGGAATTTTATTGACCTTACTTCACTTAAATCTGAACTATCTCATCTTTATTTCCATTAACATTTCCTCTTACTGCAGCTATTTTTGTTTCATTTGGGCTTACCTCTTGGGAAAAAAGAAACCTATTAGTCAATATTCTTATGGCAGCAACAATCTGTATTGCTAGGAATTCACACAAAAATTGACCAAACCTGGCAAGAGATCTTAAAACAAAATAAATGTCAACAAAGTATAAAATGTGGTTTTCATTTACATCAATATCTTTTAGTTACTTACAAGGGAACATGGCACTTTGTTTTTTAAAAATACTATAAGTGACTAAATAGTGCTAGGCTTATCTTCTTTGCATGCCCCCCACTGGCTCCCTATCACCTTAAAAAACACATTTAAAATAGTTGCACTAGCAAATAAGACCCTCCATAATACTGCTCCTCCATACATTTCTCCTCTCATAAAAAAATGTTCCCGTACTCAATCTTTATGTTCTTCCCCAGTCGTTCCTCCTCACTTATAATCTCTTCCTTTTACTGTCTACAAGACTTTACTGTGTAAAAGACGGTCCTGGCACGTCAATTGCCGTTAACCCTTTGTTTTCAGGTGACGTGCCCCGACCGTCAATTGTCATTAAGGGGTTAAGAACACCTATGATATGATTTTGTAATTTTATGTAGTAGACAATTTATAATTGTTTTATATGCATTATATACATTTTTAATAATATGAATGTTGGAATGTCTCTTTGTATTTAATGTTAAATTAATAAATATTAAAGAACAAAAATACTGTGTGTAAGTGTTTCTTGAAGAATTGATGCTGTTTTAAAGGCAAAGGGTGGCCACACCAAATATTGATTTGATTTACATTTTTCTTCTGTTTGTTCACATTTTGTTAAAAATAAACTATTAATATGTCTATTTTTGAAAACTGACATGTTTATAGCATTTTGTCATATCAGTAAAATCACTGACTTTTCTAAAGTGCTTAAGCCTCTGCTGGAGTTTTAATAAACACCACCTTGCTCTATTTTAAATGTAAAAAAGGCCATAGAATAGAGCTACATCTGGCTACGTGTATGGATATTGAGATGTTTGTAAATTTTGTAACTGATTCCCAGACCACTGGTGAGCCATGCTTGCTTTTATACGTTGGAAGTATTTTTATTTTCCCAAATTCCAATCCACTTGGATATCTGACAGAAAAGAGGCATGTGAAACAAGTTACAAGCCATATCAATGTCATTACAAGCAAAACAATAAAGAATAAAAATATCTATACTCTAAAAGGGTAACACAATCTGTTTCTTGCAACACTACTTGAAGATCATGGAGCTACCTTGAGTTGAAAAGAGTGGTTGATCCCAAACGATTACAAATGGCACAATATTGTTCACTCTTTAATTACACAAGTGCAGACAGTACCTGAATGTCCTGTAAGCTTTGCTAAGTAAAAAAAAAATATTTTTAAAGCTTATGGGACCCTGCTAAGCATCCACTTCCCACAACAAAATTTTTACTGGCAAAATGGTAACTCACACCAGACCATCTCTTTCTCCTGTTACCCCTTAATTTCTAAAACAAGCTTCACATGGCAGTCTGTGTCTCCTCTACCACTCCATTGGTGTGCCTCCAAGCTCAGTCCTGAGGTCTCTACTCTTCCCTATCTACTTCACCAGAAACAAATTTCTTTTTTTTTATTCTATAACCTCAACATGTTAATCTGTCCCCTGACATCTTTCCCTCTCCCAGAAAAGTAGGTAACCAATTTATACAGAAAACTATAATGACTCAAAATGGCACAGACACTTTAGAGCATGCTTTATATTGTACACAATGCAAGAAAACCTTTAATTCAAAGGTAGGTCTAATATAATTATATGCTTACCCAAATTGTTTTTAAAATGACAACTAATCACTAACTTTAATATTATTTGTACAAACGTTACTGTTAAGTAAACAGAACAGAAAACATATTCTTGTAGAAATCCTAAACGCAAACTGGATGGGTCATAGGGTGGAGAACACCCAATTATGTCATACCCAGCCAGCATCATCAAGAACACCACACAATGTGCAAGCAAACACCACATCAGATGCAACACTAAGTTTTTGTAATCTAGTAAAATACCAAATATTGTTTTCCCCATTTCAATCAGACAAGTAGGATGCATGTGATGAGGCAGAGGATATTATGGTTGAAGGGGATGGATGCAGGAAGGGAAGTGATGAGTTGGAAAGTAAGATGGACAGGACAAATTGGTGAAAGCTAAACGATAGGGGCAGACGAGCAGGAGGAGTGTGAGGCAGAATAGAGGGTTAGGGGGAGAGATAAAATTAAGCTGGTTATATGTAACTGAGGAAAGGTAAAATAGGGTAATAGAAAAGTAATGGGAAATATGTCTGTGGTGCAAAGAGGGAGAACAAGAGATAATGTGCTTTTAAGCACCTCTTCAAACAATTGTTTGATTATGTCAGGACGTGTTTCTAAAAATAGACAGCCCATGGATATAGGAACATTTTATGTGAAGATTTTCATTCACAGGCAGGGGTTGGAAGCGTTAAGCCTGAGAGGGAATCATAAATGGCAGTCTAGTGTTACAGGCCAAAAACAGGTTGAACTCTGTAAGTGAAGGTTTCTGTTACTTTGGTCACCCTAATGTTTCTATATTTAAACAAGCAACACAGGGACGATGCCTCCTATGCTCCCCCTGCCAGTACTATCCTGTTCATCTCAAACTTTTTACTGTTTCCATTGGATTACAAATCCTCGGAACTGACTTTTGTTTACTAAATAGAGATAAAAGATGTTAATAAAAGTGATATAGAGTGTGGTATTCGTCTTGTGTTCCCTTTGTATATTAAGTGATTCCTGGGTTAAAGACACAGAACAATATGACAATATGACAACCTGTTTTTAAGTTTCTGCTCAAAAAAATGTCTAGGAGACAAGAAGATTTTTCCTCAGCACCTCAAACGAGAAACCACGATATGTTCTCTTTTAGATTGAAAAAGTCTTTTGTTCATGAATTTTCTTTTAACAGTATCCTGCCAGTCCAATGTTGCAATGATTTATCTTGGGAAAAGTACTCAGCCACAGGTGTGTCTGCTTGATCATTTAGGATCAAGCAGACTTGATTCTTTTGTTTTGTTCCTCTGAAGACTGAGTCATGGTTTTAGTCACTGATGTAGCATTTATCTCTTGTGAAGTATGAAGTGTTCTTGACACCTGAAAAAGGGCTAGATTCATGGATACCACATTTTTCTCAGTTGAATGACAGTTGATGCTGAGCACAGTTTTAAATATCAGGTTTCAAGAATATTTGGCACTTCAGGGTTTTTTAAGAGTCTAAAAAATGAAGAGTAGGTGGGGCTGTTTTGTCATGTTATAGCCTTAGTTCCGCTCACATTAGCATTGGCATTAAATTACTATTAGGCAATTAATAGAAAGTCAGGCTCTAGGGTTCCTAAGTTTCTTTGAAGGAGAAAGAAATCTGTTACATGTTTCATACTTTAAGATGGGCATTAAAATGACGTATATTAAAGTTGCAGGAATTTTAAACTCACCAAATCAAGCTAAAACAAGGCAGTTTTGTTTTATATTGGATACAGATGTGTTCTGATGCCTGGTATAATAAAAAGGAAACTATTTATTTTGTAGATCTTAAATAATCATGTTATCATGTTATCTTTACCAATCATCCATGCTACAGTAAATTAACTGTGTTGCCTCTTGCTGCATCATGAGATCCTTTTGGCCCCTATAGAAAAACCCAAACATTTTGGAAAAGCCAATGAATCTGCATAAATCAATTACCATCTGCATAAATCCACCACTCTATCAATGGAAGGGGGGGTGTTCATATATGAAAAGTAACCCTTTTATGTGTCACATTAAAATTATAGTGCCAAATTTGAAAACTTTACTTGAAAAAAAAAATGTTTTAACTGTGTGGACAGGCAGGGCTTAACAGGTTTGAGGATACAAAGATGACACTTTTGACCAATGGATGACAAAATGCATATGGTTTATTAAACAGATACATGCATAATTTCCAGATAAAAGAGAAATGAAACAGAATATGTTTAGGTCCCTTCCTGCAAAACTATACGCTGCTTTACAATGAGGGCTGCAGGGCTAAACACTCGGCACCTGACGCTGATCTGTGGCAAAGACTCACCATTGCTGCAAGGGTCCCACCTTATGATATTTGTATAGTACCGTATTTCCTCGATTATAAGATGAGGTTTTTTTCAGAGCAAATGCTCTGAAAAATACCCCTCGTCTTATAATCGAGACCGTCTTATAAAAAGACCTCAAATAGCGCTGCAGGGGACCCGGATCCTCCTGTATGGTAACCTCCGCTGTTGCCGGTACTTCCACCGGGTGTCTATCACCAAGCGATTACCTTCCTCGGCTGCCTGAGGAGAATTCCCCGCAACGCTGCAGGGAATTCTCCTCTCTGGCAGGCAGGGAAGGTCTGCACGATGCATGTAGACAACCCCTGCTACTACCGACCTTGAGAAAGGACCGGAGGTGGTCCGAAACGTTGGCCATGCTGAGTGAAATAAACTAGTGTTTAATGCACTTTACTACAAAGACCCATGAGTGCCCATTTTTCTTTGGTTACGTATATATATATATATTCCTATATATTCCTATCATGCCCAGGCATACCCAGATTCCAGGAGGCACTCGCAGACTTGGCATGATAGGAGTATGATTGCCCTATCTACCCCTTCTCACTCCCTTCTGCCCTATCTACCCCTTCTCACTCCCTTCTCCCTATCTACCCCCTATCCCCTGTCTCACTCCCTTCTCCCTATCTACACCCTCCTAATTATCTACCCTCTCCCTCTTTGAAGTTCACTTACCTTTCAGGAGTCCTGCGGTGGGGGTGCAAGGGCTCTGTCTCCCAGCTCTGCCACTGTATGGAACAGTATAGAGTGATGGGAGTTATGATGTACTTTAGAGCATAATTATATAATGAAAAATACATTGGAAATGGTACAGCATAACACCCATCACTCTCACACACTTACCAATCCACACATACCAATCCACCCATACCAATCCACAAATTTACCAATCCACACACTTACCAATCCACACATATATACCAATCCACACACATACCAATCCACACACATACTGTAACAATCCGACAAGAGACGGGCCCCGTATGCAGAGTGGTGAGCTATCCGGACAAGTAGTTGTAGGAGGAATAGTGGGACAGCAGCGTAACAGTTCAAATAGCAAAAACAGGTCACAGTCCAAGGTCAAGGCAGGCAGCAAACAGGCAAAGTTCAAAAAGCAATCCGAAGTCAATCCAGGCGGCGATCAGAGAGTAGTCAGGAACAAAGCAGGAGTCAGAAAACCAGAATATCAGATATATAGCACACTGAGACAGTGATAACGAATGTACCACACAAGGGCTCAGATTAGAGTGAGCAGGGGGTTTAAATTTGGTGCCAAACAGCTGCAACAAATAATCAACCAATTAAATAAATAGCGAGAGGGCCCGCCCCCTAGCGTGACGTATGCTGTTGCCGGGTATGGGAATCCTGGCCGCCATGACAGTGTGCACGTGTGCACACTTCCAGCTCATCGAGGGCGAGCGAAGAACTCCTCCAGGACCCCCGCCGCAGAGCCCCGGCAGGAGAGACCGACGCCATGACGGCCAAGGACGGCGAAGAGGGTGATCCCCGGTGGAGAGCAGCGATGGAGGACCTGATGGAGGATGCCCCCAGCCGAGGGAGCGGGACGAGGGACGGAGGCACGGCAGCAGTGGGACCCCCTGGACAGATTCGCCGGCGAAAGGTGACACATACCAATCCACACACATACCAATCCACACACATACCAATCCACACACATACCAATCCACACATATACTAATCCACACATACCAATCCACTCTCACTGTCACTCTCACTGAATGCTTTCCTACCTTTCCTCTTTTCTCCTTACAGCTCCTTTTCCTGCTCTTCGCTCCTCTTCTTCAGTTCTTCTGTCTTCTTCCGGTTCAGAGGTCACGGACAGCGGTGGGGCGCGGCTTCAGTGTTGTGCGCCGAGATCTGACAACAAACCCTGGCGCACAGCAGCTGTTGCCGCGTGGATCACAAGGGAGCGGTATCGGAGGTCTTTAACAGACCTCGGGCTTCCTTGAGTGATTTTAAGCTGGGTTCAAGGGAGATCCTTGAACCGGCTTAAAATCACTCAAGGGAGCCGGAGGTCTGTTAAAGACCTCCGATACCGCTCCCTTGCGAGCCTGCTCCTCCAGCGGCGGACATTACTGTCCGCCTCTGGAGGGGTGCGGGCAAGTTGGCACCCCCCTGATGAGCGGCACCCGGTCCAGCCGCCCCCCCCGGCCCACCCGCTAGGTACGCTACTGCATAGGTCTAAATGCTTATTATGTTACAAATGTATACGCATACTAGGTGTTATCTAAATCAGGAGAAGTAAATAAATATATTTTGTTGTAGTTTTCCTTAGCTACTCTAGTTGTGTGCCCACTAATTGTAAAACTCAAAAAAAAAAAGGCCCTGCGTGTACTGAAACAAAAAATATATAGTAGATGTGTGGGTGCAGTACAGTGGAAAGAGATAAATAGTTGAACACACGCCTGTCTTTGTGGGTCAGAACAGCCCTGGTCATAAAGGAGTAAAAACATAATTAGCAGAAATATGTACAGTGTTCAATATGTTAATTGTTTTGTGGGATCATCCAATGTATATGTGATTTTTTTCCCAGAGTTTTGCTCTTTCTTGTGTTCTAATATTGCTAATTAATATTCTGACTTCAAGATCCCTGCAATACTGAAGCTTTAATAGAATATTTATCACTAAAGTGGATTAATTAAACGTCAGTTTCTCCCATCATTTGTGTTGTGAACCTTTACTAACCCTAGTACATGTCATATAAGTATGTGATTATATTTCATTATATTAATTGTTGTGCGTTATAGCGATAATATTTTAGAACTAAAAAGTCCAAAATTTAAAATTAGCAGCTTTTTTCTTCTGTATCTTAGTTTGTGACTGCCATGTCTATAATGCATTGCTGCTGGCTAAAACCACACTTTCCAAAGTTACTAAATAAACATATTAAGCAGCTTACTGACACAAAAGAAAATGACAAGTATGTGGAGAGTTATGTCTTTATGCAGACGTGTAGCATTTCCTAATACGCTTTAATGCAATTAGCCATCTTCCTATTTCATTTTCACCTCCATGAGGGCAGCTATAAAAACAAGATGGTGCTGCTTGCACACAATAGTAGCAGTAACGCTTCGGGCAATTGTCCCCTCCCCCAGCCAATCCTAGCTGCACTTGCAGGAGCACAGTAAGGTCAGCAATAAAGAAAGGCTCCATTTTTTTGTGTGTGTTAGAGTGAGTGTGTATGTGTAAATGTTTGTTAGTGTGAGGGGAGTGTGTTAGTTACTGAGGGTGGGGGCAAGGATTTGAGAGTACTACTCATCCTGCCACCATGGCTAGAAGGTGCCAGCCCTCTCCTGGTCCAAATTAAAGTGAATCTCATTTTCATGATATTACTTTTTTTATGTGAAATACAGTAAAATTAAAGATGATTTGGTCTTTGATCTTCAGCATCTTAAATCTAGAAGTGAATTGTATTCTTGAAACGGGACCTTGTGAGACACAAAATAGGTTACCTGGTGTCACAAAATGTGTAGATGTTTCTTTTGAATGATTATTAACTCAGTTTGAAACCCAAGACAGTTTTGCAACGACCTTGTGTAAGTCACTTCCTCCCTGTGCTTGAGGAATAGCACACCTTTATTAAAAAGTGTTTGAAGCAAGTAATTTGTTTTTGAAGAATTCTGGTATGTTCCCCGCAATTCCAAACATCTTAGATTCCGTAGACTATTCATAGTTAAAAAGGAAAGAATGTGTTTAATATTTGTATAAAAAGCCAACCTTAGATAATATAGAGACATGTATTATGTGTGACATGGTTGTGATGTGAATTATAGGATACTGTACAAATTAAGTATGAATAAAAAAATCCTCAAACTTACTTAAAGGGGCAAAAATTATGAAAACAACATTTTTAAGGCAGCAGAAGTACTCTTGACACAAGGCGCCATGTTGAAGATCCAAGTGCTGGAGGTCACAGCTGCCCACAATAACACTGTTGGAAGAAAACTTCTGCATGTGACCACCACGGTCACTCCAGCAACACACACCACACACCACACATGGGGAGGGCTTCTGGATAGGTAGTAGGGATGGTTATACTGCCATGCTTTATGCTCACGTAGTGTGCGGCCGGGCATATCCTGCTGCTGGCCACATGCCCGGTGTGCCAGATGGCCAGTCCAGGCTTGCTTACTTATAAGTGTCAACGCAATGAGTATTTATATCACCTACCAACTTTTTTAATAAATACTCTTTGGGAAGTCATTTTAAATGACTTCTAGGTAAGAAGCAAGAGTAGATAACTTATTTAGGCTATAAAGTAGCCTACTTTTTATTTTTCCTCACTTGCAACATTACTAGATAGCTTTTTCAGTAGATATATATACAGTTGCTTGGCACTCAAGCTATTATTCTGATAAATCAGAGCACACGCAGGAGACAGAAATACAACACAAAGCAGATTCAGCACAGTAAAGAGTTTGAAATTCATCCTGTTCTGTGGAACTGCGGAATATGTTGGTTATCGGAAGCTTTTTATTTAAACTGAAAGGACTTTTTAATATACATCCACAGTAACTCACAACATAATATCCTCGACTACAATATATTCCTTTTCCCTTATAGACATTTTAGATTTAACAAGGTTATGCTGCACGTTTGGATTTATTTGTAAATGTGACACCATCTGTGGTCTTGTCCCATTTAACTAATTGCAAATGTGAAGCAACCATGATTTTTGCAATCATCCCTAACTTGGATCATGAAAACCATAAGTGGGATATCTTGAAATTTATATGAGATCTGATTAGAATTTCTTTTTGTTCCATTGCTAACATTGCTATAAATAACCGTGAACTTCATATTCATGAACAGAATCAATCCACAAATTTGCATATTTTTAAGGACTGGTGCTTGGAGATGAATTATGACTTTTGCATGTTAGCGAACAAAATGAGAGTTCAGTTTCATGCAAAGGTTTAATGACGAAACAAGCCCTTTTACTAGTGAAATAAACATTTTCAGATAAATGTTACAAAAGCTAAACATTCAATTAACAACCTAACTGACTGACCGAGACAAAATGTCTCTTCTGAGTTACAAGAGTATACATGAAAATGGTTACAGCCAACCATCACAATGCATGCTTGACTATAGCGATTTATATTTCTTTTGGCTTACATATGCTGACCACATTAGCATTAAAGGAGCTTGACCACCAGACGGCAAAGTATAAAGGTTTCATTTCAATAATTGGTTCTTCGCTTTATTCTAGGAATACATGAATATACAAAAATTGTAAAGTAAAGAATGCCTCATTTGAGTGTCATTATTATTAATATTATTATCTTTTATTTATATAGTGCCAACAATTTACGCAGCGCTTAATACAATACATATATTCAAGGGGTATGACAAGATGAGAATTGACAGACTGAGACAAACCGATACATTAGTAGGGTGATGTAACCCTTGATAGATAGATAGCCGAAATAGCACATAAGGCAGAATGACCAGATTTGGGAAAAAAATAGATAGATAAAAAAATATTTTTTTAAAAAAAAATTCTGCAAGTTCTTTTTTATTTATATAGTGTAGAATTTTTTTTTTCTAAAAGTAGAAAAAATAAGATACATAACATGATGATGGGTGTTCTGCTCCCCATTTTTTAAAAGTTGATCATGTCCAGAATAAAACTGGAATTTAGTGACTACCAGCTAATACAAGATCCGAACTCCTTTAACCCCTTCACGTCAAAGCCTGTACATATAGCATTGGAGACAAAGCCCGTACATGTACAGGCTGCCGTTTAATAGCTGCAATGCCGCGATCGAAAACGTTTTTTATGAGCAAGTCCTACAATTTGCACTATAAACTTATGCCTATGGGGATCCTAGTTTTGAAAAATGTATGATTTGATGGGGTAAATCAAATTGTCCAGCTTCAAAGATTACCCAAATATGGGGTGTTGTTTGACAGTGACATATACAAGGAGCTGTAAATTCACACCTGAAGTACAATGTGTTTGAAAAAAATACAAAAACAATTACTACCATGATGTTTGAAAAAGGCTGATGGTAGAATTAGTACATTGAAAGGGTTGAAATACCCTGGGGTGTCTAGTTTTCAAAAATATATGGTTTGATGGGGTAAATTGCATTGGCCGGCTTCAAAGATAGCCGAAATAGCACATAAGGCAGAATGACCAGATTTGGGAAAAGAGAACTTGCAGAAAAAAGCAAAAAAAACATTGGGCATTTCTAAACTCAAATAGTAGAATCTATATAGCAAGTTTTTTCATTAGTTTTTTCAGATGAGTAAAAGCTTTTTTAAATAAAAGTGAGAAAAAGTCCTTTTTAACAAAAATTACCATATTTTATCATTTTTTATAGTAAATTAGATTATATGATAAAAATAATGGTATCTAAAGAAAGCCCTGGTTGTGCTGAAAAAAAAATATAATGTGTGTGGGTGCAAAAAATGAGAAAGAAGAAATTACAGCTAAACAACAACACTGAAAAATGTTAAAAGAGCTATTGTCCCAAAGTATACTACAAAAAATAAAGTCTTGTCATTAAGGGGTTAAAATGAAATGGTGTATAGATGGAGTATGTTGCAAGATGCAAAATAATCTTTTATTATTTTGTATTTAATGATTGACATAATTTTATTGTGATAATATAGTATTTTAAAAAGTCAACCCCCCTCTCTCCCTCTGCCTTACATAAAAGTAATAGTGGTTGGGTACCTCACATGTTTAAAGGGTCGGCATTGTGAGGGAGTATATATTTTAAGAGGGTTGGAAAGAAGTGGGGTTAGATTGTCTAGCCTCTTTGATGCTGGAGCACAAAATGTATATGTATACATGTAACCTCTTCAATGCTGTAGGGCAGTATGTATTATTTTTTGTTTTACATCGCACCATCATATTTTGCAGCCCTGTACATAGACTTATACACTAGTTTACTAAAACATGGTCCTAACATGGTCCCTCCCTATTTTGTTCAGCCGAAAATTCGGGGCATTTTTGATTCAGGATTTGATTTCACTCTCATTCACTCTCTCAAGCTCTCCAAATGTTTCCATGCCTTCTATGGCGACCACTTCTGCTTCAGATGACTACTTCTCCCTTCTCTTCTCTTTTCTCTACTGTCTAATCTTCAGTCTTCAATTCTTAATCTGATATCTTCTTTCTTCACCCGCATCTCCACAGACATAACTCGACAACTTCTGCCAAAATGGCAGCGCTGCTTCCCTAATTGGGAAAGAGAATGTCACGAAAGCACCAATATGACGCCGCTTGCGGTGACATCCTCTCCCGATCCTCCAATCGGGAGAGAGGAAGTCACTGTGAGCCCCATCATATTGCCCTCAGTTAATGCTTTCTGTGATGTCCTTTTCCGTGATTGGAGGATCGAGGAAAATGTCACTACAGCTTTGCCATTTTGACGGAAGTTCACGTCGGTTTATGGGTTATGTCCGCGGAGATGCGGATCAAGAAAGAAGATAGCAGATTAAGGATTGAAGATAAAATAGAGAAGAGAGAAGATACGGAAGAAGCGGAAGTGGTCGGCAGAGAAGGTAGGAAATAATTCAGAGAGCATGAGAGAGAGAGTGAATAAGAGTGTGAGGGAATGAGTGTGAGTGAATGTGAGTGTATGTGGACCCACAGATTTCAAATGAAAATTAGGAGCTTTTTGCTTAGTTTTCTTTTAATTTGTGGGAAGTCTGGCCTCTTTTTCAGGGCTTCGTATGAATTGCCAAATTTACCAAAAAAAACATTTCCAATTTGTACCAATCCAAATATATATAGCTAAGTACCATTAAAGACCGTGAGTGCTGGCTTTATTACCATTTGATTATTGTTATTTTGCTAGCAGTCAAGCACCAGGCACCATTTTTAAACTATATAAATATATATATATAATGGCAGCTATCAAAATTTTATTGATAATTCTTTATGAAAAAGGACGCTTGTTCAAACAAAATTAAATAAAACCAGAATATCTTTAATGCTAAAATACATTACGGTATACATGTCCTTACAATGATGGAATATATGTAATATTCACAGCACTTCAGACATTTCTTAAACATTTCACTTCCAAAATCCTCATCAGCATAATATTAATAAGATTTAATATAGTAACTTTAGTAGTTTTCCTGAAATACAGAAAAATAGCTGATGTAAAAATACAGAAATTAAGTTTGATTACCTAGAATATTGTGTTTATGAAAGAGAGATGATGACACGGAAGCGCTGCATGATTTAACACTGCTAAATAATTTGTAGAACAAGTAGCAATTCTTATTACCATTATCTCACATCCTTTTTGAATTTCAAAAGCTCTCTACTGGGCATTTTCATTTAGGGCTGAGACTGCATGAACTGTCAGAAGGCTAACTTTTAATCACTGACAGTTACGAGTTTACAACCTGAGAGCTATGACTTCTAGTCAGTAATTAGAAGAGAGCTTGTGTTCTTCCATGGTTAATGCGTGCAATTAGATTTTTTCTGCCAGCTTTTCATTGCCAATATCTTCAACCTCCCACCAATACACTGTAGGATACAAGGTTTTGTCTCTTTTCATAATAATGGGATGGCTTTATTTAAATAAAAGTACCGTAACCATTTTTTCTGTTCAAATAAGGTCTGCAATGCATAAATTAGAATTCTTTATTTAATTAAAAAGATACAGTATATAATATTATAGACTTTGTTTGCATGAATGCACGTTCATTTTTCTGCTTCCGTGTGAATATGTTTTGAAAAATATCACTGTTGGAATGATGGACTTTAAATTGTTTGGCAATGACCTTATACCCCTTCCCAGATTGATGGGCAGCAACAATTGCTTCTTAAAAATCATTGCTGATGTCATTCTTCACATGAATGCTCCAGACCAGCAAACTACGTAAACGTTTTATAGTGGTGGTCACACTGATGATCAATTAATCAAGGACATATGATTAGTAGCACCTGTCTGCTACTTAGCATCCTAATTCTTATGGAAGCAGTAAGGGCGTACTTAGTTTTTCACACATGGCTTCTCCATTTTGGCTTAATTTTTGTTGAATAAATCATGACTCAGTATGTTTTAGCCCTGCTAAGGGACAGATTTTTTATTGTTGTTATGTCCTAATATGGAAAAAACATAGAATTCCGAGAGGGTGTACTTTCTTTTTCACACACCTGTATATACCCCATATATACATATATACATAAATATTATCTATACACTGGATGCATTTTTAATACTCAGATTGCGTGTGTTATACATATATACAGAATGACACACTCACATCTCTCTCTCTCTAAAAAATTACTTTGTAAAACAGCAGATTTTTGTGTTTTGGGGTTCTTTTCTCATCAATGTCATAATTGCAACCATAAACTGCTACAAAAAGCTGGTTGGAGTTGTAAGTAGGCTTGTACATCTATAATAATGCCCATGTGTGTTTGTCTCAATAGACTTTTGTCTATTAGCACTAAGGCCTTTGAACTCTTATCTTAACTTGTTACTCCTGCACAACTGCCACATTAAGAAACACATTTGGACAAATTACACGGACAAAGGTATCTTGCTTTCTGGCTAAATTTAGAATGAATATTCCATATATTCCAAAAGGACCGATACAATCATTTGAGCCATGTGTGAAGGCACTTTTGTAATCTAAAATGTTTTTTTTTAATATAAAAAATATCACAAAAGTTAAGTCTTCATTAATAGCTGAGAAAGAAATGCTAGTTTTCATGACACTAAGGTCCCTTTTTCAGTTGTAGTTAGTACTATGCCGGCAGAAGGAGCCTTTGTGTCCTGCGCACTATGTACTACTCTTTTACTCTACTTTTGTGATTTCTTTATTAGAAAAGTACCTTGATATCTTTAATCATCTGACAAGGAAACACTATATCTGTGTAATTTATATTCATCCTGCCAATTCACTTTGTATAAGAAAGGGTTTTAAGAAATATTTTTGGTATTTTTATAAAATCGGAAGCTATGCAAGATAGAAAATAGCTGCCAGTTTGTTGTCACATTAATATTCAGCTTTTGTATTCCTTTAAATATATTGCATTGTTAAGTCACACTATTTGTTATTTTGTAATACTTGTGTTTAACATAGATCTAGTTTTCTACATTTCAGGATTCGCAAAACTTCTCATGTAGTAGCCTCCTCAAAAACATGTGTAATAACTATACCTGGGAACTCTGGATAAAGAGTTGCTTCTCAGTGTACTAGATCTCTGGGTCACAGGAGCAGACCACTCCCTTCCTGATTCCCCTTCCAGCCCAAACAATATAGGGTGCTTGAGGCTAGCCATGCTCACATATATCATAAATCCCACCCATGCACACCAAGTGTTCCGTCCCTCACAAAGCCACTCCCCCGAGGAGAAATTCCTAGGTATGATTAGCCATGAGGCTTTAGCACACTATGTCTGTATTAATCAAAAACAACTGGAACACATTATACACCCTAAACCTTTTCGTGTGAGAGCTGAGGTGTTTAGTCACTAAACATTTCTTCATTTACAGCAGAGCTGGGGTGTTAGGAGTCTGAACAAAAATTGACTTCATTCATGACCACATTTTAGTAGCTTTTTTTTCTAAATGAATATTTGTTGAAAAGATTTCAAAGACAAATTTTAGCTGTAATGTAATAGGCCTAAATTGATCTTTTTGCTTATTAATGAGATGCCATGCCATGCACCAATTAATGTTAAGGACACAATTTCATTATATTGAATTGACAGAAAAAAGCATGTTATACGCGAGTTGTAAATTAGCTTAAAACAATTAACACATACAACAAAGAAGGCCTGACAGCAGTGTGACAATATTGTCATTGGAAAGGGCTATCACCTTAAGATCTTGGTAAATTAATCTTATGATATGTCATTTAATTCAGCACAGTGACAAGATAATGATCTAAACAGAAGCATTCATTACCAAAAAAAAAATTTCTGTTATGCAATGATTTTCAACAGTATCTTTGATGGCCCTCCATGTAATATTCCAATGACTGATCTTTGATTTCACTTTTGTGGTTCTGACTCCTTAAGAGAAAAACTAAAATCGTTTTATGATGTTACCTCCTACATAAAGATTGTGTATTTCTAACATATAAAAATGCTTTTTAAAAATTGCTCTTTGCATCAGTTAGCAATATTATCTACATGTGCTAGCATTTTCACATGTTCTAGATTTACATGAATGTCAGCCGCTGAGCAGCTACATTAAACCACTTAATTTTATTCTTCCCATTTGTCAGTACTGCATGACATTCTGATTTATGTTTACGGTTCAGAAAGCATTAAAATTAAAGAAAATAATGTGCAGAAAAATCTCCATTTTGTTGCAGGCTGCCAAGCAATAATAATTTTCTCTCCTATACTAAAGCCATTATGTAAGCATTGTGAAATCAGTATTTAGAAAAATATTAATTTGGACATATTCACATGGTCTTATTGAATAATAATAATAATAATAATAATAATAATAATCTAAGCCAGGCTCTGAAAATCCTCCCATAGTCTCCCATGAGCACAATGGAAATTCCTCTCCTCTCTTTGACCTCCCCAGGGTTAGCCCCCCATATTAAGAATTTTAACAAAAGATCATTCCATTTGTTAGATCTTTGTTAGATGAGGTTGGATCAACTGTTTTTTTCATTAGATCTACTCTAAAATGTGCAATATTAACAATATTTTTCTGGGGGGGGGCTAATCCGTAGTCAGCCCCACTCAACAAAAATGTCAAATTTTTTGTTAGATCTAGTCTTTTTACTGAGATATTGCACATTTAATGAGGGGGGCTGACCCCCCTCAACTTAAATTTGATTTTGGTAGATATTCGTTAGATCCAGTAAGTTTTCTCATTAGATTTATCACGAAGGCGGAATTCCCAATCCTATTTTGTATGCGGGGGATGGAAATACATACAGGTTGGCCCTCCCTCAACTGAAATTTGTTTTTTTTATTTATTGATTTGGGTAGATGTTCATTAGATCCGGTAAGATAAACTGTTATTTTCTTTCGATCTATCACGCAGGAGGCGGTATTCACAATCATATTTTGTATCTGGGGGATGGGAAAACATAAGGGTTGGCCCCCCTCAACTGAAATTTGGATTTTTTAAATTGATTTTGGTAGCCACAGATTACCCTGTCTGTTCTCTTCATTATAGAATCCCCTACCACCACAAACTCTCTCCTGGCTCTTAGGGAGAACAGCCTTTTCCAGAAGGCCCATCTCTGAGTCTGCCTCCCCAACATGCTCACATAAATGGGCAAATTTGTTGGGATGGAGAAACTCTGGGTTGGCTTTCCTCTTCCCTCCCCCACGTCTTACTGTCACCCAGCTCTGTGCCTGACTCCCTTCTGACTGATCTCCTCCCTCATTGCTAGGGGCCCCATCTAAACTCTGCTCATTGAGCAAGAGACTCCGCTCAAGATTGTCAATCTCTCTCAGTGTTTCAATGTGCCTCTTCAGAGCTCCAACCTCAGCTTCCAGAGAGGCCAATAGTTCACACTAGCCACAGCGATATGGACCCAGGAACTGCTGTTCCAAGCATGCATACATTTGGCGTGATGTGCACTGAGTGAATTCTTTGGAGATCTTTGGCTCGCTCATATGGAGGGATTTGCATATTTACAGAATTAAAGCAATATCTGTCTTACCTTACTTTCTCTTACACCTCTTGTGTTGCACTACCTGATGCTGTGCACAAACTGGCGACTTACAGTAAGCAAGTCACTTAAACAATACAAGCCCCTTACTATAAGAGAAGTTATTCTAGCGGGTGCTAATGTGGCAAGCCACTGTAGCCACAAATAGACCACTCAAATCTGTAACATCATACCCAGCACCAGCACCTAGCTAGGGAGCAAAAAAAAAGCTCAATGATGAGGAATCACTCTTGAAAATATCACTGTTACGAGATATAGAGCACTCTGCTTCCTCACAGGTATGGACACCAAACACAAAGCACAAAATATTTGGTTAAATAGGTGATACATGTAGGTACCAATAAGCATATATGGAAACAATATCACCTGGAGGCTCTGGGAATTACAGCAGATTGCCAGGTGTTCATATCAGTGCATTTTCTGTGTGTATGCGTGCTGGGGGTAACATTCACTCACTCTTCGCCCCTTCATATAATTGGAGCAGGGGGCGAAGAACTCAGTGGGGTGTCACAGGTATGCTGATAATTACAAGCTTTGGGTTATAGTAGAGTAATGCTATTAAGCTTCTCCTGTATGCATTCCTATTAAATAAAAAAATAATAATAATAATAATAATAAAAAGTATATATATATATATATATATATATATATATATATATATATATATATATATATATATATATATAGATATATATATAGATAGATAGATATTTGCAAGTATAATGTCTCTAAAACATAAAAATAGTTAAAAGATTAAAACTAATCTTATTTTCTTGCAAATTATGATACATAATACAGGCATTCGTTCATAATGTTTCTTGTTTTTTTTTCTTCATAATAAATATGTACAATAAATAAGGACCTTTCCATCATTTGTCCTTAAACTATGAACATTTCAGCTACATGTGCACAAAGCCAGTCAGCCTTTTGTGTTTGCACCCTCATTAATATTCTGTGCTACACATCATCTGACTCACACTTGATAATCTATCAGAACACCTGTTTTCTTTACAATGGCCACAAGGCAGCTCAAAACACTGTGGTATTTAGCATTTAATAATGAGCACAAGATATACAATTTTGACACTTGAAATTTTCTTTACAAAAGCGAATTGGAAAAGACATATTTGAATATATTTCATAAACTTTAACATTTATATTCGGAACCTTGAAAGTCGACTTTCTCATATTTTTTTGTTAAGTTCTACATAGCAAGCATCAAAAAGCTATGGTGGCCTCGGACATCAGGTTAAAAATGTCCACGATATTCAAATGAGAGCTTGTCAGAACTATAAATGGGTTTTTGTATTTTGTTATTTTTTTACTCTTGAAGGTAGTTTACAAGAGTATAGTAAAATGTTATTTAGCTACTATAAATGTAGCGGAAATCAAGAATGAGGAACCGTTTAAACCTTTTTTAATTATAGTGTTATTTTCACTCTTCAGGAGAGAATGTGATGGAGATGTAGAGAGAGAAAAGACAAATTTAATTAACACACTTTTTCATTGCAGCTTCATTAGGGGAATGTTAGGGACCAGGAACCAGACGGACACAAAACGTAAAATGCAATCACCTTTATTGTAATGACAATAGTGAACAAAGCCAAATCGTGATCCAAAAGCATATACCAAAAGACAAGCCGGGGTCAGGAACCAAGACAGGTACTCAGACATGCCGGGGTCAGGAACCAAGACAGGTACTCAGACATGCCGGGGTCAGGAATACAGAGATCAGCGAAGTCAGGATCAAGCCAGGAATCAGGAGCCGGGATGGACGTCAGAGAAAGCCAGGTCATACACAGGAATTCAGGAACGCAGCAATAGCACTTGCAGCCGGAAACAACACAAGGGCAAGGAGGAAGTGAAGTTTAGCTGCTTAAATAGCCAAAAGGGGCTGGCTGTGGGCTGGACAATGGGCTGAGTCACAGGAGTGACAGGAGTGTAGCCATGGCAACCCAGCCAGGCTGTATAGCCTCCAGCAAGGCAGCAGGAAAGCAGCTAGACCATAACAGGGAAGTGGTGTTTGGTTCTGCCCACTCCACAACCCTTCAAAGTTTAACTGGTGCTAGCATCACGCCTACATGTGGCTAGCCATGTCCCCATATCATGGCCACACTATCTTCCTGTTTTCTATAATGGGCAACCTCTGGGAGGACAGCAGGTTTATGCCTATCCCATGCATGTTTAAATGATCTCACTGCATTAACCTCTACCAATTCTACTGGAAGCCTTTTCTACTTATATACTACTTATATTTACCACCCTAAGCTTAGCTATTTTGTATACGTGGAACCCAACTATGGAAATTACTTTTCGGTTTGTTTTGCTTTTCAAAAGGCATTGTGTATCTACTCTGTTTGACAAATAAGAAAATGTTTGTAGTCATGTTATGCAAATGAAGGAAGAATTTCAGTGGCAATGCTTTAACTTAAATACCCTAATAGAGGACATACAGCAAGTTGATTATTGTAATCCTACTGAGTTATCTCATCAGTGAGTGGATTAAGGGAGTTCTTTCTGCTTGAGGGGTCTGAATAAACATTTTCTTTTACTCCTGCTGCGTCATTGACAAATAGAGCCTGTATTAGCAAATGTTTAAAGGCACAAGTAAACAGAAATATGGTAACCTAATACCACTAGTGATGTTCTTGTTGGTGGGTTTTTTTTTCAGCTCAACTCAACATTCATTAGCCAACCTATTTAATGACCTGATCTAGCTTATCATTTTGTATATTCTGGTTTGTGCATATGCATAAATTAAATAAAATGTAAAAGAAATACATATTGCATTTTTTCTGTCATTAGAAAGATCATCAGGAGAATCTCAGAATATGTGCCCTGGTAAAAGAGTCTATTAATAGTGTCACTGACTTAATAAATGCTAAACACAAATATATAGCTAAACCTATTTTACCTGGATTTTTTAAATCAATTTATAGGTGGATATCCATTCTGTTAAATTAATCTATTTTCCATTATATTATAGAAGTAATTTGAATTCTAGGGAAACATGTTTAACAAATAATTTAATATAATAAATTCAAATTTAGATACGTTTCAATTCCATTTTTAAACAATTTGTATATAATTACACTTACAAACCTCATATAAACATGTGAAATGTATGGATTTTAACCCGTCATGGGGGGATTTATGATGTTTGAAATACAGGACCAGAGCAGTTTTTATGTGTTTGCTGTCTTTATTCAACTGTGATTTTAGTAATGTACAACCCCTTAATGACAAGAATGTTTTTTACTTGTAGTACACTTTGGGACACAAGCTGTTTTAACATTTTTGCAATGCTCCCGTTTAGCTGTAGTTTTATTCTTTCTCATTTAGTGCACCCCCACACATTTTATATTGTTTTCTTTTTTCAGCACAAGCAGGGCTTTCTTAATTCGATTTACCACATCAAATCATATTTTTTTAAAAAAAAAATACATCCCAGGGTATTTCAAATGCTGGTATTTTAACTTTTTCCATGCAGACATGTTAACACCAGCCTTTGTCACAGTGTGCTGTAGTATTTTCTTGTGTCTTTTTCACATTTACATTCTACTTTAGGTATTTACAGCTCCTGGTATATGTTACTCTAAAACAACAACCCCATATGTGTTCAGCAACATCTCTTGAGTATAGTGATACTCCACATGCATATATTGTTGGGTTATTTGGGAGGTAAAGGGCCACCTTTGTGCATTTTTGGAATTTTGACATCTGTGCCCATGTCCTATATTTGGGACATCTTTGAAGCCGGCCAATTTGTCACGAAAGGGGTCTATAAAGACGACTGTAATGACCCAGGGCGCCCAATGAGGGAATTTCAGGAGTCACCGTGCAAGAGCGGAGACACAGGTTCAGATGCAGGGTAACCACACCATCAGGATTGTCTGGCCACATACCAGGATGCTAAGATAGCAGCGGGAGGTATCCAGTACAGATAACAGGATATAGAGATCTCTGGCAGCTACAGACAGAAAAGGCAGGACAGATCCAAAGGAGTAGAAACAGGTTGCAGAGTCAGGAATACAGGTTACAAGGATAGGCTACACAATATCTGACATAAACAGGACAGGACACTCCTCTGCCAGGGCTCAGGACAGGACACCCCTCTACCCGGGCTCAGGACAGGACACCCCTCCACCGGGGCTCAGGACAGGACACCCCTCCACCGGGGCTCAGGACAGGATACCCCTCTACCGGAGCATAGGACAGGACACCCCCTACTGGGGCTCAAGACAGGACAACAGAGTACAGGGCTGACAAGACTGACCAGGTTACACATGACAAGACTATACAAAAATAACAGGACTAAACAGAATAGACTAGACAAGGACATGAAGAGAACCTCTTTCTAAGATAACAAGATTCCGTCACATATTATGGCCATAGCATGCTTAGCCCACCACTATGCCAAAGTACTCCAATATATCGTGGGGTCCTAACACTAAACCCAGCCTACTGAATTACTAATAAACGAACTAAACATTGAATCTAAACACATATCAGTAGGGCTGCAACAACTAATCGATAAAATCGATAATAATCGATAATGAAATTCGTTGCCAACGAATTTCATTATCGATTAATTGAATCGATTATTATCGATTATAAAATGAGGGGTTTTTCAGAGCAAACGCTCTGAAAAATACCCCTCATTATATAAACCGTTTAGTCTGACTCACAGCAGCAGCTCCTACTTACCAGTCCCTCCCTGTAATCACTGTGACAACTGGCCCCGCCCCTTCCTTCTCCCAGAAGGCCAGAACCACATGGCTGAGACACTCATCTAACTGTAAGTATAAAATTAATATTTGGGCTACTGAAAGTTAGGGGAGGTGGGGGTTAATTTAGGGGCAGTTATGGTTAATGGGGTGTTTAGTGTTAATTTAGGGGCAGCTATGGTTAATGGGGTGTTTAGGGGCAGTTATGGTTAATAGGGTGTTTAGGGTTAATTTAGGGGCAGCTATGGTTAATGGGGTGTTTAGGGGCAGTTATGGTTAATAGGATGTTTAGGGTTAATTTAGGGGCAGCTATGGTTAATGGGGTGTCTAGGGTTAATTTTGGAGCAGCTGCGGTTAATGGGGTGTTTGGGGTTAATTTGAGGCAGTTGTGGTTAATGGTGTGTTTAGGGTTAATTTAGGGGCTGTTGTGGTTGACAGGGTCTTTAGGGTTAATTTATCGGATGCTGTGGTTAATGGGGTGTTTAGGGTTAATTTAGGGGCAGTTATGGTTAATGGGTTGTTTAGGGGTAATTTAGGGGATGCTGTGGTTGATGGGGTGTTTAGGGTTAATTTAGGGGTAGTTATGGTTAATGGGGTGTTTAGGGTTAATTTAATAATGAGGACTGAGGGTTAATTTGATTAATTTAATAAAGTTAACTTAAGGTGCAGTTAGATATAAAGGGGGGCAAACTAAGGTGAATCTAAATCCTGGAGGCAGTGAAGATTAACCCAGTACTTTTTTATTAAAGTATGGTTTCAGTGTGATGCGAACAGGTCTGTGACTCTATGAGGGGACTATGAGATATCTGCGGGGTATAAGGCATATCTGGGGAGGACGGAGAGACATATCTGGGGGAATAAGGCATATACGGTATATAAGGCATATGTGGGGAGGGCAGCGTAGCATGTCTGGGGAGGATGGAGTGGTGTATCAGGGGGTATAAGGCATATCAGGCACAGTGGCATATGTGGGGGTGGAGTGGCATATGTGGGAGGCAGCGTGGAGTGGCATATGTAGGGGTACAGTGGAGTGGCATATGTGGGAGGCAGCGTGGAGTGGCATATGTGGGAGGCAGCGTGGCGTGGCATATGTGGGAGGCAGCGTGGAGTGGCATATGTGGGAGGCAGCGTGGAGTGGTACATGTGGGAGGCAGCATGGAGTGGTATATATATGGGAGGCCACGTGGAGTGGTATATGTGGGAGGCAGCGTGGAGTGGTATATGTGGGAGGCAGCGTGGCAAGCCTGGGCTCAAATGTGCATAAATTGGGGGGGCTGGTTGGGAAATAAAGACAAGAAATGCATTTTATCAAAGTGTTTTTTTATTCTGCGTTTGTATTTAACATCATTTGTTTATTAAATTATTTTAAATAAATGAAAAATTTACATTTTACATAGCATGTCTGGGGAGGATGGAGTGGTGTATCAGGGGGTATAAGGCATATCAGGCACAGTGGCATATGTGGGGGTGGAGTGGCATATGTGGGAGGCAGCGTGGAGTGGCATATGTAGGGGTACAGTGGAGTGGCATATGTGGGAGGCAGCGTGGAGTGGCATATGTGGGAGGCAGCATGGAATGGTACATGTGGGAGGCAGCGTGGAGTGGTATATGTGGGAGGCAGCGTGGAGTGGTATATGTGGGAGGCAGCATGGAGTGGTATATATGGGAGGCCACGTGGAGTGGTATATGTGGGAGGCAGCGTGGAGTGGTATATGTGGGAGGCAGCGTGGCAAGCCTGGGCTCAAATGTGCATAAATTGGGGGGGCTGGTTGGGAAATAAAGACAAGAAATGCATTTTATCAAAGTTTTTTTTATTCTGCGTTTGTATTTAACATCATTTGTTTATTAAATTATTTTAAATAAATGAAAAATTTACATTATTTTTTTTTATCCGATTAATCGATTAATCGACAAAATAATCGGCCAACTAATCGATTATGAAAATAATCGTTAGTTGCAGCCCTACATATCAGAGAAAGACATACCTGCAGACTGAGACAAATATAATGGGTGGGGCACACCTTATAAAGGGAACAGAATCTAAAGCTAAGGGCAGGACTGGAATCTAAGAATCAGAAGTTCAGGACAGAGCATAAGGGAATCTAGGAATGGATTGTAGCAAGACAAGGGAACTGTAGCCAAACAGGGAAAACCAGAAATATGCAGCTCTGCAGCCTGGATGGGGTGTTACACAATTCGATTTACATTCGATCAAACTATACATTTTTTAAAACTAGGCACCCTATGGGCATTTAAAATGCCAATATTTTAACTCTTTCCATGCAACAGTTTTTGTGAACATTTTAAGAGTTGCTCATAAAACATGTATATATATATATATATATATATATATATATATATATATATATATATATATATATATATACATGTTTTATGAGCAACTCTTAAAATGTTCACAAAAACTGTTGCATGGAAAGAGTTAAAATATTGGCATTTTAAGAGTTGCTCATAAAACATGTATATATATATATATATATATATATATATATATATATACATGTTTTATGAGCAACTCTTAAAATGTTCACAAAAACTGTTGCATGGAAAGAGTTAAAATATTGGCATTTTAAATGCCCATAGGGTGCCTAGTTTTAAAAAATGTATAGTTTGATCGAATGTAAATCGAATGTAAATCGAATTTGCAAAACGTGCTTCTAAGATATATATATCTTACACTTACTGGCCACATTATGAGGTACACCAGTTCAATTGCCTGTTAACACAAATGGCTAATCAGCCAATCACATGGCAGCAACTCAATGCATTTAGGCATGTAGATGTGGTCAAGACAACTTGCTGAAGTTCAAACTGAGAAATCAGAATGGGAAAGAAAGAGGATTTAAGTTACTTTGAACGTGTGAGTAGTGAAATTCAACTTCTGTGCAGCTGCTCAGCCATGGAAACCCATTTCATGAAGCTTCCAAAGCACAGTGTTCATGCTGATGTTGCTTCCAGAGACAGTTTGGAACTATGTACTAAGTGATGCTACAGAAGATTTTTATGCAATTTGTGTTTCAGGACCTAGCGGCCCCGGTCTCTCAGCGTAGTCATGCATATTAAAAATAACCAACACAATGAATTGAATTCCCATAAGGCACAGCCAGACATACTACTTACATGATGCTGACTGAGCGTCATGGGAAGTGTAGCAACAGTAAAGTTGCAGATGCTAGCTGTGAACTAAAATTCATATGATTCTCAGTCAGCCAGGTGTCTGCCATAATGCTGGCTGGGCATCCTTGGAAGAGTAATCCACAGCAGCAGCTATTTTTTTAAATTAAAAAGGCTAATCTTAGCCTCCCTTCCAGGACCCCTTCACACTGCCTTTACACACACCTGCCCATAAACACACATATACACATACACTGCCTTTACACACACAAATACACATATACTGCCTTTACACACACATATACACTGCCCTTACACACACATATACACTGCCCTTACACACACACATACATGTACACTGCCCTTACACACACATATACATGTACACTGCCCTTACACACACATATACACTGCCTTTACACACACATATACATGTACACTGCACTGTCACGCATACACGTATACACTGCCCTTACACACACATATACACTGCCCTTACACACACACACATATACACTGCCCTTACACACCAGCTAACAAATAACTCTACTGCTCTTACACACACCGGCCCTTACACAAGCTTACAAACACATACACTGCCCTTACACGCCTTTCTCCCCATCTCTTACCTCTTCTTCCATCCTTCTTCCTCCATCCTTCTTCCTTCTGCCTCCATCCTATATCCTGCATCCTGTGGTGGGAGCGCAAGGTATGTCATTTCAGACCTTGCTTTACTGCTCCCTCATCACTACGCGCCGGCTATTGCTGCAGAGCGCAGGGATGACGTCATATCCCCACGCTCGGCATTATTTGCCGGCTCATAGTGATTAGAGAGCAATAAAGCGAAGTGACAGACCTTGTGCTCCCTAATGTTGAGCCGACTAGAGGGAGATCACCTGAGGTGAGTATCGCTCTCGCCTCACCCTTCCTCTGGCCCTGCAAAGCTGCCTAAATCAGGACAGTTGGGGGACATGCATTACATAGGACTAAAATTTTGAATATTTCTTGTATGGTTAAATGTGCAACATGACTCCTGTTGCAGGAGAACCTCTTTAGTGTATTTTGAACAGTTTTCATCGTAACTACCTTTTTTCCCTCTAAATAAACATGTGACAACACTTTATTGTAACGTTTTGTATGTATTGGTACAAACCAGTTCTTATGGCTCAGTTTTGAAAACTAAATATATTTTATATACTATGCATCATGTATTTTAAATACTGTTTATGCCATAACATTAGAAATATTGACATTTTGTTGATCAAATGCTCACTTTGTCTTTTGTAATTAATACAACTGGTGCCTTACTCAGGCAAAAGATCTTGAAAAGAAAAGGGTAGGCAAGTATCAATTAAATACCTTATCAGAAACTGTATCTGCAAAAGCAGGCCTTTAGCTGTAAAGCCTACTTTAACAGCTATTCTGGAAAATATAAAAATAAAAAAGGATAATGAAAGATGAACTTTCTATGAGGGCTGCAAAACATAATTCATATTGTATACAACATTACAATACACTATTAGCACAAGTACGTCTTACAGTACACCCTGTAGAATCTAAATTAATGAATAATCCCCACTGTGCCATTTTCCTGACACAGTGGGAATCATGCATTAAATAATACTAAATAAATACTTTTTAGAATATATATATATATATATATATATATATATATATATATATATATATATATGTAATATATTTTTTTCTTGTTTGGTAGGTAGATCATGACATTGAGCTGGCTATTGTTTTCAGTTCCATCATCGTTGTAAATTACTATTTTAGTTAGTTGTAAAGCTCTGGGATCAGTAATAGCCACAATTGAGACAACATAGCTTACTTCTAATCCAAGCCATACCTGATATTTTTTAAAGCTTCAAGGCCATGTTTCATTAAGTTTAGCAGAATCAATTAAATTTATGGAATTCACTTTTTTCTTTTTATAAAGTGATTGATGTCAAAGCATTAACATAGCTGTGACTGAGGCATATTCCACATAAGTACTTACAGTGCATTATTGTTCAAGTATTGTTCACATGTGACATGTACAGATCTAGTCCTTGGCCTCCCTGGAATTTGAATTCTACCAAAATAAAGCAATTCTTTGTATATACAACTGAATCATATCATATTTTTGCCTCATAAAGGGAATTATAATAGTTTGTAGATAAAGAATTTAGGGCATTATTTCTTTAACGCGATCAAAATCAAACAATTAATATCCTGATCCTTTATCTCTGAATTCAAACAAAGCAAACAAAAAAAAAAAAGGAATTACTCTACAATGGAAACACCAACGGCAGTACCCACTAAGGTGTATTGAGGAAACAACATCCATTCTTTCATAAAGATATATGAATAGACTTGTAAATTTCACATTTTAAAAAACTTACAACATAGAAGCTGTATAATAATCACATAACACAAAATTTTGCTGCCACCCTGCAGTTTTGTTGAGGGTCCCTACTCTCGGTGTATTTCGGATCTATATAGCCGTGCCTCAGAACATGTGATTGCATCATTGTAAACCTGGTACTCACATGTCATGATGTTAACACACATCTTTCACGTCCCTATTGATAAAAGCTGTGAACTCCCAGATTTCAGCAGGAGGCAAGCTGGCTTGGGGGACAGAGGCATTTGCCCCCTAGGCTGGTCCAAATTTCTTAAAGCAGAGCTGACTGGCCCAGTCGTGGTGGCAGGAGTGCAACGGGGTAACATATCACAATGTTTACTGACCCGGTGGTAATATCATGGTTGTTCAAACACCTCCTTCCTGACGTTCTGTCAGGCTCCACGCTACCAGCCTGGACCATGTGATCTTTATTCACTGTCATGTGTTTCTGCAACCACTAGTGGCCACTCTTCCCTCTCTGGAGCACCCGTTATTAATTGCTTGGGACAGCAGAGCCTGATTACCTGAGTGGAGCCCTGCCTATTTATACCTGCTCAGCCCTCAGGCAGGGCCTTTGCATTATAGTGTCAGCTACCTATTTGCTTTGGCTCTGTACCTGGTCCTGGTTTATTCCTGGTACCTTGTTATCCTGTTTCTGAACTTTGGCTACTGACCCGGACTGCCCATTTGACTCTGCTATTCGACCGATGCCTGCCTACCGACCCGGATTGCCTTTTGACCTTGCCTTTCTTCCTGCCATCTGCCCTGCCAGTGGGCTCCCTGCCTGAGGCCTTCCAAGCCGTGTGTCCTCGCTTCAGCTCCCTTATATTCTGTTTCCAGTCTTGCTATTCCATCTGTTTGCCTGTCTATACCTACATACCCATGAGTATGCATCAAGGGGTACAGACAGAACCCCAAGTATCCCCTGCACTTGGGCTCCTACCCGACCTGCTTGCCCGAGTCCTGACACGTTCATAAGGAGCATGAGAAGTAGAGCATTGGGAGCACTCCACAAAAATCATAAGCTATTAGCAGATGTCATTTTAGTCAGCTTCAACAGTTCCATTTGTGCAGCAAGGTAAATTGGTGGACCCCAATGTCACTAATATAAACATAAAATACCCATAGCACATAAGACTATATAAAATTGATGTGTAGTCTTCTTTATTTATGAATTGAGACATTATGCAGACTATAGAATTATGTAAAATAATTACTAACATATTCGGAATGGCTACTTACTCAATTACCAAAGCATAAAAAAAAAAACTACTTGGTTCACCTGAAAAAACTGGATTGATTCTGTTGCAAAAATAAAAAATGAATTGCTATAGATCACATTTCTTAGATAACCTGTGATAGATTAAAATTGTTTGTTGTTTCAAGGATCTAAATGAAATATAATGGACATTGTTCACAGCAAGCAAAATCAATTCAGCCAATATTTTTGTTTTATTTTTGCCACTTTAATTTTCGGACAATTAATTTATTTTCCTGATTGTTCAGTTTGGACAAAATTCTGAGGGTTTTTTTTAAGATTATAATGAAGAAAGTTCCTGGCAATCTTATGGCACTTTTTGATCAGTTTCAACAGTCTACACTGCCCCTCAGTTGTAATAGCTGCCCATACCACTAGATGTAGTATATGTAGAGAAAATTATGTGAGTGTATGTATCGTTTGGGAGTATTTAAATCATGTCTTTTAGAGTTAGTATTCATTTTCTTTTGCATTTTATCCAAGAATACTGAGACAAATTCTCATGATAATCTGTGAAAAGATAATACTTAACAGGTTAACATTACTTCAATAAAATTTATCACAAAGTTATGTAGATCAAGACAACTGCATGTAGAAGTATGTGATCTTTGAAGGGAAGTATACATTATCCACCTCCATCAATAGTTCAAATCCAAACACAGGCTCCCAGTAATTGCACAATCTTAGAAGTAGAACCACTTATCCATAAGCAGTGGATTAGAAGCACATCTCCCAAAAAAGTATAATGCTTTATTCAATCCATTAAAACTTATAACTATAATCAGTATTGTACTGCCCGGCCGGTTTCTCCATCTTAAATGCCATTAATCAAGGTGAGTAATGGGTTTAAGTCACATGGGTATTTAAAGCATAAAGTCCACCCACTTAATCATGTGTTTAAATTAGTCTACTTGTTACAAATCATTATAACATCACTAACCAATTAAGCTCCCGATTCAGACTGGCTGCATGGAGAGGATTGAGTTTAAATATCCAATATGCTTTACATTTAAGTAGATGAGTTTTCCTATCCCCCTCATTTACATACAGGTATGTCTTCTAACCCAACAAATATAATGGAACCTGGAGATCCATGTTCTGCCTCTTTAAAATGTACGGCCATAGCATTCAATTTCCCCCTCCCGGTGCATATTAAAGAATCAATATTCAGTATGGCTGATTTGTGATGACTTATTCTATCCCTCAAAGCTTGTGTTGTGCACTTTTAACCTTTTTGCAAAACGTGCTTCTAATTCACTGCTGATGGAGGCTTATGGATGAGTGGTTCTCCTTCTAAGATTACTGATAGTATGTGTTTGGATTTCAACTATTGATGGATGTAGATAATGTATACTCCCCTTCAAAGATCACATACTTCTACACTCAGTTGTCTTGATGATCTAAATTACCATCTTTTTACACATAACCATAAGAGATTTTCTCAGTGTGCAAAATTACAACAGAATAATAATACTATGCCTAAACAACATTATTTAAATACTTCTAACTGATACATACACTCACTTGCTAGTGAATGTCAATTTTTTATATTGAAATTGCTGGAAAGGATGGTTTTTGAGCATGAAAGAAACTTCAGCTTATGGATCATGGATACTTATTGTGATTGGTATATCAGCATACCTGGGAACTCTCCGCGTTTGATCTAGAGATTGTCGGGTGAAGCACCGCTTCTCTGGTTCTCTGGGTTAAGACCCTAATCCTCCGGGTCGTGGGGTCTTGACACGCCCTGCTCCCTACCCATTTTCCCTTTAAATAGGGGTGTTTCCTGCTGCCGTCTGTGGGAACTCCCACCGACGTCAGCTGGAGATCCCACCGACGCCAGCTGGACATCCCACCGACGCCGGCTGGACATCCCACTGACGTATTGCACCACAACATTGACACTTGCTATATGATGAGGCTCAATCTCAGCCTCAACACAGTTTGTATCACTTCTCTTATACGCCTTAAAGTATGGTAGATGACCATATCTGGGCTCCGGCTACCCAGGGCCTACCCTTGTGGGACTGACGTCAGTGGGCGGCCTCACTGATGTCGGTGGGAGGTCCCGCTGACATATGTGGTATTCCCGCATGATGTTGGAGGTGTTTCCTCTGATGTCAGTGTGCGTTCTGACTTTCATTGCGAGAAACACCTCCATTTAAAGAGGAAATAGGGGGGTGTCAAGACTTCACTTCCACGACCTAGAGGATTTGGTTGTTAACCTGGAGAACCTAAGAAGTGGTGAAAAACCTCACCAACTGTTGGATTCAATTATCACAGCCATAATCATCATATTTTTGGCTGCTTCTACGTATCAATCATTTATTATGTACCCTCCTACACACCGTCCCTTTTCAAATTTACCTATCAAACCAGTGCTAAAAGGGTTGATATAGCCCCAAAACAAACCAAATTTCTGAGCAGTTGACTTGTTTGTTTTGTTGGGGACTCACCGCATTAGTGGAGATTCCTAAAAAAAAAGTTAAAATAAAGTTTATATGAATCCGAATGAAGTCTAATGAACATTTTCTTTATGGTAATGCTAAACAAAGTAAATTATATTTGTGTAGTATGACATTGTTCCCTACAGTATTTTATTTATTTACTTAGTTTTGGTGGAATCAATTATTATAAAATGGAAAAATTAAATAATTCTGCTGCAACAATGCTTAAGATTTCCTTTGTGACTACAGATCAATACTGCCCCTTGTAATTTGTATATATCCACCTTGTATTCCATGATGGGGGGAAAAAGATTCACTGTGCCAATTTCCACTAGTATAACTACACAAATATTTACACCTTAGCAACTATTTAGTTTGATTAGTAATTCTAGGAAAAAAATATCACCCTAAATGTTAAGTCTATCTCAGTGGTATAAATCAGTCCTAACAAAGTTTAATTTGTCTGCATAGCAGAGTCAGTGTTCTCTTAATCACACATCGTAGCTCAAAGAATGAAACTTCCATTATGTCACCTTGGCAAAGCCTGTTCTGAGCATAATATCAATTAGCTTAATCCTATTGATTTGTGAAGCTGTCCTATCCTATTGTCCTGGTGTGCATGATTAATGAGGCGTCCATTATGTAAAACTATTTTATTCGATACAAGCAACTGAAAAGATAAATGCTGTTACCACATTTAATATTTCAGATGCAGAGAAAACCTGCTAAACATATAACCTTAACGAACAAATAATTTATTCCTTTATCAAGGTCTCAATTAGAAGATCTGTATTGTTAAGAAAACATGCCAGTTAATTGGTGCACCAAATGTAAAGTAATTCAATAGGTTTTTTTTACAACTAATTAATGAGCTTTAAGAGCGTTTTCAGTACTCAGCCTGTTGGCAAAGATCAAGTGTAGTACCTATAAGAGAGGAAAATGCTTGGTTCTGGGGCGTTAAAGATAAGGATAAAATGAAGACTGAAGTGCTTTTGGTGTCCCAGAGAATGGTCTAGTTGAGGTCCATGTGACAGTGTATGTCACAAAACACTCATCAAGGCTGTGTTCTAGTTAAGAGCACTGAATGCACTGTGTTCTAGTAAAGAGCCCTGGCCCTTCTTTGCATCTTTTCTTCCCTCACCATCCTGTTTTGGGATATATTTTTTTATTGACAGCCATGAGCTGCCTTCTGGGTATGTGACCCAGAAGAGGAAGACTAGTGACATGGTGGTCCACTTTTGCTGCGTCATAGCATATGGTTGCCTCTGCTTTAGTCACACACAGTAAAGAAAGACACCTAAGGCATCACAAAAAAGAACAATTAAAAATACTTTAAGAATCTATGAATGCTTTAAATATGTTGTCCTTGCCTACACAAATTAATTTGACTGTCAGGATTCCACCCTGTCAGCCAGGAATCTGTATTCATTTTCTAGGTGTCATTTCTGCTGCAGCCTCTAGAGGCCGCCTGTCTGTACAGAGCACTGTGTAGGCCAACGAGCTGACCAGCTACCTCTGCTTACCTGGGTGTAACCCTACCCGTTAAATAGCTGCTTCCTCCTCCATTAGAGCCCTTTGCATTGCAGTTTAGCAGCCTATTGCTGTGGCTCTGTACCAGGTCCTGAATCGTTCCTGGTATCCTGCTTCTGATCTTTGGCTTGATTTTGACCACTCTCCTGCATACTGTATATTGGCTTTTCTGAGCCCAGCTACACAGAACGAGTCCCTGTCAGTTCAGCTACATAGAGTGGCTTCCTGCCGTGTGCCCTGCCAGAGGGCTACCAAGCCATGTGCCCTGCCAGAAGGGCTTCACAGTCGCGTGCCCTGTCAGAAGCGCCTCCTGCCGTGTGCCTTGTCAGAAGGGCCTCTTGCCGTGTGTCCAGTGCCCTGCCCTATGTCCAGTGCCTTGCCATGTATCCTGTTCCCTGTCAACAGCCTGTACTTGCCTGTCGTCCAGCTTCTCCATTACAGACCATATCGTACTATTCAGCCTGTGGTGTGTTTCATTTCGCCTGTTTGTATTATCCTTCTAGTTATAATGCATCATGGGGTACAAACTGAGCCTCTGGTATCCCCTGCGACTGGGCTCCTATCTGACCTGCTTACTCGAGTCCTGACATTGACACAGTGAATGTTGCTTTAGCAGCCTTAGGGATAAATGATGTAGTTTCTAAGTATAATAAACAAACCCAATCCTAAATAAATTGACACAACTATTTAATATAAAAATAAAACCATGTATATATAATACAAGTATGTGCACCCCCCACTATATAGTGTTTTATATAAGTCCTTCCCTCTGAAATATGTATTACATAACTTCTTTGTAGATAGATTTCAAGTAGTCTTTGCATCCTATGTTCCATGTTTGGAGAATTAGCTTAATCCATACAAAATTGCCTCCACTGTGAAGTAAAAATACACATTTTCAGCTATACATTGGAGATCCAAATCAAACCATTAGAGTGAATCAGTCAATTAATGCAGGCAAGTGTTACCCTCATTAAACAGTATATGAAATATACTTGTACGTGACAACATTCTTAAGACATGCACTGTTTTTTAAGAGGTTAATGCAGGAACACTGTCAAGGGCACTCTCCGTGGTGCTGAACTCACTCTGTCTACCTTTACCAAGTGCTTATGCCTAGCCTGCTACATCTGTTCATTCAAACCATATTTATTAACTTTTTTTTTAAATAATTTTCAGCATATGTGGGCCAAAGAGAAAGCTGATGACTACAGGATCATCCTCAAGGTGGATGAGACCTTTAAATGTACATTGAGATTTTTTGTACTGTACAACCTGGCATATTTTTCCATTTGAACTGTGGATGTTATAGCCCAGAGGCAAGCAAACAGAGCCAATGCTTCTTAATATATTTCATGCAGATGCCCCCGTTGCCAACATGGACAGATATCAGCGCACCTTAATGTTTTTCCCAATGCATATACTTTAGTATTAGAAAAATATAAATTTTGAGTAAGTTAAGCCTTGTGTTTTATTAATCCTTTTCTGATCCAGCAATATTAAATCTTATGGCTTTTTATATTGAAACAAAAATGCAGTTAGCAAGGCAAGGAGACAACATGTTTTTTTTTAAATCTTACTCTGTGCCCAAATTTGCCTTTGGGCAGATTAGCAAAAAATATTGTTAACAATATTTTGTGTGATTGTTAAATTATTGTCCTGAATTTTAGGAAGCAAGTTTTTTCAGACAGTGTATGAAAGGTCAGTATAAAAGTAACTTTCTTTTCTAACATTATTTTTAAGCACTACATAAAATGGATGTATTGCCAAAATGCCTTTAAGATGAGAAAATTTTAGCTTAAAATATATTTTTTTAATTAAATACAAGACATTATACTAGAAATATTAATTATAGTCAATATAATTTTACTATTTCACTGAGCAGTTCGTGATTACCTTTGAAAGATGCTATTTATGTTAAGATACTGTCAGTGGAAAGTCTAGCTCTCTTATCCAGATGTAGGTAGAGTTCTGCTTCCCAGGATAGAAAAAAAGCAATTTTCTTTGGCAGGGAAACAGAGAAGGGGGAGGTCATTGTTTCCAAAGGGCCCCATACAGAGTTAATCTCTGCTGTCAGAGAATATAGTGTTTCCGTTCCCAAGCAATTTTTTTAAATCATAAAAGTTAATACTACTTTTATGTACTCCTATGAAAAGTATCATTTTTGCTCCATATTTATGCTGACATATTTTGCACACTACTAAAAGAATTAGACCTATCCATACAAAAATTGAAGTGCAGCACGGTCATCATCTTAATATTTCCTAGTTAGAGCCATCTATATAGTTATACAAACTCCCAATATCCAGACATGGAATGGTAGACCTATGTTTTACAATAACAGTTAATGAAGTTCAGTGTTTCATGGCAATCATGTGTCATGGCAACATTTCAATTTGTATAGTTTTTTCCTCCTATTTCTTGTTTTAATTGTTATTGTCTAATTGTTATTGTGCTCATCTCTATCAAACACAGAATATTTACACACCCTGCCATTGCTTGATATCAACAATTCTTGTCTATGAATAAAAAAATAGCACCAACAGAATGTTTTATCTATCTATCTATCTATCTATCTATCTATCTATCTATCTATCTATCTATCTATCTATCTATCTATCTATCTATCTATATAGATAGATAAATATTGCATGTATGTATAGGACATATACACAATCCTTGGGTGCTACAACCGCTATAGGATTTATTTAGGCTACATTAAATATCCCTGAAGGATTCTAGCCCTTAAGGCATCACGGCTTTAGGAGATAAAACTTTTTGTTGGCCTTTATTTCCTGCATTAGTAAGGCCTGGTAAAGAGGTACACTGTACCAAGCAATATATCCCATGTATCAACATTAAAAAATGGCAAAAAAAAGTAAATACGCTAAAATATCAAGGCCGCTTTTATGTTTGATCTTACAGCTTAGGAAGTTTGTATGCTAAATAAAAATCTCCTTGCGCATTTTCTGCCAAAATGAAACTCATACGCGCTTCGAGGATTGAATTTTGTTAAATAGACACACAAAGATTTCCTAATGAAACTAATGCAAATTATGCATCTGGAGCCTTTTGTTTTTGCTACAATTACGAAACAATAGGATGATTCAGTGTGTTTATTCCTTAAAATGTATTTCTATAACTACTAAATGCAAAGTCTTTAAAGCATCATTGTTATTTCCAGAGCACCGATTTAATTTTCTAATATCATGTGTATTATTTAAATATTTTTGAGTATACAAGTTACGAGTTACAAGGACTAAACTGAGAGCAGGGCTTAAAGCAGTAGTATGTTTCTAATGAATTAAGAAACACAAAAGAAAATGTATTAACATTTTACACATCAAAGCAATAACAGTGTTTCAGTATCTTATTTAATAATAGACATTATCCTGGATGCTTTGGAATTAATCTCCTAGAGCCAGGCAAGGAGCATCTATCATCTCCTGTTCCTCTGGTCCTTCTGCGTGTTCTCTATCTTAATCTTGAGCTTACTAGTTTGGAAAAGGTTGGGTTGTCGCTTTTACACAGTTTTACCCAGCTGCCTTACAAATATAGTAAGACAAGAAGCAGGGCCGGCCCGACAATGGAGCCGAGTGGGGCAACCTTTGCCGCCCCAAGCCCCTTTTTTTTTTAAAGCGAAAGAGAGAGAAAGGGGCCCCTCTCTCTTTCCTCTGCGGCGAGTCTCCCTGTTCGGTCTCGGTGCCGGCTTGTAATGCTGAGTGCCGGAAGATTACCTCATTTCCGGCGCTCAGCATTACAAGCCGGCATCGAGACCGAACAGGGAGACTCGCCGCAGGACTGCTGAAAGGTAAATAGGTAAATACAAGGGGGGGGGTTAATGGTAGATAATGGGGGGGGTGGCAGGGACGGAGGGAGAGAAAGGGTAGATAAGGGGGGGGGCATTTTAAAATTCACCCCAGGCGGCATTTTTCCTTGGGCCAGCCCTGACAAAGAAGGGTTGTATACATTTATTGTTTTTTCTTCAAATTATGGCTAATGTACATTCTCTACCCATTGGGTAATCCCATTTGATTTAATTATCATAACTAAATGTAGACAATCTCTCTACAATCTTTAAAATGTTTAAGGTAAAATTTAAGTAAGGTAAGAATAACAATTACAATAAAGAATTAAAAAAAAGTAGAGTAACTTACCATCTAGTGCTGGATTCATCCAGCGTGTCTTTTGACATTGAGGATCGAACACTGTGTTATGGGCACTGCTGGTACCTAAACTGCAGCTCTGTCCACTAAGGTAAAGGGATGACATGTTGGGGAAGTTAGCACTGGATGGCAAGTTACTCTGTCTTTTTTTTTTTTGAAACCCTAAACAAGTTTGCTTAATGATTTTCTTAAGGGTAAAAAAACTCATTGGTTTTAAAAGCAGACTATGCTGAGAATCGGATTGACTAATTATATTGGTTCTGGAAAAGCTTTATTTTTCTCAGGTTTTCATGTTTTTTGTTGAATCAGCAGGGTAATAATTCAATGAGTCAGTAATGCATGAGCTTCCAAGACCACCTATCAGTGCTGTACATGATGTAGTTACAGATCTCGAATTTCACAAGATTTGAAGATAAAGTCACCTATGTGGTGTTCAAAACTCATGCATAATAAAAATAGAAACTGTTTTCATGCTGACAAAACAAAACCTACTGTAGCCCGTAAGAATTCTGTACCATTGCTAGTTGTCAAAATATTGTATTAATAGAATATCAAAAGATCACACTTTTTGAAAATGTGGAAAAAAAATCCCTCCATGGCATTCAAACATACATAGAATTCACAGTAATATAACTCCAGAAGGGCATCTAATCTGTAAGTGGCACTTTGCTTTAATAGATAGATATTCAAGTTGCTGGTTTTGAAAACAATAAAAAATACTTTGAAGATTGGGCGTTTCTTCCTTAGAGTTTTACTTTAACTGAAAATCTTTGAGGATTCAAAGTCTAGTATAAGAGATGAAGGTTTTTCAATTTGGGGAAAAAAAACACTTTTCTGTGGCTATCCCACAGGATATCAACCATTACTGGTTACAAATATGGCAGCAAGATCACAAAATGCGGAAGAGGATATTAATAGATATTGTTAGGGATATTATTGAGATAAAATAGGCAAAACCAATATTCTATTACATACAAAAATTGCTGGCGCTATTATTGTAGGATCACACCCACAATATTAATATAAAGAGATAGCCTATATTTTATCTCTAATCCTAAATTCTTTCAGATCGTGCCAAAATGTATAATTCAAAATCAGATGTTATATCATCATGATAGTTAATCAAAATATTATTTATTGTAAAAACACAATGTACAAATATCTATATCACCCGTGCAGTGATAAAACAGAAAAATTATCCCTTTAAACACGTCCAAATAAATCAAGTCAAAAATACAGTGTATTATTGATTGGTTATCAGGTATGAATCATTGTCTTATGAGTCTAACACATACAAAATGCAACAGGTGAACAAGCACATTGCATAACCATTTCAGCTTGATCAAATGATATCACCTTATATAAACGGCATGTGTTAATATCAAACCAGTTAAATTCCAATCCACTCAACAAAATAAAATCCAAAAAGTAATAATCAGGGTGGTAACCAAAAGATCACTATATCTCTGTATCAGTGTTACTAATACAACAATTAAAAATAATTTAATAATGTCTAAAGAGTATTAGTGTATAATCTGTAATAGATGCAAATAATGTCAAACTTCAGTTACAGGTAAAAAATACCTTTTACATCATTGTCATTATTACGGGTTATAAGCTGTAGTCTCACAAGCCGTCATATACAATAATGTCATATACTATTGTAACCCTTTTTTGGACTAACCTGGGTGCAGGGTTAGTCTCCAGCTTGGTTACCTCCATATTAGTGATAGCAGGTAGTCCTGAGCCTCTGCAAATTGTTGAGAGATTGGGGATCTAATGACGCAGTGCCTCGACTTAGCTGGGATATCTGAAGCTTTCAGATATATTACCCACTAAGAAAATAACTTTACAATAACAAAAGAAAAAAAAACAAGGCAGACACAGTAGAAAACCTTTATCACTAACTATATCGTAGCAGACTATACTTTATGTGATATTAGAACATCAGTAACTATAAACTACGTAAGCACACAGCTCTTAACCTAACATTTATACAGAATGCAATAGCACAATTTAGACAATAATGCCCACTTTCACAATACCCCCTCACAAAAGTGTAGCTTGTGTCCAATTTGCAGTAACCCAGCCCCAGATTCCCCAGGGAGACGGTGGTGCACTTAGGTGGAGCCCTTCAATGCAGTAGATGGTATTATCTTGGTATAACATGTTAAGATGACACCAAAACTTTATGGAAGAAACTGACAACAACTCACACGTCCCAGGGTCTGTTCTTTTGAAGAGAGTAGGTATTTTTTACCAAGTGTTGAGGCTGGATTCAACTCCAACAACCACTAATTCATGTTTGACTAAATTTAGCGTCTTCTGCCCCCGTGTGCTTCAGATTTTTAATCTCTGGGGCACAGATATGCAGTAAGACTGGCTTAGATTCTCCAGGTATCTGTACAGAACATCACTCCTGGCTCCTCTTCTTCAGATCCCCAATCTCTAAAATGGATGCCTTGACCCTCCCTTTCCTTTCCAAAAACCCCAAGTGATTGGCTTACACAGATGTTCATAATACTGCCTGATGAAGGATAGTCAGTCTGCTATATCTAGAACTCTGTGGTGCATAGTTCATCACCATGGCAACTGGAGGAGTTCTAGTGCCAGGGCTACACTATTTTCCCAGAGAAGGCAATAAATTATTCCATATTGAAACAGACAAATTTCAACTATTCAGGGTAATTAAACCATTATATTTACCACCACTTGTTGCTGTGGTCCAGTTGGTCCTTGTAGATATCAATCCAGGTTCAGTGGGAAAATTCAGTGGAAAGAAAAATAACCTTCTTAAAGTTATATAACTGCCATAAAATTGCAATTTGCCAGAAGAATGTTAGATACTCAAAGTAATTATGAGAGTAAAATATGGTGCCAAGATCTAATGATGTTCAAAATGTAATGGTCTGGGTTCCCCTTTGTTTAAAACATAAACTTTTAAAGACGGCTTATTACCATATTCTCCACCTATTGATTGACATCCTCCAATCATAATTGTGGATTTTACTCATTATAATTAAAACTTCCTAGCATATTTGCACCATTATTGACCTCTAAGAGACTAAGGTTCGGTCTAAGAAATAACTTTAATACAATTACATAAGACATCTGGTATTTGTCACGGGTATTATCACACGTATCGCTAGAAGATAATACCTCCTAGGTAATAAATCAGTTTCGGTGCTCTTTCAATGTAGCCAACACCCCAACCGCCCCCCAATTAAAATTTGCATTCATAGAGATAAGTAGTTTCTCCTTAAATTTTCCCATAGAATATACACTAATATAGAGAGAGCAATGGGGAAAAAATCTTTTATATGCTTAAGGGAAACAAAATGGCTCTGACTCAATTTTGTGTTTATACACAAATATAAAATACTCGTTTTCCGGCCGAAAATATCTCACAATTTCTCAGATGCATAATAGAGTCTTAAAAAAACATTATTACAAGATTATCTTCCCAAAACTTCCAGATTGTATAATATAGCAGAGTAGTTCACACAAAGCATTATCTGCCATACCTATTACCTATTTCCATCTCTCTGCTCCTAAGTCTCCTTCTCTACAGCTTCTCTTAAGCTTGTCTTCTTGTTCTTCTATTTCTTCTTCTCCCAGCTCTCTGCTGCTCTCAACTCTCCCCTCCATTATCCTCGCCTCTTCTATGTACATCCGCAATAGGGCATTGCCCTGGAATGAGGGAAAGGCTTGGCCCTGTGGTGTACCAAGGTTTGCCATGTTGTAAACTACTACACCAGGCCCAAATAATCCATGGAGAAAGAGAAATGTAGAAATTGTCACATATCGGCATATCAGGTGGATCTGCGGGAACTGGTAGGATTGTCGCCACTGGACACCCCAAACCACAGAATGGCAACCAGAACTGGTAATATGATGCAAGCTGGAGGCTGAAGAATAGTCATATAGGCCAAAATTAACACCCAACAGGATTGCAGGAACAACAGGACAATCCAAAGGCAAAGTAAAAAAAAAAAAACAAGCTGGGTCAAAACCGGAGAAGCAATAATCAAAATATATGAAATGTTGGTGAAAGGCTAACTTGCTGTATTATTGGCACTGGTCTCGTCACAAATGATGGTTTAAATAGCCCTCCAAGCTATTCCATGCCTCCAGGAGGCAATGTCACTTTAAGAGCCATGGCGTTTTTCTATAGCCGCACATTTCCTTTGCAGAGGCATTACATTACATTTATTTATATACCGGCGGCAGATTCCGCTTTACAGATCAGAGTCAGTAGCATAACTTTAAATCACAAACAGTAGCAAACTGGTACAAAAGAAGAACAAGGCCCTGCTCTTGCAACCTTATAATCTTATCAGTTGAGGGAAAAGTGAAATAGTAGGAGAGGTCAGAGGCACCTGCCTGAAGTCTGACAGGGTGTGCACCGCAGACCTCCAGGAAGCCAACAGAGCTCATTATGATGCCCCCCCCTGCAGGAAGGCTAGGGGGAAGTATGGTGTTGTAGGGGATTCACTGACGGGCTGTGACAGAAATGCTTCTCTTTCTCCACAAATCTCTCTGCATTATTTTGGCCTGATGTAGTACTTCCGCAACAGTACAGAGCCTTGGTGCTCAACGTGGAGACAGCCTCTCCTCCATTCCTTCAGAGTAGAGAGTGAGAACCAAGGCCTCAACTTGTTGCAGAAGTACTACACCAGGCCAGAATAACGCAGGCGGGTCTGCAGAGAGAGAGAGAGAGAGATGTAGAAATGCTTCTTTCTCCGCACATCCACCTACATTATTCTACCCTGTTGTAGTACTTTCGTAACAGGACGGCGCATAGGCAAACGAACATTTGGAGCTCTCTGCGTTTTCGTTAATATTACCATTGTGAATAACTAAACAACATCAGATCTTATCCTCCAATGGCTGAGTTTGCCACTGTGATAAAGAACACTGCTTGCCTTTCAGTAAATCAAAAATGAAAACCCCAAAAAACAAAATATTCCCAATCACAACATGATTTATGAAACTTTCATTCATTGTCTAATATCATAATATCTCCCTTTTTTTACAATTAAGAAAAAAAGACTTGAGGCGAAAAAATAAAATCTTTGTGCTAAATCTAAAAAAAAATCAAAACTATTAATGTCATGCCTAAATTCTGTATCATTTCTGTATCACTTTAAAAAATATCATATTTTACTATATTCACATTTTCTATGTACATATAAACAATGCTTATGTTATTTATGTTAGTCAGTTTATGCGTATTATGGAAATTGACTACAATGGGGTTTTTTGTCTTTCAACAGGCAATGAAAACGCACAGAACTCGGCATTTGTCATGCAGAATGCTATGGAGCTTTTGTGTTGACAGTAGCGTTCGCATAAAACAATAGTCAAGTAAATATTGTCGTCATAAGACATCTTCCACAAAAGTGTCGGTATAATGCAGGGATTTATTCATCAGCTGTTAACTCAGAACCACAAATACGGAAACAATTTATAAAATTCACTATATAGGAATTGTAAAGCTGCGTAATTATAATAAAATAGATGTGGTTTATAATTAAGCTCGCCTGACACCAACATTCTCATTTTCTTTCAGATTCTCCACACTTATAAATTGCTTCCAAATGCCGACGACTTCTGCATTTCATCTGCACTTTATACAATCTAAGCTTTCTGCTCTCCTTACAAAAACTCATTTACTGAAATAATTACTACTTATGCAAGGTCATGCATACATAAAAACATTTTTCCATATGAATTATCCTTACTTTGCATGTAATATGATTACATACCCTTAATTGTAAGATGCTATAAATCACTAGTTTTGAGAGCCATAGAAAAAGATACACATTGTTGTGATAATGATGTGGAAAAGAAAAAGAAAAAAGTCTTTGCGCATTCCGTATAGTTTTTGTATACAGTGAATAAGTAAGCACTCAACAACTAGGAGCAAAATATACAGATTTTAAAAACAATAATGTAAACGTTTTTCGCGGTTTAAAAAAAAGTGGCTTTTCAAAAGTGATACTATAAAAAATTGGACGGTCAGAGTTCCCATTTAACATCAAAGAGAGATTTTTTCAATTGCCAGAATAAAAAAAAAAGAGAGTACATTAAACCTTTAAAATGAATTTAGGTGTTTAAAGGATAATGGTACAACTTGCATTTTAAATAAGATCTGCCTCTGTATACTGTATAATCACTACAATGTGTAGCTTCCATTCTTTTTTACATTTTTCAGTAAATGCTTTAAACCTCGCAGCTTTCGACTACACTATGCATTCTTTTACTTAAGTGGTAATTCTGGTGCCACCTGGTGGTTATTTTCTTCAGATGAATTTGTACTAAATGCTATTCGAAAAACTCTCACATGGCAAAGAAAATGGTTCTACTGCGGCGTTACCTTAACTTTGATCAATTATTGTAAGGTTCCTTATGCTTTCTCAATATGAATAAATCCTGGTGTACTTTATATCATCAGCAAACTTTTTCAGTTTTGTAAGAATTCTCAAAAGTCTTTTTTAGGGGACAAGACTCTAATGTTGGCTGATAAACTTCAGCTGCATACCTGGAGAACTCTCCGGGTTTGACACGGAGATTGCTGGGTGAGGCACCGCTTCACCGGTTCTCCGGGTCAAGACCTGAATCCTCCGGGTTGCGGGAGCGGGGTATTGAACGCCCCGCCCCCACCCATTTTCCTTTTAAAAGCGAGTGTCAGCGGAAACTCCAACTGACGCCAGCCAGAACGCCCTCAGTGTCAGCGGGAACTCCCACCAACGTCACGGCAGTCTTGGCCGCTTCCTGCAAGGGAAGTCTCCGGGTAGCCGGAGACCAGAAGTTTCCAGGTATTCTCAGCTGTTGTATTAGTTTGTAACAAAAGTAGTCAGGGAAACATTTACATCAGTTTTAGTGTATCACAGGTAAATATCACAAAAAACTAACGAGTAATCTAAAATTAAGTATATGGATCATTTGGCACAGATGAGGCCAAAGTAAGGCAATGATGTTGGGAGGAGCAAGAACCAAGACTGTTACAGAATACCAGTCTATATTCCCCCAGCACAATAATCTGTTTTAAAAGTAGTTTTTTATGGAATGGTCTTCTAGCAGATGTGGCAAGGAGATAATACAGTCAGAGAATTTCAACATGCCTGGGTTATAATAAACATAAGACAAGACCATGGAGCAATACTAGATCAGTCATCAAATTCAGTGGATGTTATATATAAAAATTAAGCTGATGCAAAATTGTTGTCATCCCTAGAAACCAATGGGCCATTCCCACTGATTGGACCCTTCTACTGGTTGCTATGGAAATAAGATATTTTTAAATGTTGCAACAAAATCAGTTATTACACAGTTCACAATGATACCATAGGGATAACGACAGTGAAAAACGCATAGGGTTAATTATATTGGATTTAATTAATTTTAGAATCATCCCTAATGAAATATTAGGCAGCGTTTAGGTGGTGAATAAGATATACAGAGGCATGTTGCAGGTTGAATAAATACACAGAAGGAGTTATGCAGGTCTCTAGGTTTTTTCTTCTGTATATAGTAGTGTGTCGATCTACCTCCAAAAACAGCAAGCAACCACTTCCCTACTTTGCACGGTTGTATATTGTTATATTACTCTGTGCTTTATTCATTAAAGAGTTGCAACCTTTCTGAAGAGTTACAGCTTGTTTTCATCTGCATTAAGGGCTTCAATGGTCTTGCATAATGCTTAGTTCTGGGGCTGACCTTAGGCCATCAGACATCCTGTGCAACACCTATAGAAAGATACCCCACCCCAACAAAATATGGATACATAGTAACCCCGCACATTGACACAAACGTGCACACCAGCAGGCTTATAGGTCCACAAATACATAGTGACTAGCATACACATGTATACACACACACTGTATACATACTAGACTTATTCATGGGGAGCAAAATCGATTTGGACGAAATTTCTGTTTCGTTTTTGCCGCATTTGTTTTTGCACAACACATTTCGTTTCCTGGTCATACAGCTCGTACTAAATTCGGGATGATTTTTTTTGGGAGGCGTTCCCACAGGGGGAGGTCTCTGAAACCTTCTGGACTCACCTTTCATCTACAGCAGCATCACTTAAGATTAAGAAAGAGATCCACACTTGGTTTTGCATTGCATGACCACCACCACCAGCAATAGCAGCTGCAGCAATGGATCCAGACATTCAGCAGGATGCTATTGGACTCAATTTCTCCAAAAATCAGACCAGTTTGATTCATTGATTCCACCGCATAATGAATAGGATATGGCAATAGTGGCAGTGCACTGGGAGTAGGTTAACATTGGTACATATATAGCCCCATATACAGGAAACCAAATTTCACCCAAAATTAGAAAAATATTTATCCCTCAGAGCAAGGAAGGAAATTGAGCTGCAGCAGCAGAGTCGGAGCAGGGCACAGGGCAGACACGGGCAGACAAACTGAATCCACCCTTCATTAGAAACAAGAACATTAGATGATCCCTCACAGTAAGGAATGGCATTGAGGCAGAGCAGACAGTGACATCCAGCCATAGGACTGACTCTCCCATATTAGAAAAAATAAGGATTGATTCCCCAGATTAAGGAGGTTGAGAGAGCAGTAGCAGCAGCAGGGAAAGCAGGCACTGGCAGATGAAAGACACATGCAGCCCCTAGGAGCACAACTAAATTTCCCCAATATTATATATTATACATATACAAATACCTAGTTTTGTCACCAATGTTTATCAATGAAAAATAATATATGATATGATATTGGTATGGATAATAAAAAGATAAAAAAAATTGATGTGTGGCTGGTAATGTAAATGGGCAACTGTCTTAATGTACTCGAGAACAATTTTTAAATTATAAACAACTGAAAGGCAGTCACACTGTGCCCCAGTAGAATGTCTACTTTTTGTTACCAATATTTATCAATGAAGATAAAGAATAGTATATGATAAGATAGAAAGATAATACTTAATATTTTGTGGTTTGCCCTAAAATGATATAGTCCATGTAAGCGGTATGTAGATTATATGCTTAGACAACAGGTGGTGCACTACAGCTTCTCCAATCCACCTCACACCAGTACATTTTCTACACTTTATTAATTAACTTGCGTTATGGAAAGTGAGCAATGAGCATTAATCGCAGCCTGTGCTAAGCTGTCACTCTCTCACACTCCAACTCTCACCAGTCTGTAACTGCTGCTACCGACAAGTTAAAATGGCGGCAGCACAAGTATATATCTAATGCTTGTCCCTTCCCCTTGTAAATGCTGATTGGCTAGAGTGAAAAAAGTTAGGAAAAACTCCCACAGGTTGTTGGACCCATCAGTCACAGCCATAACCATCAATGAGACCACCTCTCATTGATATGTACCCTCGTACACAAAGTCCCTCACAATTTACCTTATCAAGGAGCACAAAAATAGCTTCTAATGGCAAAACAGCTTGTAATGACGGTGACTACACATGACACAAATGGAAGAAAACAAATTAAATTTTGGTGCTTTTGCAATCCGTTTTTGGCAGTTTTGCCCCCCCTTTGGCAGATTCGTACATATGCACTAAAACAAGTTAAAAAAACAAGTTCACATGAATGTGAATGCATAAGTCCAATACATACTGCCAGCACTAGCTGCCACAGATCTCCTGCTCCCTCCCAGCTGATCATAAAAGGCCAATACTGATTATAAATATCAAAAGATCTTTGCTTCATAGGAATTGGATGGAAACCACCAGTTTCCAGCATATAAAAAACATTTTACAGCCATTTGAGAACTACAAAAACACATTAACAGAAATATTCAAAAATCTAATTGACATAATTATCACAAAGTGCTGCTTCATAAAGGAGGAAATAAAAAATGTGTTTTATAATTTACCAATATGCACCTGAAGCTGTACACATACAAGTCTCGTATAATATTGCATTAAGCTGACCTCTGTCCTTATATCGCTATGTGCGGCGAGGACCCCCTGTGAGTAGAATATGCTGTAGATGGTGACAGTTGTATAGAAGATGAAAACCCAAGAGAAGTAGAATCAGTCAGCATGAACCGCCTCACCTGATCAGGACTGTGACAACCCCATGTTGAGAACCAGTGTGGTAACCAAGGTTGGTACAGACTGCATGCGTAAAGAATGACTTTGCTTTGAGTAGGTGTCCATATTTTAATGTTGATACACAGCTTTAATACTATGATGTAGGTGCTTTTATACTTTCAAATCAGATAACCCTTCTGCTCCTTAAGCTATTATACTACTAACTTTCATTAGATGAAGCCCTATGATGTCCCCTTTGATTACCTGAGATCCAAAGATATACACAAAAAGTATGGATTTTTGGTAAATAAATTTTAAATGTTTTTTTTCCCCCTTTTTTCTTTTTGTTAAGCAAAACAAAAGACTGTGTTACTTTTTCTTATGATAGTTTGTAATCTTTCGCCAGATAAGAACCAACTTTACTAATTTGAGCAGAAGGCTCAAAAACTGGAGTAATTCCCAAAACTTCTGAGTGCTTGGACCTTAGCCAGCTGAGTGCAGCTGCAGTAGTGAACAATTTGCTCTAGACTCCTCCGCACTGTTACTGCTAGACATGACTAAATTATTTGAATTATTTGCAAGAATAGACCAGCACCATATGCAGACCAATTAGTGCCACCAAGAATATTTTGGGTGACAAAACAACTGTTGTCTAGTTCAATGCATCAAGTAAAAAAAGAAATTGAATGTGATATGATCACTGTGCACTTTAGGATGAGGCATTGGAACAAAGAGGTAAAATAAAGAAGATAGATTAAAAAAAGTCCCTCAAGAATGGACAATTTCTCTTCAAATAGAATATCCCTCTGTCCCTCTTTCCTCCCCAATGTCCCTTTTTTCTAGCCACTCAGAATGTTTGGTGTGTATGAGTGTTCAACAGCCATGTCAGTGCATAAATAAAACACAGGCTTATATTCTGTAAATAAAATACATTCTTCTTCTAAGCCCATTACTTAATTATATCAATGGGTGTGATCAGGAGGTCACAAAGTTACCTAGAGAGTTTCAGTACATGGAGAATTACCTACCTTTAGTAGAAGCTGCAGATGTGTGAATGAGTGCATGAATGAATATGTATAAATGGGTATGTGTGAGTTAGTTAATGAATGAGTATTTATTATATATATGTATGTATAAGTGTGTGATAGCATGGATATAGATGTGTAAGTGGGAGGGGAAAATATGGCATAGGGAGGTTGTTTGGGGGCAAAGATGGTACAGGCAGGCTGTTTGGGGGCAAAGGTAGCACAAACAAGCTGTTTGGGGACAAAGATGGCAGAGGCATGCTGTTTGGGGGAAAAAAGTACTATGCATCCAATCTTGGTGTTGGGCAGGTCCTGTGCGTGCAATTTAGTTTACAGGGAAAGTCCTATGTGTGCAATCTGGATTTCAGGGCAAGTCCTATGTGTGCAATCTGGGTACCAGGCCTGGCCTTTGGGGTGTGTCACCTGTGATCTATGTCTGCAATTTAGGGTTTTCATGCATTATTTATTTGATCTATACCTTCAATGCTCAGTTCACATGTGATTTTCAGTTGATCTATACCTGCAAGGCTGGGTTTGTGTTATTCACTTGCTATATACCTGGACTGCTAAGTTTCCATGTGGTATTTATTTACTCTATACCAGCAAATACATGGTTTGTATACCTTATTCAGCTGATCTATACCTGCAATCCTGTGTTTCCATGTGGTGTTTATTTGATCTATACCTGAACTACATGAGGGAAGAAAAAAAGGTGTAGCACAGGTGGAGCAGACCTAGAAGCTAAAGGTAGCGAAGGAGGCAAATTCATAGGGGGTTCTACACTATTCGTCTATCAATGTGCAAGGGGGCACACGAAAATGAAAAGGGGAACCTCAGCTATTGTATGTTTTAAAGTGCATATGACCGCTGATTTATCCCTTTTGGCACCATTTTCTAGTCTGTACAAATGTAAAACATTGTCTTAGCGTTTTAATGAATCAATAAAGAAAAAGAAAACCTAAAGAAATTTAAATGCTGAAAGATAGAAAGCAAGGTAACTTACGCATATATTATGGTATGCTGTTCTAGGGTAAAGTGTTCTATAAAAAGAAGGTTATTGAAAGAACAAGCCATGTTTACCTTCATATTTTCACCTTCCACTCATGTACCTTGGCCCAGAGAATCTCACTTTGTAGCATGATGGTCCAGACTTTTTAGGAGTACAGTGCAGCACTGTATTAATTATTTTTTAGGGAAAATTTGAACTCATAAGCTGTCCTTAAGGTCTTCTATTGATAGGTACTCCTATGAATATGTGAATATAAAAACCCTTGCAAGCAACAAGAATGATTTGAGTCTGCAATCGCTTCATTCTCTATTAGGAGTTAATTTTTACACAGCGACACAACATAGTTTCAATGTCATGTCAATATGTGACATTCATATTTAGCAATTTTCTCTAAGCAGAATTTAAGACCATGCCAAGTGAGACTATTTGAAAACAAGACATGCTCTGCAATCTGTATCGTGTTGTTAATTGTGTCAACCTTCAAGTGGCAAATGGTGTCTTTATTTTAACATTTATCAACAGAATCTTAGACATCACATTTGAGACAAGCCAAGGTACAAAATCATGGCACCATGAATAGTTGTTATAGTCTTCTCAACATGTTTCCCTTGCTGGTACTTGACATGGATCCTAGGCCAGCCGTACTCTTTTCTGTATATGATTCTTTTGAGGTTTATAGCAAAACTTATGATCATTCATGTTCTTTTTTTATTTATACATTTCCAGCATTTGGAGAATACCAGCTATTTTAATTGTCAGTGCTGTTTTGTATTACATAAATGACATAAAAGAAAAATGAAAATGAATAAAAAACTTAAATTTAAAAATAAATTTTGATTTATTTCCCCGGTCTTTGGATAATAATTCATTTTATGTATTGCCTAGACAAAAACCTAAAATGCTTATATGCAATATTTAATGTTTGTCTATAGCATATATATATATATATATATATATATATATATATATATATAGGCACGCATGCACAAATTATGTTATGCTACTTCAACATTTGTATACCTGTCAACATCTCTAAATATAGGTATATATTGAATTATAAAGATCAAGTAGACATAATCTGTACGTGTTTTCCAAATATTGCACAAGATAAAGGCTGCAATCTGCCATAAAAATACAGAATAATAGCTCATTGTATATGAACGCTGATGTCTTGATTGAGCTTGATTCACCTTCTTTCGTTTATTTGTTGTTGGTAATTAACAGCTGTCTGATTTCTCTAGTTGATAAAAGTGAAAGGTTAATTTCAACACAGTTTCAACCATTTTTCTGTGATCTGTTCAGGTTGGTTTGGCACTATAAATAAAGAATGGAAGTTTGGGCATATTAATTGTGTGTTTCTGCATATAATACAAGAAATGTGCTTATTTCCGATACTCACCGGTGCACCCACACAAGTGGTAGTCCAATCTCAAGAAGTGAGTTCTAGATCTGATGTTCCACTCTTATGCTACCAGTTCCCTCATATATTGGTCTTAAAAGCCAGACATTCTCACGCTAAAAGGCAGTAAGATAAATTACCTAAACTATAAGCACAATAAAAGGGAAATACTGACGATAACATGCCCTTCTACCTTAATAGGACAAATGTATCACCTTTACCTCTGTTCATAGGTCAACAGGTATCTTGGTTGTAAATGTAATCTCATTATTTCAGATATAACTACATTTCTATGGCACTCAACAATTGCATGCATATTTAAAATTGTAATCTAGCTCAATTTAAATGTGTTGAGATATATTTGCACAACAATTTTACGTTTTATGCATTTTACACACAGCTGGATACTCTACAATTGAGATAAGATGTCACAATACCAATACATATGTTAGAACGTATATCACTGTTTGTAAAGAATGTCATATACATGGGTGTCTTTTTCACAGCCTCTAGCTCCGTGTCCTCAAAAATATTAAGTTTGTGTAATCTTTCCTGATTACATTTAATTATGTGGAGTTAGGGTGTACAATGTTAGTCCTCATGGGTATCCAGCTCCTTAAGTCAGAGCAATGTTTAGATAAACATATTGATTTGTTGTATTTGCAAAGTTAATTGGCTTATTACATGTTAACTGAAGGAACCCTTGAGCTCTGGCCAGTCAGTGACTCTTGAAGGATGAGGTGGATGACCCTAACATGGCTAATGATCTTTAGAAATAGCATTTCTCTTGTAACCGCTAATAATTTTATCTGTTTTGCAAAACAAAGCAGAAATAGTGACTTAGTGTTATTATCTTTAATTGGTTCTTATTAATGGGAAATGTTCAGAAAAAAATGATTCAGTTTTGTAGAGAACAGATGTGATATGTTAAACGTTATTATATTATCATGTGACATTCAACTGCATTTTACTTTAGAAACTGGAATACTTGATTAGGTAGGGGCCTCTAGGCTTCAAAGGTCACAAACACACCTAAAAGTATAATATATATTATGCATACATACACATAGAAACACGCTTCACCTCTGCCAGTAGATAATCACACAAAGGTCAACCTCCTGTTGTATACATGAATAACGGACATTAATTATACTTCGTACAAGTTTCATCAAATGTTTCACATATTAAGCAAGCTCCTAATTCTATCGACAGTGTATTTAAACTAACTAAAGAACAGGCCTCGGCAAGGTCTTGGTCCCCACGATTTGTGATGCTGATCAACTATGCTGATGCCCCCCAGAGACTGAACTGTCCAGTGTTGAAGAAGCAGGGCCAGTAGGGGACAGTCATTGACCTGTTTTTCTAAGCAGCGCAAAATGAAGTAAACACATGTTCTGTTTCTACAGACCTCCACGTCAGTGCTCCCTTGTGTTGTGATATCCTAGAGCTCAGCACTGAATCCAGGCACACTGTGAAGGAGCACTGAAACACTGGTCTGTTGGGACAGACCTCATGCTGGTGGCCCGGTGGTGGAAACCTTTGCAAACCGAATAGAATGTCTTATTCTAACATGTTTTCTTTAGCTTTCATTTAAATTCAAAAAACTTTAAAACTGTCTGCTGTAAACCATGCCCATACCTACCCTGCTAAGGAAGAAGTAGTTTAAGATGTTGCAGGATCAGTGTGTTATTTCCAACAATCTCCTGGTTCTTGTTATCACTACAAAGGGGAAAAAAAGAAAAATATATATCTTACTAAGAATTATTATACTCAGCCCTCAAAAGCTGTCATCAAGTTTTTCAACTGAGAAAAAAAAGACACCCATTTGTGTTGGTTTTCCAGATGTGCAAGACAAGAAAGCCCAGTTCCCGCAACCAAAAAGAAACCGTGAAACCCGAGAAAATGGGTAGAAAACGTTTTGCTTCGTTCACTTATTGTCTTGGCAATTTTTGCAAGTTCTAGAAACAGTATGTGATACAAACTACTTGTTCTCAAAATGTTGAAACCAACTAAATTAAATTGATAGATTGTGTGTGACAGATGACAGTCATTAGATGTTGATTTTGATTGGCTCATTAATAATATTCACAAGATCAAAAAAATGGTCCATTTGTCCCTGAATTATTATAAACACATCTATCATTTTTTAGGATAACAATCTATTTTTTTCTAATTTACTCTTAGATACACTGTTAAACATATTTTCACCTTGCAGGAGAATATATTTTTCTAATTAATGTGTTTTCAAAAGAGAAATCCAAAGCTTGTTTTATAATTTTAATGAAATGTTAAAATAGGTGTTTCTGAAAGATACTTAGAAAAATTGAGAGTGCATATAAATTTCTCTGCTTTGTAGCAAAAAGTTAATGAACTCATTAATTTACTTACTTTGTGTGATAAACATCTACACTGTGAGTTTTTCACCTTATCAAATGTCATTTGACAAACAAAATGAATGATTAAAGACCTTATACATAAGAACCATTCAGCCTATCTTGTCTGACAATTTTCTTCCTGCTTTAAACGCCTCAAACTTTATTTGGTCCTTTCCTATCTCATATTCAGGGTTGCCTTATGTCTGTCTCATACATGTTTAGACTTCATCACTGTATCTATCTCTACCACTTCTGCTGAGAGACTGTTCCATTTAACTACCACTGTCTCTATAAAACAAAACTTTTTTACATTTTGGCTAAGCCTCGGACCCTATCAACTTTTATCACAACTTTTTTGTTGTGACATTTATCCACCTTTGAAACTTCTATCTAGTACTTGTTTGCTGGGCCGGGGGGCAGGGAGGAAATTGCCCCCCAGGCCGCCCTAAATCTAAACTAAACGGTCGCGTGGCCACTTACTACTGAAGTGGCTGATTCGGCTGTGCCAGGGCCGTCTTTAATGTGGGGCAAAAGCCTGTGGCACCCGCAGTGGACCGGCCAGTCCGCGGGCTGGCACACTGAGATGCTATTGCAGCTGATGCGGCTGCGAGTTTTAAAGTGTCGGTGTGGCAGAGCCTGTCCTGGTTTGTGTGCCTGGGTGTCAGTGTTGCAGAGCCTGTCCTGGTGTGTGTGTTTGGGTGTTGGTGTGGCAGAGCCTTTCCTGGTGTGTGTGTTTAGGTGTCAGTGTTGCAGAGCTTGTCCTGCTGTGTGTGTTTGGTGTGTCGGTGTGGCAGAGCCTGTACTGGTGTGTGTGTGTTTCGTGTGTCGGTGTTGCAGAGCCTGTCCTGGTGTGTGTGTTTGGCTGTCGGTGTGGCAGAACCTGTCCTGGTATGTGTAATGTGTGTGTATATATATATATATATATATATATATATATATATATATATATATAACTGTATTATTGTTTCATAAATAAAAGGTAGAAATAATAATAGTATAACCAACTCTCTCTTTCTTCTAATAATGTCTGTATCTATTCAACACCCTATATATGTATTTCTTGATATAGTCTGCCTATCTTTAAGCCAACATGAATAATTACTCCCAGATACCTGTCTATCTGTAGCCTTTTTATGGCTAAAAATAACTATAGGATTTATGATATTTTTAGGCATTATAAAAACATATGAGACTCAGACTTCATCTAGCACTTTATACACAGTTATCATTGATGCTAAGTTTTAGGGTTGTATATATAACTATTGCTCAAATCCTTTGATAAACTTTTATTTTGTTTTTGTGTTTTTGGTTTGTACTTTACCTTCTTCAATGGTTTAATTATTTTGATCAGCATTATTATAATCATGAAATGTCATCTTGAGAAAATGGTAATCTAATCATTATTATATTTCAATGTCACCTTTGTCAACTCATGCTTAACTTTCATTAAATGCGCTTTCATCAATTCGGTAATTAGACATAATTTGCGATATGACCAGCAGTTCTCTATAAGTAGTTTGCCCAAAAGGCCTGAGTGTTTTTCCAGACACAAATTATTTTCAAACTGCAATTCTAATGCTAACATGTTAATCTCTTCCCTGTATTTCAAAAGTATTGTCCAGGAATAAAAATGTTTCTTTTATCTACAGCCTTCAGTCGCCCTGTTTCAGGAAACACAAAGACGACATCAAGGGCAATCTATTACTTACATAGTGATCAAAATGAAAAGTAACACACATTAAAAAGAAACAAGTGATTTTCAGTATAATTTAAATCATCATCGTCCAAGTATTCCCCACATCTGTCTAAACCCAACCTTCAGTTGTAAGCCCACAAAAGCATGTCACTCTTCTCCATATTTACCAGCATCATTTATGTTTGTTCACATTTTTGTTAATGCCGTGTATTGTTAATTTTAATGTTATTGATAGTTCAGATTCTTCATTCACTGTAGTGCTACGGAAAATGCTGATGCTCTGTAAATTATATATAATACATTTTCTTTGCAGCCTTTACATTTAGCGTAGAGATACATGCTTTATTGTAGGGTAGAAAATTGGAAGTCCATCTGCTTTTTCCAAGCTGCAACCAAGGCAAGAATTCACTACTATACAAGGCCAGAACAACTGTAATATTGTAACAGGTGGAAAGCTACAGGTTAGCTAGGACAACATGAACAGCTCATAGGAAGTGTCATAAATTGACAACATGGCATGCCTAAACAGGGTCAAATTCGTGATTACGGAGAGACCTTGGCATTTTAAGTCCAGAAGCCGCAGATGACCAGTCCGGTCCAGTTTAAATGTAATCATAATTATATGACATACTTGTCAATATAATTATAATTTGTAGTGTTTGGTATTATTAGGCCTAACACCTACCAGCATTACGTTTGCTTAATTTAATTAAATAGGTTTAGAAAATATATGTTTTCTATATGGTTCCATACCAAAAGGAGCCACTTGAAGGAAAGACAATATCACAAAAAAGTTGCTTGCTTTGGAGCCATGAATCAATAATAACTAGGGGTGCTAATGAGGTAATTTGTTTTGCATTTACAGAGTTTAAGCACAATAATTATTGAATGGATAGGTATTTGTGGAAACACAATGAATTTGTTTCGGGTTCTGACCCATCTATAGAATTTGTTTCATTACAACACCTTGAATTAAATACAAATGTTGACAGTCCTTACTAAAGGGACCATCCAAAACATGCGCATACAAAGCAAAGAGTTGTGAAATGTGACCTCATTAATATTTATACAATGATAATTTGAAGAGAAGTGGGATACAGTTTATGTATTTGTAAATCCAGTTCACTCCAGCATTAAAATGTTTTTCAATTCGCACATCATACGCTAATTAGCAAATATCTAATTAGTGTTAGAAGATTAATTGCTCATGGGGCTTATTGAGGCTTTGAGTTTTCATGCACAGACAAAGAATGGTCTTTTAGTTAAAATGACTAACGTACGGTAGTTTCAATATAAGTTAATTGTTTTTTTTTTATAGGACACTGGAAAAAATGATATAGATGTAATAGCATTGTATGAGAGAGAGCTGGAAAAAATCCATGCTCCTCAGAAAATATTACTATCAATTAGTATAGGTAGAGTACCCTGCAAATTGAGCAAGCACCAGCATAAAGAACCTATTACCAAGGCAACCATACTCTTTGATTTAGCCTCCAACTATTGTCTGTAGAACACAGTGGTAGGCTACATGTAGACACGTCAATTGTGACTGTTTTCATTCAATAGCAGGTAAGCTTTTCACTAACGTGTTTTATTGCCCAGTTTCATGCGATTATAACTTTCTCAGCATGCTCTAAGTCTATACTGATATAATGTGGTATATATTATATATATAAAAAATAGATTTCCAGAACGTATTATTCATAAAGTCATATAACTTTATTAAATCTGTATGCCAATGTTTCAGTCGTATACCTATTATATATTATAATTTATAATGTATATATTATTATATACAGTATCTCACAAAAGTGAGTACACCTGCCACATTTTCGTAAATATTTTATTATATCTTTTCATGTGACAACACTGCAGAAATGGCACTCTGCTACAATGTAAAGTAGTGAGCGGACAGCCTGTATAACAGTGTACATTTGCTGTCCCCTCAAAATAACTCAACACACAGTCAACTCAACAGGGGAAGGGAGAGTAGAAAACCTTCACTTGCCACCAACCAGGTCCCCAGAAGCCCCTGCCTGGCAAATAACATTAGGACAGGCAGCAGAGAGAGGTAAAAAAAACACAGTAAGTGTTGCCGTCACCCCTCTCTGCCATGTGGCCCCTCGGTCCGAGTGCCCCTACCTCCAGGGCTGTTCTTTTTTTTTGTATTATTGCACTTTTCACTTCTTCTCCCTGCTATATAGTTACACATAGGAATACAATGTACTAAAGTACTCAAATAAAAAAATACTGTATTGGCTCGGATATAGGCCGCCCCCGTATATAGGCCGCACCCTAAACGTTTGGTGCTTTTTTGAAGAAAAAGTTTTTTTCTTTAAAAAAGCACCAAAAAACATGCTGCCACTCTGTCCCCCCCCCGAGATATGCTGCCACTCTGTCCTCCCCCTCCGAGATATGCTGCCACTCTGTCCTCTCCCCCTCCCCGAGATATGCTGCCACTCTGTCCTCCCCCCCTCGAGATACGCTGCCACTCTGTCCCCTCCCTCGAGATACGCTGCCACTCTGTCCTCCCCGCGATATGCTGCCACTCTGTCCTCTCCCCCCCGAGATATGCTGCCACTCTGTCCCCCCCCCCGAGATATGCTGCCACTCTGTCCCCCCCCCGACTTACCAGAACAGACTCCCGGGTGTCTTGCGGGGCCGGAGGGGGACATCTATGCACATCGTGTATACAACTCCCAGTGCCAGCACTCAGCGGAAGTGCCGGCACCGGAAGTTGTATACGCGTATTGCGTAGATGTCTTCCGCCGGCCCTGCAAGACACCCGGGAGTCTGCTCTGGTAAGTCGGGGGGGGGGATGTAAAATGCATCATGCGGACGTTCACTGGCAGCGGCGCATCGCTGCTGCCGGTGAACGTCCATGCGATGCGCTTAGACAACCTCCCGTGCCGGCACTCCCCCCGTGGGAAGTGCTGGCAGGGGAGGCTGTCTGAGTGTATCAGACAGTAGGATACAGGTCCCCTGCACCGCTGCGGGGGATCTGTATCCTGACCCCGCTGCCTGCCCGGCGCCCGGGACTGCATGTCCCGGTCGTCGGGCGCTAGACCCCGAATATAGGCCGCACCCTCACTTTAAAGACTTAAAGTGGGGGAAAAAGTGCGGCCTATATTCGAGCCAATACGGTATATAAAATAATTTTAGTTGCTAAACATTTTAGTAGGTGCCCACAGTATAGTGCTAATTTACAATCCTGGGTTATTCGTACATCTCTTTTGAGCCAAAATACATACTTTTAACAATACCGTATTTCACCATCTTAATAGGATATATATTGTCCTGATTATAATTTTTGTCTAGTCTCAAATGTACAGTCCACAATGCCCTGCACAAATGATGTGTTCCCATGTACCATTTCAAAGTGTGGCACACTGCTAGAGGAAGGAAGTTAAAGGGATATGTGCCAGGCAGGACCACCACTATACGTTCTAAAGCCCTAGGCAAATTATATTTCCAGCACCCTCCTCCTGCAAGCAGTCACTTGCTAGCAAAGGAAAGAACGCTAGCCGCCAGCTAGAACGGTACGGTTTCTCAAAAGTCGTAGCGAAATTCTCAAAATAAAAAGATCATACGGAAATGCTTGAAAGGCATGTTCATGATGCGTGTTTTCCCATCAGGGGCTAAGACACCAATGAAGCTGACCGGGTCTGTTGAAAGACTCTTCCTGTCAATGACTCGTTAGGACTCTTCAGGATCAAGCCAAGTCTTTTTTTTTCATAAAATGCTCAATCTCTTACCTACACAGCTTTAAAACATGAAGCTGCTATACTTAATTAGAACAGTCCTTAGGAATGTACTATAAATAGTTATTATGGATTTTTAAAACTGCCACAGCATTCACGGCCTAGTCTCTTGGGTTATATATACACATTCTGGCATATGAGGATTCTGTTTTGTGATATAATGCAATTTAAGTTTAATTAATGACATTGCAGCACTGCCGTTTATACGTGTAGCTAGTCATCACTTCTAGAAAACTACAGGAAAATATCTTAATCACCCCCCTTGTGGTTATCGCCAGCTGAGGCCACAACCACAATTGCTTTCCAGAGCAGCCGACAGATTCCTCACCGCATCTGTATTTGTTATTCCTCGTTTTAAACAAATGTTGCGTTTTATACCTTAAAGCCGTATGTGCAGTGGCCAGACACAAGAATATAACCGCACCATCATTTGTAATTTATAAGTCTTTAACAAATTCCACAATGAGCCATGTCAAAAAGTGACACACCGAGAAATGAGAATGAAGCACGCAGCAGATAGGATGATCCCTGCTGCTCTCTGAATTATTGAACTGGTGTATGGCCCATGAAATATGTAAGCTATTTTGATACCCTCAGCTGAGAAATTGAGAATTATTGACAAAACTCACAATAAATGTATTATATAAATATTTTACAACTAGCTGTTACACATATGCCTGCAGCCTCACACACATAAATACCCCCCTCAAAAAAGGGATTTTTATTTGATAATAGCGTATAATAAATTACAGTAGAATGTTTATTTTTTCGTAATGCAAGCTGTACACGTACACCATACCCCACGGAGATATTGTCCTATGTAATCTTCAATTGTGTTACTTTGTTTAAAAACAAAGAAGTGTTTCTTGATATGAATGTGCAATTTTATGAGGCATAGAAGTCTCCGAGCCTCCTGCTGCCCTGTAGAGTGTTTCTATATGAAACTCTGCAGGTCTAGCACGCTATATCGACCATAGGGTCACAGCAGTGCTCATTCTTAAGCCCTTCAACTAGTTGATAATGCATTCAGATCAGGTGAATGCATAGTCTCAATGCCTGTACATGTGCGCACGGTGTCAAACGTGTACATGCATAAAACCGGACAATTTGGCCTGACAGAAGTAAAGAGGTAGTCACCTGCTGACACTACTAAGTGTAATGCTGCTCTGGGTCAGCAAAGCAAATCTTGACACCACTGCCGCTATAAACAGAGAATACTTTGCTAAATATTTAAGCAGAATATAGTGCAGCTTTAATTACAATAATATATGCCAGCTTTTGAGGGAAAACTATACAATGTTATGCCTCATAATAGCAATAGGGTTTTATTCAGTAAGGTAAAAGCTAAGAATTTGACCTCACTATTATGAAGGACAAACCCCAGTGGTCTTCTCCAAGAAGAGATGAGATTGCCCACATAATTTATAGTTCAATTAGTGACCATTTGTGAAGATCACCTCATGCTAACGAGCAGCACAATTTGCACAAGAAATTACCTTTCATAAAACATAGTAAAATGGGCAAGCTGTCTCCTGTCACCACCTCTCCTCGTAGTGAATTCAATACGTTTTTGTCCTTACTGTAAATAATCCCTTCCTTTTTTGTGTATGAAATCTTCGCTCTTCCAGTTTTAGAGGAAGACCTCTTGTTGTTTGGACATTTCTGCAACTCACTGGAAAGGTCTTTATATTGGCCCAGCATATATATATACAATCTTATAATACCCCTCCAAGATGCTGTTTTTCTATAGATACAACTTTTTCAATCTCTTTATAACTAATATCTTCCAATATCTTAAGTAATTTTGTAGCCCATCCTTTGCTCCTTTTCTAGTTCCATAATGCACTTTTTTTTTGAATTTCACCATATATTCAAGGTGAGATCTTACCATTGAATTGTAAAGAGGCAAGATGATATCCTCTTCATGTGAATCAATATCCCGTTTTATACATGCCAATATCGTATTAGCCTTTGCATCTACTGACTGGCATTGCACACTGTTGCTTTAACCTTGTAACCTCTTGTGTGGAACGGTATCAAATTCCTTTGCAAAATCCAAGTAGATCACATCCACTGCGACTCCTAGATCTATAATTTTACTGCCTTCCTTATAGATTGCTATTAAGTTAGTATGACATCTACTAATTTTATTCTGATTCCAGATGTAGTCTTGTGTGCCTTTAGCAACCCTTCAAAAAAATTCCCCACTACAGGCTTACTGGCCTGTATTTGAGCAGCTGTGATTTTACTCCCAATTTATTGGCGCTTTCCCTGAACTGAATCCCTAAAGATCAAAGGCTTGCTTAGCAACTTAAGTATCTTTAAGTACCATGCGGCCCTGTCCACCTTAACTGTATTTACTTTTTCCTGTATTCTGCAACGATTTTGTAAAATCATCCAGCATGGGGTCTTCCACAGGCTCTACTTTGGTGTAAAAAGAGTTTAAATAAATTGCACTCACCCTCTTTTTCCAAAGCTAGATCCCCTTTTCCAATCTACATTAACTACCTCTCCATTTCTATCTTTGCGATCCCCAAGAGCCTAGGTTTAAAAACTTCTTTATCCCACTAGCCATCATCTGCCCTAATATTGTAGCCCCTTTGGAATATTACTTTGGAGGTCCTTTGCTTAGGTTTCTGACCTAGTGCCCTAAAATAATTTTAAGGACCCATCATGTGCTATTAACTTTGTCATTGTCAGGACCCGGACGAGCAGGTCGGGTAGGAGCCCATGTTCAGGGGACACTGGGGATTCTGTCTGCATATTGATGGGTAAGTAGGCTGAGGCAGAGACAGGGGAGCTAAGGCTGAGGCCCATTGGCAGGGCTGACAGCAGGTAAGCCCACTGGCAGGGCTGACAGCAGGTAAGCCCACTGGCAGGGCTGACGGCAGGTAAGGCCACGGGCAGGGCTGACGGCAGGTATCTGCTAACCGCGGGTGCCAGGTCCCACGCTGCTTTCTCTGCTGCCTCCTCGTCTGCCTCCCGCATGGCTGCTTCTGGGCGCGCGCGCATGCCCTCACCCAACTTTATTTGTCCCCGAATGGAGACGACGGGGAACGCGCTCAGATGATGTCACGTACAAGGGCAGGGTGTCCACGAGCAGCAAGTTTAAAGCCCAGCACTGAGTATTACTCAGTGCTCAGTTATTGTGCCGTATTGTCCTATTAGCTTTATGCTGTTTGCTCTCCCTGTCGATTCCTGTGTACCAGAACCTGGATATAATATTGGACTTGATGAATTCCATGTACCAGACCCTGGCTATTACTTTTGGACCTCTGTGTTGCTGACCCAAGCTATCCTTATTGACCCTGGCACTTCGCTACTTAGTGCCTATTTTGGGTTGTGATCTCCTGCATCTGGGACTCCAACAAATATACGCCTGGCGCCGCCTTACACCGCCTGACAGCAGGAGACAACATACTGTGCAGTATTTCGGGTCCTGTTGGCTTATGACCCTATCTACCTTCCTTATAATTGAATCCCCTACCACTAGCACCTGTTTAGCCCTGCTAGCATTATGTTTTCCTCCTGCTCTGGGAAAGCTATCCACCTGGCTGCTATATGAGTCAACATGCCCCAGAAATCCATCCTCTGAGCTGATCGCCCCAGCATCCTCACACAAACTGGCAAACATGTCGGGAGGGGAACTAGGAGAGAACAAGCCTCCCTAGCTCTCTTAACCCTGCTACCCCTTGCACAACAAACCCAGCTCTCTGCCCTAGAAACCTCTTCTCCTCCATCCCCACCCTCATCTACACTGGCCCCAGCCAGGGCCTTCTCTGTAACCAGTAAGCTGTGCTCCATGTTGTCTATATCCCTTAGTGTTGCCAACTGCCTCCGGCTCACACTTGCCACAGCGGTGTGGCCTCTGGGGAACTTGCTCCAAGAGCGCCTACATTTTGCAAGAAATGCACTGAATGCCATTATCAAACATGCTGGCTAAAGTAAATCCCTCTTCACTTAAGAGTTTTCACTTAGGAGTTCTCACTTGCATTTGCCTCGGCTCAGGATTCACCTGCCTTGTTCAGAATAAACGTAGCAGTGCCTTCAAAAGATTTAACAAAGATTTAAAGGAACATTTTACCATTGTTTGAGCAAACAGAAATGTATTAACACAAAGGGACAAACAAAAGCTTTGCAACAGATCTTTTAGACCCCTGCGGCTCCTTTTTATGTATTCTATAAAAATGTGCACTCTTCTGAGGAAGGCCACTAAAAAAGTATGATTTATACAACTTTTGCAATTTTACTCCGATCCTCAGTTAACACGGTTAACAGAGACTCCTCATGCAGTTTAGAAACAAAAAAACATTGAATCTTATTTTGAGGAGTATATGTCATACTTTTAACCATAATTCTATACTCTATCAGCAAACTTGCCAGAAGTATATATACATGTAAGTATGGGAGTATATAATAGGCAAGTTCTTGTGTTTACCTACGACATTGGTTCTAAATTGTACATTCATTCTGTACTCACAATTTAATTTTAATTGGAATTTGCTATCTGGGTTTTGGAACTTTTCTTTCAGGATCCGAGGCTTACATTTTTAAACATTAGATAAAGTTCAGCGTTCTGAGTGAACTGTTTTGCTAAAGGAGTAGCTGTATTATGTTCCTGCTCTGAGATTCTGTTCAATATTTCAAGCTTTCTTTTCTTCCTTCCAGAACCTCTGTCACATCCATCTTATTCAACAGGGAGTGACTTTTCTAACCTCACATCCTTTACCCCTTTGTCAACCAGTGGAAATTTTTTTGCAAATGATTGGACAGAAATGGGATTCCCTGAATAAGATGTGATTAAACATGCAATGCACATTTAAAAGAAAAACTCCTTTTTCGCCAATGCATAGGCCTTCCTTTCTCTTATAAGCATGGGAAGAAAATAACGTTCAACCGAGAAAGCAAATTACTGGTTTCTGACCATCTCCAAATTATAACTTAGTTTTTATTACATTTTTTTTATTTAGCATTTGTTATGATTAAATGCATTCATTGATGTGGAAATTCGGTAGTGTGCAATGGTTTTGTCCAGTCAGTACCGTAATTATAATGCGTGCATATTAAGTAGAATTACCATTTAATAGTAATTATACTTGAAAAACAAAAAATATAGCATCGTACATTACCATTTCTTTAGTCTAAGTAGGAATATTTAAAATTAAATGAATACTGTCAGCAAACCAAGCTATAATTTAATCTGACTTTAAGAATTAGATACAAAAAAAACATATTTTCATGAATAAAACCCTTGGGCACTGTTTCTGATCCCATTGCATGCAAGAAATGTGAGTGCTTGAGGAACACATAATTCATTGACAGAATGCATATATATATATATATATATATATATATATATATATATACCGTATTGGCTCGAATATAGGCCGCACTTTTTTCCCCCACTTTAAGTTTTTAAACTGGGGGTGCGGCCTATATTCGGGGTCTAGCGCCCGACGCCCGGGACATGCAGTTCCGGGCGCCGGGCAGGCAGCGGGGTTAGGATACAGATCCCCCGCAGCGGTGCAGGGGACCTGCATCCTTCTCCCCGATACGCTCAGACAGCCTCCCCTGCCAGCACTTCCCACGGGGGGGGGTGCCGGCACGGGAGGTTATCTAAGCGTTTTACCTCTGCCCACCCCCGACTTACCGGAGCAGACTCCCGGGTGTCTTGCGGGGCCGGCGGGAGACATTTACGCAATACGCAAATGCAACTTCCGGTAACGGTACCGGAAGTTGCATACGCGTATTGCGTAGATGTCCCTCGCCGGCCCCGCAAGACACCCGGGAGTCTGCTCCGGTAAGTCGAGGAGGGGGGCAGAGGAGGACAGCGGCAGCGTATCGCGGGGAGGGAGGACAGCGGCAGCGTATCGCGGGGAGGGCAGCGGATCGCGGGGAGGGAGGGCAGCGGATCGCGGGGAGGGAGGGCAGCGGATCGCGGGGAGGGAGGGCAGCGTATCGCGGGGAGGGAGGACAGCGGCAGCGTATCGCGGGGAGGGAGGACAGCGGCAGCGTATCGCGGGGAGGGAGGACAGTGGCAGCGTATCTCGGGGAGGGAGGACAGTGGCAGCATATCTCGGGGAGGGAGGACAGTGGCAGCATATCTCGGGGGGGAGGACAGTGGTAGCATATCTCGGGGAGGGAGGACAGTGGCAGCATATCTCGGGGGGGAGGACAGTGGCAGCATATCTCGGGGAGGGAGGACAGTGGCAGCATATCTCGGGGGGGAGGACAGTGGCAGCATGTTTTTTTTGGTGCTTTTTTAAAGAAAAAAAACTTTTTCTTTAAAAAAGCACCAAACTTTTAGGGTGCGGCCTATATACGGGGGCGGCCTATATCCGAGCCAATACGGTATATATATATATATATATATATATATATATATATATACATACATAGTACTTTTCCAAAGGTTAGGCAGGAATGAAAAGTTGCCGTAAAGTAAGAATTTTTTATCGATTTAACAATATGCAAATTGAGTGAACAAAATAAAAGTCTACATCAGATCAATATTTTGATCACATTTTGCCTTCAAAACAGCATCAATTCTTCTAGGTTCACTTGTACAAAGTCAAGGATTTTGCAGGCATATAGTTAGGGGTGTAATTAAACAACTAAACAGCTAATGATCATCAATTTAATATGTAGGTTGAAACACAATTGTTAACTGAAACCGAAACAGCTTTGTAGGATCAATACAACTGGGTGAGGAACAGCCAAACTCACTAACAAGGCGAGGTTGGTGAAGAGAGTTGCATGTCAAAAGTCATACACCATGGCAAGACTGAGCACAGCAAAGAGACACAAGGTAGTTATACTGTATCAGCAAGGTCTCACCAAGGCAGACCAGAGTTTTGTCCAAGCTCTTTTAACGAAGCTCAAAGGAAGGGCCAATGTTGAGGACTGTAGACGTGGTGGTGAGCCAAGGAAATTCAGTGCAGCAGATGAAAGACACATCATGCTTACTTTTCTTCTGGGTAGGATTGCCTAAAGAAAAGCCAAATTAACCCAAATACTAAATCGATAATCTCACAAAATGAGCTATGCACTATGCAGGGACATAGCTGCCAACATTCCCGGCAACCACGTTGATGTCCCTGATAATCAGTGCAGCTCTTTTAAAACAAAAGAAGCGAGACAATGGGACAAGAGGATTTGTAAATAGAAGAAGAAATCAAGGCTGGGAATTCATAGACATTATGAAGAGAGAAGGCTGAAAACCAAGGCCGGGATAAAAATTGAGAGAGTTAACTTAAGGCCAGGACAATGCTGCTTTAGCTGCTTACACCAAGCTAATGCTAAGCTTATTTGAGAAGGTTCCTCCTTGCTTTTTGCTTCTGTAAGTGCAAATTGTTATGTGATGCACCAATTATTATGTCCTGTTTACCCATTGTACATTGTTGTTGAATATGATGGTCCATAAATAATAATAACCTGTGGAATTGCTTGCACATAATAAATGTGAACTAAAGAAAGTATTCTCTCAGTGGGCATCTATATTTTACCATAGACTCATAAATAGAAAAAATGTCATCACCCATACAAGCAAAAATACCACCTTAACAGTGTACCAGATCTGGCAATGTGGTCCCTTGTCTTAAATTATCCACCCCTGATCTAGACCGTATAAGTTAACGATTTGTAGCCTGAACAACTTGCACAAATTACATGTTTTTTATGCACACCAATTGTTATTGATGCTTATAAAATTGGTAGCTGTTATGATTTGTTTTTTTCCCCTAACTTTGTGATGTACAACCTAGCAGGCATGATAAAAAGCCAAAAATAATTATAAAGCACTTCAAAAAGAAAGTATAATATAAAATTGCAGGAAAGCGGCCCTATTTGTTGTGTCTTGATCAAACCCAGTTCTCTTTTCTTAAGCCGCTAGAAGCGAGAACTAGGGTATACTTTTGACTGATCATAAAAATAACACATTTATATAATAACACATTGGCAGGCTTAAATGTTTTCCTTAAATCAGTAGATATTGTGAGAAAGATCATGAACACAACCTTTATGTAACAATGGCACAGAGTAATTGGATATCAGAGTACATAGAAGTTGTTACTAACAGCAGCCCCCCCTTCTTGTTTTTCAAGACGTGAAATCTTACCTTGAAACATTTCTTAGACAAAAGGAGATTTTATGTTTTATCGCCACTTGCAATGTTAATAGGCTAAAGCATATTTCTCTTTTATGCTGCCCTGTAACAGCTACCACAATGCTACACATTCTGCTTTTGCTGAATGCCGTATAATATAAACGGTCTTAAGAATGCCTAGCACGGAGAGTTAAAAACCTAATTGTGATACATCCGTAAACTGTCTGGGAAAATGTCTTTTGCCCACTTAGTAGCAGAAGTGTCTGTAAAGCATCCGTTCTGGCTCTAAGAGGGTTAAGCTCTAGTTTTTTTTTTGAATCTCAGTATGCATACCTAAACCAGAGAGAAAAAGGAAGCAAGATGCAAGTCTAGGTATTGACAAAAAATGTGATAAGATCAGCAGGTGTCTGTTTGATGGAAATTCAGCTTATGTCGGTTTTTCTATAAAGCCTTGCCCCTGTCTGTGATTTTTATCTTTCATTTCCTTGCTTGGGACTCAGTGTTTCCAAACATATCCTCCTATAATACATTGAGCTCCACTTGACAAGTTCATTCATGCTCCTCATGGCAAGTATCTCTGTGTCTATCCATTGGAAACATCTCACTGGAGATAGCATTTTGGGACTTGTAAGTTCAAAAGTTTGGAAGCCAAGGAGAACATGATCATTAGGTAGCATTCTTTTTATGTATGTGTACAATTTACAGTATAATAAAGGGTAGGTATAAAATGTGCGGTCATATAGTAAGTACAGTGCTTAATTATTTAGGTATTCCATGTATATGCATTATTATGCATTAGTACCATTCCTTTGTTCGTCCTTTGATTTGTCCTCATTGAGTTATTAGTAGCATGTTAGCCACACTCCCATGGCAGCCAGCCATTCCTTATATCTGAACTGACTTTGGAGGCACAAAAACCTCCTGGAGGAACAGGCCACTTTGCATCTGTGTGCCACTTTCCATCTAAGTGCCAGTTTAGTGCCACTAAATGGCACTAAATACGAGGGAGTTCACCATGGAGTGGAACAGGGGATTTGACATGGAGGAACTTGGAAGCACCTCTTTAATCAATAATCCACTGATCTGTCATCAACTGATACTGTACTGATTTATTGTGTTTCTTCTATTCCCTTTACTCTCCACTACCATTTCACTCCCATTTTTCTTAAAGTACCATGTCTATAATCTTCTTGTTGCTATTCTCAATTTTTAGAACTTCTCTCTCTCCAGCACACTATATTTCCATTGCTCCATCATTACTTTCTATGCACAGAGTAGACACAGTATATACATATCTACATAATTGAACATCAAGACGTCTACAGGAAAAAGCTTGTTGAACTTAGATATATAACACACTTACTAAATTAATTTACTTAACCTTCTCCAATCTGGATTCTGCTCTAAACATTCTGCTGAGACCCGCCCTTATTAAAGCTACTTATGACCTACGTACGATTAACTCCAAGGCCGCTACTCTATGCTTTTGACACTGCGGACTGCCCTTCTCCTTTCCAACTCTTCACGATCTTGGTCTTCCATCTAAAAATATTGCCTTTATTCGGCCCTGCCTAACCCATGCCATCATTATCTACCACCTAGACCAGTGATGGCGAACCTATGACACGCGTGTCAGTGCTGACACGCGTAGCCATTTGGGGTGACACGCGCAGGATTTCCTGCGATTCATCCTCGGCTCCTGCACGGCCGCCGAGGATGAAAGAATCTGTGCTGGAGGACCCGTTCCTCCAGCACAGATTCTTTCATCCTCGGCGGCCGTGCAGGAGCCGAGGATGAATCGCAGGAAATCCTGCGCGTCACCCCCCCAAAAAAGGGGGGGGGGCGGGACGTGCAGTAGCGTACCTAGCGGGGGGCGGGGCGGTGGAGGAGCAGGCTCGCAAGGGAGCGGTATCGGAGGTCTTTAACAGACCACCGGCTCCCTTGAGTGATTTTAAGCCGGTTCAAGGATCTCCCTTGAACCCGGCTTAAAATCACTCAAGGGAGCCGGAGGTCTGTTAAAGACCTCCGATACCGCTCCCTTGTGATCCGCACGGCAACAGCTGTTGTGCACCGGGGTTTGTTGTCAGATCCCGGCGCACAACACTGAAGCCGCGCCCACCGCTGTCCGTGCCCTCTGAACCCCGTGCCCTCGGAAGAAGAACTGAAGAAGAAGAGGAGCGAAGAGCAGGAAAAGGAGCTGTAAGGAGAAAAGAGGAAAGGTAGGAAAGCATACAGTGAGAGTGGATTGGTGTATGTGTGTGGAGTGGATTGGTGTATGTGTGTGGATTGGTGTATGTGTGTGGATTGGTGTATGTGTGTGGATTGGTGTATGTGTGTGGATTGGTGTGTGTGTGTGGATTGGTGTGTGTGTGTGGATTGGTGTATGTGTGTGGATTGGTGAATGTGTGTGGATTGGTGATTGTGTGTGGATTGGTGATTGTGTGTGGATTGGTGAATGTGTGTGGATTGGTGAATGTGTGTGGATTGGTGAATGTGTGTGGATTGGTGAATGTGTGTGGATTGGTGAATGTGTGTGGATTGGTGAATGTGTGTGGATTGGTATGTGTGTGGATTGGTATGTGTGTGGATTGGTATGTGTGTGGATTGGTATGTGTGTGGATTGGTATGTGTGTGTGGATTGGTATATGTGTGTGGATTGGTGTATGTGTGTGGATTGGTGTATGTGTGTGGATTGGTGTATGTGTGTGGATTGGTGTATGTGTGTGGATTGGTGTATGTGTGTGGATTGGTGAATGTGTGTGTGGATTGGTATGCGTGTGGATTGGTGTATACGTGTGGATTGGTGTATACGTGTGGATTGGTGTATACGTGTGGATTGGTATATATGTGTGGATTGGTATATACGTGTGGATTGGTATACATGTGTGGATTGGTATACGTGTGGATTGGTAAGTGTGTGAGAGTGATGGGTGTTATGCTGTACCATTTCCAATGTATTTTTCATTATATAATTATGCTCTAAAGTACATCATAACTCCCATCACTCTATACTGTTCCATACAGTGGCAGAGCTGGGAGACAGAGGCCTTGCACCCCACCGCAGGACTCCTGAAAGGTAAGTAGTTACTAAGCAGGTATGTTAAATAATTTGTTTTTGGTTTATTAAATACAATTATATATTGCAATTATACATTTTTGTAGTTTAAACTATAAATTGCGCAAAATTATGTTTTTTTGTCGAAGTGACACACCAGGCGAGTTATGCTCGATTTTTTGCCGATTTTTGACACACCACGCCAAAAAGGTTGCCCATCACTGACCTAGACTATTGTCTTAGCTGGTCTCCCTCATACCTGTGTCGCCCCTTTACAATCCACCATGAATAACACTTCTCTCCTCTGTGAGTCTCTTCACTGGCTGCCTGTTTGCTCCAGGGTTTATTTCAAAATCATGGCTCTCACTTTAAAAGTTATTCATAGCAGTTCCTCTACTTACATCTCCTCACTCATCACTTCTACTCGGTCCCTCCGCTCATTTGATGATCTCCGTCTATCCCGTTTTCTGATTTCTACTTATCATGCACGCTTGCAAGGTTTCTCAATGGCTGCCCCTATCTTTTAGAATGCCCTCCCCTGGTCTATCCATCTTTCCCCCTTGCTTCAGTTCAATAAGAAGTTGTCTAATAATATTGTACTGTAATTGCCTAATTCAAATATAATTAACTGTATACCAATGAAATAGAGCTGTGGATAGGGAACGTTATATTTATGTATTAATACATTCTATTTGGGTCATGTAGTGAGCAGGAAAATAAACAGAAATGTTAATTGGTTCTGAGCTGGCTTCCGCCCTCTGGATGTGTCCTGTGCCTTTGCCTGCTATGCATCTGCTCCTTATCCTACTGTTGGTAAATACTAACTTGCTGCTTATGAAGCTACTAGCATACCTGGGGACCTCCCAGGGCAAGTTAAATGGCGCTCTCCCTCCTCTGGTTCAGGACTAGCCATTCATGGGTCAGGGGCTAATTTTGTACTGACAGACTTAAGTGAGAAAGAGGATGGATTGGTGTGTCCAAATGTAGCACCCCATCTTGGAGAAAGTGAAAGGTGACCAGGAGACACGGGGAGAGTTTCCAGTTATAGCTGCTAGCTCGGTAGGCTTTCTAATGTTTTTTTCTAGTTAGATGGTTATTCAAACAGTTTTGAATGAGCACAGGAAAATGACTACTTCTACTTACATGACCAAACATTAGAAAGCTATATGCTTTCACCAAAGAGACATAGACACCTAGTTAATTTACATTATTCAATCTATTTAAGAAATATAGCAAAATGATTAGTGTGTGTATGTGTGTGTTGTATTCTGTATTTGCAATGTACATAAATAATATACTGCATATAATTTCCTTATCCCTTATTTATTGGTATACAGATAGTTAAAGTCTGTGTGTGTTGGGGGGGTGTAAAGTCTCACAATGTAATTTAACTTTATAACAATTATTTAATAAGTAGACATAAAATGATGAGCAGATATAGCAGCAGGCTGTCTTTTCATTAGTGTTAGATATATTTATTGAGCTTTAATCTATAACAGTGCGTATGATGTATTTTGATGCTCTTGAAACATGATCAGGATATCCTATCTGCCGTGCTCATTATTTTCCTGTATTGTTATGTTCTCTCAATGGCATATGGAGTCATTATCCACTTAATACTCAGAGTAGGCACAAGCCTCACAGCAGTGAAAGCAATGTTGATAGGGGAAATGCATGCATCTGTCACCTGTAAGCACAGAATGAATGGACGTTAAATCAGCTTTCTTCACTTTTTTATAGAGCGTCTCAAGGGAAGATTCTTACTTTACCGCTAAGAAATCTAAAAACCTCTATCGGTTGGGTCAGCCTGCAATAACTTATTGCATTAGCAACTGGAATGTCAAAAGTGCACATTTATTTCAAAACCAATATATCTCTTTCCGTTCGGGCAGCTTTGAAATTCATGCATCTCATATTTGGTTGTGGAACCCACAAACCGAAGGTCGTGATTGAAGAAATTGCATGTAGAATTTGATCTGCGCAATCATAAATTGCTATAAGGATCCACCAGCTTGGGTAACATTTAATGGCATTTATTTTGAACATTGCTGGAATGTCTAATAATGTTGATCGGTGATGGGCATTGTCAGGGAGGTTAAAAGCTGTCTTTCATTAGATGGAAAACTAATAAAAATCTAAACAGAAGAAAAAAAATAATTTGAAAAAAATCTTGAAAACTTTTCTTTAATGGTAAGTTTTCTTCTTTCTTCATTATTATTATTTATTATTATGTACTTTTTTATATTCTTAGATTTATTTAATACAGGCTTCCTGCCTGCTTATCAGTTTACACTATATGAAGATTTTGTTGATAAGATAGTAGTATATAACTACTATTTATTTAGCTTTACTGAAAAAAAAAATTAGTCCCATGCACCGAGATAAGTATTTTTGCTCAGTGATCAGTGTAAGAAAACCAGTGTTTACTAGGCTGTCTGCATTGTGGCATTTTCATTTAGAATCACTACTTGTTTAGATTCCCTAGGGGTCCACTTGTGCCAGTGTCACTTTAGTCTGCCAGACAGACTAATATACTATCAATCTGAAAGGGTGGCACACACACATCTCAAGTGTCACACAGAAACATTGCAAGGAATGCTGTAGGGGCTGTAATATTTAATTTAATGTAACATACATGTCACCATCTGTACAATATCTGTACAATATTTTAAGCAACCCTATTATTTTAAATTTGCATTAATAAAAACACAGTTATGGAAGTGTATATGACTACGTCTTCTAACAAAAACACTTAACATATTCAAAACAGAGCTGGCAATTGTGATCGTTCCAATACATTTCATGCTATTGCCCTACATTAGTATCCAATACACCATTGCTAACAGATGTATCAAGCACATAGGCAGCCATCGTCATAGAAAAAAATGGCAGTAGAATGGGTCATACTGAAGAGCTCAGTGTCAGAGCATTCCACCTTTGCCACAAGTCGGTTTGTGAAATTTCTGTCTTGCTAGATCTGCCCTGGTCCTATATAAGCGCTAGTATTGGGAAGTGGAAGCGTCTATCGGTAAATCACAGAGCAGGGCCGCATAAAAAACACCTGTCATCTGTAGCATCACTCACTACAGAGTTCCACACTGCCTCTAGAAGCAACATCAGCACAAGCATTGGGTATCAGGAGCTTCATGAAATACCTCCCGTATATGCCACTCTGCACCCCATATATATAATACTCTGCCCCAAAATATGCCTTATTCCCCCTATATGCCAATCTGCTCCCCCAGACATACCAGTGCATTCAAAGACTTGCACTCTGTGCTTCAGAATCCCTGGTGTCTTGTGGGGGCAGGGGGTGGATGTCTACGCATAGACAACCTCCACTGCTACCCGGCGCTTCCACCAAGGCTTCTATGGCTTCTATGAGCACCTGAAAGTCATGTGCTCCATCATAGAGGCCCCAGCAGAAGTGCCAGACGGAAGCGGATGTTGTTTGGCACACGTTCACCAGCTGCCAGAGAGGGGGATCCTGGTCCCCTCCAGCGGTGCAGGCCATCTGGATCTTAGTCCTTTAGTCAGACCTCTATTTGAGGAGGCACATTCAATGAGCTGATCTTCATTTGTCCAATCAGCTCACTCCTGTCACATCATGCTGAGGGCTTGTCCAATGGCTGTGCTGCATCTTTCAGGAAAAAGAAGCAGACTAGTAATGAAGAGAATGTATATACGAGCAAATCAAGCAGAGGATCAGTACATTTCACTGCGATTGCTTTATGTGACACTACTATGCTGCATCTAAACATTTTACAGAGTTAGATTCTTCTGTGTAAAACTTGGTGAGCCTCAGCCTGCCATTTCTCACAGTGTCTAAGACTCTCTAAAGTTTTGATTTAATTAAGATCATTAATTAAATTAAAATCATTTAACCAGTCCACTACTCTCCATAACCTTAACCTTATAACTGTAAGCATATTTTTGATCCTCATTCTTCTATCCATTGGTCTCAAATTCCCTGATGTATTTCTTCTACGCATTTATTTCTTGTTTCCATGGCAACCAGATGAACAAATGGGATTTCTGAAAACAAAAATGTGGGGCGAATTTCGTCGAATACGAAGACGGACGAATTGCGTCGAATACAAAGGAAATGTTTTCCTCGAATACGAACACAAAAATGAACACAAACTTTCCGCTAGTGCCCAAGTCTACCTCATATAGATGTGTTGATCTGTTGCTGAAGATAATGAATATACAAAATAATATATTTAATAGGCAAATAATTTAATGTGCAAACATGCAATATATCTTTTTATAACACACAATAATGAAAACACACAATAGGGATTTTTATTTCTTTTGGAGGAAATGAAAAAACAGCAAACAATATAAAAGTACTACAAGATGAAAGGGAGAGAAACCCTTTGAATCTACAACTCTATGAAGTAAATAGCCATTTTTGTGATAGTTTGTACTGGATGCATTCATATGTAAGACTTAATGTAATACAGAACATAAAACAGTTGCTGAATAAAGTGCCTTAAAAGGATACACAAACTTTCAAGCATTTAAATCTCAGACAATTTTAAACTTAGGCAACACCGCTACCAATATTTCATCCACAAGAGTAAGTATTCAATGTAAGTCCTCAAAAGATTGTCTTTTTTCTAAGGAAATTGTTAAGGCATTGAAGACCTGCAGTTAAGAAGACAAACAGCCACCTGCTAGATATGCAGTGCCTCTTGGTACTCTGTTACATCAGCCACATCTACGGAATTTTGAAGTGTATATCAAGAAGTCGAAGTAATACAGCAGCATCCTGAGAAGACCTAACTGTGAGCAGGATATAACCGGGAGTGTTGGTAGCACTTCTCACAGCGTAGCCAATGCAGCTCCTGCTGTGGTGTCCTATACATCTTTGATTTGTTAGCGATAGGTGGGGTTGATTTAGGAGCTAATGTGTTGGTTGACGTAAAGGAGTGGATTTATATAAACTAATTTTGCAGTATCACCAGATTCAGTGGACAAGCCTATGAAAACAGTTGAGTCTGATCGGGATAAGGCAAAAGCATAGCTTCCATGTACTTTTGGTTACTGGTTGCAGGATTTGTATGCTAGTGTATCGTGTCAGTGTGTAGCTGTGAGATTTTTTTGCTTATTTGTCTCTGTTGTGGGGCTTACAAAGTGTATGGTAATCAGTGCTGGCTAAAGCAATTTCGTCATAAGCGGGATGGTGTATCAGGTTTACATTGGGCTTTGGTTTTTGATGATGCCGCAGAGGCCAACGTCCTTTTAGTCTGTGGTAGCCCTTCGCGCACTTTGAGGCTTCCTGGGAGTAGGAAGGTATTTGTTGGCTTCTCATCTTCAGTGAGAGCCATTGTAGGTAGTATGGATCATGCGAGTTTAGGCATAAGTGCTCTTATTGTGGAGGAGCCCATCAAGCAGCACAATTTTTAAAGAACTCTAGGGCAACCAGTTCAAATCCAGGAAATAAGGATTCTAGGGCAGAACACTTGTGAACATCCACTAAATGCAGGGGTGGCTAAGCATGTATTCCACTTAAAGGAATACATGCATTATTGAGCATGGTTTTAGGTTTGGTTTTTGGATTCCATTCAAACTGCAAGGAGTCATGGTGGATAATTTGTAATCAGAAGCTGGAGTTAGTCATATATAATGGGATTAAGGCAGTATCTGCCGGAGCTTCTGTTGGAGCAATTGCGTGTTTCCCTTTAGGCCTGGTTCCTAAGAAGAAGCCAGGGTCCTATAGGTTGAATCACTATTTATCCATCCCAGCAGGTGCATCTGTGAGTGAGGGTATTGACAGGGAGAAGAGTAAGGTTTATTAATGTGTCATTTGAGAAGGCAGGTGGTTTTATCTTCACTGTTACATTATTTGGACAATTTTTTATTTGTTGCCCTGCAGGGTCACAGGTTTGCCATAAAGCAGGGGCTTTGAAATTAGGTGTCCCGTTAGCTGCTGAAAAAACTGAAGGACTTGTAGAGGTTCTCTCCTTTTTAGGGATAGAAATTGATACCCATGCCATGGTACTTCAGTTGCCAAGGGGAAAGTTGGAAAAATTGGTGTAATTGATAGACAGGTCTTTGATGGCTAAGGAGATTACCCTTCGTCAAATTCTGTCTTTGTTAGGTCATTTGGTTCTTGCATGTAAGGTAATGATGATGGGCAGAGCGTTGGCAACAGTGGAGCTTTCATTGTTGCACCATTTTATTAGAATGGCAAAAGTGAAGAAGGATGAGCTGAGGGTTTGGCAAGGTTTTTTGAAATGAATAAAATGGCAAATCATGTTGGCAGGATACAGATGTGGCAAATGGTCAGGTGAAGCTTTACATGTAGCAGGAGCATTTGGGGTTTATGTTCTGGTAAGAGGTCTGGTTTTCCAATGGGTGGGTTAAGAATTTGATATTGTTGGAATTTTATTCTATAGGCTTTGAAATTGTGGAGAGTGGAATTAAAAAATCTAGAGTGTTTGGTTGGATGGACAATATTAGCTTGGTGCACGTTATTAATATAAGTACATGCTCATCTCCTTTTGTTGAGTTTGAGATTTACCGTTTGGGTTACAGCAAGTTATATGCCTGGTTCCAGGAATCTTAATGTTGATGCTTCCAGATGGTCAAGTTTCACCACTTGGCTCCTATGGCAGTTGAATCGGGCAATCATTTTCCAGGAATTGTTTTTGGAACATTGTTTTGTAGGCCCGAGGAAGTTTCTGGGGTCGCCTTGTCGTCGGGGCATGGGGCATTCGGGGTCTTCAGTGGATTTGATTGCTTCCAGTAGTCATGACGCTATGTTTGGGGTTTTTATCAGCTATGATTATCATGGTCCGTGCAGGCAGGAATGACTTGAGATCCAGCAGGACAGTTCAGAGGATGTTTTCCTTGCCAGCCTGGTTTTATGCAGCTGTAAGAAGAATGGGTAATGTTGGTGTTAGGTAAATGCTTGCAGCACAAGCTGTGGCTGGAATGTCTTATATATTTGTGTCAAACTATGTTTTGGAGGCTGGTGAGTTTTTATCATGTTAATAAAGTTGTGGTCAATTCACCTTCACACTGTTGGGTCATTATCTTGGGAAGACGGTATTGGGGTTACTTTGTTTTTTATTGTATTCCTCTGGCATTTGGGGCAAGGTCAGTGAAGAAATATTAACACAACCAATTATGTTATTTAAAAATATGAAAAGAACCAAAAAAATCTTAATAGTTTTCTCGTCTTTTGACAAAGAATGTGCTTTCATATAAATGCATTTTGTTGAACACATTATATATATACAGTGCAGACAATAGAAGCCTTGGTTTTATTACATTCCATGAGAGGAAACAGAAAATTATTAAATGCAACAGCCAAACAGAGGATGTCAAAGGATCCTAGTATTTAGTTCATATCATGGTGCTCTGGAATTTGCATTTTAAATGTAAAAATATGTTCTTAAAGAAATGTCAAACACCTCATGCTATGGTTTGATTCAGGTCGTATTAGGTGTCTGAATGGTAGCATTTACAATCATTTTTTGTATAAAAGATTCACTTTTATCAGTGTTTATTCCAGTTAATTCACATATAACTAAAACTCAATTGAATATTATTTTATCAAAACATAATGTAAATAGTGAAATAATACTCTGAGCAGTAGCATCAAGTGTCTGATGGTTTATTTTAAGAATTTAATTGTCAAGTTATTTTGTGAATTATAATATATATATATATATATATATATATATATATATATATATATATATATATATATATATATATATATATATATATATATATATAATACTGTACATACCAGGAATATGTCTTAAAGTGCTTAACTAGAGACTCTTGAAATTTAATTGGTCCTTGCAAAATATTGTTTATTATAGTATCTCACTAATGATGGAAACCAAATAAGTCTAATGAATCTTCACAAAACCCTTATTTAAGGAGGTAAAGGGATTCTGTGGGAACAGGGTTGTTTTCCCCAATTAGACTTAAATATATTTGGAATCAGTTCATCTGTGCTCAAACATAAATTTCAAATATGATTGCACATAACTAAGCAACCAATATTTTTTTTGTTGTTGTTGAAGCCCAAGGTACTCGTGCTTCCCACCATCGGTAGACTGGTGATTCAAGTGATCAGGCCACAGTGGACTTTCCACTAGGAGATATGACATCCCTTCCTTAGCTCCCTGGCCAAAAGGGTGGAAGCCAAAAATAGGCACTGACCACCAGAGACTAGGTCCTACTGTGGCATTTTTAAGTCTGGGGAAAAATTAGGTTCATTCCATGTTAAAACCACGAATGCACTAAAACAACTGAAATCATGACAGTGACACTTGTGATTGGTGCCCTATAAATAAAAAAGCATGTTGAGGGGTCCAGGTGCATATTAGTGCTCTTACCAACTTAAGCATTGCTGTGAATAGTGCCTCTGAAATATGTATGTGGGACCAAACTGTGGGACTCCAAACTGTACCCTAGGCTTCATACACCTGCTAGGACAAACTTTTCTCTCACAGGTACGTCACCAAAAAGGATGATAAACGTATTATTAGGATCAATGAAAAGCTTGTATCCTAAGACTGGGCTCTAACTTACCTACTTCAGCCCTTGGTCCAGCAACCATCTACTATTTTTATGGAAGACAATGCAGAGTAAGTTCTATCAAATAAAAGATGAAGAATCAGGCATGAGCTGGCAGAGATTCACTCCATGTCTAATGTTAATGAAAGGAAATCCCAATGCGTCGCTTGTCTGAAATTTCAAAATTTATTAGCATGTTATATTATGTAATTATATGCTAACGTTTGTCTTCCTGCATCAGCACCAAGAGGTCAAGATGGCCAGGGGACTTTCACCATTTGTTCTGCATATTCTAATAAACAACCAAAATGAACTGTTTGACCATTACTGTTGATTAAGCAATATACAATGTGAGCGCGTTCCCATGCAGCATGCCCCAACTGGATTAAAATGTATAGTCTCTCCCGCAAGTATTCATTTTGATGCACACAGTGACAATCCTTTGCATTTTATTAGCAAAATCACCTAAATGAGTCCCAGAAGGACAGCCATTTGCTTTTCAGCAGCTGGAAGCGCACACGCTCTGATATTCTCTCAAGTGAAATGTTTTTATTTACATTTGAATTTACATCGAGCTTAGTCACTTCTTTTTTTTTTTTTTTATATTGCATTATGCAAAAAAAGGAAACACATGACAACCACAGGGATAAGCTCGTTAATAAATACTAACTTCCAGAGATACCAGTAACATTTTAACAATTTTATTTTAAACATTACAAAATGTTCAATCCGCAAAGGAAATTCACACAGACTAAGCCTTGTCAGACAATGGGGATCCCCATGCTCTGCACTTAATGGGACAACACAAAGGCCTCTTTTCTTAATTAATAAGAAGAAATTGCCTCAATAACAGTGAAAGAAAGGAATAGGAACTTTCTGCAGAGCTCCTCACCCCCTTCGCCTTTCATGCCCTAGCACCCCGGCACATGGCGGGATAATGAAAACCCAAAGACCAAAAGCAGTCATTTGCTGACAACCACGACAGAAAGAGTAGTAGATACCTAGAATGCAAGACAAACACTGTAAAAAAAAATCAAGAAAGCCTGGGACGCACATAAAGTTATTCAAAAGGTGGAAACTCATTTCACATGTTACTCTCCACATGTGCTGATTCTTGCTAGGAAGAAGTTGGTAATCAGGATTTTAGAGGGACTAAACCATGGTTATTTAGACTGCTGTAATCCAGTAATAGCCATAATCGCGTACCTAAAATCTGGGCTGAATAAGAGAACGACGCTTGGGGAAATCATTCAGGAGAAGCTAGCAGGTGACAGCAGCTACTTGCTAAAATGTCTTATTTCTATTTTTTTTTTCTCTTTGCATATGATTGAGATTCCGCCAAGCTGGGAAAAAAAAAAACCTAACTGTAATGGATGGATTTTTTTCCAGATGAGCTGGCTGTACAGCTTTTGGCCATGGGAAATATCCACACATTCGCCAGACTTCACATCTATAATTCATGTCTACTATAAAAGGCATATATATAGTTTTATTGCTCAATTTTTTATCACACGAGGGGCTTACTGTTTCATTCTTGTAGTCGTGCGTTTTCGAGTCTAGATATCTAATTGACTATAAACACCAAAAGCACCAATTAGAATTCACCTTTGTTTTAAAAAGTCTGGGTTTTTTTTTCTTCTCCACTCATTACCTGCCTCGTTTAAAATGCAGTCAGAACAGTCAAATCTTACAACACTTACACGCATATCTGGACCTTTCTCAAAGAGCTCAAATCCATTTATATCAAGGCACTACTGACCTTTTAAGCTGTGAGTGTCATGGTGGTGTTCACTAACAGGGTTAAAGGTGTAATTGGAAATGTCTCCATATATTTAGAATTTAATTTCCTTCTCACCAAAGATGTCATTGGATTTCTTTACACCTATTTGAAAGTTTCAGCATGAGCATGAGCTGGAAGTATGTTTCCAACTCTGTACATTATGCAAAAATAAATAAATAAATAAATAAAAATATATATATATATGACGAATACACACACACACATGCTTCTGGATACAAGAAGAATTAGAAACGAACCCTTTCCTTGTGCAAGTTGAACTGTGTTGACAGGTTAGGAGGCATGTCCGCCCTTGGTACCAAGAGGGAAGGCGGGTAACTCAAGTCTTGGGGGCTTTAATACGTAAAACATAGTTTTTAGGCAGCGGAGGTAACATCAACAGCTGAGATGGACTTCTTCAAAGAGGGTAGAATGTAGAAGATATCTAGAAAACAAAGAAATTGTCCAAGCTCACATATCCATATAGCCCATTGTTAACAGTGAAGTGGAAAGGAGGTATCACATTTGTCTCACGTCTACCCTATTTATTCACCAGCATGTATGTTGTTGGGGTAACTATGAATGTTCCTTTAAGGCAATTTATTTTGTGTGATATGTCACATGCTAGGCTTAAAAACGCAAAACAACTTGTGTAACAAATTGAATGTAATAATTTATATAGCTAGAATTTGGGACAGGATGTTTAACCGGACAGAGATTGAAAATTATTTATTAAAAATCCTTTCCAATCTGAAGCTAGATTTTCAGCAATCAGACATTTTATTTCTGCTTGCCTGCTCCACATTTCAGTCTGATGAATTGATTTTGGATTGCGGTGTACATGTGTACTAACAGACAGCAACCTTTCATCGTTTCCAAAGACATCCACTCTGACACAAGACTTAAGTCTCCCATGAAGTTTTGCTTAAATTGTGACTTTATTTTAAAAGGTTTTTAAAAGGTTTTGGGTAGGTATCCAAACTTCTATAGACGGCTCTAAGAAATTAATTAAGTGATGCTAAAAGCTGTGACAAATAATAGTGGGGAAAAAAGGTGTAAATTAAACACTTATTGTAAATGGATGATTCACTCCAAGATACCAAGCAGCAGCAGTGAACATGAAAAGTGCCTACCTACGTGTGCGTGTGAAACTAGCAGGCTGTGTGTCAGCTCTGTAAGCATGTACATCTCTGTATCAATTGTTGGTTTCACCAGAACTGTATAAAAAGTCACCATTCAACATATCCAGCGTTGTGAGGCACCAATTTCTGGATTTGTGTATGAAGCTCTCATCTTAATGCTAGCAACATATTCTGGCCTAAGCTGACTAGTCCTAGTGCGTCAGTTCCAGGGGGCGGTAGTCTGGGGACAGATCCCCTTCTTGAACTACGCTGCTACACAAAGGGTTGGTTACAAGAGCGACTTCTGATCTCCAGACCTGGAAACTTTATGGCTCCGGAGCCCTCCCTTGAGGGATGCAGGAAGGAAGTCTAGCTGACGTTGGTGGGTGGCCCCTCTGACTATGCAGGAATGCCCGGTTTAAGGGGGAAACTGGCAGGGAGTGGGGTGTATCACAACGCCGCTCCCACGACTCGCTACCAGCCCATAGAAGCCGTGACCTGAACTCTAGGGAGTTCCCAGGTATTCTGATGTCCACAATGGTTCATGTACACTACTGCGGCTGTAGCAAGCCAGCTAAGCTTCCCTGGGCTGCATTACATGGAGCTTCACATCTTTAAAACATGGACCACAGTGATGACAGAGGCTGTGGAGGGGGCAGCCAGGGGCACTACCCTGGGTCAGGCCTAAGGCAGTGCCAAAGATAAATACATCCCTACATAACATGTATGACCATGTAATAAACTTTGGAATACCTGCACATGTGAGTAGGATTTAAACAAGGATGAACACACTCTTTTTTCACAACTACTATCAAATTGTATTAACAATGTCATAACTTTCATGGGTTTACCTGGAGAGGGGTTTGGCCTGAAACCCTGCATTTCCCAGTTTCTTTGTCCCTGGGGAGGGAAGAAGTGTGTGGTTAAACCCACTCAACATCCATGTTCTTTTTACTCCTCACCCACTTTGCTCTGCTCCCTAACAAGTTCCATTCACTAAAGGCAGTCTGGAGTTAGCCCTGGCCTTACCTGTGGCTAGCCCCACTCCACCCAGAAGAAGATGAGTTCCAGGTAGCCTACCTTGGAAGATTCCCAGCCATGTTCACTGATTCCCCCACCTATTAAAATTGCTTGCCATTAAATGTTTTAGTGCTTTGGCTACACTATTGTTTGACAGTAGCCAATATTCTAGCTTGCTGGAATTCATTATTACAGCAAAGTTGAATATGCTTTAATACGTCAAATTCAAACAATGTTACTGCAAATGTAAATACATATAGAAAAGTATTTTTCATGTTGCTATTACTAAATTTAGAATTGAGAAGATATGCATTTACGCTTCATTTTCACACCTCATCTTTGCGGGAGTTTTGACATGAAAATTATCTTAAGGATTCAGGTTTTAACCTTTATATGTATCTTAGATAGTGTTTTGTTGTAGTGTGTTATTTTTTATTTTTATATATTACTTTATTTGAGACATGCAATGAATGACACTTTCTGTTCTATAGGTTTAGTTACAAAACCCAGGTGTTTAGAACCTAAACAACATACAAAAATCACTTAGAACTTTGCTTACAGCTGGATTCATCAAACTTCTTGGTAAATTGAACATTTGCCTAGCTATTCTGGTCTTTTTGAAGTTAAATACCTTTTGCTTGAACTGGTATTCCACCTTTTTATGAAAGCAGATGTGTCAAACCCTTAGGGGGGTACAAACAGATCATACCTTTTGGACATCCCAGGTTGGGTATGGATGAAGCAAGATGATGTAATTTGAGTCAAGATCCTGGGCTGTTTGCGGATTTTGGAGTTGCATATCCCTGAATTAGAGGACGCATTATCTTTAGATTATAACTCTAAATCCAAACTGCATTTTGAAAAAGCCTATTGTTTTGTGAATATTTGGAGTGTCAATATTATTTATTTAATTGATATTATTTATGTTATACATTCTATCCTTTTTATGTAAAAATCAATAAAACTAAAGCAAGATTAATTTGTTTCAAAGGTTATCATTTGTCTCGTATTCCTCATAAATAAATGTTCTTAATATAACAACCAGAAACATAACAAAAAAAATCTATGGCACATATGCAGCCTCAGAGGTTATATAATTACTCAGCTCCAATAATGTACATAGCACTGGTAACTTCTAAAGAATCCATTTAGGCTTTCTGCATGACATATGGATTTTCTTTTTAATTGTGCCACTAGATGTTTTTATGGTTCTTGTATGATCTCTGGGTAAAATGTATGTGTTCGTTTTCTTCTCCTCTTTATACCTATTACAACAAAATATTTTTTTGTTTGTTTGTCACGCTACCGGCAGGGAGATCCGCTGGGTCCCCCGGCCGGCAACAGCAACCGCCGCGAGGTAGGGGGAGACCCCCCGCTTCGGTCCGGCAGCCGCAGCTGCCGCGAAGAAGAGGGAGACCCCCCGCTTCTGAACGGCAGCAGCAGCCGCCGCGAGGTGGGGAAGACCCCCTGCTCCCGCACGGCAACCTCGGTCCCCGCGCAGAAGGGGGAGACCCCCCGCTTCTGCAAAGCAGACGCGGCCGCCGCGGAGAAGGGGGAGACCCCCCGCTTCTGCAGGGCAGGCGCAGCCGCCGCGGAGAAGAGGGAGACCCCCCGCTTCTGCACAGCGGAGACAGCCGCTGCAGATTGAAGGGGAACTTACCTCTTCCACGTCGCGTTCCCAGCAGCTTCAGCCAGAGCACAGGTCCAGCTCTGGTGTCCGGACGCGTTCTTCTTCACGCCACCTAGTGGCGCCTGAGGAAACTACATCTACTTATATAGGAAGATTACGCAATCGCCAACCACAAGATGGCCGCGCAGGAAGTGACGTAACGGCACTTTGAAATTTTGGCGGGAAATCGCCAATTAGTGCCTAAACTTCCTGTGCCTACTTAAGAGACTTCAGAACACTAAGACCTTGCCTTCTGATGGTCGTCTATGCCCTGTGCTAGCACCCAGATAGCGTTTTCCTGCTTGATTCCTGTATTTGACCTCGGCTTGTTTTTGACTATTCTGATCTCTGGTATCCTGACCTCTGCTTGCTCCTCGTTTATCCTGCTCTCCGGTATCCTGACCTCGGCTTGCTCCTCGTTTATCCTGCTCTCCGGTATCCTGACCTCGGCTCTCTGGACCATCCCTGCAGTCCTACCTGACTACGGAGTCTCCTCTGTACGCTGTGCCGTGACATTGTTTTTCTTTTTATACTGGGTGTGTGCCATAAATATTAGGATAGTTTACTATTCCTGGCATGTATTCTTAAAAAAATAAATAAATAAAATTAAATAAATAAAATATTAAATAAAAAAATAATATAAATAAAATAAATAAGTTAATTTAATAAAATATTTATTTATTGATAAAATAAATAATATAAAATAAATAAATAAATAAATAATAAAATAAATACAAATGAATAAAAGCACTTACTTTAGGCAGAAGTTGCAGCTGTGTAGCTACAGCTGCCCATCTCCTCCACGGTCCAACAGTTGGTTGGCTGTTTGCTGCACATGTGCACAGGAGCCTGAGTGAACCCCTGCCCACAGTGTTCACCAAGCCATTTTTTGTGTTCAATTACCCAACATATTTTATTAAAATTTTACTTGTGCGTCACATATTGCATTATCAGGTACATTTTCTCATCTCTGGGCCTTGTTGAAAGTTAAAATCTATATAATAATTAGTAAGTGGCACCATATGCACCCCTGGGAATTTGTGATGGTAGGCTTCACTGAGCGCTCCCTCTTCTGGGGGAATAGCTTCATGAAAGCCAGGAAACCAGCCACCGCCCCCAGTCCATTGTTAGGTATTAGCATTTGAGATCTGTTGATTGTTTACAGCACTGGCTGATCACACATATTGTGATCAGGAATGCAGAGCTTTTCTTTGTCAATATAATGAAGTCTTTGGTTTTACCACAGTGTAAACCTTTTTTCATTGACAGCAGTAATAGGCACACTCTCTAGCTCTCAAAGTTGTAGTCATAGCATTATATTAATTTAAGGAGGCTTTGCATTACTGAGAGGGTTGTAGATAAGTGGCGCAGCCTCTCCACAGATGTGGTGGTGGCTAATAGAGGGAAGGAATTTAAACATGCATTGTATAGGCATATAGGTTTAATACAAGACAAGACTAAGGACTGATTAAGGTCTCAGTCTTTGCAGCAAGAATAATGTGCAGACTAGATGGGGTGAATGGTTCTACTTTTCTATGTTTCATTAAAAGGCACCTTCATTATTGTACAGGGCTCCTAAAGAAAACAAAGACCAATTATTTTCTTCCATTGTCGCTATTTCATGTCTTCCTTATAATTAAACGTATAGAACCAATTGTAAATCGATCATCTCATTAACACTTCCGTTACTGGACTAAAATGTCACATGACAATAGTTTCACCTTGCAGCAGCTCTAAAAGTTACTCCTTCTTTTACATGTCTGCCTTGCTAGATAAATCAAGTGTGCTAGAATTTCTTAAATGTAGAGCTATAGCTCTACGTGGCTTTAGGTTTAAGTAAAAGAACAATTTCCATGCCATCTTCCAAATGATTTCTGTCTCTATTGCTTGCATGTCTTTTTTTTTTATTGAACAACTTAAGTCCAATAGGTTTCTCCATAATTCCATTATTATTCAGCTGACAGAGGTTTAGACGTGTTTAGAGCATTAATGTCAAGCTCCAGGCCCCAAGGGCCAGAACCAGGCCATATTTTCTCGATATCCCAGGACCATACATGAGAACTTTCTGGATTTGACCAATAGTCTCTGGGTGAAGCACTGCTTACCAGGGTCTCTGCATCATTCTTATCTTTCTCCAGGGCAAGGGACAACATTTATCCATACCCAATATCCCTCCCACTTCCAATAAATTAGATGGTAGCCCCTCCCTTGTCTAAAGCTAGCCACACCAGATATAGCAGATTTGGAAGTATACGGCACTAATTATTTTAATTAGTTTGCTAAATCAGGAGCCTTTCCGGTAAAATAACCACTGTGGTCTATGGTCAATGTTATTCAATCTGCCTTATATCCCAGTTTCATTTAATAAGTACCCCTATTGCTAGGCTGGAAACCCACAGGAGCCAAGTAGCCATGGCTCCTAAAAAGTAATGTTATTGCCTTAATTTTGAGCCACTTCCTGGTTCCTTTTCCTAAATAGCTCTTAAGTGCCATGGATATTTATCCAGCTCTGCTCTTTTGTAGCTGGTTCCTAATAATGCCATTCATGTGTGAAAAACAGCATAAATTGAAATGACCCCTGATCAGAGGTACCAAAAAACTGGCTCTAGATATATACAGAGCAGGTAGGTTATAGTCGGTGACAAAATAAGAATACAAATAAAGTGTACGGTTTTTTCAACCAATTGCTAACATTGTCAAATCAGTTTGCATGTTTTACACAGATAAAATAATGTAAAAATTTTAAATTGGAGCCACCCTTAAATATAATTTAGTAGTAAAAGATATTACAGCAATGTTTGCCAAATTCTCATACAGATAGCATCATGTAATATTTCATAAACACAAGTGACCCTGCTATATTTATAATTAGAATAATGCAGAATTTACTAGATTTCAATATATGACAAAATTAAATAATATTTCAGGCGATCGCATGTAATATTTATTTTGATTAAATAAACCAATTTACATTGAAATGTAAAACTGGCTACAGCTTGTAAATTGATTATCTGCTATTTAGAAACAAATGCAGCACATTATTATACTAAAGACAAGCCATTTTCATTCTTTATATGTCTGTTTAAATATTAGTGTAGTCTAATTGTATTTTTCATGTAAGTGACTGTAATTTAATGGTTTTAAGGGCTCACACGGGGAACGAGGAACTTTTAGAAAAAGGCTGGTAGACCCTATAAGTGCTTACGGACACAACTGAGGGGAGTTGTGGCTGCTTACTTAAGTGAGGAGACATGCATAATTGCCAACATTTGAAAAAAGTTTCATGGGACACTTTGCAGCGCAGCTTGAACATTTTAGTGGTTACAGCGTAACTCCCATCATTATATAGAAAGCCAGACAATGGTACAGCATAACTCCCATCATTAAATAGTAATCAAGACACTGAGGGTGGTACATCATATCTCCTATCACTACATCCTGAGCCTGAGTGGGGTACAGTATAACTCCCAATATTTACTGAGCCTGGCAGTGGTACACCACAACTCCCATCATTACATAGTGGTCCAGACACAACCTGGCTATACTGCATAACTTCCATCATTACATAATAAGCCAGACACTGAGGGTGGTACAGAATAACTCCCATAATTTTATATATATGGAGCCTGGCAGTGGTGCAGTATAACTCCCATTAATATATACTGAGTATGACTTTAGCTTTTATTGTGTGTTCTGTGCATTTATATAATGCATGCATAGGTTGTATATTTGAAGATCTGTTAAAAGTGTCACATCTTGGCCAAATATTCACCCATTAGTAAACATATTTAGAATCTAAAAGGTGTCTTCTGGTTCGAAACCTCAGTGAACTGGTAATTTGTTATCTGGAGTGTACTCAACGTTCCCCATATACAAAAAAGCTGGTAATTTCAAAACAAATGAATTATTTAGCGTAAACGCTTTTGTTAATTTTAAAACCGTTATTTTTTTTGAATGGTAAAAAATGTACATGTGCAAGAACAATGTACTAATATTAGATTCCTTTATACTTAAAGATACAGAGGAATCTACATGGAAACAGGATTTTTTTTTTCCAGATAAACACTTTAAAACTAACATCCAAATAAACATTATAAAGGAACAAGCCTTGCATCTTCTAATTTTATTCTTATTTAGAAATCAGATTTCCATATACACTTTCACCAGTAAATAAAGTAAATTTAATTTAAAAGCTATTGGTTAACAGCTATTCTTGGTAGCAAACCCCCGACTAATTTTCAGACCAATGCAATCTACTATGCTAGCATATATTTATTTTCTGAAGAAATATTATAACATCAGTGATTATTTTTTTTAATTTGGATAACAGCTATTCTCATTAATGGATCCCATGCTGCTTCTGAGACCCATGTAATAACCAATTATAGGCACATTTTGTTAAAGAAATATATACCAGATATAAAAATTATATTTTATGAAATTAATTAAATATGGCAACTATTGCGTATATTCTGAGAACCTGTTCTATATTAACTCACTGCATTGCAGCATTCTCTCTGAGCACCTAATTAGCCTCTTAGGAAAGCCATGTGTAGGATATTTTCTGCATTATTTGTTGCTGTGCTATACACATTTACAATGTCTACTAATTCCCAAACTAGCTGATGCATCATTCGATCACTTTACTGTCCTGGGCCTAAAACTAACTTCTTACTTGTCTACACTACCCACCCAAATAGATCTAAGACTTCGTGTTTTTATACGCAAGTGTTATACCCCAACGGAATGCTAATTTTTAGTCTGACATTTACCCTTTTTTTCATCCGTAATTTTTTTTTATATTTCTAAAGACAACTTCTGTTGTCTACAATAAGTTATTTTATTTTTACAGGGGGTTTGTTCAACAATTCAGAATTCTACCCTTGAAATATGTTTGTTAGTAAAAAATGTATCTGGAAAAAATTTAATTGTGTTTTACAGACTTGAAATGCGAATAAAAGAACGGATAAAGGTGTGCTATCCTTTTTGTGTCAACATGCTCTATGCCCCTAAATGCGTGGTGTTTTTTTTATGATGCAAAACATGGACAGAGAAAAATAATTTAATTAGCACTCAAAATTCACATAAATAAATGGCATGTTAAAATACACAGTTATTGGCAATAATTGAAACATTAAGACATCAGAAATTATTAAATTATAACATGATTGTCTGAGTGCTAATTAAAGTGATTTTTGTATATTTTAGATACTCTCTGCCCTGATCACCTTGCTTGCAAAGAATGTTTGTATGGTCATCTGTTAATTATTGTCATTTTGTTTTGATCCTGTGCATTTTGTTGTTTTCAATACCTTTTCTACATTTTTAACTTTAAGTGTAAATTATTTTTTCAACATAACCAAAAGGGCATTTGTTTTTTTAGTTTATATTTTATTGAATACTGGGAGCTTATATTAAGTTATTATTCGTTTTGGTTTGCAAAAGTTTACTCAGTAAGTGTTTGATATATTTGCTCAAGATTTTTTATATTTATCTTCTGGCATGAAATGACTAATTCATATAGTTTCCTGTATTATACTACAGCAAGAGCCACAGATCTAATGACTGTAAATCTTTTCTTTGAGTCCATAATAAATAAACATAGTAAATATAATAGTTCCTCTTACATAATTTTATATATTTTAAATGAGGATTTATTTTGAAAAGGTAAAGTAGCGTAAAGAATAGCGTGTAACAACTACACGTGCAAGAAAACTTTATGTGCGGGTTATGTTATTTTTAAAAAAATGCACACCAACTCTCTAACTGTCCTAGAATAACAAAACAATGCATCACATTCATACATGGGATCATTAAACGTTTGACTGTAAGTATCGAAGTAAAACACCAAATTATGAGGATTACACAGCCTGGACCTGATTCCTTCATATTCTACTATCATTTAATGATTGCACTCCTTTAATATGTCCATATCTCATTGACCTATTAAAGGTAAACTCATTACTTGAATACAGGTGTCTTAATTCAGGGTATCTTTAGTTCCTGGTAATTTATGGCCAGATGAGAACTGACAAAGGGAACCAATGGCACATGGGCTGCTTTAAATTAATAAATGTAGGCCAATGTTAAACTTGATGTTCCACATATAGTTACCAGGTTGTCTGCAGTCTGCAGGGCCTCCAGGTGGGTGTGGTAATATTGTCAATGGCTTACTACATTGCCATTTTGGGCCCAAACAGGTAGTCAGTGATACCTTTGCCCCCAAACAGCATTACACTAAATGTGTCAGTGACATCCGTCGCTCTAACTTTAAAGAAGCAGCTGAACACCACAACAGTATAATTCCTATCATTATATAGTGATCCCGACACTGAGGGAGTGCAGTGTATCTCTTATCACTATAGCAAGATATAACAGTTGGTGGTGCGGCATATCTCCCATCACTATATATTGTATCAGACATTGGTGGTCAGACACTGACAGCTGTACAACATAACTCACAATATGATATCAGTATATTCATATCATTTTTTAATTTTATGTGCTGGGCCATTAGTTGAAGCTTTCCTAGTTTTTACACCATGGTACTGTATTGTGTCCAATAATGTACATCATTAAGGGCCAGTTTAAGTATATAAAATGACCAGCTAGAATGAACTATGAAAGATTGGCCCATCAGATTGCACAATTAAGGATATTAACATTGGTTCATCACAGGTCATCAAATTACATTTTATGGTGTTAATAAAGTTAGAATAAAAAAACAAACTGAAAACTACCAAAGTTCAAGTGAAAAATGCACATTAGTGTTCATGGTTGCACACCTAAGGCCAGCCACGGCATCACAGGACTTGCTGCAGTACCCAAATTGCACTCAAAGGACCTGCCCAGCACCCACAATTCACACACAGGACTTGCTCAGCACCCAGCTTGCACATATAGGACATGCCGCAACACCTTGTTTGCACTTGAAGGATTCCACCATTCTTTCTCCTCCTCCTCATTATCTTTCAACTGTATGTTTTTCTTTATTTTAATATTCTTACAACCCCCCTTTCTCATTATCTACCCCACTTTCTTATTATCTACCTCTCCCCATTTCTCACTATCTACCCCACCCCCATCCTCCCCCTTTCTTATTCACTTACCGTGCTGAAGACCTGCGGTGGGAGAGCGCGAGAACTCCGTCTAGCTGCTCTGCCACAGTGTGCTCGGCTTCACTGCTGAATGCCGGGAAGCGGGAAATGACGTCAGGTGGGTGGCAGCAAAGGGCGGAGGAGTAACAATAGCTTACCTGCTCCTCTTTTTATAGGTTTTCCGTTTCTGTAAATGTGGTTTGGGTAAGACTAGTCAGTGCACATTAAGTGTGTTGTCCACAAAAAAAGAAAAAGCCTGAATATAAGACTACCCTATTCATGCAAACTATTTTTTCATATTTAATAAAAGCTATGATTGAGAAAAATATGTTTTGTTTTTATTTCCTTTTATTTCCCAACCTGCCCCCCCAGTTATACATATCTGCCCCCAGGCTTGCCACTCCGCCCCAGAAATGCCTTATACCCCCTATGTGCCACTCTGCCCATGATATGCCTTTTAACCCTCTATATGCCACTCTGCCTCCAGAAATGCGTTATACCCTCCTATATGCCACTGTGCTCCATGATATGCCTTTTAAACCCCTATATGCCACTCTGCCCCATGATATGCCTTATAGCCCTATGTAGGGGGTTAAAAGGCATATCATGGGGCAGAGTGGCTTATAGGGGGTTAAAAGGCATTTCTGGAGGCATATTGTAACGTTCCACCCTTTGCAGTCTGGAATTCTCTTCACTCTGTGCTGCTCATTTTCCATGACCTTGCCACTTGCCACTCTGAATCACTCAGACTTGATTATCATGCCCAGCTGCACCTTATTACCTGACCATGCCTGCCTTTATAAACCTGCCCAACTCTTCAGTCTGGGACTTGACATTACCGGTATAGGACCACCTGGAACCTGGGCATGATAGGAGTGTGATTGCAGCCTCCCTATGCCATGCTACTCCCCCTTACACATCCATGCTATCACACACACACTCATTCACAAACATTTAAATACTCATTAATTCCCTTAATCACACATACTTGCTCATAAACCCTCTCCCACCCTTACCTGAACTGCAGATCTCTCATTCGCTGACTTCTGCAGGGCCTCTGCAACCTTTTCTTTTTCTTGTGAAGGAGGAAAGCAGAGGCACGTGACGTGCATTCACGTGACTCTGCTGGGTTTCTGTTCTCCTGGACAGTACAAGAGACGCTGCTCGCACACTGTGCGACCAAAGCACCGGTAAGTAGCCTGGCCCTATTTGAGGTCTGATTAGAAGACGACCTGGATTATATGGCGAAGGGTATTTTTCAGAGCATGTGCTCTGAAAAAAAACTTGTCTTATAATCAAGCAAATACGGTACTTTTTTACTGGTCAACATAACTGGACTTGGTGCCACATTGGTGGAATGTTGTCCAGCTCTGCCGTAGCTCCTATGACTGTGATAAAAAATTCCATTATAGCGAGTCCCTTCCATAAAATAAGCAAAAGAGTATTAAAGGGTAAACAGTTTAAGAGTTTCAGCTAGTTCATAAAGATCCTAAGTATATTTTACAGAAGCAGTTTCTAGCGACAGTTAACTAATAGAAAGCTTTTCCATGTGGTGAGTCCTTGCAACAGACACAAGGTGTTTAGAAGGAGACTCATGGAAAGGAGCCACTATGTGGAGCTACAGTACCCAGATTTTTCTGTTTCCCCTTTATTAACAAGCATAATTTACCAATCTCTACTTTATAGCAAGTGTTTTGGATTTTAAACGGTTGTATCTCGGAAACATGTTCTTGAACATGTACAATTAGTGCTATTATTACAAAAACATATATAGCTAGCAGAATGTTAAAATAACCCACTTTATGTATGAGATATAGAAATTATTATAGAAGTCATATAGAAGATTAGAATAGAGTGCCCATTATTGGGGCCTATGTAAAGCACCTGCATTTTCTTAGTTTTAGGGTAGTTTTAGAGTATTTGTATATAATGGTGTCTGCAAAGTAGTATTTAAATCCAGGGCCATAATGGGCATAAGAAGGCGGCCCTGGCACTTTAAGGCTAGCGGCCAGGTAAGGATGTAAGCGCTACCAATGGCTGGATGTGACAGCCACACTACAGAAACCGATCTGCCAATGGAGCGACGTTGGGCAGTAGCCCACTGGGCATTTGCCCCGAGCACAATACGGCCAGTCCAGGCCAATTTAAATCTCAATTTGAAGGTCAGGAGAATTGTAAAATCTTTTACAAATGAATGCCATTGACAGTAATATTATAATTCTGATATAATACATGAAATCATTCACACGTTAACAGGTCAGTCATGAGCAATGTTTCACGTAGTTGCTTTTATCATAGCTGCCTCCTGGCTCAGGTGTAGCAGAACATTGCATTCTCCTTTACAAGGTGGATTCATGATCAAACCCAGCAACGATCAGCTAGCTCCCTTGGTACGCCACGCTGTTTCTAATATGACATTCGTATGGGCCAGTACTTGGAAGTAATGGATGAAAGCATATCCGACGAGTAGCTTACATAGAGACGTCCTGCGAGGATGCAGATATTCCGTTTTTAACCCCTTAATGACAAATCCCGTACATGGACGGGCTCAAAATGCATTGTTTTCAATGGGTTTAGGGACCGCCCATTGTCCTTAATGGGTTAAGCAAAAGGGACAATCATGTAAAAAAAGTGATTGTTCCTTTCTTTTTCTGTTTCTCCAGTTCAAGCAAATTCTCTCTCCATCATCCTTTCTTTAAAAAAAAAACAATTCCTTCCTGTAATTATCTTCTCTTTTTTACACACCGTTCACAATAAATCTTTTGAGTCAATCAATTTGACAATATTAAAGTGAGATGGTCTGGCAAGGACCGTTAACATGTGTGTTATATGTGAGCTGCTGGCTTTATTTGATGGATTTTTAATATACGAGCGGATAACTAGCAGTGGCTAATTCTGTATGTGAGTCTGGCAGTGGAAATATTGGCATATTGGTGATAATGAGGGAAATGTGGGTGGCAAACTGTCAGCGTGCGTGGTAATGCATGCCTTGTTGTCTTGGCTCATGAGAACGTCATGCTATCCATTATAGTAAGTCCCAAGGTATATTCTGCGCAGGCATTTTTGTTGCCGTTCATTCAAATGATAGCCACTGAGCATTGAAGCACTTAAAATGTAACTTTTTGTATAGGATTACATTCCAACACAATGTGTAATAATAATAATGATATACAATAATAACAATAACATAATAATAATTCCTTTTAACTGTTTCACTGCTGGGCTGGTCACCTTGAAAGAGAACACTGAACAAAATGTGTGTAACTACAGGTGGATGCAGAATCTATACATGCGTAAGAAATTGGGAGTCCAGCCGCTTTACACATATGTGTCCTATATGGAAGGCATAGGCACTGCAGACTGTATGTCTGACAGTACGCTGCAAGCAGCATGTGCGTGTGGGTGCGACAGAACAAGGGACATCATGGATTTTCTACATGTCTTACGGAGCTGTGGAGCGATGAACACAGAACAGAACATTGGTCGAGTGCCATAAGGCTTGCAGCTCTGAGAGTATATTCATCCATGGAGGTGCGTGCATGCGAGAGAGGTTATGTGTAGGTGTTTTCTTTTTGTTAGTAAAAATGTGAAAGAATTGGTAGGAATCTGGCAGCGAGAGAATTAGCGGGCACGTTTTGTATTCCTTTATCCATAGGACATCAGGCCTTGTTTGGCAAATAAATAATATTTAGTTACTAAGGGTATTTGCATCCCTTTGGTTTTAACCGGCATATAATCTAGTCTAGCTGTGTTGTCTACAGCACTGCACTTAAGAAATATTTAGCTTATGTACAGTAATCTATTGAAATGGAACAAAGAAAACACTCACTAAACATTTCACCTTTTCAAAAATGTATTAAAATTAACAGCAGTTTTCAGTATTAGCCATTCCACTGCCATTAAACATTTAAATACTAAAAAGGGATTTAACAAAATACAGGAGGGTGGTTTTTTCAATGGAAGAGAACTGCTAGAACAAGAGGGTGTAGTGTAAAACTGGAGGGTTTCGATTTCATGTAAGGCAGTTTTACTTTACTTTGAGAGTGGTAGATAAACGGAAGAGCCTCCCATTTGAGGTGGTAGAGGCTAATACCGTAAGAAAATTTAAATTTGCATGGTATAAGCATAAAGCTATCCTTAATCTAAGATGAAGGACTGATTAAGAAAAAATGGGCAGACTAGATGGGCCAAATGAGTCTTTTCTGCAGTCAAATTCTATGTTTTTATATTTTAGTTTCCCATAATTCTAGATTGTATTGATTAATTATGTAGGTTTAAAGTTAAACATAGTGTGGCCACATTGCAAATTGTGTTAACCTGTTCAGGCAGCGTTATTTATGTCCAGTTCTTGAAGTCATGTGCTGGATTCTATATCTCAAGCAAAGCAGACCTGTCTCTTTTCACCTACAAATATAAATTTGTCTTCCGCAATCGTTAGTAATCAATACTTCTGCTACAGAACAAGACTCTGGTCTGAGGCAATGGGCACAGTGCTCAAGCAAGCAGAAACACGCACCGGCTGTTCTAATAAGAGAACAATTTACCTAATTGCATTTAGGATTTTCACACAACTATGTGTTTGCCACCATATCTTTGAAAGAAACAAACCACAACTTAAGTATATTTTATTTATATTCCTTTAATTTACATTCCACTATAGAGGACATACTTAAACCTGGGAGGCTCAGACTTTTACCAGGCAGTGGCTTTTACGTCCAATGGACATTCACCATTCATAGGCACTCTTTCTCAATTTGATCCATAGTGAAGAACTGCTTCCCTGGATTTCTGTGCAAGCTTTTTTTTTCTTTACATCCACTCACTTGCTGTCTATTCTCCTCCCACTCCCCTCCCATTCCCCACCCACTTCCCTCCCACTCCCCACCCACTTCCCTCCCACTCCCCACCCACTTAAAGCTGCCAGGGGATAGCTCCACCCCCACATAAAGCCACTCATCCAATCCTTAGACGTCCCCATGCATGAAACATGAGTCACAGTGTTATGTTGGGATGACTTCATCATACTAAAAGCATTAAGAATGTTGGTCTTTTCTACTGTACAAAGGAAGACGCTTTTAATATTATTTTCTAACAGAGCGCCTTAACCTGGCACTGCACAGCATTAATACTAGCACTTAGTGACAGACACAAATGTGTATAAGGACAGCTAGGATGTGTATCTATACCTACCAGAAGTAATATACCCTAAGTAAAAAAAAAAATGATTCTGCACAATGAAGACCCAAAATGAACTAACGATTAGCCCCATTTGCCTGAACAGTAACAACTTTGCCCAAAGTGAGGGTAGGACACGTACTACCCAAATCATAAGATCTGTCAGGCTCCACCCTTCACAGCTTGGAACACTTAAACTCTGTGCTGCTCATTTCCTTAAGTCACCACTAGTGGCTGCCCATCTCTCCATGGATCACCCAGACCTCATCATCACAAGCAGCTGTGCCCTGTTACTTGGAGTAACCCTACCTATTTAAACCTGCCCAGCCCTTCAGTCAGGGCCTTTGCATTAATGTTTTTGGACCGCTTTGGCCCTGTACCTGACCCTGTGTTGTTCCTGCCGTCCGCCCTGCCAGTGGGCTTCCTGCCAAGAGACTTACCGCCTGTACTTATTGTTCCTGCCAACTTCTTCAATACGGTCCATTACAAAGTATTCTGCCTGTGCTGTGTTTCTTTGTGCCTGTCTGTATCATCCCTCTAGCCGTCATGCATCGTGGGGTACAGACAGAACCCCTTGTTTCCCCTGAGACTGGGCTCCTACCCGACCTGCTTACCTGGATCATGACAAGATCTCCTAATACTGTAGGGTGGGACCACAACTCTCTAAAATTGAAGCAGGGCAGATTAAAGGATCTTCACACTACACAAAATTAGCATAGTTGCTAATATTCTGTGATTTGGGGACAAAATGTGGCTGTGATGTAATAAGGGATTAGCGTTTTAAATCTCACTTTACTCATCTTAGATGGTGGTGTCAAGACAGTATATGATGTCAGCATAACTTCATGTAAAACCCAATTTGTGCACATGCAAATATATTTTCTGTACCAATATGATATATGATACATAAGCATGCTAATGTAACTGCGGTTGGGGCAGTCAGCCTGTAGGACATAAGCCTCAACCAATTCACAACAGATGCCAACAATGTGTTAGATGTGGATCTCTAGTAGACTATGACCACAGTTGTAGTGCCTGGAAGAGTACCGTGACACCAAGGAGTGAATGATATGATGAAGGCGTTATAGTGTATGGGCTAATTGTTGGAGAAAGGGTTAATGGGAAGTCATGTTGTTTTTCTGTTTTGTACAAAAGCTTCACATCAAGATAGCATGTCTAAATAATACCTACATCCAAACAAATACTTGCACCTTGTACATGGGAGAACGTGTCCTGTTAATATGCACGCTTGTAAACAGTTTTCCATAGATTTTCGTGTGTTGCTAAAAACATTAATGTTGGCCTCTTTCAGTAGGAGAGGCTACACGTCGCCCGAGCAGCCAGTACTGCAGCTTCTTTTCCACTGTGAAGCAGCACACAGCTTTGAGCGTTGATTTGGTTAATAAACCATATGCATGAATTCATCCACTAAGTGAAAATGTCATCCGCGTATCTTAGAACATGCTAACCTCTGTCTATGCAGGCGATTGCAGCTTCAAAGCAGGAGTCAAGACAATCCTCAAGGGAATGTGCAATTTGGGGCTGCATTGTATGGATGTGCCACTACTAAATGGTTAATCCTTTATACTTTATGGCACACAATGAGGTTTCAGTAACAGTTCTTAGCCACAGTAACCCTCATTCTTTTGAGAACCCATAGTAGAAAAAAGAGACTTTGGCGTAACCCTAGACCAGTGAGATAATCATGCCCAATATCATTTTCTAATAGATGAACTATATGTAAAAAAAAAGGTATTTATATTTTGCATTTTATTTATGAAAAAAAAAATCCATTATATTATTTCTTATCTAAAATGTATTGCACCTTAGTTGCACAAAGTGATTTTATTTGAAAATATTACTAGCAATATATATGTTGGGTTCGTTTAGCTTGCTTTAAAAATCTAATAGCAGACGTTTGCGATATTAAGCAAACAAAGAATATTTTATGTTATCGTGATTTATGAAATTGTTTCCCAGCAGTTTATTAAATAGACAGCAGGTCTTTTTTCACTGTGCTTTAATTCCCTTTACACAGTGTGATGTTCAGCCGATTATATACCTTGAAAAAAAATCCTCATTTGACCCAAGAATATACATTTTGAATATATATATATATATATATATATATATATATATATATATATATATATATATATATATATATATTAGGCTTAAGCTTGTAAGTACAGAAACAAGACAATTCCGAGTGAGGCAGGATTCCAGTAATCAGCGTTCAATATTATTTTTAAAAGTTAATTAACTGAAGGGATCATAAAGTTTCAGATTTGTTTCTAGAAACTGGGGGGTGTATCTGTCTCCTTCAGCTACTAGTATTTTAAACAATAAAGTCAATTTAAGTAGTGACATAATTGGTTGTAAGAGGTCTCCTGCTATGGTCCCCCTCTGGTCCCCCTTTGGCCTCGAGTTGAGGTTCTAGCTGTGCAAATACTTCCTCTGCAGCATCTTGCTAGGGTCTTAAGGATAATGGCCTCCCATTTATGACATCATGAGCTGGAGTTACTATCCATACATTGAGTATGTAGAGAGTAAAATTCCGGTGTGTGTGGATGGAGTTACAACTCCATTAAATCAGCCATCAAACCCCCATACCATGAATACAGCTAAGCTAGGAAGCTGGGAACCACTGAATGTTTGGAACATAGGACTCTGGCAGTATCTGTACCGTGACTAATTGCTTTCGTAATTGGAACGGTTTAATTACCCTCATTACTAAGACAGGCAAAATCTTAAATTGATTGCATGAGAAGAGATTAAACAGGTTTGGACCTTAGATTACCCTTAAAATCATGAGCTATATTATCACATCTCAATACACTCTAGAGATGAGCCCTCTTTTCTAGCACTTGGTCAACTTCAGACACCATCTACTTCCTCAGACTACCAACCGCCCCCCCATCCCAAATAAGGACACAACTCAGGTTGGAGTTCGAAGAAGCCACAGCATTTATTTCTAAACACAATGTAACATTAACTCATATCATCGTAGGTGATCCTAAAACACTTATTATGGCCAAAACCATAAACCCTTCATGTTCAAGATCCCGTAGTAATTGGCCTAGGCATAACTGTAACCACCCACTGCAATCCTAGCACTGTGGTTCAAAAAATCCATAGAACTCCACAGGGGCCCCACTCCATGAGGTGAACTATAGCCCTTTCGCTAGTAGTGTTGGTATAGCCCTCCCTGTAAGGGCTACCTAAAGGAACCTAGGCCATGCCAGGAGGTAACACTTCTTAACATAGGGAGTGCGTGGAATCAGCACGCTAAGATAAAATGGCAATGATAGCAAGTCACCTTATTTGAAGCCTACCCCTAGCCGCCTCCACAAGGGGGAAACTAACTGGCACCTTAAAACTGCCACTAAAGCGGGCCATCCCTCAACTCAACAGTACAGCCACCAACCCACCTTTAGATTACATTATAGGTCATATATATATTACATGATCTGGTCTTAGTCATGGAGCCCTTACAGTTAATACTTAACCTTAAGAAAACTTAATAATTAAGAAAAATACTTTTTTTTTCAAATGTGATAAGGAGCATGTCTGGGGTGGAAATATTTTGTGTGCATGTGACTTTTAAGTGTTCTTGACTCCTATAAATAGCTTCTTATGTACTTAAGTAAGACATTTAGAAGAAGAATATGTTATCTTCTTTACCCAATTTAATTTATAAATACATTCTGTGGTTTATAAACACATTACTATGTAATGGCTATAAAGCAATGTGATACACCCAGAAAAAAGGGACAGCAGGGGAGGAAATTGGGGCAGATTAATATTGTTGATGAAGAAGGAGTGCTCTTTGTAAGGAAGGACACTTAAAAGTTATGCAGAAGTAAAACTAGAAAATTGGCCTGGGTCGGCCCTGTATCGCACACAGAAGACTAGATGATCGCAAGGACTTTCTGCTCTCCTCTAGTCAGGTGGATAATGAAGTCACAGCAGGATCTGTGCCTCTGATCTGTGCAGAGTTCTCTTCTTCAACTCTCTTGTGTGGTACCATTGAAGCACTGCTTATGAAATGACATCATGACCCTGGACTTTTAGTCATTGCTATTGACAAACCTAAAAAAAATCAGAGGAAGAGACATCTGTGCTAATTTGTTAAAACATAACAGAAACATGAGGTCATTTATACCTATATCTTCTAACCACCAGTATAAAGGGTTAATTGGCTGTCAGGATCTGAGACTCCTCACGTTTAGATTCCAGAGTGGTAGAGCGTTAATACGAAATATAGCACACATTTATAAAAACATGTATCCACTCTCCATATATGGTGATGTCCTATAATCTCCCAATGTTTTAGCAGTCACAAGTTCAATTATTTTATTACTATTACCTTTTATTTATTAAGTGCCAACAAATTACACAGCACTGTTCAAATTTAAATAGAGGTGGTGAACAAATACATATATACATTGACACACACAGACACAACTTGAGTTGAGAACCCTGCCATCTGCTTGCCTTATTGTACTTTCACACAACGTTCCTGGTAAGAATGGTCAGAAACCAGTTTTTCTTATTATTTCTTATTGAATGCAACCTGGTTGCACCCTTTGGTTATTTGACGAAACATGGCGAAAACAATAAATAATAAAAAAGTGCTAGTTTTCAGATACCTAGTGGGTAGTTAAAGAATATCTTATAGTTGGCACAAGTAGATGGTCAATTTCAATGTTCAGCTAAAATTCCAATGGATTTAACTTGGGGCTCCACATGTTTGCACATCACATACTCTGTACGAGGGTATAGGTTCCAATGAGCAGAGCCATATAATGACCATTTTCAGCGATGTGGCCTCACACGTCGGTAGGTATCATATGCAGGAGCCAAGGTTGCTTTGTCCTAAATCACCCTACAGTGTCATCAGGACAGAGCTGGAAGGTGAACTAAGTGGGGCCGCAAGGTGACTTTGGGAGTTGATACAAAGCTGCCAGCATTTGGCTCTTGGACAACTACAGTATACAGCAGACTCTCCCGAAATGGCGTACCTTCCAATATTAAAGAGGGCTAGTCTTGTTACGCTGAGAGTTCAGTTAAATCACAAGGAGCTTTCTTGATTCTTCATTTCATTTTGTTAAGTTGACAGGTGTGCATTTTGAAGATGAAAAATCCTAATGAATATGTTTTGTATGGAATAATTCAACCTGATGGTACACCATTGTGATTTTGCTTCAAAGACCAACTGAAATATGCATGCAGCTTCTTATATAAATCCTGACAGCCTTTGAATGTCGTGCATCTGTCCATTCTCTTTCTCCATGCCTTGTGTTTTTAATGAGTAGCTGACATTATTGAGTGCTGTTAAGTGAAGCTTTTGACTGAATAGACGCAACGCAGGGAGACAAACTTAAAAAAATGATTCTTTTTTTTTTTTAATAGAATCTAAGGAGTTATATTTTCACCGGCATATGATGTATTTACCTGACTTTGCCGTTACTACACAGGTTTTCGGAGGTTTGGAGTCCTGCAAGCTTTCCAACCTATGCGAGCATTGAGGAAATCGATGAAACTAAACAGATTTGGTGTTTATTTTAACCTTTTCAGTGCCAGGGTAGGGTATGCAGTGGCTTTCTGCTGTTCCCTAACAGCTGGCATGTAAGGGGTTAATGATGTTACTATTAATGATACCCTCTGTATATGGGGTGTATACGGGATGCATTACATCGTATGCAAAGCACTCAAAGGTCCGGCATCCATGCACCTGTTCCATATGAATAAGCTGAGCTAAAGAATACCATGTTATTTAAAAAAAAAAGAAATCTGAGAAACCGGTGTTTTACTATATATTCTTTATCCACGGGGAGCAAATTGTTGGCAATTCTTACCAAGCAAGTTTCTATCTGTCAATCAGATTACACAGAGAGTATACAAATTGACAAATTATTGATATATTTTGTCTGCCTGAATAAAAATGTGAGGCAAATTGCAGATAAACACATCCCGAAACAATCACAGATACTCTGCTGCACATTAAAATGTCAGTCAGGAAAAAAAAAAAAAAAAAAAAAATGAAACGAAAAGAAAAAAAAAGCAGAGAGAGAACGAGAGAGACGCTGATTATCACAGTTTTCAAACCTAGACATACAAGAATGGATTGTATGATTAAAACAGCAAGTATGATGCCCAGCCATAGGAATGATCAGCTGTGGAACAAAATAATTGGCTTTGTTCTTTTACTCTAGATCTATTCTCTGTCCCCGTGTGTTGTTCTGTTTTATTCTTCATTTCTCCACCTATCCTGCGCCCGTGCGACTATCCCCTTACTGTACCTATCTCTAGCATTGCATTGTGTCGTTTGATTCACATATGTTGTCACATTCCATTGACTCGTCCCTCTTCTCTCCTCTTGTACTCACGCCTAGTGGTGCTTTCGCCAGAGCTTGCAGCCTCTCAGGCGAGTTTTAATCATGTGTGAAGCTCAGCTGGATCCAAGGCTCCTCTGCTGCCTTTTCACTCTCGTACAAGATTGAGCTGGTGTCACATCGCTCCTCTTCTTCCTCCCGTCGAAAGGGACCTGAAAAGGGGGAAGAACCAAAATTACAAAAAGAGAGCGAGAGAGAGAGAGAGAGAGAGAGAGAGGGACAGAGCGAAGGAGAAACAGACACTTTCTCTAAGTGTTTTCTCGCAAGCGTAAGGACTTACTGTAGCTGTGTGCGTCTGAACGGAATACAGGGACGGCTAGAAATGCTTCAGTCTGCTAATAAGGGAAGAAAGCCTTCAAATGAGGCAGGTAAGTGTATTGTCTCTATGCTAGAGCATACGGAGTGATCCCTTGTTTTGTGTGCATGTCTACAGATTGATCCTGGTTTCCTCTTCACTGAACAAGCGTGCCTGCAGCAGCGAGAAAAAAAAAAAAAGCTACAATATTTATTTGGGTTACAATAGAAGAATTCTTCAGAATCTGGCTCACATGGATCTCACAGCCTATTTCATGCTTATCTGATCCCTGCCTGGATGCTCAAGCTCCATAAGGCATTTTTTTTATTTATTTGGAGATAATCGTGAACCTTCATATTTTTGTAGACTTAGCAAACAGTTGCTAGGAAGCGTCGCAAAAATATGTATGTGCCGGTCTATATATATATATATATAGGAATATATATATATATATATATATATATATATATATATATATATATATATATATATTTGCCAGCTTATCATTATAGCTAGAACTGCATTGAATCACCTTTCTATTTGAATGGAATACATTTTAGGTTTTTTTAGGTTTTTTTTTGTTGCTCGCTCTGTAGATACTTGTAGGCATTAGACTTGCCTAGTTTTTGTTTCCGTATAAATGAAGAGGAAGTTAATGGAAATAGAACATTAGCATCCCGTTTGCATTTTTCTGTACTTTTAATGTTATACCACTAGCAATGAGGGCAGTAGGTTAATGCTGATTGTAAAATGAAGTTTACTCCCGAAGTGGCGTCTAAGCACATTGAAAGCTTTCTAATTATTGAACCCTTTTATAGGGAAAAAAAAATAAATAAAAAAAAAATAAAAAAGCTTGTTAAAATATAAGTTACATTGGAAAGACAGGTGCCATAGGGATTTGGCAGAGAAGCCTATATTTTTTTTCACATGCATTTATTTTTTATTCAGAGAGGGATGCCAACCTTGCAATTTCCATACCAAAAAGTAGCAAAATGCAGGCTTTATTCTGTAAGCGCTGGATATTAGTGGCAGCTGGATGTACATAGTCCTCTTGGCATATGCAAGAATGTGATGATAAATTACTTGACCCAGTGTAGCACTGTTCACAAAAAGTATCTTGATTACCCAGCTTTAAAGACACCCATTGATTTTTTTTCCCCCTGAATATCCAGCTTTGTCCTCTAATCCCATCAGGCTTTCATTCCTTGCAGGAACAAGACATATAATTATTCTCCCATGATAACGGTACTGATAGCTGTATAGTTCATAGAAGTTTCTAAGGAAATGCACGCCCGGTTGTAAGATTTAAATAAATATGTTGATCACAGAAATAATAAACTGTTGAGGTTTTTTTTCTTTCTCTCTTTCTATGGGGATCTAACAATAAATCATAATTTTCGATTTAACCGTTACCCAACCAGTTGTTAGCGGGCCCAAAACCAGCGTCAGTTGGCTGTAGGACACTTGAGCGCTGAATGAGTTCAGAGACTTGCTCCTCTCTGATTATTAGATTTTGTCGTAGTGCACATGCCAAATGGCATCCCATATGTTCCCAAATAAAGCTGTGCTTCTACGCTTTGCTTTCGACGAAATGTTGAGGTTCTTTATTTTTAGTCCGTGCAGGTACAAGCTGGAGGCAGCCTATAGATCAATGTAAAATTGTATATTAGGGTGCATTTGAAAAAATACATGTGTGTGTGTGTATGTATATATATATATATATATATATATATATATATATATATATATATATGCATGTTCTCTAATGTGAATAGAATTTGGCTTTTTGGCTCAAATTATTGTACATGTATATGTGAAAATTTTGATTATTGCTCATCCCAAGCATTATGTCCATTATAGGTTATATATATATATATATATATATATATATATATATATATACACATTTCCTTCCCTGGCTCTTAAAATTTTACATGTGACTCCTAAATGAAGGTCCAGTTTTGTATATATATATATATATATAGTATCTATACAGCAATATATATAGATTATAGTATGCTTTAGCTTGAGGAACCAGTATGCCTCATTTTGTTCTCTCTGTACATTTAGAAAATTCTGTTGTTTCTTTGCGCTTTGGCTGTAGTTAGAATAATACTTGGCTCAAGTGCAGCAATATTATTATTGTTATTTTATTATTATGAACGGACAACTTGTAGTCACTCTTAAATACCCCCCCTAAAAAAAGTTGAGCCTATAGGCGAATATCTAAACTTGCCGCAGCTTCGTTAAAAGTGATTAATAGTATCGACACAAACGATCGCGGGCTGTATCCTCCAGCCAACCGTTATCCAACCCAACGTACATATAGAAGGTGAAACACCTGCTTCTATGTTTCAATGTGTATCCACGCTTTGTTATAGGATTTCCAGTAGATGATGCTAGAGAGTAAAGCAAAGCTTATCAGTGTAGGAACACATGCGACATCAGGATTACAGAAGAAAAGGAAAACCTTACAGGACCTGCTGTTACCACTTACCTGAGTGGGTGATTAAACACGAGACTACAATAAAGCCTTTCTTTTAGAGTTTAATGCTGAACAGATCAGGTATAAAGCTGTCACATCATCTTGTTCCCTGGCTTTGAATTGGGGGTATTAGCTTCTGTTTCCAAATTAATACTTCTTTTTTTTTTTTAAAACATAATTTAAAACTCAAAACAATTTACTAAAATCCGCAAAAATCCCCTGGAATCTGGACAAGCCTAATAGGCTAGAGGGTTAATTGAAATGTAATGCCCTTAAGTATATTCAGCCTCGGCTTGCATACGAATATCTGTATGGGATATGAAAGCGTGAAATTGTGACTAGAAAACATGTAGAGCTGGATACTCTGGATCCCGAGCAGCCGACGACTGCCATTGCCGTAATGATTAAATGGCTGAGTGTCATAAGAGTAGTAAGCCAATGCCCAATCTCGCCCAATGCAGAAGTTGATAGACGTTAGTGTCAAGCATACATATTCTAATTTAACACTCTTTAAATGTGCTCCTGCATGTGCCGTATATATTATCTATACTTCACAGGGGCCTGATCATTACCGCCATAATCAACATTTTTTTTAATAAAAAAAAAATTCTACGTATTGGAGGAACATTGACAACTTTCTTTGGGTCTAAAAGGGAGGCTAAAAATAGAAAATGCAAGTTCTCCTTGCAACTTGTTAACTAGAAGCACTTCTTGATATGAAACCGTATATATATATATGATAGGAGTCTTTGTGGCAAAATGAGAAATTTGTCCCAGAGGACTAGAATCACCGAGAATAGATAGATATTTTACTGATGCAATTTCAAGTAAGCACTGACCTCTATCTGTGCAAGCATTTATTTGTCCATGCGAAACAACCACTGTAATACCCTGCGCTCCTGTACATAGGGCTACTCCGTCATGCATATAGGTAAGTATATAGGCAAAAGCTACCAATATTTACGCTCGTTTTGGCTTAGCCTACCTCATACGTGCTATCCTACTTTTTCTCTTTAGAGGAAAGAATTCATACATTGTAGGTTCAAAAAAAAGCTTTATACAGTCTGTTAATTGTAATAAGGTGTTGGCAGATTGTTCACAATATTTTAATAGCCAACGAAAGAGAGGAAAACTAGGGCATTAACAACTGAGCACATTAATCATTTTTTAAATTGTTAAATTTCAGTTTTGGTCATCGTCAAATTCCATTGCAAATGACCAAAGATGAATCGCAGATTATGCCATCAGCTTATAAATATCTAAACTTTCTACACGCTGGTTTGGGCTACAACTATGCATTATTTGTGATGTGATCTGTAACCATGAGACCTGCCGTATAAAACCTCAATCAGTCCATACCCTTAAGTACTACAATATATCGTACATTGTGAAAAAATAATATTTCTGTATTTACTTTTTCTGCCGTTTCTAGTTAATGAGTGACATAAGGAGATTCTTCACCTTTCCAAAAGCAGAATTAGATATTTAAAAGCAATCAAATATATTTGATGATCTCATTAATTGATTTTTTTTCCCCATTTTAAATGTTAAGTCTAGTAATTAATTCCCAAAAGAATATAATGATACTGTGAATTAATCCTACTGAAGACTTAAATTATTAGCTCTAAATCTACGGAGGAAAATGCGTTCCAAATAAGTCTTTCGTTACAAGTGTCCCGATAATGATATATTTCTTAGGAAGAATTTGGATTTAATGTGTTTTGTGATGTTGCATTAATGTTCGGTCTTATGTATACAGTGATATTTGATTGCGTTATTGCTCTTTCATTAGAAAATAAAAAAGTTGTTATTATTTTCATAGCTTAAGGTTAGCAGTTAAAATACTTTCAATAATTACAGATATTTGGGGAATGGCTAATCGTATTATTTTACTATTCGCTTTACTGGGTATTTTTTAATGACACATAGAAAGTGGCATCGATCATTAGTAATAAGGTGTGACAATAAAGAGCACTTGTTACATAGCTGTCTTTTAAGAGTCGAATTGTCATGTGGATACCAGCACCAACATTTTCCGATATTAAAAGTTAAATATACAGAATGATCCTGTTTCTGTTGTGTGGATGTAGACTATAATTATTATTTTTTTTTCTGCTGACAAATATCAATTACAACCAGCATTATATAGTCCAGATTTTCCTGAAGTTAATTGGTGTCTGTTATTTGGCGTGAAGTTGAAAACCAAAATAGAATGAATGTTGGTAAATTCTAAAAAATATGTATAAAATGTATCTTGAACCAGCATTAAACAAACATAGATCAGGTCAATCTGACCGTTATGGAAACATTATTGAAAAATCTAAACATCCTAGAATCCTATAAGCTAAATTAAGAAGCCATGTACTTGATTTGAGGAAAGGAGGTAGATATTCCGAGTAGCCATGTTCCACGTTAATAGTGATAGAAGACTGTGGAGCCAGGGAAAGCATTTTTAGTATATCTTGGGGTGCTTGCTCTACTGGATGCCGGGTGTTTGACTTAAAGGCGGTGATTCAGATCCAAATGTCTCATCTACACGTGTTGTTGTCCAGATATCAGAGTTTGTGCAATTCAGTTTACCTAAATACCGTTATCAGGTTGTGGAAAGGAAAATTGGGATGAGTGTTTTCTTGAATCTCTGTCCCCGCCTGAACGAGTGAATAGTTCCGTTTACAGGAGCGGGCTTTCCATGACAACTCAAAGCACATAAGCCCATGGTTGGTCATGGTCAAGGTTAGTCCTTATGTTCAGTAGGTGATTAACACTGTTGGAATTAATAATATAAAGTCACTCAGGTGCTATATTTTAAGTGTATCTTTTTAAAACGGTATAACTATGTAACTAAAGGAATGGTCAGGCTAACATGAATATCTCCCCGGTTGCTATGGTGAAAGAGCACGTTCCTAACTTTGCATAATAATGTTTTTTTATCTAAATATTAATACCAATAACTACAAAATAAACTTTGGAGTAAAATTGCACATTTTGCTAGAAGAGATGCCGAGATTGCATTATATAGAAGGACTTTATATTATTATTATTATTATTATTATTATTATTATTACATAATTCTATTATATTATGTATTATATTATATATTATGTTAAATTATGAGAAAGAAATATAAATATTTGGGCACATCAGTCAATTTCCCTATATAGTTAGGCATTGTGCAGAAATGTTTGATCTTTATAGTATACATGCTGAATATATCAGATAATTCAGACTTCGGTATTGTATGAAACAAAACAAGGGATCCTTCCTCATTTCTTATTTTAACAAAAGAGGTTTTCCAACCTGCGCATTCGGCTGCACTCAAGAAATATCCCAGTTTGTGGTCTAAGCAAAGTCACAGTTAGCAGGTTTGATGCACTCATTCAACTGTATTGACTACCGCTTTGACAGAAACTATTCTGAAAAGCTTTGCAAAGAAGATAACCTTAATGGAATTTTCCCCTCTGTCTTACCACTATGTATTTTGTAGCAGAAATTATCACTCCATTACTTTTTTTCCCCCCACTTTGTTTGAGAGATGTGTCATCACTATAATTTGGCCTTCAACAAGAGAACATAAAATCCTCTAGAATAAATACGAGCCAATAATGGGACAGCCTTAGTTCTAAATAAAGTGATTCATCTGACATGTGCGGCTTCTGTTTACTTACCGTGGATTTCCATCATCTCGTCTCGCCCTATGTAGGCACGTAATATACGTCACCCCATAAAAAACAATGTATGCAAATGCTAATTTACATACACATAATGAGGAGGAATTGACGGACGGGGCATTAGAGGATAATAATATGCCAAATGTCATATGGAGCTGTTTTGCGGAATTCTTAAATGTCTCTATTAATGGGTTTTAAGAACCATTGTCAGATTTTTTTAAGAGCAAGACTGGAGGGGTGTTTACACGCCTGGGTTCTGCCAGTTTACTAATATATGTAGATATGTTTATGGATATATGTATGTTTACGCTGGATCCTTTCTGCGTGCTTTTTTTGGATGTTCTGTGCACTCCCTTTGGTGAATATGGGATGGATAGGGCTAGGTGCAATTCACTGAGTATACTTTGGCATGATATAATCATGGGTTAATTGGTAAAGCTTGTCCACTTATTTCTCCGTCACTTGGCGTACCTGCTGTGATATCGGCATGGATCCCTGCTGGCTCAGAATATTCTAGCTCAGAATATGCAGTAAGACAACACTCTTTTATTTCCCCATCTTAATGCAATTATCTAGAAGTAGAAAAATGGTTCCAACAATGATCCTTCTGGATCGTACATGTATTCTTCATCCAGTCTATGGCAGGCATGTCATTGTCCACAAACCTGTAAATTGTATGCCTGTTATATTATCGAGGAGGGCTTTGTTCTATTTTATTACCAATACAATACAAATACAATTAAAAAAAAGTGACCGGCATTGAAAACTGATAAAGTAACAAAAAATTAAACCATCCTCATGATATTTTGTTGTAAAATACAAGTGTTTATTGAATGTGATTCTGAATAAGAGTTTTTTTTCCTTTCTTTCATTGAAAAGATTTCTTTTTTTATGACAGAATAAACTGTACGTCTGATGAAATTGTGAGCATTAAGCTTTCACTAAATTCAAAGCATTAGAATGACTGAATGTCTCAGTAAATCAGGGAGAATTGACCAGGGTGTGATTTGTGTTAATGGAGTCGTATGCAAAATTCTGTCGCTTTATTGAACAGATTCCAGCATTTGATATAAAAAAAGGGCTAAAAGATATTTTTTTTTCTTAAGCGCCAACCTATGTTTTTTTTAGAATTTTTTTTTTTTGCTAAAAGATTAACATTTCAATTACTTACCAGCTGAGTAAGTATATTACTTACACAGCTGCACGCAAGTGGCAATACGGTATCTGTGACCGCGTCTGTCTCCTCCTGTTGTGCTGTGTACTGAGAAGAGGTGTTGAGCCATTGAAAACCATATCACCAAATCGCCAAGATACACACATACCATCTGCATTGTATTAAACATTTACAGCTCGCTAAATAATATGGTATTCTCCTATAGTGTAACGCTTTGCTAGATAAGGACAGGCTATAAACACGGTGATGACTTGTCCCGAAGAGCTTTCAATATAAGCGTTAATACCACAGGGTCAACTGGAAGGAAACGTAGAAGTGCCACTAAATGAATATTGCTTATATTTTCACGCTGCATCACGTTAATTTAATTATATCGTCGACGTATCTTTGCAATCCGGTGTAGTGGAAAAGTGTGATATTCACCTCTTTCTCTGAAAAACAAGTTCCTCGATTTTAAAACTGGTGTTTTCGTCAGGCCGATATACAAGACTAACTTTATTCATTTAATAGTTTAGTTTAGTATTATTTGTAAGGCTTTATCTTCATAATATTACACATACATATAACACATTTAAATAGTACATAGTTTTCTTTCCGACTTGGGGGTTCATTTTTCCAGCCGCAAGTAGGCAAAGAGAAGACTATATAGCAACTGATATAAAAACGTGATTATGTTTACAATGAATACATTTTTAACCTGCAGGGTCATATCGTATTCTAAAGCTTAGGTTGTCTTATGGATTGTGAGGTAAAATGTGAAGAATAAAATGCCTAATGCCACATACATGACCTAAGTTACCACCGAGAAAGCAATGGTGTTAACCAACTAAAAATGAACATTGATAATGGCATGTATGCATTAAAAAAACGCAATATGTAGATACAATATTTTCTTCCCTTAGCAATAAATATCGCAAAACGAATTTAGACTTTGAAAATGGTAGCTCTTTTAATTAAAATGTCATTTCTGTCACCAAAATATTTATACAGAGGAATTTTCAACTTTTCTCGTTTATGAAGACTTAAAGACAGACTGTAAATTACATCCGAATGTAATACCACCATATGTTCTATAAAACCATTTATCGTACCCCTTCCCGCATGTACATTGCCTCTCACACACGCACGCTCCCACTAGCACACAGTAATAGCATTACACGCCTCCCACAAACTCAATATGAATTTTATGACTGACTTTTATGATGTCTAATTTATTTAGGATGGCAGAGCTCAAGAATGTATTTGTCTGGTATACACTAGCATATATGAATTTTGTTTATTCCTGGAGTGAGCTAAAAATCCTTCTACGCTGCTACTACACGTTTGTGTTTTCACACCAAGGTTTAATTAAAGATTACCACTTGGTCTCAGTGGTAGAAAATCTCTAGGCTGTCATCTAAATAAATAAGCAAATAATTATTTTAAAGAACCGCGATCTTGTGTCTGAATCGGGTCTCTTTCTACCAGACGCTTACTGTCCTGTCGTGTCCTCATCTTTTGATTCAAACGCTCAATGAGAACGCATAGTACATTTATTAAATTAGCACTCTGTTGCCTTAGGCTAATGGGGGTTGCATATTTCAGCCAGTGCCATTATCGTCCACTTGATTAAAAGTACTATATTGTGACATTTTTACGACCGGATAGTTTGCAGAGAGTGATAGGAGTTTTCCTATCGTGTAAAAAGTGCTCTGTGGCTGTGCCTGCGACGCTGATAGGAATTGTTGCCCAATCGACGTTGTGAGGCATCCTTACCTTATCTCACCTTCAGTGAAATGACTACGGAAAAGCCATAGTGGTATTTTCTATTTAACTCTATGTTTCCATCTTGCTGCTGGTTTTCTAATGCTCACTTTGCTTGATTTCTCAGCGCTTGGCATTTCCATGGAGATCCAGTAAAAAAAAAACAAAAAAACAAAGGCAGCCAACGCTAATAACACAAAAACACAATTAACCCCGTGATAACGTATTTTATGTTGCTTTATTAGGATGGAAATTGCATCATGTCCTGGTTTATAACATCACGTTTTAGTATATGATGAAATCATTTGTAACTAAAATCAGTGTATTCACAGTTGTGGCTTATCAGTGATGTCATATGGCACAAGGCACTGAAATCACCGCTATTTTTGGCAACTGAGGCGTGTTTTCAGTCCTTCTAAAGGTATTTCACATGCCATTTCTTTTTCTTAGTAAGCTTATTTACCAAGACACATACTGCTCAACAGTCTCTAGCAGAAGGGACTGTCCCTATAAGCAATACATCCCTTTTTCCTCTACTAAAGTTTCTAATTTCTAGGAACTTAGAATGTTAGGATGTGGATATCATCATAGCAGACACAGGATAAAAAAAAAAATTGTTATTCTTCCTCTACAAGCCTCAAACTGTTATATAAATACACAACGTCCTAGATTCCAAATGACCAAGTAGGGTCACATGCGTTTGTAATTGGGACGTCATGACAAATTAAAGGAACCTCTCAGCTATCATATGTATTAAAGTGCATGGTAGTATTATTTTATTACCTTTTATTTATTAAGCACCAACAAATTACTCAGCGCTGTACAATTTAAATGGGGCATCTAACACATACATATCAAATATACATTAATACATACAGACATATCGGGTGTAGGGAACCCTGACCGTGAGCTGCCGTCTAGCCTTACGGTACTTTTACACAAAGTTCCTCTCTTTGAGGTCCCCACTTGTGAGCTTCCAGTCTAAGTATCTAGTATGAGGTCTGTAGTGTCCCTTTAAACGTAAGGATGGGGGGGTCCTGCCATAAAAACACAATCAAAGAAAATCATACCGCCTGCTTCCTGCAGAAACGGTAGAACATCTATATTTTACTGATTTTTTTTTTCAGGTATAATTTAAAAAAAATGAGAAACCGTGTAGTAACAAGCAGAAAACACAGTTTCGCAGATAATGTTTGAAGTTTCGATCGCCCAAATGTTCTCCTGTCCTCGTATAAAAGGATGCCCCAGCTGGTATTGACGAGCATGACATGAAAAATGACACTTACCGTAGTGTTTCAGACTTCCGAAAGAGAATATTGGAATTTTCTGCAGAAAAGTAGAACTTTAGTTGGACCAAAAGAAAAAAAATACGAGTGAAGTGGAAACAGGAGCCCCCTACATCCTAGTTTGGTAAACAACCTTTAGCCAAGGCGTTTATTAATGCATTTTCCGCAGTACATGTTCATCAATTTATTTAGTCAAAAAAGCATTTTTTTTTTCGTGCATTTCAGCGGACTGGTATCGGTACATTTTTAACGTTAACTGTTTCGAGATCTTAAAAGCTCACAACTTAGGACAGTTAATATTAGTCGATATGATGCTTCTGTATCTGGAGGGTAACTCGTTTCATCACGTACTGACTCACTTGGAAGAATGAGCCTTTTAATGAGGATTTGTTGACCTTGTCTCCGTCTCTGATTGTACTTTTTTCAAATAATGAGGGCAACGCACACTATAATAATCCAGAAACGAGGAAATGTTTGATGCATGAGACTGTCAGTTCAGATTTTAACAGCATGACATCACACTTTGCCAATCTATTATACATCATTCTTTGTTTTCACTAATTTAAGTAAAATCTCTTTTACATTTCTAATAAATTATCTGCCAAATCAAGCGGTGCAGTCACTTCGTGTACGCAACTCAGATGATTTTATCCTATTTAGAAAGTGCAGATTATGTAGCTCTGTATATTTTTTGCCTAATTAGAGTTGAGATGAGCTAATACATGCATATCAGAACCTAGTCAAAAAACAACTGGCATTTTAATGACTGCAATATGTTTCTAATTAATAAAAGCGAAAGCTCAGCAAACAGTAAGTAACAAATGTATGTTTTTTACTTTCAGAAACCTTGCAATGACGATATTGATTAGTGAACCTCACATATACAAGTATAAAGGCTAAATACTAAGCTCTGCAAGGAACTGGCTATGTAGTAGAGCTGTCTGCATGTAAGGCTTTTGTTTCTGTGATTTTTATATATTTATATGTAATATATTATATATAATATATTTTTATAAAGCGGAGTGCAAAAAAGTAACAAATAATTAAAAACAACAATGAAAGCCAGTTTCAACCAAAAGTGTCCCTTTATGTTCAGGACCAATGGGTAGAGCCCTTTAATCAGATTGGCTCATAGTCCTTTAATATAATTGGCTAGTAGCACTGACGCTTTGATAGCCAACTATATAAAGAAAAAATATTTTATGTCGTTAACTATATTGATAGGATTGGCATTGGTGTTAATTTCTAGGGAGGCATTATACATTTTGTACCTTTCCATATCCATCCTATTTCCACATCCATATTTCTTATGGCTTGGGGTTTTGAATTACTTTCTAAAGGTTTAACGTATAACTTATAGATGGTTTTAATGATGATAATATAGTATTTAAAGTGCTGTTATAGGGGCCCAGTTATGGGACAAAGTAGTAAACATTAGGCACAATGTAAACCAGTGGAACATATAAACAAATATCTTTAAACATAGCATAAAGCATCAAACATTTTCTTTATACACATGGTCCAGGTTTTTCCATAAATAACACCCTTTATAACACATGACAAACCAGCGTGACATTTAAAAAGGACATATATGCTCTAGATTAAAAAAAACAATCTTTGTAGGTTCTGCATAACAACTTCTTCTTGCATAATTCAGGTGAAATATTCATAATATGCCATGGTATTAATCAAAGATAGGGTATTCAGAAAAATAAATAAATAAATGTCAAGTTGCTAGATGGTATAAATACAGCTGATTTGTCTAATGAGAATTTGGCAATTTGAGATAGAATACTGAATCTTAAGCAAGACCTTATTAAACTGTTAAATATGGATTGCTTTTACCCTAATGGCCTCTGAATCCCATTACCATCCCATTAGACAATGTGAGATTTTAGTAATTCAGTTGTTGTTTCTGGTGGGCAGTGATTATAATAGAAAAGAGCACAGGTTAATGAAATTCATCTGCTTTAATACTTGTAACTCAGAATCCCTTATCTGTAGCCACTAGTATTTTTTATCACTTGGACCAGACTCAAGGGGAGGGTTGAAAAGATGATGATGAGTATTATAAATCCTTAAATATCACCCAGTGAAACACTTGATGCTTTATTTGATACAAGGATTTGCTGCCCCTTAAAAAAACAAAAAAACAACCTAAATCGCAATAGTTAGCATATCAAAAAGAATTAATTGTATAGTAATATATAATTATACATAGACCTTGTTTCTTATCTGCTCGTTAACGCCTGGAAGTTCATAGAGAACATTGTGTTTCTTCTAGACATGTCCATATTGACATAAATGTATTTTGCTGTACTCTGTAAAATGAATGGCTTTTCGTCACCTTTTTACTCATCTTAAGCGTATTGAATCTGTGGCTAGCTGCTGTTTTCAGATTTGGCCTCGTGGGCATACCTGAGAACTTCCCAAGGTAGACTACCTGGAGCTCCTCTGGGGCAGTGGTTTCAGGAAGGCATGTGGCTAGCTCCAGATAGCCTTTAGTGGGGAGAGGGTTGGAGGGAAGTGAGTGACCAGTGAGCGTGGCCAAGCAGCACTCTCTTGTCTGAAGTAAGAAGGAACTGACCTAAGACCCGGGAAGCAGGGTTTACTCTGAGACTCTGGTAGAAGCCTGGAGATTTTCCAGCTATAGACATGCGTCAGGGCTCTTACTATCCTGCATTGATGAAACTCTAGATTGTAAGCTCGTTTGAGCAGGGCCCTTCTCACCTGTTGTCTCTGTAAGTCAATTTGTTACGTTACATACTACTTGTTATGTCCAGTCTACCCATTGTACAGCGCTACGGAATTTGATGGCGCTATATAAAACAATAAAGAATAATAATAATAACCTAGCAAAACCGCCTTATGTAAATGCATAGTCTGGTCCAGTTCTAACCCAGTGTTATGCTATAACCTATGTAGAGTAAGAGACGAGGATGACTATGTAACAGCGGGCAACCAGAAAAGAATGACGTGCTGATAATGACATCAAAAGTGTATTGCCTGATTTTATTATATATATACAATCTTTTGATCAGCTATAGTTCTATATAAAATATACAGCCTGTCAAGAGATATTTTTTTCTGTTAAGACATCAACCCTTTAATAGCAACTGTATTACTGATTAAATTAAATTTCAAATATTTCACAGCAGCCTATTTTTGGCATCCTTGTACCTGAGATTTTGCACAGGCCCTTTGTAGGTAAATACACGTGATCATGTACTTGTTTTTTTTAAATGCGATTAGTAACGCGAATAAATAAAATATACAAAATAATATAAAAAAAAGACTTTGATAACAGTTCAATTTTCTCTTGTGTTTAAGTCCTTTGGGATCTATGGAGACACAATGCCAACAGGAACTGGCACATTTTCTTATTTCCATGGCAATCTTCAGTTTTGTTGAAATCCCATTGGGATTTTTATTTTTATTTTTATAGTTCCAGTGTGCAAGGATTTGTAGTAATTGCTAAAGCCTGATAGACTAATCATGACAAATTTTGCCAGTACTGGAAAATACTAGCAGGAAAAAAAAAATAATTATTGGAGATGCAAAGAATAATTGTATTTAAGTTCATTATTATATGCGAAATGCAACGTCCGTGATGATGACATTTCAATTTAATGCCATCTGTGATTTATGCTGTTCCACATTCAGCAAATATTAAGCTGCTTTGCATATACCAATACTTATATACTCTGGTATTAAAGGGAAAACTATGTCTAAAATTAATTTTGTGAATTAAAATCCATGTGCTTTTAATATGGTGAATTGCAAAAGCCCTATCAATATACTGAGGAGCATAAGGTTTGGCCTTGAGCTTCCAGGAAGCTGATTGATCAGTATTTGTTCTCCAGGCCAGGGGAAATATGACTGGTTCTGCCCAACCGGACCGGTTCTGTCTACTTCCCTCCTGTACAAAGTCTATTTGGCGGACTAGCCCAAACTCTCCAACCTAGCCCTACCGTTCTGGTGGACCAGCCCTGGGAGGTTCATAGCATAACTACTAAGCAGTAATAACCCTCAACAGTTTCTGTCCATTATACCTTAAATTATGTACGTGCTGATTTGTAGCTTCTTTGTAGACATACTGTTTATGTGATAGTGCTTTAAAAATGTAAAATATTTTTAGGGAGTTTGGAATCCTTGTGTTCTTTTTTCATGAAACTTTGCATATGCTTTGATTAATAGAACTTCCTGGGTAAATCTGATGCTGGACCAAAATCACAAATTGCATCTCATCATGGAATCCTCTAAAAAGCTTAAATTAGTTAATGCATTAGTGAGCACAAGCCTTATTCACATACTGTTTTTATTCTTATTTAATGATAATAGTTCACAACTTCTTGATCTTTGATGTAAACTAAAATACAGTAAAACCTTGAGCAACTCGGCTTCAGCCCAGTTGACCTTGGGCAGGAATTGGCATTGAATTTCTGAAGGCCCTACCATAGACTTTTAGTTCTATGAACGAGCTTGCAAGTGAACTGGCACAACTTGGTTTTCAGTTCTTCCTACTAATTTCCACTATAATCATATGAACTAGGGTTTATAGAAGTATCAATAGATCATTACCATACACTATTTTTATACTCCGTTCCTGGAGTACTAAAACAAGAGTCACTCCACTTACATAAATGGATGCCCTAATGAATCACATTTATTCACAATCAATATAAAACAAAACACCCTGCAAAACACAGGGAGTAGAGCTAAATGTATAGATCCAATTTATGTAGCTTTTCTATAAATAAAAGGCTTAATGTTTTTTTTTCCTTTATTATAATTATTACTTCTCTCTCCTGTGGGTAAAATACAACATAAACACTCAAGAAACCCTTTTTCTCAATCAGCTAAAGATTACAAATCCTTAGATAACTTAAGATAGATAACATAAACTGTGGCAATTCTAGCCCATTCATCTGTCACTATTGACTGGCCAGCTGGAATCTTTGGAGAGCTTGTTTGGAGAGTGATGTGCTACACACCCCCAAAAAATATTTAGCATTTAAAACATCTTTAACATTCAGAAGTTTTACATGTAAATATATTTTGAAAACATCACACTATTAAAGATCAGTGTAATAGACTAGAATGGGTTTCATAGAATATACTGAAATATCATGTATTGGAAGACTGCTATTAAAATTTTGTTTTAATCATTCTGCTGCCAGAAATCACTATTATGGTCATAGGATCTGAAGCACTTTTTCTAAACTCTTTTTTTTTGTTCATGTCATTAATTATTTTACATTTTATGTAAAGAGTGCCAACAAATTCCATAGTTCTGTTCACCATTAAAACATTAACATTTACAATATACAAAATTGGCAATAATATTAACATACAGTAAGACTTATTTGTACAGAAGGAGAAAAAAGCCCTCTTCCATGCTTACATTGTGGAATGACGCAAAAGGTGAGGGACTTTTTGGGCAATGGTGGTTTAATTGCAGCAGGGGTCATGTGGTAAAGTCAGTGGTGGGGAGATTTCAAAGGTGGGGAGAACTGATGGTTTCTTTTCGTCGTTCAGATGGTTGTTTGTAGTTGGATAGATTGTATCCTTCTCAGAACAGGTGGGTTTCAATGATATTAGTGATTTTTGAGTGGTAATCTTAAGGTTTCCAGTGCTCTAGGAAGTGGACTTACAAAAGAGCCAAAAAAGATAATCGGGGTGAGGGAAATTGGTGACCCTGCTACAAGTAATGTTGATTGTGATGGCATTAAATGCTTTAATTGTCTGTAATATCCCATCATTTGTGTTATTGCTTTATTATTGTTATTGCTAGATCATTCTTCTGTAATAAATGTATATAATAAAAAGTACTCTGGCTGTCAAATGGTTGAATACAAAAGTCATTTTATTTTTAATATTCTAGCATTTTGGACCAAAGTGTTTTCTTGAATGTAACAGTAAAAAAATGACATTATGCTCTTTGATAAGCACATTGTAACCTATTCCAACGCTTTGCAGACAGATCTTTAGCTAAACAGGTAAATACTACGTTGTATCAACCTCAATGAGTTGCTCCTAGCCGTGTAGAAAAGGTGACAACTGAAATAAGTGTCTCATTTTCAAACTAAATTGCTTCCACCAACCAATTTTGTCCCTACGGAGAAAGGTAATATTTTAGGTCACATAATACTAATGATTCATAAGCTGCTACTCCACATACAATTGAGTTGACAAAATAGCATATTGTTGCCAAATATTGGTTTTAAATCAGTGTAATGCTTAGTGAACCTAAAAACGCAGTGTTCTAAGTTTCAAAGAAACAATGCATGTATTAAATGAGCCGTGTTATGGCCAAATAGTGCCAAGAATGTATATAAAAGCAGCTCAGAGGTGAATTACGCCCTTTACAAATGCATGTTCGATTTAAAATAAGTATTCTTCATCTCCTTATAAATATTATTATCCTCAAATTTTACTATAATTTAATTAAACATTATAACCATTGTGAAGGAAAACAGAAAAAGTGTTATGAAATGGACAAAGATGTTTAATATTGAGACCCAAAATGGGGTATTTGTTGGCCACATTTAGAACTTAACAGCAGAGAAACGCATTAATACTTAAGGTCCACATATCTCAATAATAAGTCTAACAATTTAAGTATTATTAAAATTCATGTTAAAACAATGGCATGTAACAGTGTAAAAATCTCAAAAGGTTTAAGCTGCCCAGACACCGCGCAGACAATTTTAACAGTTTCAATTTTTATGAAAGAGAAAGTACTAATTAATATGAAAGAAGAGGAAATATCATCCATGAGAGGAACATTAGCAACAGTAGCTATCTGGCTCCTGGGATTTGTTCAGAAGTCAGAACAGCTTAGGACACGTACCTATGTAATTGTTAAAAAAACCTGGGAACTCTCTGGGTTTAACCCAGAGTCTCCGAGGGAAGCACTGCTTCCTTGGGTTAGCCTTCTGCTTCTCTGGGCTGTGGAGCTGCACTTGCTGATGCCCACTCCCCGCCCACTTTAAGTCCATGCATAATAAGCTCCACCCCATGAATGGCTAGCTCCCCCGCAAAGCCACTCCCCCAGAAGAAGGAAAGTTCTGCATATCCTACCTAGATATGGTAACATATAATTGAATATACATCTCCGTTTATTTTATATGATCGTTTGTAATGACTTTTACAGGATTGGATATAATTATAAATGCAATCAAAGAAAGAGGAAATTCCAATGGCTGCGATGAAGAAAGGGACATGCCGATAGCTATGGTTTCGCCATGAAAGGCAGATGTTTGGCAGTGGTTATTGAAAGTTATATACATTTTATGCAAATCCTCTTTATAAAGTACCTTTTCAAAAAATACTTAACATTCAGAGAAGATAGAACTATACACATAATAATGATGACTTTTCCTTTTCTCCACATTTTCTCTTTATTTAAGCTTTACACATTGGCAAATGGATTAACAATATAAATGATATAAACCAATGCTGCAGATAAAATAGACAAACCCGCGCAAAGGGTTTTACTTCAAACAGTGACTCATTATATCAAGCAACAGGCCCTTGTGCTTCACCTTGAAATGAAATGGATTTTTTAAGAAAGTCTGATGCATTGTTAGCCCTGCTGATAGTGGAAGGATAATGGGTTAACATATCACTATAACAGAGGAAAGGGTATTCACATATCACAGACATCGTTTTCTTAATTGTTTTAAGGGCCAATGTCATTATTATGACATCATAAAGTCCCCAAATAAATCTATTGGCTGCAACAAATGGCAAATCAAAGCAATTTTACTCGCTCAACAGCTATCACTATAAATGTACAAGCATGTTTGTTAGCAATGAGTCCGGATCACAATAACAAGATAATTACATAGCATTTACCTAGTCCCCTTTTATCGCATCTTAAAATATGCAATAGAGTAATTATGCATGTCATTCATCAAGATACTGATGAGTTTGTCCTAATTATCATAATGAGATGAAAGCATCTACTTTTTTCCCTTTAAAGTCTCTAGAGATAGCTGCGTGTAATGTGATCCTTTGAACATGGAAACATCTGTAGTTGTGCATATTATACCCAAGAGAATTAAATTCCTCTAATGGCTGGACCCGGGAACTGAGTAGTAACTTGCTGAGGCGGGATCCCTTCTACTGGTGACATACCTGTCCTGACAGAGGGTGGCGTTCTCTAGTAGTATAATTATTTGTATTCTATCAGGAGAGAGTAAAGGGAACGGTTCTTTGCATCACTGTGCTGCATCAAAATACATGTAGGTATAGGTGGGCAAGTGTGTCTGTCTAAGGCAACACATAATTAGGGAAACCAGAATTTTATGACAAGCATTCTGGTTTCTCCTAAGTCCATCTAAAGACGGTTTTCCTGTCTGCCGTGTCAAACAACTAATTTGCATACCTGTGAATTACCCTGGGTAGGTTATCACGAAGTCTTCCTCTTCTGGATGAGTGGCTTCATGAAGGGCTGGTGTAAGCCTCTGACAATCTATGGTCATTGGGAGTGGGAGTGAAGTGGGTAGGGAGTATGAGGGAAGGCAGGCAGTGGGCACAGCCAAACACTGCTTCCCTGCCTTCAGAAACAAGTAACTGTCACAGAGATCCGGGGGAAAAAAGGCTTCACCCCGAGACTCTGGACTTCCCACGTATGCTCCTTTTATTAACATCTACTGTTACATCTACCACATCTTCTTAATGGCTTTTCTACTAATCCGTCAACATATATATATATATTATATTGCTCCTTTTGGGGCATTTCAAGTGACCCACTGTGACAAAATGCACAGCTCGATATTTTCCACAAATAATATACTACATGGGGTTTTTTTCAGCCTAGCTAAGCTTTTGCCATGGCCCTTATGAGGAAACATGAGCTGCAAATTGAGTGCTATACATAATGCATTTTATTTATATAGCACCATTAATGTACATGACACATTACAGTAGCAGCAATAAAGGGAGGAATACGTTAAATTCTACAGCAAATGTTCCAGTAATGGGTGTTATTTGGAGATTAATGATCCCCGCCGAGCAATGGTGGCTTTGGTTTCTGATAGTAATCTTTCAGTAATATGAAAAAAAACACTAAAAAAACGGGGACTTTTATCGTCGGCGGTACAGGATCATCATCTTTTTTTTCACATGGGAACAGTGTGTTTTGTAGGTGTATGTAGCACACAATCACACACACACAATGGCAAATTCAACTTTAAAGAACAAAATCTATTTTATTAATCAATGCAAAAAATTATTTCACCTATCCTTTCTTTAAAATAATTTTGAATGCTCCAGAATCAGGTAGATCGAATCCTTGAGAGGAGCCCAGTGCGAAGTTCTTCATAGGTGACCTAATTCTGGGTAAGGGTTTTGAGCAAATCAAAGCAGCTGTTCTCCTACAATCTATTGAAAGTCATTCTTTTGTGCCTTCATCCCGAAAATATATTGTCATTTCACAATACATTACAATACATTATCAAATACTCACCTAGGATTTTTGTGAATATAAAATGTATCACTGTATCACATATCATTATTACAAAATATTATAGCAATTTAAATCAAAGGAAATCAGCTACATTTTAGATGTGATATAAGCAATTTGGTTGCTATGGTGATTTCACCAATATTACCACTATTCAGCAAACGTGCTCTTTATTTATAGACACCTCGTGTTCACCAGTGTCGCTCATAGTCATACATCATTCTTACTTAGATCTTTTGGATCAATTTAAACTTACCGTTGGTTAAATGGAATGGGGCCATAGAAAGGCTTGTTTTTTTATTTATGTTCATCTCTCCATTCCTGATAATTATGGTGCCCATTGGATAATTTTTTTAGAATTATTTGAGATAACAGAAGCCTTGTTTGGAAGCACCTATTAATCATTCTATGGACAGACGTAAAAATAATTGGGTATCAACCTTCATAAATATATCATTAAAAAAAAATATATATATATATATAATCACAAGAAAGCAATGGATTTTTCAAAGCTTTAGAAGGCAGCCATCTTCGGCACAATATATCAAGTAAACAATGTCAGTGACACGGGTCACATCTGTACCTTGATTAGTTGATGATGTTTCAGAACCTAGAAATGGAGTCATGGTTGAGTGACACTTTGAACGTCCTTTCTAGAGAAAGCTTTCATAAAGTAATCAGACTTTTGATCTCTTCCATCTGAGGTATCTCTTCCATCTGAGGTATCTCTTCCTTCTGAGGTATAGGCTTCAAAAATTACATTTAGATCCTTTAGAATAAAATACGATGACGCCTTAATCTTTTCATACGTGTAAATGAGAAAAAACGCATTTTTCTATTTAAATAGACATCGTTAGATTCTTTCCATTGCATGTTTCTTTATGATCACTTAATGATAGAAAAAAATCACAGACACTTTGTAAATATGACAAATTGATTAGGCACATACAATTAAAAGGTGTCTTATTTATTTGTTTTCCCTACATGTCTAAAGTTATTGAGAACTTAAACCTTGCTTTAAGGTCCGTAATGCAAAAGTTGAATAGAACATGAAAATAGTGATGCGTAGTTGCTGATGTTACTTAACGGTAAACCTTAAAACGAGAGTATTATATATTTTCAGCTACTGTTAATACAATTGGAAGGGTACAACAATCAAATAGCATATCTCTTCATAGCCGTTTTTGGACTACAGAGCTCTTTCTATTTATATATTTTGGTATTCCTTTTTGAACCCTTATTTTTTTATGTAATTGTTCATTTCAGTATTGGAAGATACAGCACTGGATTGCCATGATTGGGGGTGGGGTGGTGACTCAACACTACCCCTCCCCCACTCGCTAAAAATTCACTTTCTGCTAATTCTGTATTCATTGCATGATTTGTGTGTATAGTGCTATTGAGTATTGGGTAAAGAAGGTGTCAGAAGATGAATATCGTAACGTCTATAAAGCTACTACACAGATTTATTGTTTATATAGTAAAATAAATAAAATAGCAACAAATAGATACTAGTTCATCACAATAGATTATCTATCTAAAATATTGATGTATAACATATATTGTACGCCCTCGTTGTTTTTTGCATCAGAACATCTTCATATATATTTCATTTCTTACTTTGTTAATTTTAATGTTATTGTGATTTTTGTGTTTGGCCATTGTAATGAGGAAATGGAATCTGCTGGCACTCTATAAATAAAATGTAACCATCATCATCATCATCCTCGTATACAGTATGATAACCAACCCCCTAGCACCAATATATTGGTCTAATACTCATTTAACATTTTTATATCAACACAACACCAACATGCTTGTTAATAGTGTCGGAAATGTTATTGTTTTGATTTTTCTAGCCCTGTAACAACCTACCCATTTCTATGGCTTTATGAAATTGCCAAAAATGTCATTTGCAGTAATGTTCAGCCTATAAAGCCCGCATACAGGGAATTGCAATATACTGCAAAGCGATACATTACTTGTTCAGCTGCCCAATGGAGGGATTAATAGGAAACTTACATTACTGATGCAACAGGGTCAAGCAGAACCACGAATGGCTTAATGCTCCATTTCACACAATGCAATGTGTCATTATATATACACTTTATACTCTCCTGTTTACATAACAACTATATATATATATATATATATATATATATATATATATGTATACAGTATATATTAGGGTAATAGAGGACATCTTACATAGTCTTCAATTTACAGATAACAAAGTGTTAGGGCTATTTCAATTCACAAATATTAAATGTAGCTATTTGCGGGTGGCCATCAGATGGTAGTGCCCTCCTCCCAGGGCCGGCCGAAGACTTAACGCCGCCTGGGGCGAAGTTTAAAATGACGCCCCCCCCCGCGCCGACGCCATTATTTACACACACACACACCCCCCGGTACTTACCTTTAAAGAGTCCTGCGGCGAGTCTCCCTGCTCTGCCACGGTGCCGGCTTGTAATGCTGAGCGCCGGAAATTGACGCCACTTCCGGCGCCTGCACCGGCACCGAGACCGAACAGGGAGACTCGCCGCAGAGGAGAGAGAGAGAGAGGGGCGCCGAGCGGGTAAGCGATAACCAGTCGGCGCCCCTCTCTCTCTCCTCCGCTTCAAAACGAACAACAAAAAAAAAACGCTTGGGGCGGCAAAGTGCCGCCCCTTCTAAAGTGCCGCCTGGGGCAATTGCCCCAGTCAGCTCCATTGTAGGGCCGGCCCTGCCTCCTCCAATTATAAATATACAATATTTTAATTTTATTTTTCTCTACTGTCCCCGGTCATAAGCCAAACCTTTGAATTTGGAAATATTTGGAAATATATGGTATATAAATATATTAGTCTGGTTTTTCCCACTGTATTCTATGTCCAGGAGTATATTAACACACAATAACTTTTTTTTGGCTGTATTAAATAAGTTCTTAACGGCATACCAAGCAAATCAGTTATCCCATGATGTTTTTAATTACAATTTCCTTATAGCGAAACAACAAAACAAACCCACTTTAGCGTGAACCAAAATCCAGCAAAGATTTCTAATTACTAGACTGACGAGCACACTGGTGGTGCATGTCCTCCAGCATCTAAGCTAAAATAGAGTTAAATAAGTTAAACCGAAGCTTACGTGTTTGTTTCATTGTCACCATAGTGCATGCTGAGTTGAAAGACAACTTCCAGCCATTAGAATCCACTGTGTCTTCTACTAGGAGAAAGTTGTTACCCAAAATGCCGCAACGTTTGCTTTCACATAGACAAACATAGCTTTTTTTTTTATTTGTTTTGTTATGCATTGTTGAGTGTTATTTAATTTTTCTCAAGAGTACAGAATCAGTTGCCATAATTTCTTCCAGATGCTGCCACCTGTCATTGATGTAGCTTTCCAAATATTGGCAAACTTATATTTTTTTTTCTATCCCTTTTTCTCTTCTCAATCGTAAACTCCCTTCCAACTGTTAGATTTCTGTCAGACCTGACCAGCTGCAACAAAAAAAAACCACGAAATAGCATCAATGAAGAGCTATAATTTTTGTATGGCAGTCCCCTGGAGTGCTGAGCCATCGTGCTGTCCAACCATCTGTATTTTATTGATGATGTGATGGAAGGAGCCTATTTGCTAAAGGGTCAGATAATTTAATGTCAAATCAAGGTGAAAAAAAAAAACTTCACAGCTTGAAGCAAAATACTTAAAGGTTTATATCAAAAGGATTAGTTGATCTGTGTTTGTACGTAAGTATTCAAAATATAGATCAGCAAGCACCGTTCCATAATACTAAAATATATTTATTTATTTTTAACCCCTTAAGGACAATGGGCCGTCCCTAAACCCATTGAAAACAATGCATTTTGAGCCCGTACATGTACGGGCTTTGTCATTAAGGGGTTAAATGCATATTGATTTATTTTTTTAAATGGGACCTTTCTTAATTGATTTAACTTACATAAGTAGTATGAATCAATGGTGTGCACTTGGTTAAATATCTGGATTCAGGCAACTGAATTTGGTATTACCTTTTATGATCTTATGTGTAGTCTAGTGAAATGTATCACAGAACTGTTTATATGTTAAATGTCATTTTCAGTATCTTAAGCACGGTCCTCTAGGGCAATGAGGCTCAGGAACACTGATTTTGCGGCAAATAAAGCCTAGCTCCCAGCTGAAACACTCTCTAGCTATACTTTGCTGACCAAGACTGACCACCCTAATCACCCACTAACTATACTTCCCTGCTAGACCCCGATAACCTAGGGTTTGAAAAACCTCCCTAGACAAAACACACAGGTCCAGGCAGGTACTGCTACACTTGGCTCAGGGATCCTAAGGGCCACTTCTTGCCCTGGGAGCACAGGGGAACTTCTCAAACTCTCCCCTCAACTGTCTCCCTGATTGTGAGGCTTCAGGGTTTAAGTGACCAGCACATGTACCAGATGCAGGCTTCATACAAATCCCAAAGTGGTTTCTGCTGACATATACTGTACATATATCTATATCTATATATATAAATACACATATATATGTTTGTGTATTACCTATGGGATCTGACACTACTTGCCAAATCCTGGCAACCACTTCTTTATTGTGAAGATAAAACTGGATTTTCTGGATTGATGTAGGGCTGACTATAGGCCTAGATGTCTCCAGTGCAGGTGGCACACATCACAACTCTACAGAGGCATGTGCAGGTGTTCCAGATTTTTAATTACTCTATCAATGTAAAAGCAACACATTCTCTTTGTGCATTTTATATTTAGATCATATTTTTATTTATTCTGTATACAAGTTGGAGTCTTTTTTTTCTTTTTGTGTAATTTGGGAATCTCAAACTCGTTTGGAATATTGTAAGGCAATTTTAGACAAATAGTTTAGTAAGGAAAATCTAGCATGTGACCGGCATCTAGAACAAGCAAATCATATCAGTTTTGTTAGAGTGTGCCTCATGGCTATTAAGGCACAGTTAAATACATGGGGGTGAATAGTGGTGCTTTGAAGGTATTTTAATCGTAGTTGTACATTACATAAGTACTTTTTCATGCCTTCCTGACATCGGGGCATTGTCCTGCTGTCTCAAGTTGCTGCCTTTCTGTACCACTTTTGCAGGCAGTGACACGGGCCAGTTTTGGAGGTCTTCTGATCTCCCCTGACAGCTCTGTGCAGTACAGTTTTCTATAATAGCTCCCAAATTCTGTGGTCGAGCTCTATAAGATAGTGGGTAAGGTTGGCAGGTGGCAATGTCTAGGTCCTGATCATTTCCGGTGCTACCAGTACCTATTTCACATCTTGCCACAAATCCCAGCCAAGCTGTCCCCATTTGGCCACCTGAAATATTGGGAGGTAGGGATTTCATGGTGATTGGCAGCATTTGTAAATGGACAATGCATTCACAGGACGCCATATACTGGCTGCCCTTTTCCAACTGCATGTCTATTGGTATTTTAAGGTTCTTCAACTAAAGTCTGATTAAACCCCAACCCAGGAATTAAATACATTAGTTGCATTCTCTCTAAGATTAAACTGTATGTGTCTGCCCCTAAAAATTGTTAAAGCATCAGCAATTATATTGTTTGAATGAGTAGGTTCAGTATAAAAATTTACAATGCGAAAAGTATGTATATATATATATATATATATATATATATATATATATACATATATATCTTGATAAAAGTCCTTTGTGATGGACTGGAACGTCAATTTTCTGATAATAAATTACTCATTTCTTTTTTTTTAATCCCATTGAGTGCTCTTTTCTCTGTTTTGTATATATATATATATATATATATATATATAAATATATTATATATATAAATATATTATATTAATATATATATATATATATATATATATATATATTTAAACTGTTAAAATAGAAGTAGAAAAAAGTTATTAAATAAAACACTGTAGAGGCATTTTCTCATTGTGTTTATACGTAATTACATTATCACTTCAACTACAATGCAAGTTTGACTAAAGTGATAGCGTGAATTATAAGTGCTTTCATTTGTGATTTTTGTGAAGGAAGAAAACGTGAATGATCGCGCTTTCCTATAATTAATGTGCTAATAAATACATATGCTTGGCTTGCTTGTTTTCGCTAAGCTGTGCGTGATTTTAGTGGCACACATTGAGTTAAAGACCCATAATGTTGCTTACTTTGCGCATGAAAAAAATCCAAGAACTGTATTAATGAAGACACCACTACAGATCGCGAACATTATTTTATCTACTGGTGTATGAACTTAATGATCAAGCAGGTGTAGACTTCATTAAGAGAGCAGCGGAGAGAAAAGTAGCACGTTTAATGTTGAAGTGTGCCAGCAGGTGCAATGACTTTCATTTAATCAATACTCATACACTTTTACAAACATTCTTGATGAAAAAGTGTTTTTGAGGGTCATACCTTCTGCAATTCTTGTCAATCTCAATATTTATTAAATAAATAGCTTGGCGTAAATCAGTATTCACAATCTAAGACAACGGGGCTATCTAGATGCTGTTGTATCGCTATTTCTATGAAAAAGCTAATCATAGATATCTGTACTAAAGTACGCATAATTAGAAAGTGTTCAGACAACCATAGGGCGTCATTCTACGGCAGCATTATAGCTATGTTCATAGAGCTCCGAGTTCATTATAACTCTGTGCTCATAGCGCTCCCAAGTTCATTATAGCTCTATGCTCATTCCAAGAGATGGTCAATGACTGAACGATCTGGCTTACAAATGGTTTCATGTCATAGTCCACTTAAATCTCTTTATGGCCACATTAGCATTAAATATATTACTTTAACTTGAACTATATTGTTTGAAAAAGTTGGCATTTAAGATATTCGGCAACGATAGCACAACTCAGAAAAAGTACAAAACGTAATAATAATAATTATAATAATAATAATAAAAGAAACAATATTACTTTTAAGGTTGATTCACTGTGGGAGATTTTTTTTCTCTAATTTAACAGGTCATAGAAAGTTACAACTTTTACCCTGATTTTAAATGTTAATATCGACATATTAATACTTTATTTACATATTAACCACTAAACCAGGAGTTGAGCCTATATATTTTATAAACATAAACACCTAGTTCTATGATAGAAAATATAAAATGTATTATAGATTGTTTTTAATTTTTAACATTGAATATATATATATATATATATATATATATATATATATATATATATATATATATATATATATATAAATTAATAGGGTATATGGTCTTGATACCAAATATAAATCATAGCTTCCTTTAAAAGCTATTCATTGTTTCATCAAATTTGAAAACGTCTTTTTTATTTTTTTATGTGAAGCAACAAACATTCTTCTCTGGGGATTTTAGGTTCCTTACTAAATTTTGCATGTGTATTTCATGTCTTGATTTAGCATTGCCTCAGCAAGGGCCAGAATTAAGTAGGTTAAAATTAGCAACAAGGTATTCTTACATCACTTCATTAGGACATAATATTATCCGCAGTAATAATTACAATAATATATGTACCTTTTTGTAGGGCAATCAGTCCAACAAATGCTTACAGTACACAGTTTGAGATGTACCTATTTACCTATTGTGACGGTTAGTCTAAGTGCAATTGAGGTATTATGTTCATATTCTGCCATATAATAAATCAACGATCCAGTTGCTGAATTGGTACGTTTTCAGTTCACTGTAAGTTGTAAGCATATAGCAGTATTTAAAATGTTGAACTAAAAAGAGTTAAAAAGCCATGCCTACTTTTTTATTTTTAACCAGGGACGACGAGGCAGCCCTGGCACTTTTAGGCACGGCTGGATACGTGGCTGCACGCTATGTTTTTATATTCACGTGGCATGTACCCGGGCTTATGCTACACTGTTGGCCAGTCCCCTGGCATTTGCCCATGTGTGCCAGATGGCCAGTCCGGGCCTTTTATTAATGATATATTAGGAATTGTACATTGTAAGATTGTTTGAGCAGGGCTCTCCTTACCCCTTGTTTCTGTAAGTTGAACTATTATGCTATATACTACTTGTGATGTCTTGCTTACCCATTTTACATAGGCGTTCTTCTAGTACATGCGCATGCACTTCTCCATACCCAGTGCTTCTTGCCGACGTGTTCATTCACTTAACCTGGCGGTAGCTGCAGAGACCGCTAGAAACACCGCTTGGATCTCTGCTAGACTTAATCAGTGAAACAAACTCAGTAAAAATAATAAAAGCTAAAGGGCATTACTGCCTCTTTAAGCGATAAGCGTTAACAGCACTAAACAGCCAAGGCCCTGAGGGCTAGATTACATTACCTGTGAAAATGTTAACCCTGCTTTTTTATTTTATCTCAGACTTTCTGCAGTTGTCTGTAGGGAGATTTGGAGATCAAACCAATAATGAATTTATCACAGGTAATAAAGTCTAGCCGTAATATATAACAGCAGGAGATCTCAACGCATGTAGAATGAAAGCTCGGTTTAATTTAGTATATAGTTAATTTTCCCTTTATCCGTATTGGTACAAGGAAAAAGGGGGCCTATGGGTCGCAGTTTATCCTTAACGAGAAAAATAGCATTTATTTATCACATTCGGTGCATTGTGCATTAGGGTGACTTTCATGGTAAAGGATATGCCATTGTAGGCGAGGCATTTTACAATTAATCTATCAATTTCCTATTTATTATACATTAATGTGTACATTTTCCAGGACAGTACCTAATATATCCCTTTGGGGGAAAAAGCAGAAAAATCTTCAGTATTATGTAAACAATTTAGAAAGCTCAGTCCTGTATTATTAAATATTGATTTGAAACTGTTATCCATAATCTGACTTCTTATTTTGTTGACATGGTCGTGTTTTTAGATGTCACATGTACGTCTGCGATTTAGACTGAAATGTTTTATGGTCCTGGGTATCTGTAGCATTTGAAGCAGCGCTTTGTTGACAAACGTGTCGGGCATGTTTCTGTGTTTGCTAAACATTTCACATATTAAGTGAGTCACTTTTCAAAATGATCTGCTAAGCGAAATTAGATGGATTTGAAAAGTAGGCCAGTCACAATGCCTACAAGCCTAAGCATCTCTTTGGAGATCCCTCCTGTACCTGCCAATGTGACCTTGGCTGGTGTGGAGATGACGGAATGCTTTCCACGCTGCGCCTGACAGCAGAGCGATCGCAGCAAGCTTGACAAATCACTCACATTAAATCGGGGGCCACTTTCGGCAGAGCTGGCGTCCCTATCCATCAGTCCTGATTACTACACAAACGTCAACTGTGGCACAGAGCGCGTTTGTCAGAGAGGGTAAAAAGCAGTTGTTGGTAAGAGGGCTACCTGTCATGCTAATGGGACTGTGGTGTGTTTCTTTGTGTCTTGCCGTCGAGAAGGGATATGCAAATCCAAATTATAGCCAGCATTGTCTTCTATAGGGGGCCGCATTGTTCATGCTGCAAAGCAATACCGATTACTATGCTAGGGTGGGGAAGGGCTGTTCTTCTTCACAGCCTGGAGTGCATTCCAAGTTGCTTGACCAGTCTGCAAAAGGTTGTAACTAATTAGCGCTATAAACTGTTTTTACTACAGTGCATTGTGTGACACCGCTTCATTTTAAGATACAGCATTAAAATATTTCCATGCCTAAAAAAATGCTGATATTGTCTTCTAAGCATTAATGTAGTATAGAAATATAGTTATAAAAAAAAAACAGACAGCTTTCTAAAAAGTATAAACAAGGTCCAAATAAGGCTGCTATATAATAGGAAACAAAGCACCAGCCGTAACCCTGTTTCCATAGGGTTAATATTAGTTATGTTTTTGCAGGCCTTCCAGAAGCTCAGTGGTGCTGAAAGGGCATGACATCTATAAATCTCATCCTTCAGGAAATCCCAAAGCAAGACCCATAGCACATATCATTGCCAATTGCCTTATTTCCCCAATTTAACTGTTTTGATGAAAAGTATCATCCTATACCTCAAATTTTGCTCAGATCCTATAACTCCAAGTAGCCACAATTCAAAGTGTGAAAGGGGCAACGCACAATTTCCAACCTATTCCTTATTCGCTTGAATGCTGAGACTAATATCATGTTTGTTTGTTCTTTTGCTAATATTTGTTTGCTAAATTATTATCCTGATGCAGTAGAGGTTGCATAATTCACAAAATTTGGATATGACAGAACAGTTAATTGGGTTTCCTTAAGATGCATAAAAAGCAACTTTGTTAATTTAAGGTAGATTGTCTTTGGCACAGCGAGCGTACTCCCTCACGCCTTATAATGATGTCACGTTTTACCTAAATAATTAACAGTTTAAATTAGTGTTGTCTTCTACGGGGTTGGACTACGTTTTCTACTATCTATATACCTGACCTGCACAACATGACCTGATGTCCTGAACTAGAGATATTTATCATTGAGAGTGCCCATGTAGAGATTCTGGCATCAGGTGGAAAAGGTGATTGATGGGTTAGCGGACAGAGAGGAGAAAATAAACCCCTCGCAACATGTTGCAGCTGACACTTTTCACTAGCTTACTAAACTTTTTTCGAGGCATATAGCTTTATTAAGTCATATCTCATTAACCCTTTTGAGTTTATGGCTTAAACCCCCCTTGCCGTGGTGCTTAATATGGAAGTCTAGAAAGAGACAGGCTGGCAGGAACCTAGACTAATCTTATTTCCTACCCTCAGTCTATTCAGAATAATATTTTAATTTCCTCCTTATATCTATTAGCTGTGTTGGCAGAAGATATTCCATAGCTCAGTGTCTCTCTTCTCTAAATTATAGCTTCTTCAAATTGCCACCCTTCAGTTTCAGGGCATATCGTTTTCTGATAAAGCCTTATTACTTTTCCGAGTCATTTTCAAAGTTTCTATAATATACATTTTCCTTATTTCTCCTATACATAGGTTCTTCATTTTTGGAGAGATGTTTAAGGGTATTTTAAGAAACCAGGCCTTAAAGATTTAAGTGTAAAGAATTAACCTACATGGTTTACAAAGTATAAGTTTCTAAAATGACTTTTTTCTGGATATAGGGGGATGTATTTCTCATTAACATAATTCAAATTCAAATAAATTGACATTAAACATTGACAATATACAAAATGGACAAGAACTCAATAGGACATACAGGTACAGACAACCATGCATAGAGCCCATTGGGGTATTTTTTAATATACAATTCCGTTACTTTAAAAAAAAAAGTCTTATCACCATAGCGACCAATGGAATTGTCCAACCAGCAAGAACACTCCATTAGTTGCTAATAGTTGTTAACTTTATTGCTTATTGCGTGGAGGACCTATAAACATAGTGCTTATTAGATATTTATGACGGTTGGTGGTGGATATTGCTAACGAGTACAGAATTTCATTAGCATGGCTTTCTCTCTCATTACAAAAAATAAACCTAATAAGCTGCTATTAAATTATAAACTGATCAGCTTCTATTGTGATATTCAGTATAGGCAGGTTTTCCTTTCTTGTTCTCATAAAACATCACAATCTATGAAAACGCAGAAATCTTCATAGACTGTTGTGCCTAAGAATGAAATCATAAATATCCTAAGAAAACTGTGCCTAGCATGACAGTTGGCAAAGTACTGTTCTCAGTGATAGAAGTGACAGATGCCACCAGAGAGAGGACAAAACAGACCTCTGGTTCATTTTTGTTTGTGTGTTTATGAAATAGTGAAGCACGCTTCAGTTAGCATCTCCTGACTCCTCATTACCTTAGGTTCTCTTCTGTGCACACAATTTTACATTTGTGCTACTTTTTAAAAGTAATTTCCAATTCCATCAAAGCAAAACTACAGTATTGCCACTCATTTTGTTTGCTTCCATGGGAATGGAACCGTTCTTCTTCTTGATATTTGACAAAACTTTATTTTAAGTTAAATATATATATATATATAGTTAGTACTGTGCAAAGGTTAAATGAGAAAAATAAACAATTTTTCTATTTTGGAAAGCATTCTTATCTTACATGGTCGGACTGGGGATTAAAATTGGCCCTGGCCAGTGGCCAGTGGCCAATAAATATTATACATGCAGCTATCCACTAGACACATGCAGACACACTCTACTTTTTTACAATTGCGCAATGTGCAGCCCTGTGTATCCAGCCTGTGGCTGCATATTATAAAGGATTTGCCAATGCGTGCAGAAGTAAAGATAGGTGACCGGCATCTGATGTCCAGTCCGGATATACACACCTGGGAACACCTGGTCCCAGTGGCGTCAATGGGCGATCTGGCTGACATTATGTGCTGGGCTAGCCCCATACGCAGGAAAACTCCAGGGTTGGAGTAGAAGTAGGGGAGGAGTTTCTCCATGGAGACCCGGAGAAGCAGAGCTTCACCTGGGGTCTCCAGGCGAAATCCAGACAGTTCCCAGGAATGCAGATATACATACGTATGGACACCAACATGTGAAAAGTACATGTGTCCTGGAAAACAAACATCACAGTAATAAATTATTTTATCAAATTAAAATTAATAGAATGATATTGTTATAGAGTGTTTTGTGTCTGGTTCTATAACTTTTCACTGGCCTTCTAAACCATCATGTGGAAACCTTACAAACCTTACAAACCTACAAAGAGTGTAACTTTTGTTTACTATTGTTTGTACCCCAGGCACACAAATCCTCCCCCACAAAATGGACAGCTTCCCTCGCCTTTCTATGGCATTACCTGCGAGATTTTGTTAACTGTGGTAATATGTAGTTCTTTAATACAGTATTTTAAAATAATGTTTGCCTTAGTAGAATTCTACGGCTCATCAGTACTACATTCAGCCTAGTGATACACTGCACCAGAGGCTACAGTTTTCAGGCTCCTCTGCAAAACTCTGCCACATTAGCTTTTCTAGCTATGGCCACTAAACAATGACAGATTTAGCCCGACTGTGTTAGAGTGGTTTTTTTTAACCAGATAAACAGTTGTTTAGAGGTAATGAAGTGTTGTTTTGCTCCGGTTGTTAGAATTTATAATGTCTGGAGAGCCATTTATTGTATCAGACTAACCTAAAACCATAGACTTAGCACATTTACTGGGCCATTAGGCAACTATATTGTACAAAACTGACGCTGGCCTTTACTGCAAATCACAGCAGCCCTGATACTACCGTGTTCTGTATCAGTTCTGTCTATAAGCTTGTTGGGTATAGCAAAGTGCAGGCTATACAGCTTTTTGTGTAAATTTTGCCTAAAGGTGGACACGGGCACAATTCAGTATTCAATTTGCTTACGCTTTTAAGACTTTACATTTTAAATAGGTACTCTACAATTATAAACTTTAAATAGGGTGGCCTTAGCTTTTGTTGTAGCTTACATGTATTTCCACGCAGTACTTATGGGGTTAATAGCGTTTCACATGAGAGAATAGATTACAAAAGCACAAGAGACTATAGGCACAAGGACCAATTTTTCTTTTGTTATGAAATGCAGGTAAATACAAAGGAATAGATGCAAACGTTACCCTTGTGCAGGATCCCCTATGACCTCTCGATTTAATAGCTTTTCCACATGCGCTGGAGAAAAAAGGACAAACCTTTTCAATGAATCCTCAACAGGCCTTTGAATATCAGAATTTTTTTTTTCTTTCCTTATTATTAGAAACGGATAAGTGCAATAATTGCGTGACAATTACTTGGAGTTTTGTTTGGATTTCTAAAAGGTAAATTAAAATTACATTTCTCTATATGGTGGTCTCATTGACACATGTAGATAATTAACATCAACACCAAATTAGTGAAAAATAGACTTTTGTGTGGATAATGCTAGATCTGCTTGTATAGAATAGCAGGAAACATCCCCTCTAGTCCTCCTATACCTTTACTTGTGGAAGAAGGAACAAAATGCACTGGAATTGTAAATGGACACAGAAGTATGAAGGAGTGGGACAGATTGGACAGATGGAGATATGTATTGTTCCCCCACCGGAGAATAAGATACCATCAGGCCTAGCAATAAACCATATTGGAAGAATTCAGGAAAAATCCAATGTGTGACAGAAACACTTTAGCCAAGCAAACTTTTAATCATAGTGCCTGTTAGGGTACAGATTCTTTCATTCTCCAACGTAAAATTCTGACAGATAGCTGAGGGTCAACAGCTCCCTTAGGACTGTAGGTTGCCTATATGCCATTCATTAAACCTTGGATCTCTGGACAACCAGCCACAAATGGGATGTTCTCCCAGCAATAGCACATGACTGACAAAATGTTCAGGCGTTCAACCGTATTTCGATGAACATGCTGCAAACTATATTTAAGCAACAACCATAAAAACTATTTTTTGACTGAGACTCACTATCTGTACAGTCAAGTTATAGTAACCATAAATGACCTAGATTGGAAATAATTAATTTTGCACACATTAAAATATTTGGGAGAGCCTTATAAGATTAACTGACCTTAATTTAATGAAAGGTTAATTAAACATATTAATACAAGATTTAAATCAAATCACTCTTAATTACAAAGTAACAACATTGCTTGACTTTATGGCCATACACCTGCTGCATAATCTCCTGCCTCGCTATAAATAATAATTGTCAGATATGGGATATTGTTGTAAAGATAAGGTCGTGTAGTATATATTTTTTCCCCTTATCATGTGTGTTGGCAGGTAGTCTTCAATTTCTATTTTTTTTTTGCCGAAAGGTAATATTTTCAAAGCTGACAAATAAAGGTGATCTACCAGCAGATACGTACAATTTCCAAAACATTGTTTGAAATCTACAGATTGAAGCCGAATGGTAGTTGCGTAGCTGATAGTCTACAATTTAGCCCTTAAAGCCTCTGAATCTATTAATGCCTCACATCCATTTTTTTTACCAACGAATATTAGACTTACAAATACATCTTTTCCAATATTTTGAAAAATCGTCGCCAACACCTTCCAGTGTCTTAAAAATCAGCCAAATCTCGTACCTGCTCTCTCTATTTTTTTTTTCTTCTTTTTTCATTGTTTCATAAAAACTCACTTGTTGTTAGGCTTGATCAAGCAATCACCAACCATCTAAACAATAAAAAAAAAAAACTTTCTGCAATTAACTCATCCTTCTGGTTTTGTTTCCCCATAGGAATCACTCAAACAAAAACAAGCAAACTCAAATGCTTGCAAGCAGTGTTACTATATTAGCTAATTAGAGAGTGTCTTCATCTATTATTAGCTCCGCACAATAAAGAAAGATCTAACTTAAATTAGACATTGCGCATTTACAAACATGAAACCGGCTTTTAAAATTGAAACTGTATGGCTATTGTTTGTGGCATGAAAAAGCTATTTTTTTTTTAGGTGATCATTAATTATCTTAATTTGCTGGAAAGAAATATCATGAGGAAATCACAATAAGGTATTGTTTGATTAATAGGCTAACTGTGAGAATACACATCTTTATTGTCGCTTTATTTTCTTGAAGGTACAGTCTCCTTTCCACTAATCTCATGGGACGACTTCATGGTCTCCCTGCAGCCCTATAATTGATGTTCCCCTATGCGTTCTTTGTATTGACCTTCTGTATGTCTGTATATAGTAATCACACTTCCCCAAAGAGACACAGCTTTTGTAATGTAAACAAGCCGATTTGTCTAGCCTTTTCTCATTACCAAAATCTTCCTTTCCCCTTATGAATTTTGTTGCCTATCCTTGGATCTTTTCCAGTATTATAATGTATTTAATGGTACACTAAACTAATGAACTGTGTTTTAAAGGGACAGACGCAGCTAAAAATAACACTAGAAGCAAACATTTATATGTTGTGTATAAATTGGACCGTTCAAATAATTGTTAAGCTCATTTTTCCCTTTGACACGTTAAGGCAACCAGATTTTGCTTGCAAAATCTGCAAAATTAAAAATATAAGATTGCTTTGACATGAGCCACTCAATTTTGTCCACACAATATATTTTTGAGTGTTAGCTTGGAATGCATAATAATTAAAATAATCAACGTTTACATAGACTTGTAAGGTACTTACTTTTTTGAGGTGCTATAAGACATTGGGCTGGAGATTCATTTTATCTCATTTCCAAAACATCCACCAACATGGACTTTGATGACATTGCATTCTAAATATATTGACATTAATATGAAGTTGGTCCCCCCATTGCAGCTATAACAGCTTCCACTCTTCTACAAGATGTTAGTGTTTCTGTGGGAATTTTGTTGCCCATCCATCCAGTAGAGCATTTGTGAGGTCAGGCATTAATGTTGGACAAAAAGGTCTGGCTCTCAATCTCCGTCCCTGTTCATACCAAAATTGTTGATAGGGTTGAGGTCAGGGCTCTGTGCGGGCCATTAAATTTCTTCCACCCCAAATTCATCCACGTCTTTATGGACCTTGCTTTGTGCACCACTATTGGGAAACACCTCTTAATTAGTGAAATCAGGGTTTAGGATAGGCCCCTTACTTCCAGTCAAGGGAAATCTTAACACTTCAACGTACCAAGAAATTTTGGACAATGCTATGCTTCCAACTTTGTAGGTAACAGTTTGGGGAAGGCCCTTTTGTATTCTAGCATGACTGTGCCCCAGTGCATAAAGACGTGGTTGAATAAATGGGCAAATATTTCCACAGAAACACTTTAAAACCTTGTGGAAAGCCTTCCCAGAAGAGTGGAAGCTGTTATAGCTGCTGGGGGGGGTACCAACTCCATAATAATGTGTGTCCAGAATGCAATGTCATCAAAGTCCTGTTGGTGTAATGGTCCGGTGACTCAATATCTTTTTTTTTTTATAATTCCATTCTATATTAGTATTGCTATTCAATCACTTGAAGGCTTTATTTGAAGTTGATATGTTTTATTGGGCTGATGTAGAAGCTGAGTTAAAGTTGCATAGGCTTCCGAGAACTCACATTTTTTTGGAATCTTTATTTGTATTAATATTTATTAATATTATTGCTTAATATTATATTTGTACATGTGCTATGGATTTTGCTAGCACTGGGTTCAACAACCTCAAGAGAATTTTAGACATGTATCTTATGTTTAATGAAACCTGAAAATGATCAAAATAGCTTTTCCAAACAAACTTAAGGGTGGCAATCTAGTCACCTCTACTGCGGTTTCTCATGTATCATGTTCTTAGTGAGAAACTATTCCACAGAAAATAGTCTTTTATGGACATGCTTAAATGAGATTCACTGTATATCAGCACATATTATATTACTACCATTAGTACTTGAATGAGTCAGCTCTGCTATTTCCACAATTAGTTAGCGAGGAGACTAAAACCATAATAAATCAAATAGTACAATAGGGTCTATGCGGTGGAATTTCAAACTCGCTGATTGCAGTTCTGTAGTAAAGTGGCACTTGGTGCATTATTTAGCAGATCCACACAAACAAGCATTCTGCTGTGGAAGATATCAAATTAAATGAGAAAAAAAAACTGTTTTGAAAAGCAAGTTATCATGTACAGTTTACACAAAAAATGATAATAACCTTAGACAGGAATTCTCTTGTAGCTCCTACAAAGGATGGAAAACAGTTCATCTCTACTACTGACCTCCATAGGTTAAAAGTGCCATCATGGGGGGACATGCCCAGTATGTTATGTCGGCATACTAGGTAGCTGTAACAAGCATAAGTGCTGTGAATGGATAGTGTGTACGTGGATGTGCATATCCCCCACTGTCCCACTGAGTGTTGATCATTGGCCAGATCACTGACCTCTTGTGACCAGCCAGGTGAGCTGCAAACCAATAGAGATCTGTGCTGTTGCAGTATGCACAACATGACAGGCTTGAGGCCTAGGGCAGCAGTTCAAGGGGGACAGCAGTCCCCCTACTATGAAACTGGGGCTTCACTACTGCGTACATCGTACCGATGTTCACCAGCTGCCAGAGAAGAGGATCCAGGTCCCCTGCAGCACTGTGGGAGATGCACGCAGACATCCTGCCTGACACTTCCATGACTATGGCTTCTATATGCACAGAAATGCTTGACAGCAGTGGAGGTTCTCTCCACGCATCGTGCAGACGTTCACTGGCTGCCAGAGAGGAGGATCCAGGTCAGCTGCAGCGCTGCGGGGATCTGGCTCTTAAGTCATATAGTCAGACACATTTACATTTTGTCTTATATTCGAGCAAATATTTTAAATCACTCTATCTTCCAAGCATTGTAAATACATTTGACACTGTCTCTCTAGAGATTATTGCAGCTTGGGGGCCTTCTCCAGAAACCAAGGCCATTTTGGTAAACCCTAAATTGAACATGCAGATAAAACTACTACCAAGCATTTATTTTTTAACGTTCATATGATGACAGTGGGAGAGGAGTCCTAGGATCATAACCGATTTAAGAAATCCCTAAGACTTTTTATTCTATACAACCATTGCCCACCCCAAGTCATGCATTTAATTATGCTTAAATTATTTTAATCATGCCACGGGGTGGATGGTTGTGGCTTTTTCTTGATGTATGTGGCTATACTGGAAGCCAGAGCTCATAATTGCTTGTAATTGCCTTCCTTTCTTTTAGTTATATATCCCAATTATGCTGCAGGAGCCTCTTAAGAGCTACTTTTGCTCTCTATGTGTTCTTTTATGTCCATACAATTGCTCTAAGCTGGCCCCGTATGTTCCTGATGGTAAAAGTTGACATTTATACGTTCAGGTATTCATGTGATCTGCGTGTTTTACAGAGCTGATAGAAAACCGTGCCATAAATCTGAGTATCATTGAATAAAACTGGAATAAATTATATAAAAAAAAGCACCATAAAGATATCATTTTAAAAAGGAATGTATAAAATTAGCATTGAATCCTCCATTTAATGACTGTTCAGACAGATGTTAAAAGAATGGATTCAGCTCGGGGTGTGCGCAGAAATCACAGCTTGCTTTACAGGCTTTTTGTAGCGAAATCAAGCATTGTTTACCACACAGTAATAATTTGTACTATGTTTAATATCGTGAATATTTATGCTATTCAAAATCCTCAAAAGCAGTCATATATAATATTGTTATTTGAGGATGTACACAAGAAAGTCAGCTTCATCTTAAGAAACCTGAGAATATTTCCATGACAACTGTTGCTAGGGTATGTCTAATTGCAAAAGGTTTCTTTTTAATTACATTGATATTTCATTTTTTTTTTCCTTTCATTTTTTTCCACAAGACAACAGGGAATTTGCCAGGAAATACCAGGAGAGAAAGTAGAAAATAACACTTTGCGCACTTGTACAGCTGGTCTCTAGATCCCCCAGCATTTTAAGGGGTTGATAATCACAGCAGAGGGAGACTCGATCTTTTAAATAGGAAACTGTGGGTGGTATTGTAATAGAAAATGTATCTTATTACTCTGAAAATTCTACCCTGCCGTAAAAAGATTGTGTTCTGTCCTTCTTCAGTAGATAATATTATCCAATTCTCAGGGGCACACTTGATTTTCAGGATAACACTTAGATAATTTCTGTGACACAAGCAGTGAATTGTTTGAACACATGCAAAAATAGATACAATTTCAAACGTATGGCCAGATTACATCCCTTTGGGATTTGGCACCCATATTTTAGATTATAACCGATACATGAGGTTCACTTTTAGATAATCTCTGAAGACTCTGAGGAACTGATTTACCAATTACCCTTTACTTCCTCTGCTTAAATATAATAATAGCTGTATAACAACAGAAATATCATAATAAAGACTACTTTGTGTTTTTGTTTCACCAATAAATTTGTAGTTTACAAAAAAAAGCGGTCGCCATCAGTGACGTATGGCCACCATGCCAGCTCTATCAACTGGCCCATTCAGTAGAGGCACACTGGGAGCCCAACTAGGCCATCCCCCCCTTATTTTGAGGCACAAGGACAATCGTCCAAGTACTTAGGCCATGTTAGTCAAAGACAGAACAGGCCGATGGTTGCCGTACAGCTAAGTCATTTCCTATAAACATAGTTAATTCTGTAGGGCACCAGCTGTTTTTCTGTTGCGTCCTATTTATGTTTATTTACAGTGTTTACTTAAGTTACTATGTGTATTATGTCTTCTCGTCTTCATTCGCTTGCTTGTTAACAAAACAAGCAACTTTGTAGCAGCTGTAAACTAGAGCTATATACTTCATAACTTAAACTTAAACATTAAACGTAAATTAACATGTGAGTTTTTTATTCAACAACATATGCAATATATGTGGTTTTTACTCATTGGAGTTTTTAATATGTTTCGTTGGCTTTGCATCCCGAAGGAATAAGGTCTCTGTCATGCTGTACGTTCACCCCAGACTCCTGCGCGTTTTAGTAATTCTTGATTAAGGACTTTTTGAAGTCTGAAAGCTTGTTCTCCCTGTACTGTCCGATGAAAGGTATCACGCTGCACACTCCCTCTACTTACATTGTTCTTTACACGGAACAAAGGAACAAAACTGTCACACTCGTACTAGCGCGTACCGTTGTGGAAGTCATCTTTTCAATCAGAGTTCAAAACTAGAAGTCTGATACCTAAGGAGTTTAACAGAGAAATAAAGCACCATAAAGAACTTGAAAAGATGTTTTACAATGGCTACATCAACATAAAATCTGTGTATTGAGTTAAGCAGCAGTCTAACTGTCTAAGACATTTTTAGAGTTTCAATTTTCTATCTCTATCTTAAGTCTTAATAGCGTATTCATGTATACATGTATATATTCTTTTATATATAGTGCTACAAATATTTTCGTATATATAAATATATATATATATATATATATATATATATAAATATATATTTATATATATAGCGAGAGAGATAATTTGATGGTAGATAAAAAAAACATTTGGCCCATCTAGTCTGCCTGTTTTTCCTGTTGTAGAAACTCAAACCTTAATCAGTGCTTGGTTTTCTTAGATTCCCTTTCTGTATCTCTCTCTCTCTCTTTAATATTTACAGACAGCCACGTTCAATAACATAGACATAGCCAATTTGTAGCATGGCACTGCTTTGTGCCGTTTTGCCAGCTGACGATATGATTAATAGGTCCCTGTATGATCCTAACATTTTAGGAAACCTTAAGAACATGCAGATAGTTTTGTTGTATAGAGTACAATATCAAATACCCCTCCTTTTAAAGCGTAAATGGCTTGTTTGCTGTTCAAAAGCTAAGCTCTGGCAAAGAAAAGGTTAGGGGTTAGTATTTAGCCTTTGAGGAAAGAGGTGTTAATATTCTGTATGAAATTTCACTGGATCATCAGATATTATCCCCTGCTGGCTAACCCGTGTCACGGTAAAACTGACATTGGTTACAAATGTAGACGCGTGTATAAGCAGAAGGAAGGTGCTGTTCTACATGCCGGCGGAGGGAGACTCAAAGAATACTCACAGTAGGGGATTAAGACTGCTGATTCAGTGGCTGTCAATACTGCTGGGCTAAATTACTTTAACAAAACCCCAGTTTCTAGTATTATTCCACATTACTTCTGCTTTTTGGCCAAATCCCACCTTTTCCCCCCATCTCTCATATCTCAGAAGTGCTTGCATCGTACGTTTTAGATCATGTGCTACTAGTGTTACTGTCTCCCATTTTTATTGTTTGTTTCTTGATTGATGATGTCATATATCTACGCAGCAGAACTTTGCAAAAACGTTTCGTTTTTGGGTGTAGTCTATTTGACACATACATTAACACAAACCCATTCAATATTTAAATAGGAGCTTTAGTGAGAGTCTCTTGAAGGTGCTGTTCCACTTGGCAAAGAATTTCACTCTCTGTTATGGAGTTACAGATAATTAGATCTGTCGTTTATTTTTTCCTGTGAATGTTTTGTCATGTAATCAAATAAACATCCAGAAATAGTTGTTTTAGTTAGTGTCTATGACTTTTCTATGGTTTGTGTTTGTTTCTATGACAACAACCTATCAATGGCAGCTTTTGTGTCACATGAAAATATTGTATTCCTGCTAAAAAAATGGAGACTGAGTCTAATTTTTTTTATACAATTCAAAAATTCTTAGTTATAATTAGTTATATTAGTTATAAAAATGTAGAATTTTAAAATCCTATTTATAAAGGGAGACGGTACCTGATGGCAACAAAGCAAAAGAAGTATGCGATAACTGCTTATACATCAGATTTAGTCTGTTGGTAATGAATCCTGGGGTAATTAGTCTCTAGTGGATTCACTGGGGCAGACGTTGAAATGGCCATAATGTTGAAGATATTTCTGACGAGGTCCATTTGGAAGATCAATTGAGAATTGTTTATGGTACTTGAGAAAAAAATAAATGGTAAATCAACATAAATGTTCCAAGAGAAGTGTGGTTTTCCAAAAACAATAAAAAGAAGATTAAAAACAGATTAGTTAGCAATAAATTAAGCAGCATAGACTTAACAGACTTTCATAAGCCATAGATTGCCTTTGTAATGATGAAGTTTAAATAATGTATTTAGGCTTCCTTTTGAAGGGGCAGCAAGAATTTTAAATGCACTGATGTCTAGGGTTTTTTTTTATCATTTCCCAATATATATCACGTGGGATAGGGTGGGTTACTAGCATTTAAAAGTCCATTGCAATAGTGTTGTTTGCAAAACGTAAGCCTATAAACATAGCAATGATTAAATTTACGATGTTGAACTTTCCTGCTAGACAGCCTTGGGTCTGTGTTACGTGGGGGCCCGGACAGACGTCAATAATTATCCACACTGCTATGTGGGCTACTTGCCGAAGCTCCTGAGAGGGCCTTCCCAGGTGCTTCTCAAGCGTTACAATGTAGTGCATGCTGAATATGGCCTTTATATGATTAATGCAATTGTGGATGTCCTCATTTAAAACCCCAAGATGGCCCAGTAGCATGTTGGTCTGTATTAATTACTGTAATTGATTAGTGTTGAATCTCAACACATAAGGTCCCTGTGGGCTACAACACCTGCAGCACACGTGGAGGTACCTTGCCGGCACAAGGATAGTTTTGGATCACCGGCTACTGAGCTTAGAAATACAACAAATCCGCAGAACAGGTACCTGTGTTCCTAATGGTTAGTTAATAAATATAATATATATGATGATCTAAAATAAAACAGTTACTATAGGGTATTTTTTATTTAGAATCAACTGACTGAGAACAAAGGGGTTAACGATGTTCTAATTGTTTTTTTTTTTAATTATTCATGTAGCTCCTGTATACATAGTGCTCAGCATTAAAGAGTAATGTCCATGTATGGGTTACCACTACTAAGAGCATAGGCCACCATTCGAAATACATATTTAGAATAGGGATAACAGCTGTAATTAGGCAACATTAATGGGTGACATTACAAATGTAAAAAGCCTTCGTGGAAGATGCTTTGTGAGCAAATGTAAGGTGCCCTCACTTTCAATAAATAATGTGTTCGGAAAGATACAAGTTTATCTCATTTTCACTAACGTTGTTTTCGTAATGTTTTATCAGCCAATCAGTATTGTGTTACTTTTCTTAGTGAATATCATGTTACCATTAGCATTCTGTTAATTAATGAAGACTCGATTCTAAATAGCTTGACAGAAAAAAATCGACCGCTGATTGATGCCCTTATGTATCTATGTGTATATAAACATTTGTGACACTATAGCTCAACAAAAAAGATATTATTTCCTGTACAGTAAATGAAATAGAAACATAGCAGTCTAACATTTCATTATGCATCTCTTAATAAATGTCTCAAATGTGAGCAAATCGATGTTGACCACCACAGTTAATAAATAAAAAAATGCTAAAAGTGCTCTGGAGTTTGACCATCATCCTGATCTAAATGGTAAAAGTTAGTAATCTCACCAAGTCAACCATAAGCCAAACTACAAAAAAACTTCAATCTCTTTACATTGAAAGTCCAACGCAAACAAAAATAACTGCATCTTTGTTAGTAAGTGGGAACAAGAAAATATGGCCTCCGAATGTCTCTAACTCTGTAAAACCAAAGGACCCAATTCAACAAAGTAGCATTAAACAAAAATCTTCTATTTTATTTTAAAGTTTTTCTGTGTATCGATTAATATATTATCATCAAACTTTCTAGGGTGCCTCATTAACTTCATATACTAAGGATCAGTAAGAGAGAGGTTCAAATAGTTGTATGGAAAAGCTGAACGGCTAATCGAGAAATAGTTGAGACTATTCAGCCTAATTTAAAACCCAAAGGTCGTACTCTATCAAGAGAACGGGTCATACTGCTGAGAAGAGGAGAAAGAATCCATTACTATATATTTCAGCACTTGTAATGAACAGTACACATCTGTCCACTATCCTAATTTATAGGAAAACCGTTCCTGTATGTGTTGTCAGCTTTGTGAATAGAAACCGTTTTTTTTTTCCAGTTTATTTGGTATTTGTCACTCAGATTTCTAAAAACAAGTTTCATTTAAAAAAAAAAAGCTTTAACTAAAATATGTAATCTTTTTTATTGGATTGTGACATGAAATCTTCACGTTGTAAATGTAAATAAACATTTTCTAAATTTGTATACCTGCATCTAATACCAAAAGATAAGTAAAGGATTTTATTACCACAATAATTTTTCGTACTTTTAATGCTAATATCTGTTTTCCCCATACTCCCCATCTGACATCCAAACATATAGAAAACATGTCCCTCTCTCATTGGCATGCTAACTTTCACTAATCAAATTGCTCATATCGTATTGCTCATATACAGGAGGGTACCTAGAGTATTTGGCACCTGAGAGGATCCTGTATGTGGTACCCCTACTTTAATACTGTGTAATTGCTACCATCATATACTATGGCAGACACATGTGATTTTTACATATTGCTGACCAGATATGCAGTATGGATGATGTATAACTGACTAATTGGTTCCCTTTCATGAGTCAATACAATCCACATACTGCAGGGCAGCACTTTACCTGTGCTGGTCATCAATATGAAAAACGTTTACGTGTCCTGGAAAACATGGCTGATGTTGTTACTCTGAAATAGACATTGATTGTGGTATATACTGACAGGAGTTATGCTGTACCACCGTCAACTAGATTGTAAGCTCTCAAGAGCAGGGCCCTCTTCTCCTTTTGTGTTGGTTTGTTATGTGAACTCCCATCACTATTTACTGATGTAGGCACTGATGGTAGTAAAGTATAACTCCCACCACTATCCACTGAACAAGACATTGATAATGTCTAGCATAACTCCCATCACTGTCACACACTTACTAATGCTTTCTCCCTCACTCACTCTCTTTCTCCCTCTCTAAATGTCTCCCTACCTTTTCTCTGTCACATTCACTTTCCCTTCTCCACCTCCTCCTCTTCTTCTTTTTGAGTCATGGCTCTTCTTATTCTGTCTTCCGGTGCGGTGGGCACGGCATCAGTTACCGGCACGCATCGCAAGGGAGCAGGATCGGAGGTCTGTATTAAAAGACCTCCCACTCCCTTGATTTACTTTAAGATGGTTAGAGGGTGATCTCCCCAACTAAGCCCGCTTCTCTCACAGCGGACATTATAGTCCGTCTTTGGAGAGGAGTGCACCCGATGCTGGCCTGGTAGCACCCCTCACACTCTGAGGACAACATGCACCATATTAATGGCCCTCTGCTTTTTAGGGACACAAAGAGCTGGGTTCATATTGTAATGAATAGTCTAAAGCATCGTGAGAATGCAATATGTCGGATTCATATCTCATTAGTAATGAGTGATAGATGATATCTTGAAGTCTTAATGTTCAAAACATCCACTGCTATATTCACCTGTTACCATAGCAATTTAAAAAAATTCTACTATTTTGGCCTTTACCCATGATCGCTTTAAAGATTGAAATCTGTGTAACATGTTGGGTTTTCTGTACCTTTTAAATCCATATACTCAATCCAATCATTAAGACTATTCTAACTTGTAACTTAAAATTGGAGCTGCAAGCCATTCCTTTCCATTTGACGTTTTTTAGCAGAATCTTTCAAAATACTGGAGCAGTTCTTTAAAGTTCTAGAACTGGGAGATGAAAGTGTTTTCCATTTTAGAACTGCTTTACTTAAAGATTTCCATCATACTGACTAATCCAGCAGATTTCAACTTTCACTGGGAAATTGATGCAGAGCGATTTTTTGTGGGCCCAATATTACACGGCAGGCATTACAAATTTTCAGACACAGATAACACGCCAGTCAATATCTCTAAAGTAAAAGTCCAAAATGTAGCTATTATATGTATATATAGATATATTAATATATATATATGAATGTTTTACTATTGTAGGACATTAATATATTACATTTTCCACCAGTACTACTAGAACAATTTTTATGCAGAACATGAGGCTTTAGTAGCGATTGTCTTATGTCTGCTTAAACCCAATTTACTGGATGGCATTAAATTCAAGCAAGGGGGTTTGCATGGCTTGGATCCAGCGGTGTATTCTGTTCTAGACTTGACTGGCCTTGAGGGCAGCTGGGGGCTTACATATATTACTGCTAGGGTGTTACTGCATGGCTTGATGAAGCCCTTTCACATTGGGTACCATGTCTAGGCCTCTATGAGGCCTTACACCGGCTCTGGGGCCACTATACACTAATTTATTAGCTAGCCACAGCCATGGGCATAGGAACCGGGGGGATGGATCCCCCCCCATGAAATTATGCAGGGGGGCGATAATGAAGAAATCCACCCCAGGGAGAAGCCCGATCAGGCTGCTCCCCCCCCAATCTAAACGCTGTACGGCACCCAGACGGAGGAGAGAGAGGGGCGCCGAGCGGTCGCTCATGAAAGAGAAAAATGCTATCGCCCCAGATTTTTAGGGGTTCCTACGCCCATGGCCACAGCATATGCAAATACATATATTTTGTAAACTTCAGAAGGTTCCTGAGGTTTTATGTGTACTGAACTCGCAAGCAGGTATACAGTAATATTAGCCAGTTTTTTAATGACATAAGCATTTGCTATTCTGTGTACCATTTATAGTGTGACTCCAGTTGTTATTCGACTGGGCTACATCTCCCATGTCGGTCATCACCATCACCACTATGTTACCATCACAGAACCTGTATTTCAGTAGCAGATAAAAAGACACACTTTGTCCAGACCTGATACGCGTGATGAAATATGTGTGGTATCTAGACAACAGTATGATCACGAAGGAACACTCTGCTTAATGTCTATGCAGCACATCCCTGTGTACAATGACTGTCAATGTAATTATTCCTACTTCAAAGACAGTTTTATTATAACCTTAAGGAAGAATACCATCATAAAACCGTTAATACAATTTCCGGGCTGTGAATGTTGCCAGTATGGGAATAGTTGTCATTTGCTGGTGATTACATTGTTAATGCCGTTGGAGAGATCCTGGATGCAGGTTATGGGGAGTATCAGCGGGTGTTTACCTTATTTAAAGGCACTTTGTTTAACTATTTCCTTTGGAAAAACATTCATGGCTGGCACTATGTTATAAACGCATTAAGGGATTGATTAGGAGCCCCGTCATCTGACAAGTCGATACATTTCTGAAGCAGATCCCCAAAACATATCATTTTTCATTAAAATAAATAGGTGGTCATAAATATTGCATTGCTTAGTTTAGAGCCAAAGAAGTTCTATATTTATAAATCCTTAGGTGAATATACCGTATTTGCCAGAATATAGGTCGCACCCCCCCCCACTTTAAGTCTTATATATTTGGGGTCTAGCGCAGGAATGCGCAATTCGTATTGCCTGGTGCCCGGGACATGCAGTTCCGGGCGCCGGGCAGGCAGCAGGGTTAGGATACAGATCCCCCGCAACGGTGCAGGGGACCTGCATCCTACTCTCCGAAACGCTCAGACAGCCTCCCCTGCCGGCACTTTCCACCAGGGCAGTGCCGGCACAGGAGGTTATCTAAGCGCATCGTGCAGACGTTCACCTGCAGCGGCGATGTGCGTAAACAGCCTCCGCTGCCGGCACGTCTGCTCGATGTGCTTTAACAATCTCCCTTGCCGGGAATTCCCATGGCGGAAGAGCCGGCACCGGAAGTTGAATACTCGTACTGCGTAGATGTCCCCTGACGGCCCCGCAAGACCCCGGGGAGTCTGCGCCGGTAAGTCTAGAGGGGGGCACATCTTGGGGGCAGAGTGGTAGCATATCTCGGGAGGGTACATCTTGGGGACAGAGTGGCAGCATATCTGTTCCACTAAGTGTTTTTTTTTTTTACTTAGAAATGTTTTTCTTTACAAAAGCACCTAACTTTTAGGGTGCGGCCTATAATCGAGCCAATACGGTATTACTCAAAACATTTTTATTTAGTTACCTAGTTTCAGGTCTCTGGTGGAAGTGCAATATGGCACTTTTCCACAGCCTTACAGATGATTTTATTTGTATGGAACACAACAAATATTTTCTTTTACAGAGATAGAAGGTGGGACTGTTGCTTTTATAGACCGCAATAAATGGTGAAAGAAGTGTTATATAGATAAGTGGTTTTCCCTCTTCAGAAACGGCAGTACCTGATGCTAAAAAAGGACTAGTCTTTCAACACAGAGATTGCATTTTTACCTTCTCTCACCAACCCCTCTATCAGCTTTCACCTTAGGTTTGATTCAGTATGCTTTGCACTATATCACCTATCTAATTCTCCATGGGTACTTTCCTCTGCCGTATCTTGACTGTTGAGCTATTATCCGGTGGCCGGCCTAATCTCAAAGACACAACGTTTAAGAGCAAGAGAGAAAAAAAAGTACATGAAGGATCAGTTTCTATTCCCAAAAATGAAATAGGAGATTTTTGAAACTAGTCAATCTTAAAATGCTGATAAGGTTGGTTGGTGTTTAGCAGAACAGCTCACTTTTATTGTATCTGACTCAGCAGAAAGCATACAATTGTATGTTTCCTTTACAATGGAGCTCAAGTAGAAGGATTTAAAAAAAAAAAGTAAATATATATATATATATATATATATAATACAAATAACAAGAACCACTATTACATGAGTGTAATTAGACGTACATCAAATAGCATCTAAATGACACCCCTGTAGGCTATGTGTGGCTCATTTATCCCTATGGTGATAACTAGACTAGGGCGCAGGCGGAATGTTTGTATTCGTTTTCATGTTTGTTTTCGGGGGGGGGGTTCTTCATATTCGACGAACTTCGTCCATTGCCATCTTCGCATTTGACAAGGATATGTATCCAGAAGGCAGGGCAGCAGCGATCAGATATGTAAGAGTATAGTCCATTGTAATAAGCCCCTGAGCCACAGCTCAGTAAAGCCCATACATGCATATTTCTAAAATATGGAGCACAGTGAATTTGGGCCTATATTGTGTGGCCCACTCAATAACCTAGTTTTCCTTCTTACTTGTGACCCCATGAGGGGTTCAGATCAGAGCACTTTTGGGTCACCCTGTTTTCTTTTAGATCCTAGCAAAGTCTAATCACTTTCCCTTAGTTACCATACACACTATCATTTATGTACTATAAAGACAGGTTTCATATACTCAACTGCCTTGCACCATCTATGGGCATCTATAAGCACACTGGATTTCAATTCACCAGTTTGATTTGATAAATTTATAAATAACAGTTTCTGCTGCAAGGAGGAGTAGATAATAATGTCTATTGGGGGGGTCACAAAACCTCACTTAAGACACAACTGATTATATTACGTTTACTTATTTAGCGTCATTGGATTCCGTAGCACTGTTACAATCAGAGTCAGTGAAAGTCTGACATAAATATTGCATTGCATTTAAAATCCCTGCGCTTTCCATCTAGTCAATGGTTGAGGTGAAACAGTAGGAGAAGACTGCTTGGATAGGGATGAGTCGATCGAGTCGGGATGATCTGTACAGGTTGTTGGTCATTCAGATTTCTTGATTGGGATGCTGGCTGAGTAAAAGAAAGGTTGTATGCTTCACGAAAAAGGTGGGTTTTCAGAGAGCTTTGCATAGGGAGAGGTAATGACAATAGATGCTCCTTATTAATCAGATGCTTCACAGACCACAAAAGGAGTAAAAACATTTTCACATGTTATAACACTTTAAAAATCAGAGAATGACATGGTCGTATTAAAGCGCATTAAGAGCCTGATGACCCAACTGGAAAGAGGTGGGCAGAGGAGCACCCCTTCATTTACCTTTCCTCTTATCAGCCTTCCTGTGATCAAGCGCAACGTAACCAAAGGAAGTTATTTCCTTGTAGCAAATGACTGTCTTGAGCAGGACACCTGTCCTAGAACATTACCTAATGCCAAAAGAGCTGCATATCATCCAGGATCCACGTATTAAAAACTTCATGGTACCTGGCACCTACCGTATTCTTGTCATATGGAAGCACAGGTGTGTACTATTATAAGCCTGTTTATTGCAGTTACACTTCAAGCAGCTATATTCTGAGTGTATTTCAGCAAGCCCACACACCTTACCTGCCACAGCAAGGCATTCCATGGGACATAACAAGAAACATGTTATTTAGCCAACATAAAAAATGTCCCTGCTTCCAGATGAAATTTCTATTTGGATCAGGGGTGTGGTGCTTGAGTGTTTAATTGGTGGGCCCTCCCCACGTAATTGAAGAAAAAAATCTCCCTCATGTTCTTTCCACCTCTAACCCCAGGTTTCCAACACTCTATACACCATATGGTGACACACAAACACTCTTATTAACACCCACCCACACACCCATTCTAACACCAAGTACTAAAACATACTCATGCTAACATTATAAACTAAAATACACAGATTCTTACACCATACACTGGCACACAGTCAACACCATACAGTAACACATCCGCTAACATTATATACTTACATACACGATATAGTAACATGCACCCACACACATGCTAACACATACTCACACACACACTAACTCCATACACTAATACATGTACACTCTAATGCCATATGATAACAGACTCACATTAACACAATACACTCACGCACATTTTAACGACATACACATACTAAAACAATACACTAAAACACACACTCTAACACCATGCACTAAAACATTTTCCCTGTTGATTGTAAGCTTGCCAGCAGGGCCTCTTTACCTATTGTATCAGTTTACCTTAGTTGATCAATTCTAGTTTTGTCATATCCCTTAATTGTATGTACTGTAAGAAGCGCTGCGTAAATTGGTGGCACTATACTAATAAAATATAATAATAATACACACCATTAACTAACACACACTCACTCAAAAAGTATACTCTAAACACAAGCATTCACTCCCTCTCTCTCCCATCATCAGTAACATGCTCCACAGCTCCCCTCTCCCTCTTACCTACCGTTGAGCCCTGTCTTAACTGCAGCTTGCACTTTCCATGCAACCTGCTACACCACAGGTGTTGACCCTGCTGGGCACTTTGTTTATCCAGGTGCAACCGTGGAACCCATCTTGGATAAAAAAGGGCATACAAATATATTGGTTGTTTTTTGTTTTTAGATTATAGTCTGTGTTAATTGAGTTATGACAACTCAACCGCTATACAAATGCAAATCTCCATAACAGGTATTTTCACATTTCTCACATGCAAAACACAAATCTATTTTGGATATATTATATCACATATGCTGCTCAGTTCTGACTACACTTGAGATTTCTGATAATGCAATTCCACAAAAAATATCCTGATAATGAATGAATATTTCGTTCCTCGGAATAGGAGGAATGTTCTGACTCCAGTCCTGAAGTGTTACAGTTGCACAAGGTTTTCACGATACCCGTGGAAGCTTTGCACAAATTAAATGTGTTACTTCTATTTATATATATCTAGTGGAAAAATCCAAAAAATCTGGCTTTAGCACTGTTAAATCTTTGTTCTAAAGGTTTTGATTGACTTGCTAATTGGTGTGGACCGGGTAACTTTACCCTTACTGCTCATGCCGTAGGTCCTCTAGAGTCAAAGCAGAAGGCTGGATACGACACTGCAAGAGTAGGCCATGTGGCTACATGCAAGTTGCTTATTGGCCACTGGCCATTAAGTGCTTTAATTCTCAGCCTAGACCTGGAACTGGACCCAGTGATCTGTGGGTCTTAAGGGAGCCTTGATTTTGTAATCTACAAAAAAAACTTTATGGAAAGGTAACCAGATTATAAAGTAACTGAGTATCCGAACTGCGTTTTTATTTTTGTACAGCAGGATACTTCCCCTGTCAAGTTTTATAAAACCATACAAAGGATCACAATAATAGCCCGCATCTAATTTGTTGTAATAGAATCAGTTGTGAAATAATATCAGATCTTGAAAAGAAGACTACGTACTGTTCTTTTTTTTTTAAACGACAATGGCCTGCAGCCGTCTATGGAGTTTTTAAAACCGCTTGGCATACCATGCAGCTTAATTGGAGAGTCACTTTTGTGGGTTCAAATCGCTGTAAGCATTTAACTTACGTGGTTCAAGAAATTTTATGGCTTTTGCTAAAAATGTTGACAAAAAGCTATATATGTTTTTTTTTTTACAGCTCTCCGGGCTTTTCTGCAGTGATAATGAGTTTTTTTATATATATATATGTGGGCTACTCAAGTGTTATCATGCCTAGAAAGGCACAAATATACACGTGTGGCTTTAGACAAGAGGAAGGTCAGCGTGCTTGTCAGACCCTTCATTCTTAAATCCCAATCACATGGACGGAGTTAGAAAACATGAGTTGTTTTGCTTAGGGCTGGCATAGTGCGAGCCGTTCCTGGTTTGGTAAAATTGAATTCAATTAGAAGGTTAGCAGGAGCAATGACCTTCAAAACACGGAATCTCTTAAAACAGCTGCACCTTCTGTCAGCGACGATCTTACCGCAGGAATCACTGAGCCGTAGTACGAAAGGAACTCTCTTTTAAATTCAATACTCATTGATTTCAATACTTTGCAAGCAGATTGTACAATCTTTTGTCCTTTTATCACGGAGATAGAGTGTAGCAGGCGAGCGCTGTTACCTTTTATTTATCTACCGAGAAACCACAGATGTCTCTGTAACGATAATCCGGTTGTTGGCTAGAGATTGTAAGATGCAAGCATTTAGATGGTGGGCTTCTTTAGGTGTGCGTTTCGCTGATATCGGGTTCCATGTGCTATGCGTGTTAACGCACGATTATGAAAAGGATCTGAGGGTGTAGAGCTGAAAATAATTTGTCATCTAGCACGGAGATCATTTTTTTCGGTAGATATCTATGTAAATGGCGATTACTGCCAACTGATATGCAAGTCCCGGCTCAGAGTGTACCTTATGAATGATTCTAAATGAATTTTCTAATATGCTATCAGTCTCTGCTTATTCTGTGCGATCCAAGCAATTCTATAAAGCACTGGCCCCTCGGTGTAATCATTAAGAAAAGAACAAGAGAATATTTTAATGGGGAAACAAAAAATCCCACAATCGCATACAAAGACGCTTGCAAGAGAAACAACTGAAAAATAAAAAAAAAAGGTAAAATGAGATGAAATGCATTTTAGTTGAAAGCGCTATCTATCCTTCTAAAAACATTGAATCCTCCCCATTTTCTTCTTGCAGAACTTGCAACTGTGGCAAGTTATTTGAAAATCCGTTTGATGTGTGTCTCTGGTGGTTAACTGTGTGACTGCTCACTCTGAAGTCGGATGGATGGCGATCCCAGAAAGAGGGTGGAAAAAGAAAAAAAAAAAACCTAGCACATCACCAGCTTTGATCTGTATATTCACTCCCTGTGGGATATTTCCACCTTTTCAAGTTGGGGATCAGTTAATTATTAGATGAAATTGGTTTGGGGACCTAAAGTCATTTTGAAGACTTGCAGTAGTTCTCTTGGTGATGCTGTATGCTCTTTGATCTACGGAGCTCCGTTTTCTGAAGACAGTAAAAGCGGTATAACCTGTAGGTTGAAGATCCTGGTAAAATGTAAATGGGTAGCATCCTTCACAAGACATTTCTGTTTCATCCCTTTTGCCTCGTATGTCAGCTCTCTCCACCTTCTTCATTTCCCCTGTGGCCCATTAAGGTCCAGCAGCAAACTCTGACATTGCTCACTTGCATGATGACCTCCCGCCCCCCCCCTCTTTCAAAGAGGTTATGGTTAGGCGACACGGATGTGATGGGAGGACCTGCAGGTAGTGGCCTTGACACCTAAAATTAACTGGCGACTATAAGATACTTTGATCTTCCTCCGCAGTTTTTAATAAGGGTCATCCAAAGGAGCAGTCCCACTTGGCAACTTAAATTGGATTTTCAGTGCATTGAAAACACAATTTTCTCAACTTTTTAAAGGTTATATATATATATATATATATATATATATATACACAAAGATGGTAACAGTGCATGTTATTCGTTAGAGATAAATAATTAGCCATTTAATAATAATTAGCTATTTTTATTTTAAAAAAAAAATCACACTTGCATAACATAATAAAAACCTGGAAAGCATACTGGCAAGCTGACATTATCGCTTTCTTGTTTTAAGAGAGCATTGTAATTCATTGAAAACATTTTAGTTGCCTAAAATGCAGGGGAAAAGAGATGTTAATAGCACAGAACAGAACTAATGTCTCATTCAAGAAGGCAACATCAAAATGTGATCTGTGGTTGAAGATTCCTCAAAGTACACGCTGCCAGCAAATTTGAATGCCAGAGGGAGCGAAAAACAAACGGCAGAAGAAAACAGATTTTGCATGGCTGAATTTAATGAGCAATTAGGCAAGAAATAATAAAAAAATGGCTATATTGTATAAATACGATAATACCTACCTTGGCTTCAAGAAAAAAAAAATCCTGTGTAAAATGAATGGCATGACAGAATGTATATGATTTCCTATGCTTGTTAGAGACAACACAAGCAATTTGTGAAAAGAAACAGCAAACGCAATGAAATGTATTCGATCTTTATTATTATTGGGAGAAATGTGTTGTTTTTTTTATGGCTTACATAGTAATCATAGCGATAACTATGATAGTTTGCTTTGCCTCACCAATTGAATCATGCAATTAACCCTCCGAAGCACAAGCACTGGAAATAATGTACTTTGGACCTGGATGTCTGCACAAATTACCATGAATTTACCATAAACTTTGCTTGCCCACCACATTTTATATATATATATATATATATATATATATATATATATATATATATATATATATATATATATATATACACACATGTATATATATTATATATGAGAAAAGGTCACTAATTTTAAAACTAAAAACATATTTTTCTATTATTCTATGCAGATTTGCTGAGCTTTGGGGTGACTGTATAGTTTATAGTTAGTATGTGTGATTGACCTCTTTCATTTATGTATGCGTTATTACAGAAGAAACTTCTGAAAAGGCTTGGTCCTTCATAATGTATTGTCTTTGAGATTAAAACATTTATAGAGGATTTATGGACAAGTGACTTTGCCTTGTAATGTTGGCTTTGATGAATAGAATTTACTGTGAGCATATCTGTTATCAAAATATTCGTATTTCGAAACCTGTTCTAGCTCTGTTTAAGGCTAGGGATCAGTTAGTAGCGTTCTCATCACCAACACACAAAGGGCCCTGCCAGGGGTATCAAATATGTTAATGTTGGGATTTGGGGACAGATCTTGAATTAGCACAATACTGTATATCAGGATTTTTTGTTGGTGTACCCTGGGTATTTTGAGGCTAGTACTGCAAATGCATTATCAGAAGTATAATGATGGGAGTATATTGACTTACAAATAAGTTATTTGCAAACATGATGGCATCATCAGCTTTTTAGCGTTGACCATGTTGTTAACAAACTCTCAATCAATACTGTATTAACGCTGCGTAACATTAGTATGAAAGAAATGACTGAAAAGGGTGACCTTGAGCCTTCAGATGCTGGTGACCTAGTCCGTGACAATATAATTGACAGGAGCAATTGAAAATAATGATGAAGCCATGGAATTGTATCGGTAACAACAATAAAGGTTGTTTTAAATTCTATATTAGTGTCATATATATACAAGAACGTGGTTAGACCTTATTGTAACAGTAGTCCAACTTTGCACTAGAGTAGCTATCATCTATGTTAATACACAGTCCAGTCCAGTAGGGTTTAAGATGAAGTATTGAATTCCCAATTAGTGATTTAGTCCATTGGCATCACAGTCCAATTCTCTTGTTTGATTACAAGTCCCAACACCATTTGTGCTTTCCATTTGTCTCGTTTGTACGTGCATTTCTTCTGTATGGACCTGTTTATGGGCCAGTGTAGTAAATACAGGTGGACAGGGCTTCAAGCATGTTCTTCGCATACAATAGTGTGTAGAACACAAACCCCTGTAGCACTCAGATAATCCTGAGCACAGTATGAAATGCAAAACGTAATTGTTTTACCCCATAGCCAGTGATTATGATTATCATCCATAAAATGAAACATTTTCATGACTTCGTTTTACGATTTGGAACAGTTTAACTCTTTTTTGCCTGTTTTTCTTTTTTTTTTAAATATTGGCTACTGAATACAACCATATTTGAGGATATTGCCTACATTCCGATGTAAATGAAACCCAATGGTATAGATTTTGGTCATTTAATACCGAAGCATACTATATTGACCAATTCACTGCACTTGCATGTCTGATAATAAATTCTACAATATTTGTCTTTTTCACCCGTGGTCAAAGCAATTCCAAACACCGTTAACAACCTGCTCTGTATCACTTTAGTGGATCAGTTCGATGTGCTTTGTCTTGGTACTTTTTTTTGCTTCAATTATGATAAGGGAGGCAAACAGAAATGAGCACCAGATGCGACTCTTGGTTTCTGGATCGTTTTTTTGTTTTTCCAAGAGTCTGCTAGCAAAGTGCCGCTGCTTCACTTAGCTAAGGAGCTGTGTGCATGTGTGTATATCTAGGGTTTGTGGATTCTGGATGTGTCTCGGCATTCCGATGCATGTAAATGTTATATTAGATACAGTATTTGACAGCAAATAAGAACCCTTTGATCAGCTCATCTAGTCTGGATATTCTGGATAGCACTTCTGCTGGGAAGCTGTTCCGTTTACCTACTAACCTCTCATTGAAGAGAAGTAGAAAAAAAACTTACATTGCCTAGCCTTTGACCCTCTGGTTTTGGAAAATGACATATTGTCCCAACAATTCTCTTCCTCTTTAAATACACTTCCCTTTTGTACTTTGTTGAATCCCTTTATGTATTTAAATATTTTATCGCATCACATCTCTCTCCAAGTTAAACATATTATTAATAGGTAAAGCATTGCAATCAAAAATGAGCGTAAATATTTGTTAGGAAACACAAATCCAAACCAATGCATTATCAGAAATGTAAATCTGTATAACATCCACACATAAATGCAGTTTTATATCTAGAAAATGCCATTCGCAGTTCTAGTACTCTGAAACACAATTCCAAACATCTGTTTTTTCTCAGGCTTATATAATTATTTTCCATTATTTATAAATTAGCATTTTCGGCTTCCTTAAAAACAATTCTTTTTTATTTTTTTCCAGAGGCATCTGTCTTACTGTTGGGCACCAGATCTGATTTTGATGCCCCAGTGTTTGAGCAGAGGAGGTTGTGACAGTTTTTGTTTTAAAAAGAGCAACTGACTGCTATGAAAGAAAAGAAACGTAGAAACATCTATTTCTGTAAACCATAGTCAAATTATTTGTACTGTATTATATGTATTAAGATCGCTAACAGAATCAAGTGCCCTGGCTCCTGAGGGCCTATCTGTCTTATCTATCTATCTATCTATCTATCTATCTATCTATCTATCTATCTATCTATCTATCTATCAAGGGTTAAATCACCCTACTAATGTATTGGTTTGTCTTAGGCGGTCAATTCTCGTCTTGTCATATCTTGAACATCTGTATTGTAAGAAGCACTGCATAAATTGTTGGCGCTATATAAATAAAAGATAATAATATTAATAATATTTCTCTCTTCAGTTAATTTACATTAATGCACACTATGTGCACCTGGCTATGGCGGCAGTAAAGGTACACGAGAGAAGCCATTGGGCAGATTTGCCCAGTTTGCCCGATGGCCATTGCCTAATTGTCATGAGGGCCTGCTGATGCCAAACCGGGTAATCAAACAAGAATACAATTGTAAACACGTAATTAACGGTGGGAACTTAACATATACTGTAATACATAAACATGCTAAAACCTACCATTTTCTGATGCTTTTGACTTAACAACACAAGAAAATCCATTTTCTAGCAAAGTCTAATAACTTAAGTTATTTTTTTGTTAACCAAACCATTTGAGCTTCCGCGAAAATTCTTTAATTAGTGGTATCCTATATGAGATCTGATCCTGTAACAGATGGGTTAAAAGGTGCAGACTGGCTGTTGATTAGCATGGATTTTAACTTAATATTATTAAATGAAAACGCATCTAAAGTATTATGTGATTAGACGAGCGCTATATTAAAATGCCCTTTCATGAGCCCCCAAATGACGCCATCGGTTTATTCATTTGTGGAAATCCATTGTAATATTGGGAAGGTAGCGTGCAGTGCGAGGTTAAAGACAAAAACTGCAACATATAAGCATATAATAAAATGCTCAACAATTCTAAAGCAGGTGCAGTCTAATCCTCAGAATATTAGTAATTGAGATAAGAAGATCCTCTCGGGAAATTAAGCATTCTAGCTGTATTTGTTAATAGAGAAATGGTATACATAAATGACATTGGCATCTACTCACCAAACCCTGAACTACAAAATTTGGGATTTAAAACGTTGAAAATCAAATGCGTTTGGGATCAAACTGATAGAAATGCTTTAGCCATTTCCCTGCCTATCTAGTTTAAGGTCCACCTTGTCATTAATGGAGACACGGTTTTTACAGCTATGGCTGCAGTGGGATACTTGGTAAGACTTTGGCTATAAATTATGAAATTGCCTTAAATATGTACTATATAAATCCAAAACCTTTGTATATAAAAAAATGTTTTTTATATAAAAAATATAGTGTACACAAATCCCATTTTTTGGCATGGAACATTGTATGTCATGCTATCAGGGAAAGAAAATTCACCCCAGATCGGCCACCAAGGTTAATCAAAATGGAAAAAAGTGAAACTATTTTCACTTTCTATATGATATCATCTGTTCATATACTCAATGGCATACCCAGGACCGGACTAGCATCATTAATACCCCCAAGCATTTAAATCCCCCATGAAATGATTATATCTTATTCCCTCTGTACGGCATGGACAGTCCAAGTTTGGTGATAACTAACCAGAGGTATTCTATTTCCAGTATTTCACTATAAACAACAGAACAAAAATGATATAAATGGAAAATTTACAGTGAAATGTTACATATCCATGCAAACACTGCAGTGATAGCGTGTTGCCATCTTTGGTTGCACATTAGATTGTTACTTTGAAATCTGTTCCACGTTTTATACTCTTTAATTAACTGCTTCATTCATTAACCAAACCCTAATGCACTCAATGCAGTGCTTGAATGAATGCTAGAGAATGTATTCAGTAAGAAGACATTCATTCTGTAGAAGCAGTTCGTAATACATGAATTTGAGTATTACAGGGTTTTTTTTTTTAATATCCAGTCTAGTTTTTCAAGCTCAGTAGAAAATTAATATTTTTAATACACTTGGGATTAGGGTATCTTTATTGATAACTGTGGGTGATCTTCCTTTGAACAATATGACCCAGTAATGCTTTAGATGTTTCCTATTAATCTTGTTATCACTGCAATTTTAGGGGCTGTTACAATCTCTAAAGATTTCCTGCGCACTCTGAGAAATGAAAAAAAGGCCTATTCTTCTGCGAAATAATTACGCTTTCAGCCTAATCATAGGTTTGATGAGTTAGGATTTCAAAACATCCAAACAATTCTCAATAGACAGTTACAATGTGTATTTACTTAATTCTGTCTTTATACGTTGTGATCCAAAACATAGCTTTTTGTTTCCAGAGTCCTTTATAGTATTGCATGTGCGGCTATATTTGCATACAGAACAGATGCAAGGAATAGGAGGCACTCGATGGTAATGTAAGATGTATCAAGAGAAAACTTAATTGACTCTGATGAGGTTTCTGGATAGCATCAGTGCTGCTTCAAATAGGCAGGAGGGAAGATTGTCTTCTCTTGGATCCGTAGCTTGCTATTTTACCTTACTTTAAGAGTGTGCTATAAAAACGCTGCTCTATCGTTCAATCAGTACCAGCTATTACATGCATATTCTTCTTCATAGAATAAACAGCTATATAATATTTATGTTTCGGAAATCAGTTCCCCATTTTACTCTCTTTTTTCCACTATTATCGATTGGTGATTGGTTGAAAACTTCCTAGGTGTTTTTGTCATCTCAAAGTTTTTTGGGGGGCTTGTAAGAAAATTACGCAGGGTCTGCATTTGGTGATAATGATATCCGTGTTGGTGATATTTAAAACCCACTGTGGATAATTGATAATGAGTATACATTGTTCGGAGATAATTATACCATTCGTTACACCTTAGATGTCAAGCAGATGGCTGCATCGCTGTTTGTAGTGTGGACAGGTGCCTTAGTTTACTCTTCACTGCAGCAAGGAATATCCAAATTAGCAAATTCTGAGTTTGCCTTATTTAAACAAAGATTTTCATAATTGCTGCAAGAACATTTTTTTGTCATCCATGATGTCATATGTTTTTTTCACCTATGATTTTTTGGATCATATGACACTTCAGCTAGCAAAAAGCAGGTTAAGTAACTGTTTAGAGCTCTCTTGAGAGAATATAGGGGTGAGACCAGTGCAAGTTTGACACTGATTTATCAAAATGCTAAATCATAAAAATGTAAGCTGGTTTTAAGCAAAGAATGAAATATGTAATTCATTCGTTATATGTGTAGCTTGTTTTAAAGGAACAGTCTTCCTTCCATACACTGAGATATCTACAGAGGTCATAGTTACAATGGGCCTTGAGATCCTTTTCATTTCGCAATTGTATTTTCCTGCTCTTTAGTGACTCCACCAGGTTGTAAAAATGCATTTTTGTTTCTCATTTTGTGCAAGTTTCATATATAAATGAAGTTCTAGTGCCACCCCGGGCTGTACTGGCGGTGACAAGGGCGGCTCTGTCAATTTAAGGCTAAAGGCCACCAGATGACCTAAGTGTGGCCGATGACTGCATATGCGCGGCCGTGCACCCCATCTGCTGCTCCAGAGAATTTGCCCGGTGTGCCAGATGGCCAGTCAAGACTTTTAGCCACCAGTTTTTTCCCCCACAGTAAAAATGCACTTACATTAAAATTACAGTTGTTAACAAATCTTTTGCATTAATCTCAGCCATATCTTTTTTTTTATACACAGTATTGGCTTATTGCTCTATATCTGGTTATGGACAATAACGAAATAGCTGTCAAGTAGCATCTGCAACAGTTCTATGAATAAAGATAGTATAATCAGGCCTGCCATACTAATTGGGCTTCAAAGGCAGCTGGTCAGGGATCATGGCTGTCAGGGGCTTTCACGGTGCAGCAGCTTCCCAGACCTCTCAGAACTGACATCTTAAGCCTGGAAATGGAGGAATGGCGAAGGTGCTTGTTGTATGCAAGTTAAGCCAACAGGTGGCGCAGTTGAGTCTGGACCTTCCTTAGGGATCCGCATACACTGAGAGCACCAGTTTTAAATACTAAGATTGGCCCCTATTCGTTTAATATTTAAATTTGAAATAAATATATGCCTCTACGATACGTATAGCCTAACTCCACACACATAGATATATATTTAGCATATTTCGTCAATATCAAGGATGGAGCTACAGTATAAGAAAGTTAAGCGGCTGCTAAGGGGCCCCATGGATTTGGGAATAGTCTTTTTTTTTACTAACCAGAGACTACAACACCTATTATCCTTTTTCACCTACAACAAATAAACTCCTGAGGTTTCATAGTTTAACATTTTATGTGCCAACCATTGTATATATCTAAATATCTACAATATCTACATACATCTACATGAGAGGCAACTTGTAACAATACACACTATAAAAAATATATTGTGATAAGCATGGCAAGACAAGTCAGCCACACTAGAAGTATGATCTTTCTTTAAGATTCTGATTTTGCTTACAAATGTTTTTAATTAAACCAACGTACTGGAATAAACAATGTTTTTTCCTATCGATTTAAAAAGAGCTATAAATAAAGATAGTGCCTTAGGTATCCTTAAGACAACCTTGACCTCTAGCCTTCATGATGATCAATATTACATTAAACTATCACATAACAGAGTAAGTTGTTAAACTGAGGTTGGAAAACAATTCTCATGGCTTATACATGCTATTTGGTTTTCTGGTTAATTTTAAATGTCCTCTCCGCATTCTGCCATCACTAATCATATGCCAATAATGTCTGTGTCTCTGCAAATACCCCTGCTGTAGGAGAGGGTCCCCATTAACGAACGCGAGCCCCCATCTGGCCTCCCACCTCATCCAGCACAATAATTACTGTATCCATGCTGTGTAATGAAGACAAATACATAAATTACACAGCAGCAAGTGGGGGAGGGGGCCTTGTCCCCAGGGGCCTTGGGGCATATGGCCCATTGTTAATCCGCCTCTGACTTCACTGCTTTACACTGATCTGTGCTAAATTATAAAGACTTTCTTGCAATGTATATTCTTTAAAAGTGTTACAAGGAAAACCACATCCAATAAGTGTCGCTTTTATCTAAAAAATAGAGGTACGAGGATAGCTGACAGATCATTTTCACCTGACCAGTTTTTATCATTGGATCTCAGAGTCCTTTAAAGCTTTGCCTGAGTGTTCATTAGTGGAAAGATGACAATTGGCAAATTAAAACTAAGACATCTGAGAAAATTTGACGCAAAAGTTAATGGCGGATATTTGGGGAGGTGGATCACGGGGGAGTTATATTGGTATATGATATTCTACATATTGTTATTACCATTTATTTATTAAGGGCTAACATGTGCTGCCCTATATAAGGATAGGGTGGTTAACAGATACATAACACATGTATAAATATACATTTAAATATACAGGTTTGAGTTGAGGACCCTGGCCAGAATAGTATATATGTGTGTACGTACATGGTCTCACTTAATAGTCTTTTTCCAAATTTCATGTACAGTGTATATAACAAAATGTAGAGAAACAATACAATTGGGTTTATTTTATTCTCATGTTGAACCAACATTTATTTTAGAATTTATTTTTGTGAATTTTGTCTGCCAGATTATATTTTGACTGTGCAATAAAGTGACACAAAGAATACACTCCAGGTTACCAAATAATTCATACAACAAATGGCCGGAGTATGGGACTCAGTTTATCTGAAATTAATGATTATTAATAATGCAACATTTAAACTGATAGCAATCTATATACATTATGTCCTAGACATAATTCAAAGTGCTACTAAAATAGATTAAAAAAGATAGGGTTATTGCATTGCAGGGGGGTTAATAATACGTTTTTTTTTATTTAGAGGAAAGGCAGAGCTTTTCTCAGGTCACTTTTTAATTTCTGGACAAAAACAATAAAGACCAAAGTACTAGAAGTAAAGCCTCATTCCATTACATCCAAGAACCGTTACTAAAAAGAGGAATGAGATGATTTTTTCTCTTACTCAGCCCCGCTTTTGAGAAGGTGACTAATCAATTAATTCCAGCGAGTTTCACTATGAATTCATTTTTAGGAATTCTTATTCAGTGGTGGTAGCACGTATTGTATTTGATATGTCATCCATCCCAAAGTGCAAAAAACGGTATGTTTTGTGTATAAAGCCAAAATAAGGCAATTTTGTCTAGTAGGCGGGATATTACATGCTAGAAAAAATAAGAACAAAACATAAGAAATGTTCACAAATTATTCATGACAAAAAGAAGAATAATGTTTAAATAAAAATGTTATATAAATGCTTTTCTTCATTTTAATGTATTAGTTTTGTACACCCTTTTCTCCTTTCCTCAGCTCTCACATTTGCAAAGACTTACACACTCAAGTGAGCGCACATGGACACATATATACTTACACACACACTTACACCACCATGTTAACATATACTCCCTCTCACACTCACTTAAACATACACATCTATGCTCAAACATTCATAGTCACGTACACTTACACATTCATGCTCACACACACACACAACTATGCTCACGCAAATGTTACACACCAAGTTCACATGCACTTACACATCCATGCTCGCACTTACACATCCATGCTCACACTTACACATATACACCCAAACACTTACACACCCATGCTTCCACACACTTACACACCCTTATTTAGACACATCTTTGCTCATACTTCTGCAGAAGTTCATGAGAGGTTCAGATAGATTTGTGGAGAAGGAGAGAAAACAAAACGCTTCTCCTTCTCCACAAATCTATCAGGAAACACTGTCTTTGGGGCAGTAATTTGCCACCTGGGTCCCATGGACCCACCGAGACCCAGGGAGGGTTCACACCAGGCTAAAACTTTTGCACAGTATAGCTGCATTTCAAAATTTAGCTACAAAAAAACAAAGCATAAGAAAACATTATTATTATAGTCATAAGAAGACATAATAATGCGTTTGTGCACAAACATGTTGTATCATCGCATTCATTTTTTGTAAAACTAAAACTTAGACTATTGCAAGCTTTTCTGTTAATGAAAGGGTAAAGGAAAGTAAAGTCAATTAGGGCTTCTCATTGCTAAGAGTGAATCTTTCTCTGCACAGCTCAGGAACACTTGAACCCAGCGTGCCGCTATTAAAAATTCAAAGGCATTGACCATAAATATAATTAATGACTAGCTTTTAGTAGACAATGCGATCGTTTTGATCCTTTGGTATTGAAAATCCAGGGATGTCAAGTTAAATAACACCTTTTTGGATAAAGATAATTTGGTTTGAGATTCCTATATTTAAAAGGACACAAGAGATATTTCAATCATTTAGCATACTGTAACTGTGTATTAATGTCACAGAGTGAAAAGAAAACACAGAAAGGGACATTTGTCATGGAGTTGGTTATGTGACTGTCTGATTGTATTACTGACGTGATACGTAGGTTTCAAGTAACATACAATGCCTTTCCTTCTCCCTTAATCTACTGCGAGGCCAATAATAAGCACATTTATTCTATGTTGCTCATACAGCTCATATTATCTGAATACTGAAACACTGTATTTGCGTATCAAAAGCACCATGATAAAATCTATACTTACATCTGATCACATGTAGTGCATCAGAAAGGAGAATACAAGCATTACAATGATGGTACTGAGGCATTAACTGGTGTTGATGTGCTAAATGCCAATAGACATCACATAGACTCCTCTCATTGAGTGTATGTCAACTTAAAAAAAGAGAGAGATGTGCTGTTTGTTTCAGTAGTGGACATTTCAACACAAATAACCTCAATCATAGTTAAGAACTGCAATCCGGTCCAGTTAGCAGTGATCACAAGTTAGCAGGCAGTGATGTGCATACCTAGTAAGTACCTGGGAAGTTCTCTCTCTTTTAGAGGATTAGCTTTGTGGTGGGGTACTATTATCCAATGTGGGAATGGTACTAGCCATGTAATGTAAATAGGCGGGATGTAGACATGGCCAAACCCTGTTTTTCTGCCAGAAAACACATTGGGGAAAACTGTGGAGGTTTGGCTTCACCCTGAGACTCCTAGTCAAACCCGGAGAGTCCCCAGATACGGTAGCTAAAAAACAGCTACATAAAATATCCAAAAGGTGCAGGCATTTCATGTGTTACATCTGAAAACAACAGTTTCTATATATATTAAAATCGTTATAATGTTTTGTGTGTGTATATATCAGGGCTTGACAAATTTTTTTTGAATCTAGGAGCCAGCTAAAAAAGTTAGGAGCCAGGATTTTTTTTTTTAAAGTACCAAAGTTTTATTTTCAAAGACAAAAATAACCATGGGCATTTAAGCTATGCAGATAATTTAATATATTCTTATGTGACACACCAAATTTTCTATATAATATATTAATGTTTTTCACTTGGCTTTTTGTGGCTTTTTTGTGTCTGCCACACCGACACCCAAACGCACACATCAGGACAGGCTCTGCCACACCCAAACACACACACCAGGACAGGCACTGCCACACCGACACCCAAACACACACACGCCAGGCCAGGCTCTGACGCACCGACACCCAAACACACACATCAGGGCAGGCTAAGCCACTACGAAGCATAAAAAATGTATTTTCTACACTGCTTTGTCATTGTCTATATGTATTAAAATCTTAATAATGTTTTGTGTATGTATTGAAGTCCGGCGGGCCGCACGTTGGACGCCCCTGACCTAGGCGCCAGGACAAAATTCTCATTCGCCATGGCGACCTGGGATTTGTCAAGCCCTGATATATAAACAGTATAGCAACTATACTACATACACTGCTTATGTTAAATTGTGTCTTCAGATGAATGCCACTGCTGCATGTGTTAGTTTAAATGAAATGTTAGACTTAACTTCATAATTTTACCTACCACGCTGTTCTGGTGCTAAAAACAAAGCCCTTTGGGACAGATACTATATTGAAGTTGTTACTTCTAGTTATTTTAATATTTTTGTAAGGGTTAACCAGTTTACTGCTACATTTGCTACATTATGTGGCCGCAAATCTGAAATCCAACAAAAGAAAAAAGGGTTCGAACATTAGAGATCAAAGTAACAGTAAACCATAATTTGTTAAAATGATCCCAATCCGTGCCTTCTAAATAATATGACATGTCTGTAATTAATTTCAACGAGTTCCATTGAGATATCGCCTGCACTTGAACTTCCATAAGCATTCTTTCATGTCAAGCCTGTCTTCGCTATTTAAATATTTTTGCATGCTTTTTATAATGTTTATATGCTTAAGAAAGTGGTTTCTTTGAATTAAAAAGAAATGAAAAAAAAAGTAATTATGAATCCACACTAGAAAGTAAATTCATCGTAAGTGCTGCTATAGCAGAGTGCACCAGACACAGAATATTTTCTAAAGTTTAATTGGCATAAAAAAAGAAAAGAAGTAAGTAGCTGTCAGGCTTATTCTAAACATTACTGAAGATTCCAAAAAAATACAAAAACACAGCAATGCAAAGTTCAGGAAGTAACGGCACTTTTCAGTGTAAACGCAGAACATATGGATATAATTCTTTATTAACCAAAAATCCGATTAAATGTGAAGATTTCACGGTTTAGGGAAATCATACACAAGATGAGCAGGTGAGCCTGACAAAAAAAAAACAGTAAGTAAAAATCCTAAAAATATCAGAATATTCAGCCACTGTTCTTCATATGGCTATGTAAATTTATGAAGTGGGTGGGTTGTTTTTTGTAATCTTTGAAAGGACGATATAGACAATATCTACAATTATGCACATGATTGCTTCTGCGTGTAATCGTTTTAAAGGCTTCAAAGGGAATTGCAAGCCATTAACAATATCTAATGAGGAGTTAAAGAAAACTGGTTGTCAATGGAAATGGAGCATCCTTATTTTTCAACAAACCACTTATAATAGGTCATAGCATCCTCCACACTGCCTGATCATCTGAAGTCTTATTAAAATCTTATTAATACTCCAATGTTTGTTTCAAAAGATATGTAAAGCAGAGAAAATGAAAAATAAATGTTACTTAGGACAAGGGCCCACCTGAGTATGCTTGTGGGTTTTTTAAAAATATGATTTTTAAATAGTAACAAAGGAATAAATTAAGTTTAATTATGTTTTATTTTAATAGTACCCAGTGTATAACCATAAAGATTCTTAGGGCTTGGAGATTTTTCTTCTTATCAAGTTTAGCTAGAGATTCTTCAAGTTATCTATGGTAAAATCTTGAATTTCTAGTATACCTGAACAACATTATTTTGGACATACTGTCCCTTTTTGTCACAGGTCAATCCAATTATTCGGTGCAGGTTTGGGATTTTAGTTAATGCAGACTTTTTATTTTATTAGGATGAATCATCTCATATAGACGTAGAATAAGAGAGAGGTGTCTAAATCTTGTTCAGTATGTGTTGGGATTCCACTGGACTTTTTGAGGTGAGGTGTAGTAACTGTAGGGCGCAGCTGCACCCAGTACCATATGAGCCGACTTGGGGATCGGGGTGGAAGCTGAACTCAGGGCATGGTCGGAGATTGTATCATACTAATTGTGTCTATGATAATCGCTGCTGTATCTCCAGCATAAGCCTCTACGATTTATGTGCTTTAAGCGACCAAATGGTAGATATAAGCAGTGCTTAATTTTAATATAATTTTAATGCAGAATTCCTTCATAGCTTTCTTGCTTAGTTGGATTTACTATTTTGAACATCTACAAAAACACCGCCAGCACTAAACGCCGCCACTCTTGCATTTATGACATGCCGTACATAGTTGATTAATATTTTATTCACTGTAAGCATTAGATATAATAATGTAATACAAACAGATACTTTTAGTTACTGCATAAGAAGGTTTGATATCGGTTATGTCAGTTTCTTCCATTGATGAAATGTCATGTCTTTGAAGATTTTGAAGTCATACATTAACCATTCAAGAGCCAGACGTTGTGTAAATTAATGCTTAGGGAATACTGGCCTATTAAACGTGAGTATAGCCATAAGTTAAATAAGGAAATCATCTAGATTTAAATGGTGATATAGCAAGTAGGTTATGTCACTTACGGCTCTAAAGTTCCTCCACCTTTTCCTCTTGGTCATCCTCTGCTCACTTTGCCAGCTGCTCTGCTGGAGTCAGATGCTATAGGTGGCATTCAAGATTACTGAATTTCATACCTAACTAAAGGGTTTTGCCTAGACTTTTCATATGATGATGTGTTTTATTGATATAATAATACCGGCAAAACATTTTGAGGGAAAGAGCTGGAAAGAAGGATATAGGTCCCAAAGAGTGACTTGTCCCTCCTTAAAAAGGGATACTTGGAAGTATGGAGTTAGCTGATAACTCACATTGGCACATTCCCTCTACTGAAGTTATCCTGGTGTAGGAATTCAGAATATTGGGTAGGTATTAGGGTTTCTTAAAGCTTAAGTCACAATTATGTATTTATACTCATGCAAAATGTAGTAATCTTCTAAATGTCTCAAACCAGTTACTTAAGTAATTATTATAGGGTCTCAAAGAAGTATAAAATGCATGTAAAACACCGGCCTTTACACTCCTAACCACTAGTGTTCCCCACTGCTCATTTGAAATATTGGGAGGTAAAAATTTATTGAGTGCATATGAAAGCAGGCACATCATACGGACTTACATTTCCAGATAGTTTAAAGGCCATAGTACAAACATAGTACCAATGTCTCTTTAAGGAATTGTTTCCATTCTGCACACTATAGAAATTTCCATATGTTTATAATTTGACTCCGACAGGCGCATCCTTCAGTGCAATTTAAATGACTGGCATTTGAATGCTGAAATACGCAACTCTTAAGCAAAATGAAGCCTTGTGTTGATAAGGTTGGGTGACCACAGAGACATTAAAAAGATTCAAGAAACCAATTTCTGTTGCTGTTATGTGAAATGCGTTAGTGGAAGCTGATGATTTTTTTTTTTTAGATAAATCATGTAGATTTTGTTATTTTAAACCACTGGTCCAAATCTAAAATCAGCACAATTTGCGTGGCTATAGTGGTAGAAAAATGGAAACATGTTTATGTAATTTGAGATAAAAATGTAAAGCTGCATTTGTTTACTACAAAAGAAGGTTTATCATAAAATACAAAAGCAAACTTTTAAACTGCCTTTTTACCTTCCCAATGGTGCAGTTCGATTTAGTTATTTCGCAATTGTGTTTTTAAAACGCTATTTACCATGGAAAGATACAGTTTGTTGATGATAATAATGAATTATCTTATTTAAAATCCCCATCTTTCCACCTTGCTTGACTCTTGGCTTTGTCTTATGTTCAGGATAGTCTTATATCTACGAATGCCTAATCTTCATCATTGTATTAATTGCTACTGAGTCTATTGGAAGGCTGTTCCACTTATTCACTACCTATAAAGACCCACAAGCATATTTTCATGAAATGTATGAAATACAATAACTCAAAAAACGTACTACTGTCTAGTTACCATTTGTCCTGTAAACAACAGAAATAATTTTGCCTAAAGAAAACACTTAAAACAATGGACTTATTCCTGTGGTATGGCATGTTCTCACTGCCCAAGAGAAAGAATATATATATATATATGGGATTTTTTTTTGGGTGGAGAGGTTCTGTGGCAGTTTTGGACTTAACATTTTGGGGTCCAAAGCAATGACTCCAAGTTTTAGGGATATATGAAATCATTTTTAGTAACCAAGCCAGTGTGCCCTAGGGGCATGTTACATGACTTGAGCTAAAAGAGCGTTTTGAGCTATTTTGACTTGAGTCCTGGCCGTCAGTGAGCAGTCCTGGCCGTCAGTGAGCAGTCCTTGCGGTCAGTGAGCAGTCCTGGCCTTGTCTCGCAAGGGTAGGCTCCTAGTAGGTAAGAACAAGCTGCAGGGTTATGGCGGCATGAGGCCAGAGGGGGAAGGGATCAAGACAAAGGAATGTAATTTCCCAACGTAAACAACATTTGGCCAAAAATGAAACAATATCCCTAAAACACCTATTTGGTACAAATGGTGGTTTGCGGATGGTTTGGGGTATTTCAGAGAGGGGAAACTACACTCATAGTTCAGCAAAAGAAAACCCAAGCTGAACCCTAGACATTTAGCTCTTAAATGGAAGGTTTGAAGATATTTTCTTTATGTATAAAGAGACTTTCAAAACTTCCCTGGCATCTCTTGTATAGTGAAATCATTAACATTTTGAGTTAAAGTTAAACCATAGCATTTAGTGCCAGGTGTTGGGAGCACATTTTTCTCCCAATGTCCTGGACGGTTTTCAGAGTTTAATATATTTACATTTAGGTGAGAATTCTACACACCTTTAACTATTTATTGACACCTAGTCTAGAGTAAGCCATGCATCTCATCACATGATATATCAGTACAAAAGGTTAAAAGGGTAAGGGTAGGTAAGCTAAGGGTAAAAGTTGCCATCTACTGTAAGTCTGTAGTAGGTAATACTTTCCTAGCAGTTCAGTTACAGTTTTATAAACTGAGCATCTGTCAGGCAGGTTAAATCTCCCCTGATCTCATTTACAATTTACTTTGCTCGTTGCCTGTTTTGCTTAACGACTATTCATTAACGAGCTTTATTTGGAGGAAATAATTTATTCGTATAATATACACATGCCTATCAATCAATGTCTAGAGGATGCTCTCCTTTCTCAGATTGAGATCATTTATTTCATTCATTGAATCTGTCCACTTATATTAGCTTTGGCTCTAAGTGATAAAGGTTTTAATCCATCCCTATTAATTTCCCCTGAGTCATTTTCACTTTAAACTCTTGCCCTCTAAGCTGACAGATATACTTCAGGTTTGGCTCAGATGATGGCTTCTTCCTGTTATTTATCACTCCAGCGAAGACTATCAACATTCATACTGCTCTTTTATACACTTTTATATTGAGAACATTATTGGGACACCTGACCATTACACCAATAGAAACGTTTCTGACATTGCATTCTAACTAGATAGACATTAATATGTAGTCAGTCCTTCCTTTGCAGCTATAACTGCTTCCACTCTTCTGAGGGGAGGCTTTTCACAAGATTTTGGAGTGTTTCTGTGGGATTTTTTGCCCATTCATCCAGTAGAGCATTTGTGAGGTCAGACACTGATGTTGGACCAGAAGGCCTGGCTCGCACTCTCCGTTCCAGTTCATCCCAAAGGGGTTTGATAGGGTTGAGGTCAGGACTCGGTGTGGTCCGGTTTTTCTACACCAAACTCATTCAACCATGTCTTTATGGACAATGTGAGGCTTGCATGCAGCTGATCAGCCATGGAAACCCATTCCATGAAGCTCCCACCGCACAGTTTTTGCGCTGAATTTAATGCCGCCGCGTCAGCTTCCGCATCTTCTTGTTCTTCATCTCCTCTCCAAATTAATAAAATGTAGTTTGTTGCATAAAGAATAATATTTTAACGCACTAGTATAAGATCAAAACACATGTTTAGAATATATATATATATATATAATTTTTGTATAAGCCACATATTTTTACATTTTACAAAATCATTAGTATATATTTTAAGGAATTCCAGTAACTTTGTTGATATAGCCTAAGCCTCTTTTACAGCAGCCAAAGTTTTTAATTTAAATTTCCAAATCTGTGAATCCGCACTCATAACTCACTGGTATCCCTCGACTGTAACAGCTATAAATAAGAAAGCAATTTGTGACATATCTGTTTTTAGCTAAACGTGTCCCAGGCTCACTGCTGTATTATAAATGCATTTCTTCCTATTTAGCTGTTAAGCAAATGTCTTTGGAAATTAGTTCCCTGTGTGATATTTCCATTCTGATTCAAAGCACTTACTCTCCTTGGCCTAGCAGAGCAAAAAAAGGACATTTTTTATTAAGGATTTTTATATCCTGGTGTTCCAGCATTGATTTTTACAATAGCAAGCTGCAGATTTTCAAATTGTTGTGCCAAGACATCAAGTCACTTGAGTTTGAGCACTGCAGAGCCACAACATGTTGATTAGCGAAAACAAATATTTCCTAAATAGAAAAGGGATTTTAAAGGCACCATAGAAGTCTGTGCCAAATGTGTCATGGTTACTTTAAATTCTGCCCCCACTTACTGGGGCCAAATTTATATCAAAGTGACTTTTCTACGGGAGGGCAAAATAAAGGTTCTATTGATGTTCCATTGCTGGTTGTCGGTACTGTTTTGCTAAGTGGACTATCCTGGCACTTTTTATAATGTGATGATAAGCAATCTTGGTTTAAATGATAATAAACAGTATTGTGCGTTTATCATTATTATTATTATCTATCTCTGTTCTTTTCGTTCAATTAAATCAGTAGTTTGTGGTTTTTCCAGAGATTTGCTTGCTGTACTATTATTTATCAAAGTTAACTCTTGCTAAATTGTTAGATAAAACCAGCTAACTCTCTGCGGACCTGGCCCTTCAATTTATCAGGATTCCATGGTGGTTTAGAGGGAATACAACTCATGGTTCAATGGATACCACATTATTATTATTATTATTATTATTATCTTTTATTTATATAGTGCCAACAATTTACGCAGTGCTTAATACAATACATAAATTCAAGGGGTATGACAAGACAAGAATTGACAGACTAAGACAAACTGATACATTAGGTGGAGAGAGCCCTGCTTACAATCTTGAGGGAATGGGGTGACAAACATAAGGCACAGAGAAAGGGTGACAGGTAGTGTGGTGGTTGTATCAATGACAAGCTAAGATGGTGTGGCTTCTCTGAAGAAGTGAGTTTTTATATGTTTCTTGAATGTTGGGAGGGAGGGTGAATGCTGAAGGTTCCTTGGGAGTAGATTCCAGAGATATGGGGCAGCTCGAGTGAAATCTTGTAGATGGGAAAAGGAAGAGGTGATGAGTGAGGAGGAGAGCCTTAGCCCGTGGGAAGAATGTAAGTCTCGAGTAGGAGAGTGTTTGCTTATGAGGGCAAAGATTTATGGAGGAGAAGTGTTATGTAGGGCCATTGCTGTCTGACTTGTACAGGACCACAAAATCCGGACACTTGGCTCATATTAATGTTAAAGTAGTTGAGCCTTTACTCAGCAGAAGCTGGCAGGTTATAGACAGGACTTGGCAGTCTCTCTAACTTCAGTTTGAAGAGCCAGATTAAAGCATATATATACAACATAGTAAGAAAAGAAATATAGACATATATAAATTAATGAGATGTTGGCTTTCATTGCTGACAGCTGGACATCCATAGCTCGTCTCTTCTGAACTCAATTATATAAGCAAAGTCTCTTTGTGTTTTAATGTATGTCCCTTTGCTAGTACCATAATGTCAAATAATTCAGTGTTATCGCTGCTGTGTGTCAGTAGATTTAAGCATTTTTATCCTTGTGTTGAAAGAAAGCTACAGGGGTGTTCTCTGTGTCTCAAAGAAATTCCAGGTATTTTTTTTCCTCTGGTCATCATTAGTAAGTCATTTCACTGTCATGGTTCTCATTCTACTCAAGAAAAGCTGATGGGTTTGCTATCCATAATACAAGATCAATAAGTATGCCGTTTGCATATAAGGTATCACTGCAGCTGTAGGAACGAAGCAAGATTTTATTTCTTGCATATAAATAATAAGCTGCTCATATATTTATGGATCCCGAGACAAAAAGGGGGGGGGCAATTATTCTATTAAAATCTAGCTATACACTTTTTCACATTTAAAGTACAGCCTGGGGGTGTTCTTGAGGGAAAGAGAGGTGAAGCCCTTGTTTTTCCATGAGAATGGAGATTTTAGAATTGAGTGTTAGGCTGTTAATTAGTCTAACTTTCCCTCAATGAGTGTATCTATGCGGTTCTGCAAAGTGTTTTATATATGGAAACACTCTGCAGAGCATGGCGAATTCTTTTGGTTATTAAAGGTACAGTAACATGACAAGTTCCTTTAAACGTTACTTCTTCTTTAAACCAGTCTTACACTTTCCTGAAACAAAGTTTGTCTTTCTTGAATGCTTGATTGGTTACTGTTAGCTACAGGAACATAATTATGGAGGCATCTCTGTGTAGACCATGAAGAGTTACAGAACCCTATATTCTGGTCATGAAGTTTCAATTGAAGTCTTTTTTTTTTTATTCTAGAACCATCAAAAGTTTCATTGATTATGAATCCTTTCATGTGTGCAAGTAATTAGTATCAGTACCATAGAAACATATAGAGGTTGACAGCAGATGAGAGGCATTCAGCCCATCTAGTCTGCCCATTTTTCCTGATGTAAGCCTCAGATCTTAAGAAGTCCTTCATCTTGTCTTATCCAGTATTGCCACAGGCTCCAGCTCCAGTTCTTTTTGGAACCTAGCAACATGCCTTGATAAATCCTTCCTCAATATACACCACTTTATTAAAGTTTTTTTTTATTTCTCGCACCAGTATTTGTGAGGTTTACATTTGGTTCGGTAAGTTTTTTTTTTCTCAGTTTTTCAGTTGTAAATTGTAGCCTCCAAGTTGAAACCTACACAATTATGAAAACAAGTAGCTGGCATTTAATATAACAGTGGTAAAAATGATTAAACAAATGATCGCATTCAGTAGCAGCACTCCAAAAACTCCTCAAACCTCAGGGAAGTGGTAGAAAATTTTCTAACATGAATGGTGACAAAATAAACACTGTCTGTTAAATCGACTTCTACTGCCACATTCTTATGCCAATTGATTTTTCAAAGTGTTTTCTTCGGGAAAAAAAAATAAAGGCACAGCTGTTTAGTGTAGGTGCTTTTTGGCGAATAAAATTTTAGACAATACACCACAGTAACCCACTTTCCCAGCTAAACACATCAAAAGAACTGCTGCGACAACTAATGGATTACTTTGATTTTCTAAATATGAGACAGTAATTCATATATTTAAAGACTCACTTTCACAGGGTTATTTATTTACCAGCTGCAAAAATGATATAAGATTAGCCATGGAAAGACAAAACCAGCTTCAGATTCCGCAAAAGAACAAAAGCATACATCTGATGTATAATTTCCCTCCGTTTTTGTTTGTGGAGGCAGTAATGCATATAATTACTTTGATATTGTTGCAGAAATGGAGCGATACTGGATCAAGCTGTATAGTACCTTGGATTGTGTATATAAAAAAAGAGATACTGGTATACCATTTCAAAAGTGATCTCGTCACCATAGCCAATGATGAAATGTTCCTGCCGATTCCAATGGTTCGTTGGTCCGTTCCAATGGTTTTTATGGTCATTTCAGAAAAGTAATAAAGTGTCTTATGAGAATGCTTGGCCATCAGAATTATTCCTTCTAAGGATCATAAATCCATGGATTTTGAAAGTATTTGTGGTAGGGAGAGCATACCATATTACTGGCAGCAAAATGCAATATGAAGACCCTGGTTTCAGAACACACAGATGACGTACAAGTAATACTAGTTTCTACAGCTAAAAGGTTACTAAGACCCACCTTCTAGCAATATGAAACTTCACCGGGGTCTTCCTTGGTTTCGATGTGTTGTAAGCCTAGTCTAGCTAGGTACAGTGTTTTCAGTTGGGTAGTTTTCAGGATAGTTTCTAATAACATAATTTATCTAACAGTATCCAGTATCCTATTGTCCAGGTGACATGGTGTTATCATGCTGGTTCATACCACTATGCCCAGGATGAGTTCATAAAAAGAAACAATAAGGCAAATTAGGTTAGTGTAGCAAGCCAATCCCAAACAACCTTAATTACCCTTCTTTAAGTACCTACATGCCTGATTCTGATACTACGGTCCACAAAATATTAATAATTTGAATGAACCTGTTGTTTGTGTACCTCTACTATAATTTTAGGGCAATATATATATAGATAGATAGATAAATATAGCTATAAATCTATATAGATATATATGGATATGTATTATTATTATCTTTTATTTATATAGCGCCAACAATTTATACATATATTCAAGGCGGATGACAAGATGAGAATTGACAGACTGATACATTAGGTGGAGAGAGCCCTGCTCACAAGCTTACAATGTTGAGGGCTATATATATATATAAATATGTGTGTGTGTGTGTATCACTGACACCAAGATGTGCAAACATTTTACATATATACCGTATTTGCTCGATTATAAGACGAGGTTTTTTTCAGAGCAAATGCTCTGAAAAATACCCCTCGTCTTATAATCGAGGTCGTCTTCTAATCAGACCTCAAAATGGGGCCATGCTACTTACCGGGCTTTGGTCGCGAGCAGCAGGAGAACAAGAAGCTAGCAGAGTGTCACAAAACTCTGCCTCCCCCCTCCTTCCTCTGGGGGCGGGGCCAGAGAAGTTGCACGCACAGCGGGCCCCTGCAGAAGTCTTCGAGTGGGAGATCAGCAGTTCAGGTAAGGGGGTGGGGGGCTGGGGGGTTTGAGCGTGTGTGTGTATATGTGATTAATGGAATGAATGAGTATTTAAATGTTTGTGAATGAGTGTGTGTTAGTATGGATGTGTAAGGGTGGTGGTGGTAGCATGGCATAGGGAGGCTGTACTCACACTCCTATCATCCTAGGTTCCAGCATGTACTGGCTGCCTTGGCTTGATAGGGGTGTGATTGCTGTTAGCAGTTATATATATATCTCCAGAAATGCCTTTTAACCCCCTATATGCCACTCTGCCCCATGATATGCCTTTTAACCCCCTATATGCCACTCTGGCATATAGGGGATTAAAAGGCATATCATGGGGCAGAGTGGCAAATAGGGGGTATAAGGCATTTCTGGGGGCAGAGTGGCAACCCTGGGGGCAGATGTGCATAACTGGGGGGGCAGGTTGGCAAATAAAAGGAAATAAAACAATATATATTTTTCTCAATCATAGCTTTTATTAAATATGAAAATATTGTTTACATGAATTAATATTTACTAGTAAAACTTTTTTTCCTATAGGGTAGTCTTATATTCAGGCTTTTTGTTTTTTTCCTAAATTAATATTTAGATTTTGGGGGGTCGTCTTATAATCAGGGTCGTCTTATAATCGAGCAAATACGGTATATATATATATATATATATATATATATATATATATATATGTGTGTAAAATGTTTGCACATCTTGGTGTCAGTGATACCCACTGCAGGTTATTCTACTATATTAAAGGTTAAAATAACAGTAACAGGAAAGAAAAGTTACATAAGGACACATAAGTTAGACCTTTGGCTTGTAAATATTCCCCGATTGCCTGACTGATGTTAGTTTAAAGATTTAAAAGATGTAAAGAAAGCGCAAATGAAATAACACATCAGTTTGCATCCCTGACAAATCACCCAATACGTGTGAACCAGCAAGTGTGACATTTTACGTATGTTGTGGTGTTCTGGTATGAGCCCGAAAAAACCTCTATTATTCATTCACACACAAATCAAGTCCACGGTTTTACAAAGCAATTATTGCATAATTAGGGTTTTTTTATGAAAAGAACAATGTATTACACATCACACATGCACACATACAAAAACTACAATGTTACAATACATTTAGCAAAACGCAATATTTCCTATTTATGAATTAGATTTAAAACATTGCATCAAAGAGCTACATTCACAACCCTTCCTCTCTTGTGATTTTAATTACCCAGCAGTTAAACGCTGCTTTTTTTCTTTCCTTTTCTTTTCCAGATATTGGCAGCTAAGGCTAATAGCATACTAGTATGCATTAAAAAAGTTATTGAAGTTAGACATGAAAATATGTTTATACATCTCCAATTTTGGGTACCAATTCATAAAGGTGTGATTGAATTGGAAAGAGTTCAAAGAATAGTTGCAAAAATAATAAGGAAAATGGAGCTATGAGAAGCATTACGGTAAATTGAATTTATTTACTCTAGGAAACGTGTAAAAAGGGTAACCTCATCACAATACACAAACACATTCAAGGTCTCTATGAAGCCCTTGCAGGGAAAGTCATTGCCCACACAGAGCAGAAAAAGACACTTATTAATATTAGAGGAGCCATGGTTCCATCTAAAAAATAGAAGGAGATTTATCGCAGTAAGGGCTATAAAGGTCTGAATGTATGACTATTCATGTTTTACTTACACTACCGGCAAAAATACAATGTTAAAAGTAATTCTGATTCAGTTAATTCCTAATAATTTAGTTGACTTCCATTTTTAAAGCAAAGGTCACCATAAAAAAAAAGCTGTACAAATTTAGCTGGTAGGCATATTTTTAATGACAGAATATAAGAATAATAGTTACAATTTAATAGAAAGCACAGAGAACATTAAAATTGTCTATTAATGAAAAAAGATTTTCAGGAAGGATAATTAGTGAGTGAGAGAGAAAGCGAGAACCGAAAATTTATCTGAAAATATTAAATTGATTTCAACAGCTCTCTGAGGAAGTTTTCGCAAGATTAAAAGGTTAGAAAAGCAGCAATAACACTTTACAAAATCACAGGAAGCAATGCTTATTGCATATATCAAAGTCATATGTTCAATTATTTACATTTTCGCTATTTTGACTCAGAATCTTGAAATGCTCAATTACAGAAATTGTCCATTCTAGAGGAAACGCCATTTCAATATATACACATCACATCCTAATACAAAAACATCTAATTATTCGGAGTTGAAAAGAAATGATCCTAATTAAAATATCCATAATATGTTTAAATGGCTTAAGTCTCTATATAGAGAGCATTGGTTCATATGGGATGTCTTATGACTCATTTGACTCTTATTGTTTCCAGCATCTGTTACATGAACCGGTGTCATGATAATTATCGGTTAATATTTCTATTTCATTTTGTAATTTTAAAGTAGTCATTAATATGGCAACTGCTGTTAATGTCACAATATACAAGCAGTATATAAGAAGGAAGGGAATCGTGATTTTGGTAGAATTACCATTGCCTGTTCATCCTACAAATATTTTTTTAGGTTTTAGGGATGCTAATTACTTGCACACATGAAAGAAATCAAACCTTCAATGTATTCAAACACATATACATACCAAATATATATATACTTAAATGCTATGCTTCACATTATATATTTTAATCCATCCTCTTTTGTATGAGCCTTTTTTCTTTTAAAATAATAAAAAAAAATTAGCAATGATAATATGTTTGGATTTTTTTTTTTTGATCACGTCAACATTGTAACATCGAAAAAAATGTGTCATAAAGTTCCAGAAATGCTTATCATCAAAACAAAGATTTCCACTGGTTTGCTTGCCTGGGGCTAGTGAGATTTTTTTCTTGTGTAAACCTGTTACAAATCTCCTGTAAATCTCCTGTCCAACACAGAACAAAAAAGAGAGAGAGAGAGAGACAATCAAGAATTTACTGTAGTAAAAAAGGTGTGTTAGCATGAAAGTGTATGGTGTTAGAGGGAGCGCATGCTAGTCTTAGTAGGGCCTGTGTTTTAGTGTATCATGCTACAGTGTGTATGAAATGTATGGTGTTAGAGTGCATGGGTGTTAGAACAAGTTTGTATACTAGTATGTGTGTGTTACGGGTGGGACAGATGCTATGTTTTTGCTATTTGCTAAATATAATGTGACTATAATCATAGACACCATTGAACATTCTTAATAGCTTAGGGCACATTCTGTATTCCATGGCTGGCTCCATACACATATCACAATGTTAAGATACTAAAAAGGGCCCCTCTAATACCATTATTCAATAAGAGAATACTCTTGACTGGTTTATTTCTCAAGGAAATGACTTTTATCCAACATTGCATGAAGAAAATCAAACTGCCCTTGTGCTGTATAAATAATTGATTTCAGAAGTACAGATTTTATGCAGCACAAGCAAATATCGAAATAAGGGAAATGCATCTTTGACACTTTTCGGAAAGAAAACTTTCCCTCCAAACATTAGGCATTGAAAACATAACAATGAAGGTAGGGTTGTAATTCCTTACTTTCCATAGCAACAGGAAAAGAGCTTTGTTGAGGATTTATATACTCTTCAGTGTTTTCCTCTCTAGTACAAATCCAAGGATCAGCCTTAGAAACTGGTATTATATCTCTTTGCAGATGAATGGTTCTCTGACACCAGATATATTTTTCTTGTGTGTTTCAAGTCTAAATGCCTGTTACCTTGGAATTCACTGCTGTACTGTTGTCTCTAAGAATGGCCAACAATATATAAAAGCTGTTGCTTTTTAATTCGGAGAAACAGACATGAAAAGTCTCCTTTTACATAGAAAACAATTTACTTTATATCCAAAGAATGAATGATCTCTCACTATTTTCAATATAGATGGGTTTTTTTTGGAGTAGTGCAAATCATGTCTAAGGTCCCCTTGAGTAAATTGTAGGAAGGGCTATGATCTTTGTACTAAATCTAAAAAGGAATAGTCTGGGGTTGTCTCAATGCAGGGTTATATTTTTCAAATGGTGCATTACCAACAATATTCTTTTGTTGATCACATATTTTTTCTTGCCTATGCGAAATGTAAAAGTTTTGCTTGTAATAAACTGATATAAATACATGCCTTTTCCCTATTCTTATTTTGTTTTGTTTTCCGTTGGCTCGCAAAGGTTGACCACATTGGCCATGTTTTCCAGGACACAAAATCTTTACATATTGCTGACCAGCCCAGTTAAAATGCTACCTTGCAGTATGGAGATATATGGACCAATTAGTCAGTTATACATTCCCCCATACTGCAGGGCAGCATTTTATCTGGGCTAGTCAGCAATATGTAAAAATTATATGCGTCCTGGAAAACATGGCTGATGTGGTCACCCTAGTTTAGTGGGGTTAAGGTCATGGCTTCGTGCAGGCAACTAGATTTCCATGACACCAACCTCATCAAACTATATTTTAATGCTTTGTGCACAAGGGAAAAGTCATGGTGGAGCAGGAATGTGCCCTCTTCAAACTGTTCCCACAAAGTTGAAAGCATACAGTTGTCTAAAATGTATTTGCTGTAGAGTTAATATTAGGATTCACTGCAACTAAGGAGCCCAGCCCAAACCATGAAACGAGACCCAGATCATTATCCCTCCTCCATCAAACTTGACAGTAGGCACTATGCATTCCAGTAGGTAGTGTTCTCCTGGCATCCGACAAACCCAGGTTTGTCCAGCAACCTTCCAGACAGTAAAGCGTGACTAATTACTCCAGAGAAAACATGTTCACTACTCGAAGTCCAATGGCATTCTGCATGGAGATCTTTGGTTTGTGTGCAGTTGCCATGAAAACCCATTTCATGAAGTGCTTGCTCTGATGTTACTTGCAGAGGCAGTTTTCAAATCTATAGTGAGTGATGCTACAGAGGACAAGCAATTTTTATGCGTGGTCTACCGCTTTGTGGCTCAACTGTTTTTACTCCTAGAAGCTCCCCAAAAATAGCACCTACAGTGGACCAGGGCAGATCTAGTAGGGCAGAAATTTCACAAACTGGCTTGTGGCATCCTAAGGTTACTGAGTTCTTCACTATTCTACTGCCAGTGTTTGTCTACAGACATCCATGTACTAGCAATGTGTGTAAACTCAGGGATGTCCACATAACTTTTGAGTGTTGGTAAAACAAGTACACTATATGACCAAAGGTTATTTTGGCTGGCTGATCATCTTCTCCTTATTCCTTTCATCTGTTATCTGTTAATCCATTATATTGTGTGTCTATTGTGTGGATTTGTGCTACACATTTTAGTTTGTACTACACATTATTTTAGTTACATCTAACTTGATTTTGAGGTATGCTTCTAGGATTATTCTGGACCTTTGGCTAGAAAATAATGGAATACTAGATGTACGGAATGGGTTAAATAAAGTACCAGGCAGAATAAGCTGCCTTGTTTTTAACAAATATAAATGTAAATGATGAAATAAAAAATAAATATGGAAATAGCTAAACATAAGAACTGTTTATTCCCAAAACCCCTTAATTTAATGATTCTAATTATTTTTGTGAAAAGGAGTATTAACAGGATATTTCAGATACGATTTAAATAAGAAATCAACCTGATTAACGAATTCTGTTTAAAATGGCTGGAATGGAAAATACTTTGTTAATTTTTAATGAGGGCAATAATCTCTTTAAAAGCAGCGGGTTTCTGTGGGAATGGAGTCAAATGATGTCACAGAGGTACGCAGTGAGGTTTCCTGCTTACACCATTTAACCACAGTCTCAAAGAGAAGTACTTTCCACGTAGACAGATTATTTTCCTGATAAAATATTAACAAGTGTATTTTATTATACACATTAAGGAGCACAAGGCGAAAATGGTCCTATTTATAAGCCTAGTTGGCTTGCCAACAAGCAACATTCCTTAATATTTTTAAAAAAAATCTAAACAAGTATATGGTATCGAAATTAGGGAAACTGTCATTGTTAAAAAAAAAAAGAAAAAAAAGAAAAGAAATTGCATACATGGATGAAAAAGTGCACAGTCAGTCAGATCTCTGTCAGTCAGTCAGTCCGCAACCAAGTAATAACACACATTCCGAGTATGATTACAGGTATCCGAAAGAAAAAAGACAAATATTTTTTTAGGTAGGCTATTTTTTTACAAGCATTTTTTTGTAAACTGTACTATAATTTAAGCCATTTTATATATTTTCAGTAACTTTAATTAAATAATGTTAGGGGACATGATCAATTAAAAAAGCAACAAAATATAATTGCTCTTTTTTTTTTACATAAGACCCTTATATTATCCAGATCGGCGGTAATTTCATTTCATTCCAGCACTCAGGGCATTATGTCAGTAAAAAAGTATAAGAAACATAGAACAATGCACCTTAGCTGGCTAGAGTCTCCATAAGAAAACACAATGTGCCTTGCAGCCAAGTACACAGGGCAGGCGTGCGTCAACCAATTTGCCATCTGGATGAAGTTTTTTTTTTTTCTGAAGTAAGTTCAAGTGATTCTTAAAGACCTCCATCCCCTAAGACTCCTAGCAGTGCCATGGCTTATAATCAGTCTTCTTATCTAAATTGTCTAAGTATCTTTGCCATCCCTCTTATGAGAACATCAAGGTTGTAAGAACATTATTTCAAGGAGATAAATAGATTACGGAGGACAGCAATAATGAAGCAATGAGCTTTAGGGTTGAGATTTATTGATTTGTTAGTCAGCTGTGAGTTAGACATTATCAATATGCGCTGTTTTGAGTTTGGAAGCAGTTTTTCAAAAATGAAATGGTGACATGTCATCTTTTAAAGGTAGAATGTCCATTTACAACTACCTCTAATAAGTGGCATATCATATGGTATATCATATAGCTATTTTTTTTACAAAATAGCAACCATGTTTTTTTTTTCTTCAATTTGCAATCCATCAATTATAACAAGCAAATAAAAAAAAAATGAAAACAAAAACTTTTATATAAGTCAGCAATACATTAATTAGTACTTTGTAAAAAGTTTGTTCATTTTCAAAGTTTTTTCTATATAAAAAAAAACATTGGTGGGAGTTCCACTTTTAACACCATAAAATGATCAGGACCGGCAAGTTTAATTTTGGATAAAAATATCGATATGCTTGATAAGACTGCTTACAAAATAGCAGAGTCTCTTACCTTAGGTTATGTACTTGTACAATAATCCGTAAAAAAAAAAAAAGCATCATAAGAGTTGCTAGAATAAATACCTTACTAAGTTTTAACTTATTACCTTCTAGCATTCTTCACAAGCCATTCTTAGTTGAATTGAGGTCAACATTAAACTAGAACCTGATACTGTTTCCGCAGGCATTTTTTTATTTTCCATGTTGGGAAAATGTAAATAGGAGGATGTGATTGTAAGAAACTGATGCATTTTTTATACCCTCTACAAGAACATCACTTAAATCAGCCCAAGGTAACAACCGAACAGACACTTTAATGCAAATGTACAGCGTTAAGTTTGGCAACTATATTCATAGTTTTAATAAAGCTTGCCCGATGAAAGACTTCTCAGCAACATTAAATGATAGTTCTCCAGTAAACTTGTGCTGACTCTTGATAAATGGTGAGACAGTAAAAAAAAAAAAAATAATACACACATTGGAGGAACATATTTAAAGTTCCAATGTTAAAAATACAGGTATGGAACGGAAATTATCAAAAGTTCCTTTTCTTGCTGGTGAAAGAAAAGTTGGAGATTTATAAAGTCATTAGTAGAAGACATAGGAGAGAAAAAAGAAAACACAGAAGCTCCAGAGATAAATATATAAAGTTCATGCAGAGAGATGTGTAATTAGAGCTTGTTTTTAGCCAAAGAAGTAATTTAAAGAACGTAAATCTGTGCGGTCTTCTAGAGGTTACAGTTAAAGATAAAGTACCACTTTTGTATGGGAAGTGTAAGCCACTGGCATTTATCTAATTCAGTGTCTAGATCTAAGGTTCCAGAGATAGGTAGTAGATAGGTATGCTTATCACATATCATACTCTAATACTCAATGGAAGCACTTTCTGCGCATACACACAAAGGAGTCCACCCCACAACTGCAACATTCGCCAAGCCGGCACTCCTTGGAGGTAAAATGTATCATGTGCAAGGAGATGTCTTTGGCTGTTAGAGGGGGATTATGGAAAAGGACAAATGCATAAGTAGGGATTGTGCAGAATCCCCTCATTCATTTGCATTGATGTGCATATGATGGCTGGAGTGTCCCTTCAATAGAACTCATAATTCATGTACAATCTGAACACCCGTATGCTTCTCAACACCCGACATTCTGGAAAGTCAATGAGCTGAATGCTGAACAGTATAGTTTAGACTACCTATCGTAAGATATAACAGTCTTCAGAGGTAGGGGATATAATTCCATACATCAGTATCTTAAATTATTATTGATGTGTTTCCAGTAGTCCATAATGACCTATAGCACAGTAAACCGTACATCTGATATAATTACTTTAATCCACACACCTAAATGTACGTAGTCAATCCGTAGTGTTTTGTTACACACTTTTTCTGCCAGTGTCAACACAGCAAATTACATTGTTTCTTCTACGACATGAGATTGAGATTTCTATCTATAGTTTGTTTGTTACAGCCACCCAGAGATGCATTTCGCATAGTTTTAAGGTTGGAATCCTCTAAGAGTGTTTTTTTTTTCTGAGATCCATTAGCACATAACTAGAAGCTTTGCCTTTCTGTAAGTATTTCTTTTTATTAAATGAAAGAAAGCATTTCTGGCTGTAGATTTTCCACATTTCAGTTGATGACATCTGATTGTGGAGATCAAATGCGTTTCAGCCGAGGCACATACAGATATTTCTTTTGTGCCGCTTGAGGCTCTTAGTCACAAAGGCAAAACACACTTCCCCTCAGTCCTTCTATTTTTCAGACAAATTGGCAATTTTCAACATATGTCCAAAAGATTACTCTGAACAAACAGGGGTTATAAAGGGTTACATAGCACTGATAGACACTGCCAATATGCATGTTCAAGCGCCGGGATGGATAAATAATGCACATCTCCAAAGAACATTGCTGAATGTCACCTCCGGGTTTTTGTTAGACTTTTGTCTATATTTTAATGCACTGGGAAAAAAATAAACCATTTCAAAAATAAATACCAATTTAAATAACATTTCTTCAGGTATTAAGATGGCAATGTCAGTTTAGATATCTTAACTAATGTTAGAGATGAAAAAGAAAAAAACTAATCTTGAAATTCAAATATAAATATAGATGGATAGCATTTAGATGAACTAAAATGCATTATTTAACCCCTTCGCGACCTTTGCCGGTTCAGGACCGTCATGACAAGAAGGTCACTAAATGACCTTTGACGGTCCTGAACCGTCAAAAAGTTAAATAAGCTTAGAAAGTGATCAAGGATCACTTTCTTCGCTTAAACGGCCTTGCTGCAATGCCTCGATGTCGAGGCATTCAGCAAGGCCGAGATCGGCATCGGGGGCCATGTCTGGCCCCTCCCCGGGGCGTCAACAGCCGCCATACATTGTATGGCGGCGGACGCCCGTTTTAAAAGCGTTTAGGAGGCGATCAACGATCGCCTCCTAAACTTAAATGGTGTCGCTGGAATGCCTCGATCAGGAGGCATCCAGCGACACCAAACACTTACCTTTAGGTGGGCTGTGACCGCTCCGGAGAGCGGTCACAGCCGCAGCTGCCGGTGATCTTCGCCATCAAGTAAGATGGCCGCCGCTCTGAAAAAAAGGTAAACAAGAAAAAGTTTGCTAGATGGTCTCCAGACCCTCTAGAGAACTGGCTCCACTTGCTGGTTGAATACAGGTACTGCATTCAACCATGCAAGTCAATGGAGCCCAGCTTTCTAATCACTATGTGATTAGTAAAATATTCAAAAAAAAAAAAAAAAAATGGAAAAAAAAAAAAAATGTGCTAACATTTAAAAATAATTATGCAGTGATGTCACTAGATGAACCATCCAGTACCAGCAAAATGTGTAAAAAAAATATAAAAAAAGTATTAAAATAATAAAAAAAATAAAAAATAAAGTTTATTATTTTGAGCAAGTGCTAAAATTTCTCAAAAATCTCAAAGAGTTAAAATAAAAGCACTTCAAATACCCAAGGGGTGTCTAATATATAAAAAAAATGGCTGATGGGGTAAATTGGAGTGGCCTAACTCACAGATAGGGCATAGGTACAGACTGACCAAAATGGAGAAAAAAAGCGCACTTCCCAAATGTGGCATTTTAAATCTGAAACAACCCGACAAACCCATGCATGTTGGGTATCACTGCACTCAGGAGATGCTCCTGAACACATATTGGGGGGTTGTTTGACAGTGACATATACCAGAACCTGTATATCTATAACTAAAGTACAATTTGTGTGAAAAAAATTACTATTACAAAGTTTGACAAAGTGTAGTTCTATAATTGGTGCATGGAAAGGGTTAAAATAACAGCATTCGGAATACCCTGGGGTGTCTAGTTTTCCAAAATATATGGTTTGAATGGGTTAAATTGAGTTAACCGGCTTCAAAGATATTCCAAAGAGGAGATGGAGGCAGAATGACCAAATGACCACCTGAATTACGCATGCCCCAAAAGTAGCCTTTTACCAGCCAAACAATCTGACAAACCCATGCATGTGGGGTATCGCTGTACTCAGGAGATGTTCCTGAACACACATTGGGGTGTTGTTTGATAGTGACATATACCAGAACCTGTATATCTATAACTAAAGTACAATTTGTGTGGAAAAAAAAAATAAAAAAAATTACTATTACAAAGTTTGACAAAGTGTAGTTGTATAATTGGTGCATGGAAAGGGTTAAAATAACAGCACTTGGAATACCCTGGGGTGTCTAGTTTTCAAAAATATATGGTTTGAATGGGTTAAATTGAGTTAACCGGCTTCAAAGATGTTCCAAAGAGGAGATGTAGGCAGACTGACCAGATTTGTTAAAAAAGATTTGGAAATCATAAAACGCTGCTTGTACTTATTGCCCTATAACGTACAAAAAACAGCAAAAAAACATAAAAACATTGGGTATTTCTAAACTCAGGACAAGTAGTAGAATCTATTTAGCTAGTTTTTTTACTTGCTTTTTTAGGTGAGTAAAAGATTTTTCAAATAAAAGTCATAAAATGTCTTTTTTTTCAATTTTTCACCATGTTTTTTTTATTTTTTTTATAGTAAATAAGATGATACGATCAAAATAATGGTATCTGAAGAAAGCCCATCTTGTCCTGAAAAAAACAATATATAACTTATGTGGGTACACTAAATGGGTGAGGAGAAAATTACACCTGAACACAAGCACCACAAAAGTGTCAAAACAGCCTCGGTCCCACAGGGTAGAAAACGAAAAATGAGCCCGGTCCTTAAGGGGTTAAAACAAAATAATAAAGACCTGCCGTGATGAGAAAACAAATGAAAACTAATTTGTGTTCCCCTCAAATACAGTGGTTCAGTCATGGCCAGTGGTGGTCAAAATCCACCACTGGTTCTTCTCAGGTTGCAGTATGTGGATTTGCGTAGAAAGCATGGCGGACATACAACGTCACAGTGAAAACTTTTGTGATCTTTTTGATTATCAGGGCTAGATGGTATCTCGTGTAGCTGAAGGGTCAACAGACACAACAATGACAGAACTATTGACAAGTAAAATGCCCAGCATATGTAGCTACCCATCTTACAATGCACAGGAAGGAACGGGAGTAGGAAGCTAAAATCTGGCATACCATCAAAGCCATGAAGCAAACGTGTGGCTGTAAGGGTGGCTATTAGCCATGACCCTTGGGAAGTGTGTTTCTAAACTTACCATGGAATATAAAATGCTATGAAATTAAAAAAAAGAAATATATGCAAACTTTTTTCTATAAATCTGACCACCATGGTCAGAGACATAAGACCTCATATCAGTCATACAATTCAGATAATAAGCCAGAGCTGGTAAGTTTATATGTCAATTTTAGAAAAAAAAATTTAAGCCAAAGTGAGTCAACTTTCTTATTCTGTGACACTGGAAAAGTACATTTTCAGAATAAAAACAGTACAGTCATGCAAAAAAATAACACTAGGACACACTATAATAGGGATAAAATAATGACATTTTTTTGTAAAATTAGTGATAAGGCTGTGTATTGTTTATTTGCTTTTCTTGGTTATTTGCTTTGGAAAGAATAGCACTGAATTGCACAAATGTAATAATTTGATTGGGATTATTACTTTCTAATAGCCAAAGATCTTACCTAAAGTTATAATTTGAGACTATGCAGAGAGTGCATGTATGTGCCAGGTAATTGTCTCAGAATTGATGCATTTTCTATCTAAATGCATTACATTCAGCTCTCATTTTCAAGATGTATTCTGATTTGAGTATCATCTAAGGACAAGGTTATTAGTCCAAAAATCAAAAGATGCTTGGCTTCTGGATGGAATGTAATAGAAAGCACTGTGGGTTGAATGGATGATTAGATATACTCATAACAATAAGATTGGGCTGCTCCTGCAAAAATATGCATGTATATATAGAATGTTACTGAGATATTTTCTTTTTTTTTTTTGAAGGTTTCAACATATAATTTTGAGGCCAAGAAAAAACTAGGGAGAAAAATCTCAAACTTCATCAAAAAAAAAAAAGGTTAAAATATTGGGTGAAGTTAAGTTATTTAATTATAGTGTCCATTCTTTGAGCATTGGTTTGAAATAGAGAACATTTCTAAAGATTTTATATGAAATGAAGACAATGTTTTCAGCTCATTTTACCTTTCTCTATATAAACTTGCTATTCTTCTGGCCCTCATTATTACTTATGCTCAGCAGCAACCATTTACTTCCAAAACAAGTGAACAGATTCCATCTCATATTATGTAATTTGAGATTACTCAAACAGGGCACCATGGCAAATGACATAGATTACTTTGAGGATTCATTGGGGAAATTGTAATTTTATATTTAGTACAATAAATCCCTCCTTAATAGCTCCTTGATTGCTTAATTTTCTGGGAAATCATTTACAGCCAATTTCTTTATTCTACTTACCATAATAAATAGAGAGTTAATGGTCATTAATGTTCATCAATCATCCATTACGAATACAGTTAAACTTTCCCAAGTTAGAATAGTCATTTCATTTTTTTCTATATACTATATCTTTGGGTATTCACTAGAAAACCAAGTGGATATAGCACTATTTTAGATTATCATTACAATTAATATTGGCTCTTAAACTACATGAATGATGATGATGATGATGATGATGAGATATATACTGTACATTGACAACATATACCCCAATTTAAAAAAATAGAAATATTTTTGTTACACTGGTATCCATGTCGATGTAATTGATGTTAAACCAAAACTTCTCTTAGTCAGATGTTAGAATTTAGTATGTGAACACATTTGTTAGAAATCTAGATTTTCAAGTGTGGTTTTGAGGTGTCAAGGCATTTAATGGTTTATAGGCAAGACCGAACCAGGATTAAAAATTGTTACTGGCATTTAGCGGATGAGCTAAATTGTGTGTTATAAATTCAACTTAAAGTCATTTGTTCATATATTCATATTTTATAATAAAAGATAATTAAAGAAAATTGGCAAGTGAAGATGTTTTTCCCTATTATTACCTTATAATGGATGTATTTTTAAGGCATTTGACTTCGTTACTTTCTGCTATTATTCGAATCTGATTCTAGAAATTTAACCACCAATTCAAACTCAGGAAATAAATCTTCAAAAAAAAAAGAAAAAACTAACAATTGAAAATTAAAATTAAAGTTAAAACTTAACTTTTATGAATATACCCTAAGAGTGTTTTGCTATTAGAATCAGAACAGTGCAAGCAGCTACATTACTTGAGATTCACAATGGGCTATTAAAGGGTTAATATTTCAGGAGTTTCAGGGTCAGCTTATTTAGAATGTTTCCAGAAATGGTTATCTGGCATCACGCAATATAGAAATAGGGCATAGGATACAGTACGATCAGGGTTAGACAAAGTATTTATATCTGCACCTATGGAACTGCAATGTCCTCCACATTAGCTGGTGTCTAATCATACCTGGAGAGTCTTCTGGTGAAAGCCAGCTTCCTGAGGTCTCCAAGTCAGCTTCTTCTTTCTCCAAGCAAAGGGCGGTGATATAGATATAGAGTATAAGGTACAGTACATCTCTTAGGACAAATAGGAAGACAATAATGTAAGTCTTCAGAACGCCTACATTTAAGAAAGAGGATCTTAAAGCCTAAAACATGTCTTCCTTTTATACTAGGCCTAATAGCTAGTTTCATTCTTTCTCATTCTTATACATTTATTCTCAGATTATATTATGTTTCCATCCAGAATTGATTACTTCCTGTGAAATTAAAAAATACTGAGCCATCAATACTACACAATATGTTGAAAATATATTAGATGATGATGCTTAGTTCTGATTCCCAGGTCATTCACAAATTAATGGCTAAACATTAAAAACTAACAGTCTTTCAGGGAATTTTGTCCCCAAAGTCACCTTCTCCTTTACTGTAAGCGACCCCTTCATCTTTTATTATCTTGAAAAAAGGCTAGATCTAAAATTACATGATCATGACAAATAATCCCATCAACCTTTCTTTATTAGATAAAAATGAAGACAGAGATGCCTCTGTATCTAGCTAAAAATCTCCTGAAAATGATATAGCCAAAAGGGTCAAAGAACATTGGCGTGTTTAAAATTTGTGGCATTACTCTATGGAAGGTGAATGTATCATAGTGCTCTATTCTGTTGCATTACTTTACCTTCTGGTGTATTATTCATAAGACCCACTTATATTAACCTCGCTAAGTTGCAATGTACTATGCATTTTATCTGGTCAGCAGTACTGGTATCAAAGATAAAAAATGCTAAAACATCTATTTAGGGCAAAAGAAAATGGTTACAATATTTATAGTCTTGTACATTGTCGCTAAACCATAGCTTTTTCTGAGAAATATATATATGTTTAAATGTTTTGAATTACAATATAAAAAAGGCTTTTAGAAAGAGATGAGGCAGGAGGAAAAATCTGAAATATCTGTTCTCTGCATCTTTGTTTGTTGATATTTTCTGAAATATAAAGGGAAAAATCTGTCCGGTGATAGATAATCAATGCCTACACATAAGGGTTATGTGGCCTGGGAGATACTTATTTGAAAGAGTACCTTGTCGTGATGAATGCAGTCTCTGTGGTATCGCTCGGTGGTATCACTAAATTGACTATAATAATTGCAACCTTTCTATATGTCCACTTTTCAGTTACTGCGCGTGAGGTTATTGAATTCCTGTTGTGAAAGAGAGAAAGGGAGAAAAAAAAAAAGAAATGTTGAAGAAAAACCAGAGATGAAACCGAAACATAAGACAGCTATGTTTAATATGAGACCTGTACCTTAGTGAAGTTTAGTGTACAAAGCAAATAGCATATAAAAGGTTTATATACAGTGACACATATGGTGGGATCAGAGTGAGACAAAGTGTTTTTACCTGCAATGTCCTCCACAAAGCATGAGAGTCTTCGAGTGAAACCCTAGTTCCTGGAGTCTCCTGGTCACTTCCTTCTTTCTCAGAGCAAGGAACACTTATTTGACGAAAGCAACAGCATACAGTACAATGAAAATAAGATGTATGCTGCTCTAAAGATTTTAATGTTTTGTTTTTCACTCTTCCAATCTTCCCATGCTAAGCCAGGCTCTTAATTTGCATCAAGCAACAAGTCAAAACTATGGGCTCTGGTCAAGCTCTGGCCCTTCGTGGGTTTCCAGTGATAGCAGAGGTAGTAGGTCATTTAGAAAATACAGAATAATATAATAATAATATAATAGAATGTATATCACTGATTAAATGGCAACTCTAAAGGTTAAACATTGAGGGAAGACCTTATGCAATACTTCAGATGGTATGAATATATAGTATTTATACAGTCTTATACAGGCATACATAGAATGTTAAAATCAACATAACAGAGTAGGGGAGGTATAGTTGGTACATTAGCAGGGCCGGCCCGACAATGGAGCCGAGTGGGGCAACCGCTCCAGCCCTTTTTTTTTTTTTAAAGCGAAAGAGAGAGAAAGGGGCGCCGATTGGTTTTCGCTTACCAAGCTGTCAGTACCCGCTCGGCGCCCCTCTCTCTCCTCTGTGGCGAGTCTCCCTGTTCGGTCTCGGTGCCGGCTTGTAATGCTGAGTGCCGGAACATTACCTCATTTCCGGTGCTCAGCATTACAAGCCGGCACCGAGACCAAACAGGGAGACTCGCCGCAGGACTGCTGAAAGGTAAGTACAGGGGGGGGTGTAAGGGTAGATAATAGGGAGGGAGGGAGGAAGAGGTAGGATAGATAATGGGGGGGTGGCAGGGACGGAGGGAGAGGAAGGGTAGATGGGGGGGCGCATTTTATCTTGGGCCGGCCCTATACATTAGGCATACAAACACCAAAGTAGGAGCTACAAGAGCCACACATGGAGGTCTCGAGTTTGCAATGTAATTTAACATTTTACCCCACCACTGATACAGCATTTTTTGTGAGAAGTATTGGTAAATCTTGTGTTCCACTGCTAACCCACATGGTTAAATGTTGAAGGCTGATGCCTAAAGAGCAAAGACACAATAAGGCTTTCGGCCATATTTAAGTATGTTCATGCATTTTTAAAGCAGCTAAATGTTGGGCAATCGTCATGGAAACATTTAGAATGTTCTTGCCGATTGAGGCACACTTTGCACCCGTAAACTGTTCTTAATAATTATAGCACAGTAAATAAAAGTGTTGTATTAACATAGCTAAAAATACTCGTTTTTCCTTATGAAGTGAACATGTTACTATTTTCTCTAGTTACTATCACTGTTGTTGCCAGTGCTCCAGTAACTAACGTCATAAACCATAGAACTGAAATAGTTAATGATATATTTTGTAAACAGGTAACATTTCACTTGCTCTGTGAATCTACTGGGAGTTATTCAATCAAATGCAATATCTTAAAGTGATTGTTAACAGACATTCACATAAATATTATTTACAGTCACCAGAAACCAGTCAATAATTCTCATTTTGCTGCACTTTCCTACGGTGATTATGATAAATGCATACAGCTGCCTGTCTGAGGAAGTATTAGGAATATTTGTAATCATTTTTAACTGAAGAGGAAGACGATCCTTTGATAAGCCTTCCAGACAGCAAAATGGCTGTCCTTTATGTACTTCATACCACCAAGCGTTCCCAGTTTTTGTGGGACATTCCTGTTTTTTCATTCACTCGCTCTCCTGTGTTGCTGCCCCACTGTCCTGCTTTTGCGGGCAGTATGGAATATGGGGATCCTATAATATCTCCTGAGCTTTAAAATCAATAACAGTATTTGTCATAACAGCACCTCCATCGTAGCTCTCACATGCCAGACTATAATTGTAAAGGTGGTCACAACTCCCATTCTGCCCACTTCTGGAGATGGCCCCTCCACTTGCCACCTTTTGCCACATCCCCCAACACAGGGGTCCCAAATTAGACACCTGAAATGTTGGGGGGTAGTGGATAAAGATTAATATACATAAATTGTTCTGATGTGCCATAAAATATTTAGGGGCTCGCAGATCAATTCTGAGGCAAAGTGGAATGCAGTGGAGTGCAGGAACCATATGTCAGTTGCTATAGTGATAGCATCATTACTGCCACTTATATATATATATAACCCTTACAGCTTTTCATTATTATGCAAGTTTAGTTTAAGCATGTGTTTTTTTTTCCATTGAAACTCATCTGAGTAATTTCCACCTCCCCCTAGGCACTGATTTCTTACAGGCAGACAATTACCAGTGTCAGCAAACATGTTGCCATGGTTCACTGAATGATTAGTGCTTGATATTTTGTTGAAGAAATAATTTGTGCATATCACTACAAGAAGGAGATAAGCCACGTTCTCAGCAAATCACATTGTGCATTCTCACATTGCACATTATCAGCATTCAGATATTACAAGCCTTTATATTACGGAAATACACGTAGAAGGAAAAATAATACCTTTGCTTTTAAAAAAAGGATGTAACCGTTCAGCATGGGGGAAATGAGAACTCATAAGTCACGGGGACATGTCATGTGTTACCAGTAATGGCAACTCTTATCCATGACTAACTGGAATATCTGATAAGACCATTCTTATTAAATTTAAATTCTGCTAATAAAGGCCATTTTCCGTCTGCATAAATTCCAAATCCTGAGGGCCTGATGTGGCTATCAAGGCCACTTCTATGCAAGGAAGGGGCGATAGGGGAAGATTGGGAAGTTTTCTAGTGTCTCAGAAAGACATTTCGGTGATCCTAATGTGGGCTTTCTCTATATTGGACTTAGCTAGACAGTGTATACTGAGCATATTAAGTGATAGAGAGAACTGTGGTGTAATCCCTGTTAAATTCAACCTCATATTCTAGCCTGAATGGCTAGGCCTAGGACAGCAGGTCCATGGGCAGAACGAGAAAGGAGGAGGCTGCTGGGGAACTGCGTTGAGTCCCACCTAGAGCAGCGCTCTACCTAAATTTGTCACTGATTAATATATTTAGATCTGTTTATATACTGCATTCCAGGGATCATATTAGTATAATGTACTGTACAGTATATGTTACTTAACCTACCAGATCTTTAATATATACATCTTAAAAACTAAATAGGACTAAAGTCATAAGGCAGGAAACATACACAGTAAACAGTTTTCTCAATTAAATTCTAAAATTAAATACATTTTTTGGTGTTGCTGAGCAATCTACAAAGTAAATACGTTTTATTCCAGTGCTGTAAGGATGAATGTATTTTGTTAAAGAAAAAATAGGAGAATTATGATCCTGTCACACAAGATTAAAGTCTAGTGATTGGATGATGCATGAAAGCTGGCTGAGAATAAATATGAGTAGGAGGAGCATAAGCAGGAAGTAGCAGAAATACCATTAAATCCTTCCCTTTTTAAATCCCACAACTCAAAAACACATGCTCTAGGTATGTGGCTTGTCTGCCTTATGGAAAATCCGACTTGTGTTGGCAAGCGGTCAGAAAAGGCAAGGGATTTAAGGGTCGTTGTGCATACACACACACACACACACACACACACACACACACACACACACACACACACACACACACATATATATATATATATATATATATATATATATCATAGGGCTAATCTCTATAAACCTGCATATATAACATTGGTTTACAGTTCTTACAACTACATAGTACTGGAGTAGAACCAACACACTAAAAATGACAGCATTAATAAGTTCAGACATCAATTAGGTAACTGCACATCAGACACATAACAAATTATTAACATACGGAAAAACAGATAGGTTAATCTCTCTTCACTGGTGCAATGTAATTTGTGTAATGGAAATATCCTGTAGATCTGGAAATTGCATCAATGCCCTGTCAAATTATATACAATATAATTAATTTCTAGTGAAGAGCATCATCACCTGTTAGTTAAAGTGACACATGCATCTAATTGGATGTTTAATTGGTTTTGGTGATTGCAACTCTCTTTATACTGACCTGAACATGTATAATATGCACAGATACACATAATCTGACTTTTTTTCTCTCGTTCTCCCTCTGTCTATATGATTCTCTTACACATCAGCTTGTCTATCTCTCCATCCAGTTATCACTTAGGGTCAATGGCAAACAAGCAGATCACAGCTGCAAATATACGATATTATTAAGTTTAGACTTTTCGTAAACTAATTTAACAGAATGAGTTTATTAATAATATCCCTGCCTTAGCGTTACTAAAATAAACAGTGATTAACAAAATAATATTGGCAGAGTTTTCTACGTATCTGCTGCTTGGCCAGTAGGGATCAATACAAATGTCTTTGATAGTTACATTGAACAGAAAGCATAAATGCATGCAAATTTGGACACCATTGCCAATAGGGATTCAACAGCTCATAATGTCCCATCAGAAAGCATTGAATGTCAATTACTAAATGGAACTCAACATATGCAGTAGACACAAGCAACAACTGTAAGGTGATCTGGTTAGTCCTATTCAGTCCATTAGCAGCTACCAACCAGACCACATACAAAGACCATTGATAAAGCATTGTGTGGACTCGTCCAGACTATTGCAACTAGACACTATTCTCAGTACCGATTGTGTCCCTATGGATTGAATTTGCATTTACAGCTAGAAATAATGTTGGGATTTACGTATACTGCCAAACTAAAAGTTTTGAGAACTTCAATAGTTCTGAAGAATTGATTGCCAACAAAAAACTAGCGTTTGGGTGATTGTATAGAATTACATAATTCTTGCCCATCCTTAGATATTGAGTGATGTCATTACATTTATCTTGTTTGTCATTTCAGGGAAGGAGAGTCCAAATTCAAAGTGCTGTTATACTGAGAGCGGCGGCGTCACAAAGTTAGGAAACCAGACAAATAATCGCTATCCAAAAACCCCGTGCCATCTGGATCTCTACTCTGAAGGTAAAAAAAAAAGCATCACATTTAATAGATTTTCTCTAAAACCTGTTATTACAGAACATGTAGACACCCAATTTCCCCATTATAATATTGCATTGTATTTCGAATTGTGACCCACTGAGTGTGTTCTTGTCCAAAGACGGCTCAGAAACCAACAAGGATTTTTTTTTCTGCATTTACATATAAAAAAGCTAATACCGTGGGTGCTATTCTGTGGCTCACTTTGTATAATGCAAACAAATTGAGCCCGACCAGATTTTTCAATTCAGTCGAACGTTGTAAGAGCCAAACCTGGCTGTGATTTTACATTGCCAGTATCAATTCATTTTGTTTCCAGTTTGAAAATGTGGGCCGAATGAATAACTCCAGGCAACCAGAAACCAATTCATAAGTCTAACTATTACTCTAGGTTTCCAATTTTCATACATATTGTATTCATAGTGTTCATTTTTGTTATTTTATTTAAACAAGAATGTTTTACATTTTTTTCATGTTTTTACATTTTTTTATACACTTCTTTCTAGAACATTTTGAAACACAATACACAGTAATTTTCAACTTACATTTAGAATGACATGATTTGCTTTTTACATAAGAGCAGTGATAGTAATACCTAGATCACAATATTAAATTATATAGTTAGTATGTGCACGGTGGGGGCAGAACCACATTGTTGTTGTTACAGATTTTTGCTTAGTAAAAATTATTAAAAAATGGTCAGTATAGTTTTTTCTGTTGACTGATGCTAATTAGTATAAATATCTACATTTTTTTAATTAAATACATTTTATATATATATATATATATATATATATATATATTGATTTATTTCTATTTTTTATTTCATATAATTATATTACATTGTGTCCCTGCACGGTATTGCATGTTATAATGCAAAAAGGACACGTAAAATATAGTCCTGATCCCCTCAGATCCATATCAACAAAATCTTTGCTATTTGCCATTTTCACAAATATTTTGAGGTTTAGACGAAGTTTGATCATATCTTTCATTGAGAAAGAATACATGCAATAATTTCAGAATTGATCAAATTAATATAAGTTCATGTTCACTTTTTAGCTGTGTCTTCAGGGCCTGATTTCCTCTTAATCAGACTAGACACAAATGGCTAAAAAGAGGAGAGTCTTGACAATAGCTTCACCTTGTCTCGTAAATGCTCTGGTCATGTTTCATCAAGCTAGATCCCCAACCATATTTTTTATGGTCTACAATGTTTAAAATAAACATTTGGCCCTGTATGTTTGTAATATATTTATTAATCATCAGAGACATTTGAAAAAGGTGCCAATGAATGCTAAAAAAACAAGGGGGGGATTGATTTTTTTGTATTTGTCCTTCTGAAACTTAAGTAAAAGTTTCTGATTTGTTAAAGATGTAAACTAAGAGTTTAATCAATGACATATCCTGTCCTTGGATCGACTAGGACCAGGCCTAGAGTGGCAGGACCGTGGGACAGCAGGACCATGGGACTTGATCACCCTTTTGGACAATTAGGCCCTGGAGACCTGTTGTTCAAAAGGACGGTTACAATGGAGATATTTGATCTTCCAAACTGGTCCATTTACACTATACAGGCTGTGCCAACTCATCACAGCCCCATTAGACTGCATTAGAAGGCGAGGTGCGTGTTTTAGACACAGTGCACCGGTATATGATGTAATATACCAGCTATCCGTGTCTTAAAGGCACAGCGTGTCTTTTAATACAGGGAAGACACCAACCGCGGAGGGGATGGCTGGGGGCGCTGCGGGCCTAGGACAACGTGGAAGGTAAATACATACCTAGTTTCAATATACCATCCACTATACTGTATAACCCTCATCCAAGCAGTTCTTTCCTACTGTTTCACTTCCCCTCAATCACCAAGTAGATTATAAACTTGCACGAGCAGGGCCCCCTTCTTCTTTTTTACAAGTTTGTTATTGTTTGTGACTTTAAATTTATCCAACTCTGATTGTAAAGCGCTACTGAATCTGCTGGCGCTATATACATTAATGTAACATAATGTAATTCACTGTCAACCAAAGTTAATAAGAAATCATTTATCCTGACTCTCAAGCGCTTTTGAAAGGGTTAATAATAAGCTTCCATCTTGTTTAAAGTGGTTGTCATCTTAAAAATATGGGTTTGAATTCTGATTTGTTTTCCTTTCTTATTTCCACCATTCCCCATCTTCACGGCTATACTTTATGAACAACATCCTTCAATATAGACAGGATCCAGTTGGCTATATATGTGGTAATGCATTTGAGCTGAAATGGTGACATGTTAAATCTAAGAAAAATTGTATACAATTACATGCGCAAGACGAAAGACAGTTTGACAAATATCATATATTTGTGCAGTTTTTTTTTCTTGCATTGCAAATTAACATAGTTTTATGGTAACATACATTATGGCATGCTATTTCCATCCAATGTAATTGACCAGATATAAACTAATATTTTGGATTCTGATTGGCATGAGTTATACCAGATGTATTCAGTAATGGTTGATTAACTCTTTTATTTCACTTCCATATGTTCAATTCCAATTTCATATACTATATGCTTTTTTCAATTTGAGAATGCCATATACAAAGTATTCTGTTACAGCCTTTAAACCGTATTTAAATAAAGCACAGCATTTTGCAACATATTTTCTCATTTTATATATAGTATATTATATATATATATATATATATATATATATATATATATATATATATATATAAATATATACATAGGCTAAGCTTAAGTTGAAGCATCGCTGTCTGTTTAAATCCAAACCATAAAACAGGCAACGTTGGAATTTTAATGTTTTGCTACCTAGGATAGTATGACAACAACGTTATTCAGATTGGAGCAATTGTGGCTTTGGCTAATGCATTAGATCATGACTTTGGTGGAGGAATTATTCTTTTTAGCCTGTGATTGGGGCACTGTGCCCAGAAAAACAACAATAATATTATTTAGAATCATCAACAGTTAACAGTTAATATAGCAAAATCCATAGATTATTCTTAATCTTCTTCTTTACATTATTATTATTATTATTATTTTTATTATTATTATTATTATTAAAACCATAGGTGGAAATTTTCTGAGAACAATGTAACAATGTGGTTTGACAAAATATATTAACATTCAGGGGGTCAGTATCCAACACACACAAACCATAAATAACTCTGTATTGGAGAATGCCTTATGGGACCCATAGTTTTTAATGTTTTTCTTAGCTATATTACAAAAGGTATCAATCGTTAGCAATGTCTTTTTAGCAGAAGATATAAAGGCCTGCAACAGGGTAGATATTTCATGTGGCATAAGCAAAATGCCTAATGAGTACAAGAGTATTAGCATGTGTGACAGCTGAAGTTTAATCAAGGGGTTAAATAAATCAACAGATTTACTTAACCCCTTGATGACAATTGACGCTCCGGGCACGTCACTCGAAAACAATCGGTTAACGAAAACAATCGGTTAACAATTGACGCGCCAGGACCGTCATGACTTCAAACGGATGCAGAAAGCGATCTAGGCATCAGGGGCGCAGCAGTCAATCAGTGGCAAGAATCGGATCCCCTTTAAATCAATGGCAGCACCATCCACACATGTACAGGGGGGTCTGAAAAAACTCCTGCCCCTGGCTTTTTTCAAGCAAGTGCTGGATCTGACTGGAGGTAAAGACAAACACATCTACGGCAGGGAATTTAGCTGTAGTAAGGGGCAAATGCATATGGGGTGGAGAATTCTCCCATGCATTTCCAAAATGGAACAAACAGTAATGTGCATATGATGGCTGGAGGGCCCCTTTAACCCCTTAAGGACAATGGGCGGTCCCTAAACCCATTGAAAACAATGCATACACGTGTGGGCTTTGCCATTAAGGGGTTAAAGATGTTCTTAATAAGTATAGTTTTGAAAACATCTCAAACGACAGCTAATTGTCCATTGTAATATTATCACCGTCTCCAGTAAGGCATGTTTAACCAGCTGAATCTATTTCCAGGAATCCGCTCACAAATGTATACTTCTCTTTTCTTGTTCCAATTCTAATGTGACTGCTATTAGCCCAAACAACTGTATTTGACTGCTGTCTACCATTTTTAAGATAGATAACATAGCAATAGATGGCTTTCTATTGACTCCCACAGTTAATTAGGATAAAGAGCCATTTTTATGTCTTAAATGTAACTATACTGAAGTGACAACTTAAATGAGGCATTTGTCTCTTTAAACTTAAACGGCTTTAAAAATGAAGCTTCTAACCTTTTTAAATTACAATCTGAGGACCGGGGAATGAATCAATTCATTTTGTTGAACAGCCATTTAAGAATCCTATTTTAGTTTCCTCAAAGGCATCCACTTGCTCTTTGTCCAACTCCAAATCGAAAACTGTTTGACAAGCCGCCCTATGGCTTTTCAGCTATTTGTATAACTCTCCTGCATAGGCTCTTGCATGCACACTCACATGCAGAAGAGGGAGTCACACTTTACTTTCATAAAGGGGTTAATCCGCTTCCAAAAAAGGAAGAAGAATGAAATGTATGGATTTCACATACAAATGTAATATGAAATTAGGAAAATGTTGATTTACTTTTTTCTTTTGATAGTTTTAAAAGTCATGGTATTTATTTTGCTTCTTTACAATTTTATTGTATTACATTTTTGTAGTGTTTAGCTATGAGTGTGTACTGTATCTGTCTATCTATCTATCTATCTATCTATCTATCTACCTATCTATCCTTGATGAGTGCTTTCTAAGCCATTCATTTTTATTGTTATTTTATATACCTTTCCACTGCATTACAAAAAAGCATTTAGGTGTTCCTTATGCTCATTAATACGTATATTGCAAACCACGGCCTTCTTGAACACGATTATAATGTTTCTTTTTGTGGAAACATACATAGCAATGAACCTAATGTTTAAAATAAAATCAGGCATATTACATTACAGCTAAAGTTCCACATGGTGTTAACGGCAGACTTACAGCTGACCACACGGTATCAAATGTTTCATTTAATGCCCAATTTATAGTAATGATAGTACTTTCAAGTCGATACACTTTAAATCAGGTGTCTAATTGTAGCACTAGTCTGGGTAATCGCATATTGTAAGCGTCTAATTTCATTATACCATGCGTAATAATATATATATATATATATATATATATATATATCATGTAATATAAATGTTTAGATTGGTTTTCTATGAATGCATTACTTAATCTTGGCAACTTGTGACCACTTTATTCTTGTGTGTGTGTGTGTATATAATATACATACATACACACATATACCTTCACATATACAGTATATATATAATTCGATTCACACAGCGCCATCATATTCCACAGAGCTGTACAGTGGGAATTAGCCTCTGTGCAAATGAATGAGCTTGTTGACCAAATGAATGAGCTTGTTGACCAGACCCTTGTAATGCAATCATTTATCCTCATCATTTTACTAGCTCCTGCTTGTACAGTGTAAGATGCCACAGTCATCTAATATATAATATAGGAAGGAGCTCTTTAAAAATATGTACTCATACCTGCCAAGAAAAAAAAATATAATATTTTTAATTGACATATAAAATTAGTTCTAATTTAGTAATATTTACATTCTATACCCCATGAACATTTGTGAATCTCATATTTGGCAAGTCAAGTGCCATTCCAGTATACACCACCAAGTTTTCACATAATCACTGGAGAAAGTTATCCCAGTACCTTCCCAGCATAGGGAAAGAACTAAAATACATTCAAGGTACGTATTGCTTTGAAAAGTACCCTTTCTTATTACTATCTGCCAGTTCCGGCACATTTCTTCCTGCCCTTATTGTGTGTTTCTTGGTAGGAAGCCAAGGCAACCGGGGTGCTTCTCATTAATGACAATTGGTGACAGGTTACTTTAATGTACAATGATGGTTTTCTGACAGATATGGATGACATACTTGGAGGTTCCTGGAAGATGTTATTTAATCATGAACGCTGGAGCTTTAAACCAGTCTTCCAGATTTACGAATGACAATGATTATATGCACCAAACTTGACAAGAGCATTGTGGGTTATATTACATTTCATGGAATTGACACAAGATAAAAAAAAAAATACAGAACGTATAAAGAACAATCAAATCAATTTTAGCCTTTCATGAATTTATTTTAGAATAACCAAATTTTTCTAGAAAAAAAATAATAATGTAACAGTGTGTTAAAAGATTAAGAATCGACAAAAGTAGCTAAATGTAGATTCTACTGGGGAATCTTCCTAAATAACATGGCAATACCTATTTCCTCTTATTGCTCATAAGAGAAATCAAACGATACACCGACATAAATGTTTATATAGATCCAGAACAAAGCATGCCATCGTCTTTCTAAATCTGATGATATTCTTCTATTCCGACTGTCTATAATTGATTTGGAATTCACACAGGGTTTATGTGACTGAATAAATTGTATATATCCCATTACTGTCAATACGAGGCTCGCTTCAACTGCGACAGAGTAAAACCTTTCAGGCAGGATGGCATTGTTTCCACCACACCTTTTCATGCTTTTTGACATGATAATAAATACGTATTATTGTTATCTAGCACCTTGAGAGATCTTCCCAAGATTTAGAGTGAAAATATTAATGGGTATTCCACACTTAATAATGAATACATTTTCTTTTAATGTCGGCCTTCACTTTTTTTATATATATGATTTTCTTTTCATTTCAAGAACATTATTTTATAATTGAACAAAACATGCTGTACTCTTTAACCGTAGCGTTCCTATATTATCATATTTAAAACAAAAAGCCTTGAATTTGTGTATTTAATGTCAAGCCGAACCCGTGAAAGGTAAAGTCATGTTTTCTCTTTTGAGTACCGTTTTAATAAGCACAATGTAGCAAAGACAGAACTGTAGTGAGGTGGAATTATTTTTCTGTTAAATATTTATAAATCCGGCTGCATGGGAGCATGAGGAAAATTCCCCTAGGACTACTCTAATTTCAAGGTTTTGGGCACCTATGTGAATTTTTTTATACGCTGTATTAAGATAGCATTTTCACCTGAGTGAAATCTGCCTGCTTCCCGTTAATGAGCTTTCTATACAGTTATTATTGGTAAAAGTGCCCTGGACAATACTAAATCATATGCACCGCAGAATCATCTTACTTCTCCTGGTTACTTTGCTTTTCCTCCATACAGGAGAGCAGTGCTTACTCACACTCACCCACTCCCCACTTCCCCTTGTTCTCTCTTCCTACTTAAGCTGGGGCTAGCCCTCCCATCAGGGCCGGCGCTACCTATAAGCAAGGAAGACGCCAGCCTAGAAGGCAGACTGGACTCTGCTACACTGCTCCCTCGCAATGCCGGTGATTGATGCGGAGTACCGGAGCATGACATCATATCCCGGTCGCCAGCGGTGAATGCCGCTGACACCACAACAAAGCAATTAGACAGGGGCCTTGCGCTCCCATCAAAGGACCTCAGCAAGATAAGCGATGGGGAAGAGATAGATAATGAGAAAGGGGAGAGATAAGTAGAAAGAGGAGGAGAGATAAATAGAAAAGGGAAAGATGTGATCAAGAGCATTGAGATTGATGAGATAAAGAGAAATGGGAGCGATAATGAGAAAGAGGAGGATGTGCCTTTGTTGTCAGGTGTGTATGGTTATGGGCAGGCATTTGTAATGGTAGTGTATATGTGTGTATTTTGAGAGTCTATCCATTACTGTCCTGGCACTATATGTTATAGAATGTCTAAAGGGTAAGCATGAGCCAGACTGAGAGGAGCCTTGATTGAGAGTAGCTCTGACTGAGTGGAGACCTAAGACTCTGAGTGGAGACCTACGACTCTGAAAGGAGGCCATTGTGGATGCAGTCTGGATGCTGGGTAAATCCTGTGGATGCAATCTGGGTGATGGGTTAAGTCTCATGTGTGCAGTCTACTTGCTGGGCCTAGTCATATTTGTCCAATATGGGTGCTTGGTAAGTTATATGTGTGTAGTATGGGTGCTGGAAAGTCCTGTAATGTAATCTGGGTCTTGGGCAAGTCCTATGTGTACAATCTGGTTGCCAGGGATTGCCTCTGTGGCGTGTGACCTGTGATCTATCCCTGTAACCTAGGGCTTCCGTGCATTATTTATTTCATCTATATCTTTAATGCTGAGTTTGTGTGTTATTCAGTTGATCTATACCTACAATGCTGTGTTTCTATGTGTTTCTATGTGCTGTTGTTTTTAATCTATACCTGGACTACATGAAGGAGGAAAAGAGAGGGATGATTCAGTGAAGGAGCAGAGAAAGGGAATCTGAGGCTGATGATGGGGGCCACAGGGGTGGCCCACACAGGGCTCCTGAACATGTAAGGGCAGTCCTGCTTTCATGTAAAGACCCCCTCACAAAGCCATTCCTGCAGAAAACGGCTGGCTCCAGTATGCTAAGATTTCTGGAGAAATCCAAATGCCCCCAGCGTTTATCTGAAAACCCTCACTTTAGAAAAAAAAATGTTTTATGTTTTATGACAGTAACAGATATGTAAAGGCAAGTTTAATTAGGTTGCTAAGTAGCTTTTCCTGACTATTTGCTTTGCTGGAAACCTTTGTTAACATAAATAATGTGATATCCAAACTGAACCCGTGAATAATGTCTGAAACGCCTGCTAGACACAACTTTGAGAGTGAAAAGGCACTTCTGTTCTCAACATTTGCAATACATGGAGGATACAGGACATTGGTTTTAACATGCTACTAAAAGAGCTATTTGCAATAACATGAAGCAAATGAAATTGAAATTAGCTCTTTTCACACTATTTGAAAAACTTTCTATTAGGAAAACATAAAATGCAACAGCAAACATGCAAATCAAGCCCAACTAGAAAAAAAAAAAGTCGTTTAAAATTTAATCTTCTCACTAAAGAAAAAGCCTACTATTGCCCTCATAACCAGAAGAAAAGATGCTAAGCTAATGACACTACACCCTTGCGCAAGCTCGCGATCAAAGTCATTTCATGCACATCTTAGTTTTATTTGATGTTTTTTTGTCTGAGCAAATTAAGTTAAATTAGAATTTTTAACAATAACCTGTTAACTGCTCCCATACCTTCTTGTTCATCTATGCTTTCACAAAAGAAAACAGAGAAATAAAAGAATTATACCAAGCCCTAGGTTAATTCCACAGGTCTTTAGCTGTTGGCATGTGAATCTGTGGCTGTGCAGCTGTCTCTCACTAAAAGGCATACAGAGCCGGCCTTAAGTGTTCTGGCGTCCTGTGCGGACTACTCCTGTGGCGCCCCCCATCCCAAAAAAAAGGAAAGGAAAAAAATCTTGTCACAAAACTCCCCTTTCTCACTATCTACCACCTCTGCCCCTTCTCACTGCCCTCCCCCCCTCTGCCCCATCTCACTGCCCTCCCTCTGCCCCTTCTCACTGCCTTCCCCCCTTCTTACTGCCCACCCCTGCCCCTTCTCACTGTCTTCCCCTCACCCTCTCCCTACTTCTATTTATCCTTACTTACCTTGTTGAGTCCTGTGGTGGGAGCGGGAGGCGTCCGTCTTCTCACTCTGCCATTCTTGAGGTTAAATAAAGTTAAAAAAAAAAAAAAAAAAGATGCTTTAATTTAAGTCCCGGTGAGGGGTATTTTTCTTTGCGTAAGCAGAATTTTATTATTATTATTATTATTATACTTGTATTAATTTAACAACTTATGTAGCTCTTGTTACACGACATGCGTCAAAACCAGATGCAATAGGTAAAGAGGGCACTGCTTACAAACTTAAAATTGTATAGAATGATATATTATTTTCTCATTTGTTACAGAAGGGAAGAAAAAAACTGATGTATTAAGTGGAATTTTGTCTTCTTCTTAAATAAGTAGCCATGAAGGGTATAATACAGCTGCACAATACTTTATGAAGGCTGTGTGTCTATGGCTTCTTTATTGTGCTTTCTCTTAATGACAACAAGTCCTTAAGTAATACTCAAGTAATTCTCAAGGATTCATAAAAAAGATGCATAAAAAGGGGTTATCTGCTACACCATAACTCACAATAATCTGTTAAAGTAAAGCCAAATTATTTTAATAAAATTAGACCAAGCCAAAGTTATAATACACAACTAGCCCATAGAATGGTAAAACACGATACAAATTATTTATGATGAGTTCATAATGCAGCTGCCCATTTAAAACATTGAATTATTCAAACTTCATATCAGGACTACTCTCATGATTCTCAGGGCCCAGGACAGGAAGAGTTTTTGGCAGCAAGAGGGATTCCTGCGCTCCTTCATGCTTAGGGTCTCAGTATATAGGACTGAAGTAGAGCGTTGGGATATGACATCACTTTGCTTCAGTCATACATGCAAAGACCACAGCAACAGTAACACCTTTATACCAGTTGTGATGTTTCTGCTATCTTCATATTAAGCAGTTTGCCCCAAATTGGCTCTTTGTAAACATGCCTTGCACAGTTAAAAGTTTATGACGGGACAGGACCCCCTAAACAGGACTGTTCCAGCAAATTCGGGACTATTGGCATGTATGGTATCTTAGTAAGGCCATTCACACCCAGATGAATGTGAACCACGTGAGATCTCCTCCATTAACTGATGAGACCCAAGCTTACGTTCTCCTAATCTTGAATTTTAAATGTATAAAGAGAAAAACCCAACACAGCAGAAGATTGTCGGTAAGAATTTTTTTTGTTAAATACAGATTCCCAGTAGAAATTCCAAAGATGAGTGGTGTCCAATTTGCTTCAAGTGTTTTATAAAACATAACTTTTTATTCCCTAAAACCAGTGCCCAAAGCTTGCTTTATTTTTCTATGGGTTTACCTGAATTCCTTAGGGGGGGGGGTTGCCCTAGATATGTTTTCTTTTAAAGAAGATTTCTGTACCATTGTTTTAGAAGACAAACAGCTACACAAAGCTATTAGGTCAACATAAATGTAGAGTAAAAAAAACTACTACGGAAGACAGTATATTTGTTAAGTTGAAACACCGAAACTCACTATAAATCTGATTTGTAACTCTAGGATACCTCAAGCTGCTAAGATGGAATGAGTTATAACAGAGAAATAAAATATAATGGGAACATGACTCTATTGCTTTAAATTGGCAAGGTCATTCCGTGGTAGTCTGCTTTTCATTGACACAAAATTCTCCAGGCTATTCCTAGGTTTTAAGGAATTTTAGGAGACGTTCTCGCTTTCATGATGGGTTATGACACCATACGTATCATTTCCCCCTGTCTAGCGGTACCGGATCCCCTTGGCGGTAATGCTGAGGGGGCCATAGAGAATTTAGCTTGTAGCAGACAATTTATAATTGACAGGTGTTGGGGAGTAATGTGGTTTTAATTGATTAATTAAGGGTCAGTAGCTGTCACTTTAATTAAGATGGGTTAGCTTTGCTATGGCCAACAGATTTTAGTGTGTCAATGTTTTTCCCTTCACTGGAATTTTTATTTTGTTAACTTTGATTGATCACATTTTCTAGTCATTGCTTGTGTCTGATATCATTTTGAAAATCTCTCCACATTACACATTTTCTATATTGTTTTCCGTAGTGAGTATAGTTGTGTATATACACACATACAGAGCATATATATATATATATACATACATACAGTGTATATATCTATCTATATATATATATATATAGATAGATATATATATGTATATATATATAGTCCCCATTGTCTGAGAGCACAAATATAAGAATATATAGAAGAGGTACAGTTTATTTTTATTAGTAATTATCTGGTACTAAAAGGAGGTGCTGGGCAGCCGACTAGCGCATGCTCACATGCTCACCCTGTTATACTTTCATGTGCGCACTTCAACCTTACTTGCAACAGACAGTTAATCTATTCATATGATCAGACCTAGGTTTTGGTAAATACAATTTTAACTGTTTTATATGTTTTATATTAGCACACAAATGCAACATACAAAAAAATAACAATAATTCGGATACAATCATATTAAATAAACTTTTTGTGTGTCTCATATACTGAGCGTAATCACCAATATGTCATTAGTTTTACTCTATGGCTAAATTGCACAACCTGCTGTGATGGGTACCATTGTTTCATTTTATGTTCAAAGACGATTACAATGTATCGTAATTACAGGTGCTTTATTATCATTGTTAGAATGCAAACTAGGATTTATATTTATGCATAAAGGGAGGTCAATAAGTAGCTGATAAAGCAGGAGCTCAATATGTTATGCCAGTGTTACTACTGGCCCTGGATTTAAACAGAACAGAATAATTATAACTCCTGCGATGTTTAGAAATGAAATGCACTTTAGATGTAATTATAAATGCATTTTTATACTTAAAAATTTAAAATGTGCAATGTGCTTTATTCAAGTTAGTAGTTGCAGAGGGAGAAGAAGACATTGCAGGAATACATGGTTAATAGCTCATCGTGGAAGTGTGCCAAGAAGGTAGGATGCACAGCCTTCACTCAGTCCCTGTATTAGATGGTGGTGCTTGTGTTTGAAAATGGATATAATCTGACATTAGCATATAGTTTCCATGGTAAAACATAGTAACTGTCAAACGCAACAGCGCTGTAGGATAGACATATGGCTATCCTGAATCTAAGAGCAGACCAAGAGCTGATTAAGGTTTGAGTGCCTCGGACCATTGGCTTCAAAATGATCAGGAAAATCATTAGACCTCGCAAGAACAGCATTATCTTTGCCTGTATGATCCTAGCATGATGTGCTTTCTAGAAAGATGTGTACATAAAAAAAAGCAAATAAGGTTTTACACGTTATGGTCATACTAATGAGATTGACAGCTCATGTCATAGTGGACAAATCACTTGCATCAATAGTATCATTTTGCATGTGTCGCCTAAATGGAAAATGCTACATTGAATACATTCACTATAGTCTTTAATGATTTTGACATTTTAAAAATGTAAATAGCACAACCTTTGATTAGAGAATCCCTAATCCAAGCAATTATTGGCCTTAACCAATTAAAATATAATCGCCATGGGGTCTTTGTAGTTCCTGGAAGAATGTCTTGGAACGGAAGAGATTAAAACATATTTTTTGTAAAGTAAAATATTTTTGCATATTATATTGATATCGGATAGGACTGACTATGATTATGGACTATTTACTTAAGTTTTCTGCAGATGGAAGGAGCTCCGCATACATGTGTTTTCCAGTAAAATAGTATAATTTAGGATCGGAGGGTTTATAGCGTTAATCAAAATGGGTGCCTAAGGAATGCTCTGATTGAAAAACGTCAGATGCAATGCACATAATCGGGCATGTATATTATGCTGACAGCAGGAGTCCTCCCACCACTCGGAACCTCTTCTTTTTGTGGCTGCCAACAAAAAAATAATAAATAAATATTCCTTATCATATTTTTCACGGATATATGGGAGATAAGATATGGTTGCCAATAACATTATGTAGCGAGAAATTCATTTTAGAAAGGACATAATATAATATAATATATAAAAAAATGTTCTCATTAGCGATTGCTGGCACACATTAGCCAGGAATACAATAAAATTAAGCTTCATCTCTTTTTCCTGTTTTATTTATTTTAAATCTGATGAAGTATCACTTGGCAGCAGAATTATTTTTCCATGTGAGTTTGTTAACATTGAATTAAAATTTAAATGAGATGAACTTTTGATAGCAGATCATGTATTTGGCTTTGACCTGTACTGAACATCGTTGGAATGTTCAAAACAGCTTGGAGTCTCATTATGAGAAAGAAAACATCTCTGTGTGTTTTTTCTTCTTAATGCAGTCCTTTATTTTAAATGTGTTATATATACAGAATATGTATAAATATATATATATATATATATATATATATATATATATATAAATACACACAACATTTGAAATGGCCATAGTGGGACATTATAGTTTTTCTATGCACATCTTTTTATGCTAGTTTGGAACTTGTTAATATTTAGAAAGAAAGAAATAGTGCATTTTATTTACACATTTTCATTTATAAACACATTGTTTGCTGTTTCTACACATGTGATTGCGGCTTTAGGATTCTCATGCCCAGCAAACAGTTAGAGTTACTATATAAAAAGCAACATCAAGGGACACATGAGTATTATGTAACTGTATTTATTGCAATCGAGACATATATTTTACCTGCTATACTATTCTGATCCAGTGCCTAGTGGAGTGTTATTAGACTTATGCAATTAGAGAAAAGTGGGTGGAAATGAGTAAAAGGGTTAATGGTGTTTTAGGGGTCTTTGAGTGGCATAGTTATGATGCACTCTATTTTGGGTGGGCATATACTGTATCCACTCCAACTGTTGACTAGTATGCGTTTCTGTAAACATCAGGTCTGTTACATTACTAGAAAAGCTGGTTTGCTTACAGAAAATATGGTAAGGTTAAATATTCGTTGCCATGTGACATTTGGGTAAGTCCCAAAAAAGTGTTTTTTGTGCGGAAGACATTGAAAGACCAGGGGGTGTACTTCTTGTTACTTTGCAGGGGTGGGGCTAATAACATGAGAGGGGCTAACCACATATTTGGGTGGAGACAGACAAATGTGTAGGCACATTAAATGGGGCGGGTAGTGGGTGTGTCTAAACACCACTCCCACGACCCATAGAGTTACCGCTGTCAACTGGAGAACTGGAGAAGTGGCACTGGGTGAAAACCTGGAGAGTTTCCAAGTATGGCAGTTTATACGTTTTCTGGCAAAAGTTGGAGAGGGTCATACTGTGAGGGAATTTAAATATGCATAAGATAAGCATTAGACTATCCTGAATATAAGACAAATTCTAGTACAAAATAAGGTTTGAGGTTTTTACAGCAGAAATAAATGGGCAGACTAGACCGGACAAAGGTTCTCATGAAGTAAAATGATTTCTCACTATCTATGTTACAAACACATTTTATTAATTTAAGGAGTTGCATTTGTTGCCTGTAATATAGCATTAGATGAACCTCTGATAGATAGATAAGATAGATAGATAAGATAGATAGATAGATAGATAGATAGATAGATAGATAGATAGATAGATAGATAGATGTATTTAGTTATTTGGTGTTTGATTTATCCTATTTATCCTTTCCTCTATTTCCTTGGCAGTTCTGCCCTGGGAGTGGTTGACTGTAAACAATATTCCCGTTTCAAGGAATCCTATAAAATACTGTATTTAAAAATTCCATTAAAATCCCATTGCGAGGACGCTTTACGCCTGTGATATATAGATACAATGCCGTTCCTCTACCGTCTTAGGTCTTTGGGGAAACGCAATGAAGTAATAAGACAAAATATTAAAGGATAATTAAATATGTTTCCACAAACCAATTACATATTATATGCTGTTTAAAAACACTTATATCTGTGGAACTGCCTCTTTAAAAGAAATGTAATGAAGGCAGCTGGCTCTGGCAACAGCATGATGTATACGTTCTGTGATTCTGTTCAGTCTTTGTACACATCAAATTGTAATCTTATTAAGGTTTTACGATAATATACTTTTAGGTTCACAGTCTGTAGCTACCATAAAAAAGCTATCAGTTCTAGTCATACAAAAGTAATTAACATTGCCAGCCATAGGTAATGAATACAGCCAATGTGCTATTGTAAAAGTAATTTAGAGAAGCAGAAAAACTTATTAACAAAAGTTGTAAACATCTCTCGGAGCCTGATAAAAAGGTAAACTTAAATCATTGTCTATTTTTTTTTCCCTCTGCATATTTGAAAGTCCATTAATATCACCGTAATATGTTTCTGTTGCTTAACAGTCACAATGAGCGGTGTCTAGCAGCATGGAAAGCTGATGCTCACTAATGAGAGTAAATTTCACACTTTAACCTTCTTCTGACCCTCATGTTTCGACATTTCAAAAAAAAAAAAAAGCAATGAAATAACAGGGACTGAGTGCAAGTGAATAATTATTAAGACCTGACTTACATTCAAATGCATTCTCCCCATTAGCTTTGCCTTCTTCAGATAATTATGTCTTTGGGAGACAGCCCGAGATGCTAATGTAAAGCAGTGAACAAAATGATCGTTTGTAATGGACTTATTTGGGTCATTTTCCACTTTGTTGAATAATGGTATTTGTGTATAAATAAAGCAGGAATCACATTTTCTGATATGACCATGAAAACCAATGTGGAAGTTCATAAAGGCCAGGAAACTTTATTTTCTCATAAATCCACATGTTCTTTCTATGCTCAGCGTGCCCTGTACATGTTTCTCAAAATTTAAATGGCCAAAGAATGTCACTCTTGTTTAAGCTAGTGTGGTTAGGGTTATCGACGGATAGCTAGAGCAATCTACTGTATATGTATATATATATATATACCGTATTTGCTCGATTATAAGACGAGGTTTTTTCCAGAGCAAATGCTCTGAAAAATAACCCTCGTCTTATAATCAGGGTCGTCTTATAATCAGACCTCAAATAGGTCTGATTATGAGACTAAGATCCAGATCCCCCGCAGCGATGCAGGGGACCTGGATCCTCCTGTGTTAACCCCCCCCCCCCAACTTACCGGTGCTTCTGAGTCCCCGGTGCTTAGTCCGGGCTGCGTGTAGAGCTCTACGCGATACAATCGCGTAGAGCTCTACACGCTTCCCGGACTAAGCACTGGGGACCCAGATGCAGGGGACCTGGATCCTCCTGTGTTAACCCCCGACCAAATTTACCGGTGCATCTGAATCCCCGGTGCTTAGTCCGGGCTGTGTGTAGAGCTCTACGCGATATAATACGCGATATAATATGCGATTCGCGTGGAGCTCTACATGCTGCCCGGACTAAGCACCTGGGGCTCAGATGCAGGGGACCTGGACCCTCCTGTGTTATGCGCCCCCCCAACTCAGAAGCACCGGTAAGTTTGGAGGAGGGAGAGGGAGTGTTAAATGGGGGGTGTAAGACATTTCTGGAGGCAGAGTGCTCTGTGAAATGCCTTTTAACCCCTTTAATGCCACTCTGCCTCCTGAAATGCCTTAAACCTCCCTATATGCCACTCTTCCCCATAATATGCCTTTTAACCCTCTAAGTGCCAGAGTGGCATATAGGGTTAAAAGGCATATCATGGGGCACAGTGGCATATAGGGTTAAAAGGCATATCATGGGGCACAGTGGCATTTAGAGGGTTAAAAGGCATATCATGGGGCACAGTGGCATATAGGGGGTATAAGGCACTTCTGGGGCAGATGTGCATAACTGGGGGGCAGGTTGGAAAATAGAAGGAAATAAAACCAAAATATTTTTCTCAAGCATAGCTTTTATTAAAAAAAAATTGTTTAAATGAATTAACATTTACTGGTAAAACTTTTTTCCTATAGGGTCCTCTTATGTTCAGGCTTTTTCTTTTTTTCCTAAATTAATATTAAGATTTGGGGGTTGTCTTATAATCAGGGTCGTCTTATAATCGAGCAAATACGGTATATATATATATATATATATATATATATATATATATATTACATTATTGCGATTCTAGGAGGGGGAGAACTGTGCCACCTCAGCCCAACCATTAGTGCACCTTACCCGGTGCCATGCTCTATTTGATGTCAACCAATAAATCCATAAAGTCACCTAACCTTACTAGAAATAAAACACCTATGTATTATTTGTATCAATAAATATAATAATTATTTGACAATATATTCAGTAAATATCTCTCTTGGTAAATACGGCCTAACTTAAAAGGTGGACCAGCACATTTACTTTCGCATTATTTAGTAAAGTATCTATAGTTATGTGTCACACGTACAGCAGAAAAATTACCAATATAGTAATAAAAATAATGTCTCTTTTGGTAATTGCATTTTTAAATTGCATTACACTCCTTGAGCTTTCACTTATATACGAGTGGATTAATAAACAACGTTTCTTAGGCAGAACAGATTAATATAATAGTAATTCTGTTGACCCTAGAAGAATTGAGTTTTTGTTAAAAGGGACAGTTTTCTTAATTATTAAGCACATCTGCTACACTGATTATTGCACGTATACCCCATTCTGTTTTGCTGTGATGTCAGGTCCACAGCTTTTTGATTCATTACAAAGGATTCTCTTTTTCATTATGGTATGTTCATGAATCATACTATCACGTTTTTTTTTTTTTCCTAACTAGATTAATATGAAATTAAATTGTGCAGCAGTTCCTCCAAGGCATTGACAGCATATTCCCTTAAATGTCAAATCTGGATATATTGCATAAATTTTGCATCTTTTTTGTATAAATTCTAGCTTTTGGTTTACTTCAACTAGCTCCCGTGACCTTCAGTAATATTTGGAATAGTAAATGTAAGACATGGATAATAGATGTGACGGAGATTTCATTAAAGGTTGCCTTTCGCAAGGTTTTTGTAAAAAAAAAAATATATATATAAAATATTTATCATTTGAAAATGATTTACTTGGTAGTGCAATGCCAGGCTTGCATCTAAAGCAGAACGAGTTTAGCAAATGTATATTAATGTATATTAATATGAGTCTCCAGAAGTGGTTTGTAATGTTCCAGATTCTAGAATTCTAAATTCTAGAACCCCTACCAACCATACTGTATGGCAGGAACGTGAAGTTCATTCTCGCTCTCTCATGCTCTCTGTTTCATGGTTGTACTTAACACAGCAGCACCATGGTATTCCACAAAGCTTGCATTGTACTTGAGGGCCTCCTCATTTTTATGGACATTGAGGCACATCTCAGATTTACATTAGTAGGTTCTGTCAACTAGTCCACCATTGAGTGCCTCCATTCCTGTAGGTAAAGATACAAGGGAGCGGGGGCCGAATATTTAGGACACAACCACCCCCTCAACACTCAACAAACCCTATTCATAACGCATTGTCATACAGACATAACACAACAGGATTAGGCGCGTACAAAATTGCCTAAATATGCAACACAAACAAGCTTTAATTAATGGGATTTTTTTATCTCTCCATTTGTTATGAAGATCTCTGGATATGATATACTGAAGTAAACAAGAAAAAAAGGACAAGACGAGCCAGTGAAAAATGCCAAGCATTGTAAAGATAATAACAGTATGGGATGTGTTTTTGTGCTTGAAGGAAAGAAAACAACATAAATGTGTATTCATATTGCAAACCAGGCAACAGGTGGATCGACTCATTATGCTTGGGGCTAGCCCAAGGAACACATTGTTCTTCAAGACTTAGTTTGATTTTCTAGATACACACTGAGAGCTCTTGTATATATATCTAAAGTAACTCAGCCAAATGTTGTTTGGTGTTCACATACTTACAATGTGTCAGATGTTTTCCGATTACTCAGTTACATTGCTTAATTTGCCCTTTTATTAGGTTTGTGTAATTTACCGAAAGAAGATAAACTCCCCTCCGTGACTACTTCTCAGTCAATTTTCTTTCTGGTAACCGCTTGTCTTGTTCATATTGTTAATTGCATATCACAAATACCAGTTCCCCTCTGGGGGGTACGGGACACTATGATTTACAATTCCTCTACTCTGTATAACCTCTATAATATACATTGGATTGCATAGCTAGAGGAATTAGCAACAGAGGGGGAGGTGGTCCTGCGACTTTACGGACCTCTGATCAGACCTCACCTACCCTATAGTATACGGTTCTGGAGTCCACATCTCCAGAAATAGAAATGGTTCAGGGTAATAATTTAAAGATGCATAGGGATAAGTTTATAGTCATTCTGAATGATAAGATGAGCAGGAAAAACAGGCATGTTAGATGGGCCAAATGATTCATATATATATATATATATATATACACACACACAATATTTAATATAACAGCATAGTATAACACTAGCGTTCATAAGCAAATGATTTTGTGACATTGTGTGAAAATAGAAATATATGGCTAGGTACATCATCTATATGCAACACTGAATGTTCACTTCTGAAGGAGATCAACAAGCTGCTGCTTTGAAATCACAATATAATTGCTAGTTACTAGCATGATTTCAACCCTGCAAAAACGTGAACTGCGTTCAAATAATGTCAGGGTGAATCTTGCTACGATTCGCTTTTCAGTTTCTTCTTTTGAAAATAACATATTTCCCACAACATTAGCACGCCTGTTTTGGGGGACTGGGCAGTCCCGTAACATATGCTCAGGACGCACTGAGATTCTACACTTCCAGAAAAAAAATGTACGAAATGTTTCAGGGGAACGCCATCTCTAAGCTACTTTTTTTTTGTATGTACACGTGCCAACGTTGCCATACGAAAGTTATCCAGAACAGGAACCAAGACAAAGGAATAAAAATAAGGATAGACCTTTTAATAAAAAGACAAAAGGGTATTTTCTCTTGTACTGTAAGGTTTTAATGAAAAGCATAAAGAAAACTATTTCTACATACCTGCCCCATTATACTGTAATTTTTAGGGTTTTCTTTGGTCCTGCATTATGGAAATAAAATAATTTAGTTAATGTTTAGTGACATTACCTGTAAAATAAGCTGGGATGATCACTAGTCTAGATCATCTAGTGCGCTCTAGAATAGGGGTCTCACCTCCATTTTTTCTTTTTATAATTAATGAAAATAGATACTGTTGAAATGTATTAATACAATTTAATTTGTGGATTAATTATATACTGCACTATTTTTTAATTCAATCTCTTTCTGGGGTAAAGTGAGGTACATATACCCCATCTCCTCCAGAAATCGAGTGGATGTTCCTGGTGGGATGGGGCAGAATATGGCAAGTTACAAGAGGTAGGTGGTAAGGTACCATGCTTTGCAGGTGTACAGTACATAGGAGGTAGCCAGAAGGTGATTTTTTTTTTTAGCTGTTACTGAACTATAACTATTTTAGAACAAATAAAATGTAAACCCATTTACTTACACATTCTGTGTGATGCCCCAATAACTGCATTACTGAAGGCGATGTTTATTAAGTAATGTCCAAGCGCTATGTATGAAGAAGAAGAAGAGGAGCTGGGATCTGGGGGTGCTGCATTGTGTCCGACCTGGGGCAGCATCCCTAATTAGATATATAACTGGGTCTGTTTTGCATGTTTTGGATCCACTGGAGTATACGAGTTAGTATAGGCCTAGAGTATAAGCAAGGGATTCTGGGAAACAGAAATGCAAATGAGCTGAATAGAATAACATCTGTATTTCCTTTTCCAGGCCTCCCTTAGGTTTTAAACAGCTGTATTATGCGGCCACTACAACATCGCTTGAGAAATGGAGTGTAAATCTAAACAAGGCATCGATTAGCAGCCATCCTGTCCTTTAAGGCTTATCAGGGTTGCTCAGGTCTCTGTCATTAAATAACATTGGAAGTTGATTAAGATAAAGGTTAAGACTGAATGGCAGATCTTATGGCGAGGATAACTATGTGTTAGCGGGACCAAAATTAATTATTTAACTCTTTTACGCTCGCTTTGTGTTCTCTGCAGTTCCACAATTTGAAAAAAATAAAAGCTTAAGGGAAAAGTTGAAAAAAAAACATTGGACATTATTTCATCTAAACACCACAACAAAACTGATCCGATCTCTGCTAATCCATTACCAGATGCAGCAGATGAAACATTGCATTTTCTGATCCTTCTACAAATATTAATTCTGTGTATCAGAGACTGATAAAGGCTAAAAAGGCTGTAGGCTTTAGTTCCAGTTTCACCAACCTCTTTTAATACTCAAAATGTTTTTCCTTGAAACAAAACTTTAATGACACTTAGGTTAGAGGATTAAAGTCCTTTACCGTCTTTTTGTTCTGAGCTGCCTATAAAGGGTTAAGAAGGCATACAAATACTTCCCCCCTTTCTCATTGCAGATATGCACTTGGTCTGGAAGTCCAACCACTTTATGTTAACTAAGTAACATTGTTTTATGTCACGTTGCATGGGGTGTCTTGATCTTGACAGATGACCTTATGTGGTTTAGCTAAAATACAGTACTAAAGCTTCATGTTTATTTAATGAATATATTTGCAGGTTTGGATCTGCACGCTGGTAATTTGTTCTTCTGCATTTGATATATCTTTTGATGGCTATGCAGATGAATGCCCGATTGCCATTTCATTTTTTTCTAGCGAAGGGGATCAGATATAAAATAACGACTTTGCTTTCTGAGTGTGATTTTCTATATTGGTTTGTGTTGGGAAGCAAAGATATAAAACATAAAATATGTAGCAAGAGAATGTATTCATTGCTAATGTTTTTTTCAATTTTTATGCTTGCTCAACTTTTCGTTCTTCTTTGCCTAGTGTTTTGGATACTTTCTATCATAACATCTTTTTTTTAACTAGGTGATACACATAAAAAAGTAATTTGATTTCTGTATTGAAGCCCTAAGCAAATTCTAGTTTTAATATGCCCCCAAGTTACGTTAAAGGATTGTGATTTAAAATAAATACATTATTATCTGAGAATATATATTCTCTATGTGTTCTTTAAATTAAGGGGTGAATAAAAGGTGAAGTCAAAAACCCTTTATATAAGTCAATGTTAAGTCAGTTTTAATTCTACAATTTGAGCAAAACCTCTTTGTGTCCTATCTACAGTAGTCAGGGCTCTCTCGACCAGCATACGGATGAGCTAGACAACTGCTTATGGTACTGAGCTGGTGAGAGGGTAAGTCCTTACACTTTCATTGATGAGTGCAGGCTGTGTTGGGTAACCTCCGCTCACATATACTGCCAAACTTGGAAGATGAGTCCATACTCAGGTACCACTAGAGGGCGCTCATTCTGCCACTGCCACTCTACTTAAGTGATCACATGTGCTGAAGTCTGATCTGGTCACCATACAGCCCCAATAAAGCACAAAGACTCTACAAGTGACCATTTTCTAAAATGATTATAAGATATTCTGCATATATGAAATCTGCCTTGTTAGAACACCCCCTTGCTCTTTGAAGGTTTAATCATATCTGCCTTTTTCCCTTTCTGTGTCTCATTTTCTTTGTGTGTGTGTCTTTTAATGGAACTCTCTTCCTTTCAATGCACTAAAATCTACCCAATATAAATAAGATACTTCAAAGAATGAGAGGATAAAAAAATAAGAGTAATTTTATTTCCAGTGATATATTTCACATTGACACGTATACATTCATTTTCTTGTCAATAGGCTGGATGATTGCAGGATCTTGCCAAGGTAATGATCCATTTCCTTTGAGGGGTAGCTTTGTGTGAGTGCTTTTGAAGACCGTCACTCTCCTTCCATGAGCCCCTCTACCTGACATCGGCCTGACATAAGTAATGTCACACACGCTTTGTTGCATATCAAGTAGGGAATCGAGACCTACACAACCATGAGTGGCAGACCAGAGTAAGGAGTCCTGGCACTTTCTAAACCACACTTTTAGCTGGGTGGTGCACTCACTTGAGTGGAAGCTCACACTTTAGTGCATCCAGGCCCTTACAAAGCTGTGATTTCAGAAGTGGTTCTGGCTTGTAATCCTGGTAATCTGCACATAGGTAAATAGACCTGCTTTAGCCTACCAACAAATCTCCTTGACTCCTTGTAGCCACCAGGTATTGTTTATCTATATAAATTGATTGATTGGAAGTAGAAACGGGGGTTATAGACAGATTTATTTTCATTTTTTAGAACTAAATTTGTTCGATGTGTTTTTTACACCAAGTTCCTAAGGACCAGACGAGTTTATTAAGCAGAAACTTAGTTTTCTGTCTCAACCTTGCCTTGGTATGAGAGTTCAAAGCAATTCTCTAAAGTTCCATAAAAAAAGTATTGCTGTTGTGATAAGCCCACTTCAGTCATTTATATATTTTTTGTCAAATTCTCCTTTGAAGCTAAACAGTTGATGGATTAGCGCAATACTAAAGAAAATGCCCTCTCTTATGTGTGAAAGCTTGGTAATTGCAACAAAAAGATGCTTAGTGGTTCCTAATATTCATATAATTAGATTATCTTTCTATCCTACCTCATCTGAGAAAGCACACGTAATGTATTCCAAAGGCTGTTTACTTTGGATATTTTTCTGATGATTTTCCTCCCCTGATTGCATCAAAGGTTGCTGGCAACAAGGCCGCATCAGTATATATGTCAACAGGGCAGGCATTTGGATGCAATACAGTCTAATCCTGTTGTTTTTAGGATATGCCACTTAAAGTCTAAAGCCTGACTGGGCAGCTAAACTATGAGTTCAGATATAGTAACTGGATAATAACAAATCCTCTCGCAGAGCTTTAACGACATGGCTGTCTGTGATCCTTAATTGATTCAGAAATGCCAGGCGTTTGATGGAAATGCAAGAGAACATTATGCAATTGGACTGCATACAGTTTTGTGATATACAGACACATTAGAAATACAAAATCCGAGGCTTCTAATCAGGCCAGCATATGTTTAATCCACCCCACACTGAACGGTGCGAATGGGTGATTTTACATTTGCTCAATGATGGCATGTAGGAAGCATAGTCGGGCTGGTCCAAGGGGCAATTGCCCCCAAGGCCTGTCCAAAGTTGTTCAAACAGGTCCAGTCCGACTCCTCGTGTGCAAGCTGCTATAAGGAAGGTAAGGATGTAATTGACAAGAGTGGGGTATGATGAAGTAAGTATGTTTTAGCATACTGGAAGTGTGTGTGAATGAGGGAGTGTGTATGCATAAGTGTGCATGTTACAGTAAGTGTGTATCTGGAAGTGTGTGTGTATGTGTTATAGCGTGCGTGTTTTGTGTAGGTGCTAGTGTGTATGTTAGCTACTGGAGGGGCAAGGGCATAGGGGTCAGCTGTACCTGTGCCAGTCCTCCCCAGGTTGAATGCACGGGTAATACAGTTCATTTGAAGGTTCGGGTAGTTGTCCAAGATAGTGGAAAGTGTATTTCTCAGCATTTATATCTAACACTTCCCTTACGAAAAAATTGCTGCCGTTTTTCTGAAGTAATACTGCAGTTTTTTGTACATGAAAAACTGCAATACTGCACTTTTACTTTTAAATTTACTGCAGTTTCACTGCATTTGTACTTCACTGTACTGCAGTTTTACTGCAGTTATTTTTGTACGGAAGTACAAATGCAATAAAGCTGCAGTACATTGAAGTACAACTGTAGGTTTGTGCAGTAAATGTGCAGTAATACTGCAGTAAAAGTGCAGTACAGTGAAGTACAAATGCAGTAAATGTGCAGTAATACTGCAGTAAAAGTGCAGTATTGCATTCTTTTCTGTATTACTTCAGAAAAACTGCAGTAATTTTTTCGTAAGGGTTAGCTCGCTCCTCAACTTTTCCTACACCCATGTAGCCACAGCCCTGTCCCTCCAGTCCAGCTTCACTGCCTGCCACAGCCCATATGGAGTAAGAGGAAAAGCTTTAGGGACCAGACATGGAATGTTCGCAAGAAGTGAGGCAGGGAATGATGGTTATAATGCACCATTTAGTAAAATAGTGTAATAGCGTAAAATTCAGCAGAGTAAATAGAACATTATCTTTGACCTAATCATATTAATAAGTAATAACTCAACAAACCATCATTTGTGATTCCACTATAAAGTATGTTTTTTAAAATGCAGTTATAGTGACTGAATGGTATTTTAGATGTGGATTTTTTGGTTTGGATGGCACCATGACGTTCTTGTTCGAATGGAATAAGACAGGGTTCTGGGTGCTTAAACTTGTGTTAAACACGCAGTGACATGAGACAAAATGGAGAGTTGAGAGGCATTTAAATCCTTTCAATGTATCGGCTTGACATGTTTATAACCTGACCTTTTAAAATAATTGAAATATAAAAATGCCAAGCATTGTCTAGTGGCAAAGTACAGTACAGTTCAAGCAAGAATTGACAACCACTATTACTAAAAGCACAACCTCCGTTTAATGTTGTGATAGAGGTACATCAGATACAAAACACCCTATTGGTCAGCTTAGAGTTGTTTTTTTCTGTATAATCATTTATCAGAAAGTGGTCTTTTCCTAGAACATCTGCAAGGTCACTGTAGAATATGTATTGCACATTTACATAGATGTGTATGGATAAAGTGTTGGTTTTTATGCTTAGGTTGAATAAGGCAATGAGGCACATTAGGCCTATTTAATCTATATATCTACTTATTCATTTGTTTAAAACAATTTAGCACAGTTATCTGAGATTATATCTTTATATGTCTGTTATAATACACGTGGATCAGAATTTAGTGGCAAGCAAGGAGGTGCTGGTTCAGCTTCATATTTAGCTTGGGAACTGTCCTAAGCCTGACCCATCACTGCAGAGCGCACAGCGTGCCTTCAAAGCATGCAGCGCCTTGTAAGGCATCCAATGGAGGCTGCCCGGTTGGGGAGATCTCTCTTGTATTCAACCCATTGAACAGTTGTTGGCTAGTTTCAGTAATAAGAACTGAGCAGATTCCCCTTTAACTAGGGTGACCTCATCCACCCCATCCATCGGATGTACCACTTCATGGGAAGTTTGCCTCTTTTTTACGCCATTGCATAGGTAGCCATATGTCCATAGCCTACCCTGTTTAACACTGACTGGCCTGAAGTACCAAGTATTCCTGAGACGTTAGCTTTTGTATTGCCTATCACTAAAGTCTACTACCTTTCTACTTCAAACAATGCTCTCATGTGCTTGAACTTCTGTGCGGAAAAAGGACTCATATTAGTTTTCTCTTCCTTCCTGTTGATTAGGATATTAGATTTTGTTTTAATCTGGGCCGTGATAAATCTTGAAAACATTAATATGCCTTACAGTCTAATCCAGTTTTATAGAATAACAGTGGTATTTTAATGAAGCCAGAAGACAGAGTGATCTGCTTGGTTATAAAGCTTAGCATTAATACCAAGCTCATGCTGGTGCTGCATATTATGAAACAGCATGGAATGCAGCACAGATGTTGTGGTAGCCATATTTCACACCCTCCAAAAGGTCATGTCACTTGTTTTCACATTTTGAATCAATATTAAGGGAGCACTCCAAATTTTAGCTGTCAGAATTTATTGTGCTTTTGGCACATTCCAAAATTATTCAGATGATTTATCAATGAGCTGGCTTACTGGATAACAATATTCACACAAACTCATAGGAGTAATGAATGAAGATTGCACTGTAAACAATGCCCAAACCCACTTTACCATCTGAAAAACGACATTCAGTGATTACCTTTCCTGGTATTATAGAAAATTCCTATTGCTGTCAGCATGGACTTTTTCTTGGTGATGATAGACTTGTGTTTTGCTACACAAATAAATATAAGGTTACATCCTGATGAGTTTTATGAGTGGGTTGTTGCTTTTCAATTGTTACTGCAATGTTGTATGATCGTGCTGAAGAGCAATCATTGAAGCTTCACATTTTGTTATCACCAGCCATGTAGCACGCATCTAAACATTAGGCAAGAACAAAACTATTTATAAGAAGGTCCCAGTTTGGGTTACACAATAAGCATAAAAGCTTGAGGTTGCACCTTTAGACTTGGTTTTGGTCACTTTTTGGACATCCTATATGTTTATGTTAGGAATTGATTTTGCACGTGACATAATCCTGGATTATCTCTTCTTGGAGACTAGTCAATGTAAACAGTACCAGACTGGGATTGAAAATTTACCCTGGAACCCTAAGGCCAACACAAGTTTTGGCCGGATATACCTGGCTGAGTGCCACACTTTTACAGTGGCTGTGTGTATCTTGGAGACCGCTGGACTTCATCGGGTGTTTGAATGGACTGGTGGATGGAGGACACTTTCAGGCGCCAGCCCAACTGCCAATCCAGACCAGCCTGTAAAATCGCATTCCCTGCTGTTTCTCCTACAAATGACTATTCCTAGAAGTTAAAGTGTTGCTTATTTGTCACATTGCTGCATTTCAATTTTTCATAAAAGGCAGTGTTCGGTGTATCTCATACAATCTGCTTATCCATATTTAGTAAATACACATCTCTCATATCAGCCTGGTATCCTCAGAGGACCAGCAGGGTAACTTCACAATGATCTGTATATACATCGTAATATTAAAACATTAGCATTTAGCAGTATGGCTGTGTAAAATATAATATGCTAAAATGGGCTCTCGTATTGCTAATTATATAATAACAGATAAACACACACAATCTGTTGTGAATTACATATAACTTATGTATCTGCTCAGCATTATATGTAGTCAAATGGTTATACTTATATAGATAAATAGGTAGATTTATACAAACATATATATACCGTACATACTCTTTTGTGCTTTGATGATAATGACTGCATATTGTCCCTTTAGCTGTAACTTATTATGTTTTTTACAGATAGAACACTGCTATTTGACTAATTTTAGTACACAAGGCAAGATTTCAAGTGACGTAGATGTCCTTGGAGTATTCAAGTAACTATTGTTATTTTTGATGGCTATGTGACACTTTTGGCATGATGCACAAAGGGCACCAATTACAAGACCGTCAATAAGGAAGTTATTGTCTTGACAAGACTAAATAAATTGAACCCACGTAGCCTTGGAATGACCTGTAGAGAATTTCTATGCAAAGCAACACTTAATCATTCTGCGTGTATGCAACTGCACATCAGGCCGTAGGTTTTGGAAGGAAAAACACGTACAGATGTGTACATTCAGAGGCATTTAACAGGGAAAAATAAATTATACCCATCAAACGTCACGTGTAATGAGTAGGGGCATATGCTGCCGCCAGATTTCATGTGCGCTTATAGGTTAGAAGCAAAGTAAGGTTCACATATAGATGGCTCTATCAATCACATGCATGAACACTGATGGCATACATGTCATATGCATGAGGTGCTACTGAGCATGTGCAAAACGTAAACGTAATATGTCCTGGTTTCAGTAGAAGCAGACAGAGATGACTTAAATGAGACAATAAAATCTAACTATAAAAAATGCATGATCCGATATGCATGCTGTTGCAAAGAATAAAATTTTGGGGACTAAATTGTTTAAAAAAAAAAATAATGATTATAATAATAATAATAAATAAGTCGTATGATGACTATCTAGTATTACCGGCACTGTAATTCAAATCTGCATATATAAACATTGAATAAACATGATGCTATAGTATTGTATTTTGGCTAAAGCATGGAAGTTTGCCTGCCACGTAAACCACCACATGGGAAGTGAGAAATGAAGCCTATTTTATCTGGCACTTTAAGTGCTGCAACCTCCCGGAGACACACGGTCACACTTTTGGAGTGTGGGGTCATGTGTTTCCAGCCAGTTGCACACGAAAGCATGGGTGCCATTGGGTACTTGCCTAAGTTTGCCATACAGCCAATCTGACCCCTGTCTTCAGCTCTATAGTGAAACCTCCAGAGTGGTTTCATTTATTTGGAACTCAGTACTTATCATTGACAGAACTGATGCATCTTCAACTAACTTCAGCTTCAACGTAGAGTGATTGTTTTAGTCAATGAAGAGTTCAACAGGGATAACTCCGCAATAATGTGATCTTTCTGGCAATTAGTGAATGTAAAAATTTAGCTGAAGCCAGAGAATGATGCCCCTTGGGATTTTCTACGAAATACATAAAAGTATTGGTTTTTTTTAACACTGGCACATGATTAAATGTGACAAAACTGTATCGTTTAGCAAGAAGAAACTCACATTCATTTGCCAAGGACTTCTGTTCAGTGTAAACACTTTCTCCGGATAATTGTCATCCAAATATCAATTTAACATTGTCAGTATACAGAACAAGCATTGATTAATTTGAGTTCATTATGAAATCAAGTTGGTATGTTATTTAACTTGGATGCCAAGAGGAGATGTGTATTGAGTGCAGAATTAACATAGAGTGCACTGTTTTGTAAATTAATGCATACTTAATATGCATGCACTTAAACAAAGAATCATGACTGCTAAGCAGTTCGTATATATATATATATATATATATATATATGCCTGTTACTAGCAAGAGAAAAGGGATACGTGTGCGGTTCACATACAGGGATGCAAACATAAACATTAACTTCACTGTGACCTCATTTAAAAGTCTGCTAAGACAATTTCAGAGAGTTAAGGGTAGGATAAGTATTCCATTTGAGCTAAGTTCAATTTCTACATTCAAATGAGCTTTGGAAATAAAGTCCTTAACATTTTAAACCATGCCTCTCTCTTTGCTCCAGACTCATGGAGGTCATGTGGAGGACCCTCTAACTGTTTTATTTTGTATATGACCATAATGTATCATTTTTTCTGGGCAAATGTATTTTGAGCTCACATTCCCTAACGGCACCATTTCATCGCAGGTAAAAAATGTTTGTCCCATCTAGTCCATTTTTTATGATGTATAGACTCACTAGAGGGTCAGGATGTGACATCATATCCCAATGTATCTTAAAGGGCCACAGCACCTTGTAATGAAGTCTATGGATGCTTTGCTGAGCCGGCACAGCCTTTATAGCATAAATAGGTCATTTTGGGAGATGGGATTTGTAACCAGCCCATTGTTCCAGAAGACACGGGGGGGGGGGGGTTGATCGCCCAAGAGGCCGATCTGCTTTGCCAGTTTGGTGCCAGGGCTGCCTCCCCCCTGGACCTGCTGCCTCCCAGTCTAAGTCTGACCCTCTCTGTAAAGTAAAACTTGCTTACATTACATTTTAACCTTAGATTTTAACTTTAGATTGTGACCTCTTCTTTCAGTGCTAAGAAGGCCCTGTAAAAAAATATGTGGAATGGCCTCCTCAAATAATAATAACCTAATAATTTGAAATTTCTGTTCATCTAACTGCATTTTCTAAACTTGTTTATGCTTAAGTTCATCATCTATGCTATGAAGAACATGAAATAGCTTTGGTGCACTTCTATATTTCCGCCTCCCTCCATATAACTGACTGTGTCAGCAGGCAATGGGTATAAAGACACTTTGGCATTTCCTACAGCAAGCCTTAGGCAAAGCTACAGGACGTGTAAGGATGGACAACAGTAGTGGAGAGGCAGACAGGCAGATGAAAGGAAAAGCGAGGAAAGATAGAGAAAGAAGAAGACTGGGACAAACATAGAAACAACTAATTTGACAGCAGAAAAGACACATTTTGCCCATATTTTCTTTGGTCTCATCTTATGTTCAGGATACTTATTTGCCAATCCCATGCACGCAATTGATTTTTATCTCAATTATTTGTACAATTAAAGAGTCCCCCCCCCCCGCAGCATTAATCCTAATCTACCTATTGTTCTTAAATCCTCTTGTTATATATGTTATATAGTTTTGGATGATTTTCTTTTTTTTTCATGTCACTATTCTGCTTAGCATTAATGATGGACTCTGTCCTTGGAAACTAATGGTATGAAAACAAAAAAGTACAAGGGAGCATTCAAAAAGAAATGAAAGCAATTAAAGAGACAAAAATTCCCCACAGCAGCCTTTTGGGCAACTATTTGATCTTCTCACCGAGGAATATAAGCTTTTAATTTCCCCTACCTTAGCTTAAATGAACAGCTAAATTGTGTTAATTTAAATCCCCCACAGAGATATTTGTTGACAGAAAAAAAATATTTTTTTGATTTGAAAGAAAGATTAATTAATGCCTGTTAGCTTGCAGATGACATTTCATAGGTTGAGAACAAAGATAACTGCATGGAAATTTCTATATTGACAAAGGACTGAAAGCAAGGCGCCAGATTAATACTTGGTGACTTTTTTTATTGGTGTTAGAATTGCTGAACTTTTAAGTCGCTCTCTTGGCTTTTGAGATCAAACAGAATGGCCCAGAAGTAACTAATTATTATTATGTATTGATGTATGTAGCACCATCATATTCCACAATGCTGTACAATGTCTAAACAAGACATAACAACTTGGATTTACGGACACAAAAGGTGAGAAGGGCCCTTATAATCTAATGCTAGCTAATAGGTATCCTCTAGCATGCAACCGAGTACGGCTGATTTGGACAACATTAGGACCGTTTTAGGTTAAGAACAGCTGGACAGCTGTCATTTCACTGAGGCGATGCTGGATTTAGACATAATAATCATAGACAGGTTGTGAGGTCACTGTGTTTAACTGGTCTACAACTGTTTGTTCTGACACCTATTCCTTTTTTAAACATGTTATATATTTATATATATATTTATATATATATTTATATATATATATATATATTGTGTTTTTGTTATCATAGTAATGGTTTTGGAGATACTTGGTTTAAAAGTTGAGTAATGTGAAATATTTTCCCTTTAGGTCAGTGAAGCACACTATGTTTCACTGTACCTGTTCCTCTGCAAACATTGTACCCAGTGAGTACCTGGGACGTTATACTCAGTGATTACCTACTGTATTTGCTCGAATATAAGACGATGTTCTGAAAAATACCCCTCGACTTATATTCGAGGTTGTTTTATAATCTGACCTCAAATAGAGCTCTGACTGTAAGACTAAAATCCAGATCACCCGCTGCGCTGCAGGGGACCCGGATCCTTCCTGCGCTTCGTCATAGAAGCCTGGCGTAAGTGCCGGGCAGCAGCAGAGGTTGTCTACGCGCATCGCGTAGACGTGCACCGGTTGTCCCCACTAGATACCAGGGAGTCTGGAGCACAGGGGGCAAGTATGGGGATGCAGAGGGGGCAGAGTGATAAGTCTGGTTCAGATGTGCATAACTGGGGTCAGGTTGGCAAATAAAAACAAGAAATGCCTTTTTCACAATCATAGTTTTTATTAAATATGAAAAAATAGTTTACATGTGAATTAATATTTACTAGCAAAACTTTTTTCCTATACGGTAGTCTTATATTCAGGCTTTCCCTTACGAAAAATTACTGCAGTTTTTCTGAAGTAATACTGCTATTTTTTGGACATGAAAAAACTGCAATACTGCACTTTTACTGCAGTATTACTGCACATTTACTGCAGTTTTACTGCATTTGTACTTCACTGTACTGCAGTATTACTGCATAGTTACTGCACTTTTTTTTTTATATTGCAAACCTTATTGCATTTGTACTTCCGTACAAAAATAACTGCAGTACAACTGCAGTACAGTGAAGTACAAATGCAGTAAAACTGCAGTAAATGTGCAGTAATACTGCAGTAAAAGTGCAGTATTGCAGTTTTTTCATGTCTGCAGTAATTTTTTTGTAAGGGTTTTGTTTTTTTCCTAAATTAATATTCAAATTTTGGGGGGTCATCTTATAATCAAGCAAATATGGTACTCACTCATGTATCAGTAGCATATTTGCATGAGGATATTTACATGAAAAGCATTTCCCCCAGTGGCTGGGTTTGCTACTATATCTGCTACTATATCTGTTGCCTTTCCCATCTGTAATATTGGTGTGGATGCTTATTAAACAGGCTAGGGTGTCAGTGACATTAAATGGGAGATGTTACTGAGTGTGGACGAGTACTCAGATAACTACTATAAATACTTCTATATTACATGTCAGGTAGCTTTCTAAATGTATATTAATTATAATCTGTACAATTACAAACAAGGCCCGATCTGAGTGTAGTTGATGAAGTGCGATTGGATTTGTGCGATGAGTACCCGCCATCAGTGAAGAGACGGGGGGGGGTAAATCTTGGACATGGAAATGCAAAGTAGAGATGTAAAAATGTACGGGAAAGAGGACCCGACACAGAGGGGCTGCTGGGCTTGAGTTTAATGGAGAAGTGCTGCTTACTACTTATAAAAGGGATCTGAGCTGCTGATCGGTGTGCAGGGTGAAAGGGGTGAGAGCTGGTTGAGGGACGAGTGCTGCTTAATAGTGATGACTGAGGGCTGTTGAATAATGTGTACATTAAGAAAGAAAGAGGGTTTGAAAGAAGTAAAGAAAGAAAAGACGGGAGAGGGATAAAGAGGCGGTAAAAGAGGCGAGAGAGAGAGAGGGGGGAACAAAGAGGGAGAGAGAAGAGCAAGAATGGAACAAAAGTTTTAATGATGGGCACATACACTATACACTATATGTATCTATATATGTAGTACGTATATGTGTATATGTGCTGTGTGTGTGTATATATTAAATTATATTAGGCCTCACAACAGTAATGTGATTTACATATTTCATATACATTCGCAATGATGTTCATGTGAAGAAAGTGTATTTCATTTCATTTTTGGTGTGGTAATGTTCACCACACTTGTTAGAATTGATACAATAAGTAGTAACTCTGCAGTGGGTACGTACGTTGTATCGTTTGTACACATGCAGCCTTTATTTTATTGGTACCCGTTCAGTCTTTTTTGTTTTCCTTAACAATATCATATCTCCTCAAGAGGGCTTTTTTTCGATTGTCCTAGTAAACAAAAGTGAAGCAGAAGGGATATGAGCAGATTTGTTTAGATTTATAAAGAACTGAAACGATTGCCACAAAAGAAAGCTCCAAAGAAATATGAACAGATTTTTAGAAATAAGTTATTATAGTGACAACCAACACAGAATGATATAAGGTATTTGAAATCTAATTAGCCTTGCATAAATCTACAGGGCATTTCAAACCAAACTGTTTGGGGGGTTACTGCCAACACATTCGTGGTGGTCTAGGTAATGGGGATTTATTAATTCATTAAAAAAAATAAAAAATGTGGTTATTACTTTTTATCAGAATAAAGTAGCATTTTTTTCGTTTATTTTATCAGTTCCTAAATGTATAATCAGCCATGATCAGTATTAGTTGAACTCCCAATATACCATACGTTCATCATATAAATCGTACACATTCAGATTTGAGATTTACTTACATTTTTAATAGAACGTTTAATTTTATTCACAGTCAGATTTGATGTTTTGAACCAGAAGCTTTTTAGAAAGCCCAAACGAGCCAAAGCGAGACGCGTTCATGCAAATGCAGGCTTTGCTCTCCTATGAGCCCGCAATAAGGAGACCTTGCTTTGTTCCAGGGAGGGAAACAAAAGGAGAAAAAAAAAACACTTACAGGGCACTGCCCGCTATCACTGCGGCAAAAACATGTTAAAGGCCATGTTTTAGTTAATATATTCTGGCAACTCGGGGTGTAATTGCTTATCAAATGGCACTCCAAAACAGTTAAGACAGGGATTTAGGTTATTATTTTCTCGCTAAGTGTTCGCATGGCTACAAACTAAGGACAATTTCTTCCATTTGGTAAGAGAAAAAAAAACGTTCTGATGCCCAGAGAGCAAAAAAATAAATGGCACATAAATAAATAACAATAATAAGACCTACAGACGTGGCCCTTGCTATTAAGTGAAATCTAGCAACCTAATACACAAAGGATGGATTAGGGAATTTTGAAACTTTAAAAATCTTCTATTTTTTTTCACTTAATCTTCTGATTTCTACTTTTTTGCACTGCCCTCATTAGAGAACAACGCAGCATAAGTTCATTGGCCTTAGGGTTCAAACACACATTACCCTTGATTATGTTATGTTCCATATAGTTTTTTTACTTTTAGTTTAATTATATATATATATAAATACATATATTTTTCTAAACATTTTTTTTTAATATTTCACTTCTTCTTTTACTTTCATTTCTTACCGTAGGGGATCATGCAGGGCACTGTAGCCCCCTTTCCATGCAGTAGCTGGCACCTTAGCCTGTCGAGCATAGGGTGTCCATATTGGTTGTATAGCCGAGTGATCGATTCTTTTTTGTGAGTTTATTCATCGCGCATACTGAATGGCTAGTCAGCAACATCTAAAATGGAAAACATGTCCTGGAAAATGGCTGATGTTGTCATCATAATCTAGCAATCTACAATGCCCCCCAGCTAGGTTTAATCTTGAAACAAACTGCTAGGGAAGACTACATTGGGTGTGAATATGCTGACAATTGTTTCACTGATGCCTAAACTTCACTGGCCACAGCACAAAAAGCCATTACTACTACTTTAACACAATGGAAAATCTTGGTTGTGTCAGCTAGCGTGTGTAATTCACATTTGATGATACGTAGCCTCGCGAATTAAATATCATTATTGTTCATTACTATTTTTCTTGTGTTGTATTAGGTGATCTGTGTATCATGTCATGTGTTTAATAAAATGTACGATTGACCAAACAAATAATTCATAGCATAATAGGACAACATACCGGACACCCTACAATACCAAACACAAGAAACATCAGCCATTATTCAAAGTTCAAATTCTAGTTAAAAAAATGATCTGTAATCTGTGCCTCTTAACCATTATAAATAGTAATAATTAAAAAACATCTACCCTTTCACAGAAAGTAGCTTGTAAACATTCTTGGATGTGATCCCATTCTACTAATGAGCTTTCAGAAAATACGGATTGAATTAGCAAAGCACTTCCCTTCCACCACTCCTAGAGGTTTCCTGTATAGATCACATAAATCCCAATGTAACTATAAATGATTGCAATATATCTATTGGATCTTCATTTAGATTGTCATCAAGCTCATTATTGCAGTTAACAATAAACAATACATCATTTTCAAATGTTTTTTAGGCATCATCATAAAAAAAAACCCATAAACGCTCCTAATTAAAAGTCGTATGTCACAACTGCTCACAGCGGTGTATTGCAAAAAAGGCAAATACAAATAATGTAACCCTTTTACCCACAAGTCCTATTTCCTTTTTAATACAATGGTTCTATAGCTGCTGACTGCATCGAGATATAAGTAGTGATCTGTGTTGATTATTTGTAAAGTCAGTCCATCTGTATATAAAGAATTTGATGGTAGATGAGAACTATTTGGCCCAATTTATGCAGATATTTTTAATCTGTTGTAAAACCTTATCTGGATCTCTGGTGTTATATCATTTATATGTTTAAATTCCCTTGTTGTGTTAACCTCTACCATGTTTGTTGAAAGGCTGTTTAGCTTATTTACTGTCACTTACCCGCTGGTTCACCTCCAGTGTAAGCCTCCCACCGGTGCTGCAAGGTCCACCACACCATGAGGGTCGACCTCCATCCTGTGTACCACTTGGTCCGCTGGATCCTCCCACTGCAGCATCCTCCTTGGTATCCCACTCTTCTTCTGCTCTAGATCTGTCTCTCCACACACAAGATGGCACGTCCCGAGCGGAGTTACGATGCTCTGTTGGAATTTTGTGCCTTTTCTCCTCCTATGCCTTATAAATGCCCCATAAATGCCTCAGATGCTCATTAGTCCTTTCCCTTTGATGGTCATACCTGTGCTCTTCATAGTGTATCCTATCCTAGCATGTTCTATTGATCTTGTTTTTGACCTGGTTTGACCCCGACTATTCTGTTCTCTGGCCTCCTGATCTGCTTTGTTATATGACTACTCTGAAATCTGGCTACCTGACCACGGCTCTTATATTGGCTACCCTGAACTCTGGCTTTGTGACCCCAGCTTGTCTTGACTACATTGCGTGTGCACCCTTAGAGTTTGTCCCTGTTCTTGGAGGATCATAAGAACATCCCACTGCTGCTTGAATCCAAAAGGCTCAACCTGAGGGGGAACCGGTTGGAGGGCGAAGAATTCTTCTGAGACTGATAGGCTTTCTTATGTGGGGAGAAACTGTCCTACCCAGGGGTCTTCTCCAATATGCTGAGTGTAACATTTCAAGCAGTATTAACAGTATACCTTCTTCAGTGAGAGGGATCATAGTTATGAGTCTGGTATCGGAAGTGAGTAGGTTGTAAGGCGTGGTCATCCACCCAAACAGCCACTTCTATGTCACAGACCTCCGTATGTTGTTAACCACCCTGGGATGGTCAGGGGAGATTTCCCTAACCGGTCCAATGCTCCCCACTGCCCACAAAAGCAGAAAAACGGGGCAGCTACCCAGGCCAGCAGGACTGTGCCCCAAAATCAGAACGGTCTCATGGAAATTGAGACTGTTGGGAGGTATGGTACTGGTAATTTCTAAATGGGAGAGAACGTGTCCTTTGCACTCTTTCCTTCACTCTTTCTGTGAACATAACACTAGAGCAATTGTTTTGCCCTCTACTTTTTAAATGTACTAAGCCAGTGCTGCTACTGCTGCTGCCACCACATCAAACTAAGGATGATAGATTTTTGAATGGTTTAAGCTAGAAAATGTTTTGTGATGTCCATCCAAAAGATTACCTAAACTGTAATTGCTTCAAAACTGATGGGTCTTTAAGATGTAAATATTTCCTGTTCCTCGTGATTATAAATCAAACGCAGTCACAAATGGGTATGCTTCCAAGATTTATTAAAAACACAGCATGATATATGGGTTTCTCTGACATCGAAAATATCCTTTTGGAGGCAATTTAAAAACGGAAGCATCCGGGGAGATGTAGAATGGAAAGAACAATGATGGTCTTTTATCCCTAAGCCTTTCTATACCTAGCTGTAAAGGGATTTCTGTCTGTCCTGTCTGCTATCCTCAGGACTCCAATATTGGTGTATTAAAAAATGATTTTACACCTTAAAATGGCCCTATACATTTAACAGGTTAAATAGATTACCTTGATATAGGTTCTTTCAAAGAGGACAGCCAGTCTTACAAACGGGTTTATGTGGATATTATATATCAATCAATTTATATAAAAATCAATACTTGTCTCAATTTTAATTTATTGTTAGAATGGGGAATCACACTGAAATATACTTCTGTGGCATGTCTAACTAAAGAAATGTGATTTATTACCATAGTCGGTGCAATGTATATGCGGCATTAGAGTCGATAAAAAGATTGCTGGTCATCCAAAAAAAATACACAATGTTTATAGGCCAAAGCTTTGAAGAAAACCTTGTATCTATAAAAGATGTGTCACAGCAGGGTTACAAACACTGTATAAAAATAAAAAGCATCAAAAATTCATCTAGTGCCAGTCAAACAAGACATGTCTTGAAAATGAGAATACAAAGCAATGTGAGGCTATACACATTAAGGGATTATCTTGAAACCATACAAAGAACTCTTTTTTGGGGGTAGTCACTAGTATTATGCAGCGGCAGCCTTCATTGTCGAGGACATGCTGAATTGTTTCTTTAAATTGTGTCAATAATGTGATTGTAATTAGTAATGTTTAAGCCTGTAGTAAGTATGGACACTAATGCCAAATGATGAGGTTGTTACCAAGTCGTCATCATCCCTTCCAACGTTCCTAATGGCCAAATAAGGACACTTTTGTTTAAGGGAAAACTTGAAAGGCTAAAACCTAATTCTGCGATGTTTATGCAGGTTGTAAGCATATTCTTGCAATACTTTCACACCAAGCAAACATTTGTAACTCCTAGAAAGGTGGAAAGAGAGATTAAAGTCCCTGAGTAGGTTTGCCGGGGACCTGTGGGAGCTATATAGTACCTTTAAAACACAGATTTTGATGACAGTCTTGCTGTTGCACTAGTCAGTACTTGAGTTGATCAGGGATAAGTAAATGATAAGAAGAGATTAAAGTGGAAAAGGCAAGATCATTAAGGCCCCCCATCTGTGCCTTATAATGCCCCTAAAGAAATTAGCACTCCACACACCTTCTTAGTTTGCCTTATGAAAAATCTGCTCACTTATGTTGACTTCAACATTTATTATATTGATACTATGCAGAAATATTCACTAAACTGTAAACCGAATAGTCATACGGGTGAAATGGTGTTAGCAGAGTTAACTATGCATTGTTCAGGGCCATACAATGAAGGAGAAACTTGCAATTCCACCTTGAAGTTTGCTTGTAGTCTTATTGTATATATATATATAAATATATATATATATATATATATATATATATATATATATTATATTATCTGTATATGTTATGGTTTCAAGAATGTAGCATTAATATTTTTTCCTTCATAGTATTCAAACTACTTTTTTGCTGAAAAAATTACTGTTTTGTGATGAAAAAGGAACACTACTTTCCAAATCTTAAATGAGCATGTGACATAAACTGACCTCTGTGATTGGAGGCAAGTCTAATGATATCACTCTATGACTGTATGTCATCGCCCATCACCTTTCTGCAGTGTTTTCATGTACAGCTAATCTAACACAGATATACCATTTTTGTTTTTGGTTAAGTTTAGTCAACTACATTTCTATTTGTAATACTAGAAAATGAAGTTACTTAAAAAGGTTTGTAACAAAATGCAAATGCTTCTTTTCAATCTACAGCCAACTTCTGAAAGCCAGTATGAAAATCCAAATGACATTTTTAATTGACCTGTCTTTTGTCAAGGTATTATAGCTGCTGCCTGTTGGCGACCTATATAATGCGTGTTTCTGCTCCTCATAATCTGTCTTACTGACACAGACTTATTTCTTTCTGATTTATATCTTCATTTTTCTACATGGGTGTCAGTGGACCAATTGAACTTTATGCGTCTGACAACTAAAAGTTTTCACAGTCTCTGTGAATTATTTGAGCCCACAGTATATAAACACGTTTAGTGGGTTATACATTGCAGAGGGACATTTTGTGTCATCCTGTTCATTCAGGATTTAATAAAGCAGAGAGAGACCCGTTGTTCCCTTGGAGGTAGTTAGCGCCAGGGAATCATTTTTTGCCCTTAGCTTCAGAATTCAGGTCTTATTTCATGGAGGTCTTTGTGAAACACACCTAAATAAATCACTAGTGATTTACTGAAGGTCATATTGTGTTATTGCTCCCATGAGTGTAAATGCTGAAGGTCAACTGTCTTAAGGGGTTAACATTTGTAGTTCCTGCATTTATTCATCACCTGCTCCTGTTTTAAACAATGCCTGACCAAGGATGACTTGGCAGCGCTGGAACTTCATGACCAGCGACCGCTAAATGATTTGACATCATCCAGCGGTCGGATATGTGCGGACGCATGTTATGTTTTATACTGACGCAATGTGCAGCCGGGCATATCCAACTGCCAGACACACAACGAAGCACACGCTGGATTGGAAGATTTGTGTGTATGGAGCGCTGTTGGCCAGCAGCCCACCGGACATTTGGCTCATGTGCCAGATGGCCAGTCAGGGCATGGTTTCAAATAGAATACAGGCAAGACCAGGGTAGTCCACGAGATTTAGTATGAAAACCACAGAACAAGAAAATATCTAGACCTCCAAGTACATTAATCTAGTCATATAATCTAAACACATTGGTTGGATTTGAAGTGGGATGTCATTGGAATGCTCTGTTCGGGTCCTTAAAGGGTAAATATCACTCTCCAATGCTCTCATCATTTATTCAGTGGATAATCACTCCGCAATACATCAGCCAAACATTGCCTTAAATGAGATGCGGTGTAGCTTGATATGATAGGAGATGTAGCCCAGAAAAAGCTGAGAGGGAAGGAGGGCACTGGTTAGCCATACGATTTAACAGTTAATATTGGACCACCGATAGTGTCATAATTTATTAACATTTTATTTTTTATATATTTTTGGCGTGACCAAAGTATCCAAAGTGTTAACTTCGCCTGGATTAATACACCAGTAGCGTCATACATTGCTAACCGTAAATGCATTGTAGTGCAACTAATCCTCTCTGAACAAGGTTCCTAGCTGTCACCTCTCATTTTCTGACAATGAGAATGACAGTGCTCTGTGGGAACCAAAAATAAAGTCTAAATAAAGTTAGAAATGAAGATTTATTTGTAACCATGACATCCCAGGGGAAATAACACTGTGCATGACAAGGCAGTGCAAGACACACATACCCAGAACAATCTAAAAACTTGTGATCTTGTCAAATCTAAGAGAAAAAAAAATGAACAAGATCAATTCATTTTAATCACCAAATACATTTTACTCTAGCGCAGTGTTCATCTGCTGAAACATGTATTTTAGTTAAAAAGAAGTGGACAATACATCTGGCTTCTATTATATATATTTGATGTTGCAGGTGTAGGCATCTGTATAATGCCATATGGGAGACAAGTAAAATTAGCTATATACAGAAAGGGCATATCATCTTATGTAGAGGAGAAAGTGCTGACTGATAAGTTACCGGTGTTATTCAGAAGTCTGACAGTCTGACATAAGGCTGGCTGTCACTGGAATAAGTCAAATATTACATGCATAATGAGTTTGATGGCAAAGGGACTATATATATATATATATATATATATATATATATATATATATATATAATTCGCCATCAAACTCATAGAACCTCACCCGGATCTCTCAATGCATGCAATATTTTATTCAGTGTGCATATATATATATATATATATATATATATATATACATATGTGTATGTGGGTGTTTAAATGTATGAGCTGAGCATTCCTCCTACAAACAGTTTCAGCCTTTGCAGATCTCCTCGATGCAGCATAGATACAGCTCTGGCTCAAATAAGCAGAGGCCCCAGGTATTCCGGAAATTCTAGGCCTATCGAAGAAATGTGGTTACTTTTTCCATCTCCTTGACGTACATAAGAATATTCTTGATGTATGCTCTCCCTTTTAATGTCTCCCAACCTTCTCCACGGATCGCTTCCGTGTCTCGTCTCCTTTTCTGGCATTTTCTTGCTCTTCTGTCTTATTTTTTCATCCGCTTCTCCCCAGTATCACCTCCATTGAACAGGGCTCCTGGAGAGCTTCCTCTAAAGGGCAGGGCCTTCATGCACACATCCTCACCCCCAATTGAAGGAACAGGGGAGAGGCTGTCCCAGTGGGGCATGCCGTGGCTCCACCATTTTGTGGATGTACTCCAAGGTACCAGAATATCGAAGATGGATTTGCGAAGAGGAAAACTCTCTTCCTCCGCAAAGTATAAGACTGAGCTGAGCACTTATCCAGGCACTCAAGGTGCACTGAAGAAATGAAAAAGTTACAGAGCTCATGAGTTTTTCTCGATCTTAAACATGCCCTATTTGAGTTTGCTTACTGGATTAAGTAATAACATGTTATGTATATATTCTTTAGTAGTAGGTTTCCTTGCTCCATGGGGTTGCAGTCTGTTTATTTTATACATCTGCTGGGAAAAAGAATCCAGAGATATATCTTCAACAGGCCCTTTCCTTTTGCTTTGCCTTTGGAAACAGAGATGGTTTTAGGCAACTTTATTATGGTACCAACAGGAAATTAACAAGGAACAAAGGAACATTTTACCGTCCTTGACAGCCTTACCAAGGAAACATGGATATTAAAGTACTTTGTGAGTATGTAAACATGCATTATTTAATGTATTCTCCAGTGGCATGAAAGTTCTCCCATTAAAGCGCTTTCTATGCATGAGCAAAGATTTATTAGACTACCCCCCACCTAACGCTCGGGTCCAGCTGCCCTGCTCTCTTACCTGCCCTGCTCTCTTACCTGCCCTGCTCTCTTACCTGCACTGCTCTCTTACCTGCACTGCTCTCTTACCTGCCCTGCTTTCTTACCTGAAACTGGCATTTTTTGTAGAGATGCAGCTGTGTGGATATTTGTTTATGTGTTTGTTCTATACTGTTATGTTAGAGTCAGTATGTATATAAAGTGTTAGCGTCAGTGTGTGTGTTTTATATATAATATACACACTGAGTCTAACACAATATACTACTATAGAGTGTGTAAGTGTATTGTGTTACCATGAGTGTATTTGGTGTTAGCACGTGTGTATCAGCATATGATGTTATCATGAGTTTGTATGTCAGCGTATGATGTTTGAGGGGTGAGCCTGGGACGGGGAGAATGTTAGTTATAAGGGGGCCTTGAAGAAATACTGCACCCACACACTACTAACCCTAGGCTCACCCTATCTTAATGAGAGGAGCATGCACTGGGCCCCAAGATTTCTGATGGTGGCCCTGCTTCTTGGCAGAAGAGACCCTGTATAATGTATAGTCAAAGTCTACCCACCCATTGATTTATGCATTATGCAGGGCATGCTCAGCCTTTCTTGCTGGAGAAACTGTCCAGTGTTCTTCATAATGAAGTGAGTGATTTGAAAGCACAACTCTCCCTTTAGTGAATAAACCTGTTTGTTTATGCTATGTACAAGTTTAATGAGTGAGGACCGCACTCCAAAAGGAATAAAGGAAAGGCTGGTGCTTAGGGCTAAGAGTGCCCTCCAAGCACTAAAATAGTGAATACAATAAATTGTACAAGGCAAGCACTAATAAAGACTGCATGCATAACTCATATACAAATATGTATATTTGTAAAACTGGATGCAATAGCACCAAAGTTCCAAATACGTACCAAATATATAAAATAACTTATCAAACGCAGTACAACTAGTACAAGGACGGCTCAGGCAACTATCCAGCGTGAGATTCCCCCAATGTTTCGGCTGACCATAGTGCCTGATTTCATCATCTATATGTTTCTTGTTATATTCAGTAAATCTCATGCAATCGCTAGGTGGATATTACTCTTAGCAAATACAGGCCTATTTTTTGAGGTCAAGGGGAAGCTGGTTGTTATATTTCTGCATGACAGTTTGGTGACAAGAAAAAAAAGGAAGCAACGGAAGGAAGACAGTGATACAGTATGACAGCAAGGACAATGATATATAATAAAAAGAACAACAGAAAGGTTTTTAAGATAATGCAACGTCTGGAAAAGAACTGCTGATGTTCTCTTCAAGATCCGAGCCACTGAGATTTTATTTTGTTCAGCAGAGTGATGCCAAAAGAGAGGCTAAGAGGTAATATGTCTCTTAAGACACTTTGCAGCATTTGCTTAAAGTAGCGCATTCAATCTTCATTTAACTGCAATCTGTACATTGTCTTCTTAGCAGAAAGTTCAGTATTTAAATCAGGCACATTGATATAATAAGACCTGTTAGATTTAAGAGCACCTTAACAAAAGGGAACCAAAAATTATGTCTAAATCAGCTTACTTACATGTAAATTACATGTAAACATTTTTATATGCATATGACTCTGAATCAAAGTGTACTTTGCCCTATACCTAGATATTGGCCCTGATTTTCAGTGGCTAGATTCCATATGCTTATTTTAAGAAGATGGGCTTCTTCTACTTAGTCCTAGTTCCCTTTGTCGAGGATTTTAACATCTAAGGTATGATACTATAGTTGAGCGGAAACACAGATATTGCCATATTGGTGCCGGAGAAGCTTGTGATAGCTTTTTGTTGTCCATAATTTATAGATTAAATGAGTAATTAAAGAGTTACATAAGCGTTTTAAGTCCCTAAAGAGCTTTTGTCCTGGAAAGCCTTCTCATTTCTTTGTGAGTTCAGCACGCATCAGAACATGTCTTGAATTCTAGAACGTTAGGGCTGAACACACCTGGATGTCCTAAATCCACCCGTACGTTAATTTCTCAAAGAAAAGTTATTTTAGATCATCTGTATATAGTATTGTACTGGGTTTAGAGTGATATACAAGAGCACAAAAGAATATCTTGCTTACCTCTCTATACATTATGCAGGGACAACCTTAATAAGTTTCTCCTCTAAGAAGAGTGGAGCTGGCCATTTATGATACATATTTTAATTTGTGGAATACACAATGACTATGCATCATTCAGGGCCAACAACATACTGTGATATAAAGGAATTAAAATGTTGAACTTGTGAATAGTTAAATAGTAAATAACACAACTCCATGACATCACTTCTCATGAAGAGAGAAAAGGCAAGGCATGTTTATAGTAAAAAACCCTTGTATCAATTTCCATATGCTGCCATATTTCATGTAAGTCCAAAAGATTTGGGTGCATTTAATTATCTTTTACCCTGTCTGTTTAAATTCATGGTATGGCAACGTTTAGATCACAGAATGATTACACATAGGATGCCACTGAAGACAAATAAAAATCAATTTTTGCTTAGGCAAGCTTGCTACATTTATTATGAAAGCCATTTGAACTTGGACATAAATGTATCCATTCTTTTGTCAGTTTACATCAATTACTGGCTTTCGCATACTATCATTTATTATAAGCTTCAAGACGAAACCGACGACCGATATCTATGTAGGGCTGCCTAGAAATTAACAAAGGGGAACAAGTTCATTTTTTTAAATATATGTCATGGGTAAATCATTTTATATGTTATCAGTATTGTTTGGGACTTCAGTACATGTCTCCAATTATTCTTGATCTACAGTAGGTGGCAAAATTGTGCAACATGCCTTGAATGGTACATCGCAGAATAATCGCCAGTATATAAGAGCAGCAGCCCTGCTTTATTAACATACAATATTTAATGACTTTATAACTATTACTGTAGAATGATGCTGTACAGCTTTATTGTTATGCATAAGAAGGTGACTGATTAATAATGCAAAAACATTAATACTCCCATGTGGTCGAAAATGAATGGGAGGCTTTAGCAGATGCTTAATGAGCAAAGTCATAATTTGTTTAATACTTCATTTTCTCTTTCTCTGCTTTGACATTTTAAATGCATTATAGTTCTTTAAAGCCAAAGCCTGGATCAAAATATGCTTTCGGAAACACACAGTAAAAAAAAAAATACATTATCCATACCAAATTAGAAAGAATGATTTTTAACCTATTTAATGCGTGTTTCTGCCTCACTTATATAGCTTATATTTTAATTGTTTTGTCCTATAAGTTAGAAACGGATGAAGGTCTCATTTTCAGTGTCTACAGGACCGCTTAATTAATTTGGGTAAGTGCAACATTTCAGTATGTGCACTAAAACGATGCCATTTTACATGGTTCTTAAAATGAATAATAGATCTCCCCACTCTATTGATTTTTTTTTTTCATTTTAGATTTTACAACAATGCCTTTCTCAAGCCCTGTTCCAAAATGTACCTAAGTATGAAGACGCTACATGCTTACCAGTATCTCAGATAGCTAGAGACAGATACAAGATGAACCGATTTCAAGAACTTTTATTCCTTCCCTATTCCATCCTATAAACTGTATGATCCTTGATAAATCATTTCTGTTCCCCTGCCTCATCGTATCAACATCAAAGTGAAAAATGCTATCAGCACTGTCCAACTCATCCCTTGGAGATCTGCCATCCACACCACACTAAATTAACATAATTTGTGACCAACTATAGATGACTCTATGAATGTCTTTAATGGAATTTGTTACGAAGAATAACAAACATATGCATCTCAAGCTTACTGTCCGGGGGTATTTATTTTTTACATACAAAAAAAAATACATATAGAAAGACATAACAAAGACATAACAAAGGACGCAGGTGGCAAATACTAGGTATGTATTATTTTTAGATAATTTCTACAAGACACTGGTTCTTGAGATCAGCTGCAGAACTAAGGTCCAATATGAACATACCCGGTGTTCTTGTCAATTTGGGTCATAACTCTTCACTTACAATCCCTAAAACTGCATCACAAGTACATTTCTGACATATAAAATGGCTGAGGTCTAATCCGGATCTTATTTTTAACACACTAGCTGTACCTAAAGTATAGTAATTATTATTAATATTACTGTATTATTAGATGAGCTTTCCAAAAAATGTAAACAATTTGGGGGAAATCACTAGTCCATGCAGTGTTATAGGCCACAAACAAATTTCTTTTTTTTTTTTTTTTTTTTTTTTTTTTTTTTTAGAAATTCCTTTTTGTATCATAGTCTCCCTAATCTTGCATTATGCTGGGCCGTAGTATGAAAAATGTTTTACAGTATATCCCTCTGGGACTGTGGGAAGATGGGCAATTTAGCCACTTCTAGCAACATTAGTCTTTGGCTGTCGTGTATTTTCCATACCTTGTGAATTCTTTTAAAATGTTGTTCCATTTTTAAGGAAGACTGTTGGACATGTGGTGCAACAATTACCTGTGTATCCTAAAAAAAATAATCAGAATATAGAAACATAGTCTTCGCCGACAGATAAAAATCATTGGGCCCATCTAGTCTGTCCTTTCCTAATGTATAGACTTTAATGAGTCCTTAGTCTTCTCTTAAATTTCTTAAAGCTTCATGCCTATCCCATACATGTTTAATTTCCCTCATTGAATTAGCCTTTATCACTTCTACTGAGAGGCTGTTCCACTTATCTAACACCCTTCCAGTAAGGTAAAACTCCCTTACATGTAAGCCTCTGACCCCCATTGCATTACATTATATGTATTAGTATAGGGCCAGCAGATTTCATAGTGCCTGAAAATAAGAAGAAGAGAGTTCTGTTCTTCCATGTTTACAGTCCATTTGGCTCTTCAGAAATCATTAATGTACCTTTAAAGTATGTTTAAACGTTTTGTTGTAACATGTCTACTCCTTTGAAATCAGCTTCCCTCCTGTTCTTTTTAAATGTTTCTGTTTATCTATACAGATATTGAGATCCCTTAGTCTTTCACCTCTTTCTTCCTCCTACTAATGCCTTTTGGTATAGAACCCAGCACCCTAATTTCTTTTTCCGATACCTGATTGCATTGCCTGATTACCTTTAAGACGTCAGAAATAATTACTCCCAAGTCCCTCTATTCTGTTGTGACGGAGAGAACAGTAATATTAAATTCTATATGTTTCCTTAGGGTTTTTACATCCCAAGTGCACTATTTTACATTTATCAACATTGAACTGCAGCTGCCACATATTCGACCATTCTTCCAATTTACTTAAATAATTTGCCATCTGGCTTATACTACCAGAAATGTCAACCCTGATGAAGATGTTTGTATTACCTGCAAAAAGACATACCTATACCTGGGAACCCCCTCGGGTTTGCCCGGAGATTGCCGGGTGAAGCACTGCTTTTCCGGTTCTCCGGGTCAAGACCCGAATCCTCTGTTTAAATGGGGGTGTTTCCTGCTGACGTCGGTGGGAACGCCCCTGACGTCAGCAGAAACGCTCCAGCGTCAGCTGGACCTCCCACCGATGTCAGGGGATCTTACACTGACGTCATGGGATCGCCCGCTAACGTCAGTGGGCAGTCCTGGCCACGTCCCGCAAGGGAAGGCTCCAGGTAGTCGGAGCCCAGAAGTTCCCAGGTATGGACATACCCTACCCATAAAAAGTTTTGTAATATTGCTAGTGAAAAAATAAAAAGTCCCAATACTGATCCCTGAGCTACCTACTAGTAACACGACCTTCTTCTGAATATACACTACTAACTACAACCTTTTGTCTTCTCTTACTCAACCATTGTCTGGTCCATTCAAATATTGTAACATTCAAATACTGCAATTTATTTATCAGTCTTCTATGAGAGACAGTATATTATTTTAGTTACCAGCCAAAAGAATCATTTAGTTAGTCTGACAAGATCTCACTGAAGTAACCTCATGTTATGATCCTGCAAAGAATTTACATTTAACAATAGCGATGAAATCAAAGCTACAAAACTACACTTAACAAGGTATGGAAGGTGGCGTGGAAAGAGTGAAACCTCTATTGTTTGATCAATTACCAAAAAGCTTTTACATTCCACTACTCAAAATAGGAGTGAGAGACATCTTTATGTCACAGCAATTTACTTTCACGGTCAAAACATTAAATCGTGTACTAAAAATAATTACTTATGCGACATGTTAACATCCTTGTGATCATAAAAACTATGCAGAGCTCCCAAGGATGAAATATCAGGCATCTGATGCAATGGTAAAATGGGTCAGAACTTAGTACAGTCCGTAACATATTTGTAGAATCTCTGGTTCTGGCTGCCTGGAGCCCCCTCTTGTGGTCTGCAGGTATGAAGTACCTTTGATGTTGCTGGAGGTCCTGATGAGGTCCCGATGATGATGATGAGTTCCCAGGTATGGTCCTAAACCCACAAATATTCCTACAATATATCTACAATATTCAGGTATCCATATGCTGCGCGAGATTAAGGAGTACTTTTTGGTAAAATGTTGTTGGTAATAGTGAAAGAAAAGGCATCAGTAAATAAGTGAAATGGCATAATAATACTGGTTTATATAGGGGGATTAGGGAGAATGGCATACAACTGGATAAAAGGAAGCCTGAAAATAAGTTATATATATATATATATATATGCTACTATGGGAGCCACCATGCATAGAAGTACAGAGCATGGAACATTTATCATTAAATCCATTCTGGTTAAGAGTAGGCTAAGGTATGTGGAAGCCGAAATTAGATAGATAGAGATAGATAGATAGATAGATAGATAGATAGATAGATAGATAGATAGATAGATAGATAGATAGAGATAGATAGAGATAGATAGATAGATAGATAGATAGATAGATAGATAGATAGATAGAGATAGATAGATAGATAGATAGATAGATAGAGATAGATAGATAGATAGATAGATAGATAGATAGATAGATAGATAGATAGAGATAGATAGATAGATAGATAGATAGATAGAGATAGATAGATAGATAGATAGATAGATAGATAGATAGAGATAGATAGATAGATAGATAGATAGATAGATAGATAGAGATAGATAGATAGATAGATAGATAGATAGATAGATAGAGATAGATAGATAGATAGATCATTTGCAGTAGTATGGAATTCCCTGAAAAGTATCCTGATTTTTCTGGCACTGGGCTTATTTCATGACTCTTTCGATTTAGATTTTTCCTGAACAATCTGCATAGGCTCCTGCAATTTCAAAAAATCTGAATAATGCATATAGAATATAAATATGATTTACAGAGAGAAACAGATTAATCTCCGTTGCGTATGTATTCTGCTCGTTTGCTGAGGCCCGTTTGAGTCAGTTTGATATTTCCAAAGTGGTCTCGACCTGTGCGTAATCAAATGATTTTACTTTTAAATCATTCCTCTCATGTATATGAAACTTTTAAACTGCTAGTCACATAGAACACCGTGAACAGGGGTCCAAGCCTGTGTGGGTTTATTTCTGCTGGGCCTGTTATATCTTCCCTATGGTTATCCCATTTTAATGTTATGGGTAATGAAAAGCACCTGAATCGAGGATGTAAAGAATTAAAAGCCAACATTTGGAGGCATATTTAGATTTTTGAGTAGAGTACCTAGTAATGTGTGCCAAGCCGGTAGAAGAGCAGGAAAGCTTACTTCAAGTGTTCCATGGGTGTCCTTATTTGCGTTTTTTTACCTCTGTGAATAAAATGCAGTAAATTCAGTGTTTACTGCACTTGAGCGTTGCCTTTCCCAAAATTAATTTGGACTTTACGGAGTGGTACAAGCCCGAACTGACATCAAACTCCCCATTTCTAAGACTTGCATATGTCATTTGTAGCATCCATATTTATGCAACAGTGTCACAGTGGATATTGTTCCCGGACGCTGTGCATCAGTGTGTATAGCTGGCCCAGTATGTATAGCTTGGAGGAAAGAAGGCAGAGGGAGAATGTGATAGAAACATTTAAATACTTATAGAGGTTATAATCTAAAACCAGGAGGTTAGATGTTTAGTTGTAAAGTAAGGAAGCTTAACTTTACTGAGACAGTGTTAGATAAATGGAACTGCCTCCCATCAGAAGCTGGGCCAATACAGTGAGGGAATATAAATTCATGGGATAGGAATAAATCTATCCTGAATACAAGGGCTGAAACTTTACGTCAGCAAAAATTGGCCAGACTAGATGGGCCAAATGGTAAATGGTTCTGATCTACTGTCAAGTTCAATGACCTTAACAGGTGGCGCCCCAGGATATCCTAACACCCTGGAGTAAGAAGAGTGGCTGCAGAGTGGGTGGCTGGTGGCACTTGCCCGGGTCAGGCCTAAGGTAGCACCAGAGATAAATATTGCTGTTCGGTGGTACTTCCACAAGCCATTGCAAATCCAAAATTCCAAAATTACGATAAGTGTTTGATTAGCCCAGACATTTTGTCAAGCACGTTCTCCCCAATCTCCGTTTAGCATTCCGGTGCTATTAACTTGTCTTTGCGGATGAAACGTTTGTTTAAAATGAATGCATAAATGCTCATCTATTTATATCCAAATGTATTACATGCAAAGTATATTTCAGTCATCCTCAGCTGATAACAAATACAGAACATATTTACTTTTTTCCTTAAAGAACAGAAGGGGATTTTGTGTTGAGTAAGCATACGTCGTGCGTGAAGCAGGAAAGAGCAATGTTTATGTATATTAATTTTGCACAATGAATGTAAGAAAATAAATGGCAGTTCGTTCGAGCAAAGAAAACTATTAAGTGAATTAATTAAAAAGTGATTAAATTGAAGTTGTTCTGTTAAGGACACATGGCCATAGGAAACTTGATTTGAATAAAATATTCTAAATTGGATTTCATATTAATCTGCAGATACTGTACGTTGAAGAACTTTCTTTGTATGGTTATCTAGTTATCTAGTATTTCTAGACAAATAAACTGGCCATATCTGGCTTGTCTGCTATTCACAGAGACATTGGTTCAACGTCTCCTAAGGCCCAGGCAATCCAAATGAATAAAAATTTACTTTGCTTTGTGTTTTTTCCCCTTAAATTTTTACATAGCATGTCTCTTGGTCTTTGTGAATGGTTTGTACCAATAACGTTTAATTTACCGTCATCTGTATTTTAAGCAACAAGGCTTATGAAAGTCTCTGGCCTTCCTTTACATTTACCATATTTTCTTGATTTCATAGCCAGAGTATAAAAATTATGCCTGGACATTAACAGTAGCATGCCAAAAAATGATTTTGGGTATATGGAAAATTACTATTTATCTTTTTCTTTAATTGTTCTTTATTGTTGTTGTTTATACTTTTTCTCGGGGTAATGATATGGACTGCGGAACAGTAGTATTCATACTAAATGGTCAATGCTATATGATTTAATAATACTCAGAATTTTGGAAGAAGTATAACGTTAATATTACACACGAACATGCAGGAAAACAATACTCTCATGGTATGCTAACAAAGTAAAGGAAACTTGTCCTCTTGAACGTAACTTTTCCAGGAGCGAGCAGTGTTTGGTTTATGTTTTATATGTTTGTTTCTAAAATGTCATAATGAAGGCATACATATTGTATAATATAAAAGGCATACAGGTAGTAAACTGATATTGTTAGCTATAGGCAACCTATTTTGGTTTAGGGATAACATCCATGTCCACTGGGTCATCAGAAAAGCAGCATATTATATTAACATGCTCTGTTTGACATAGCATCAGCATAATTGTTCAGCTGATACAGAGGGAAGGAATTACTCTAGACTTTGGTGGAATAAGGAAGTATATTGACATTGAGTGTAGAATGCATGATATTGAAGGTTAAGACGGATAATTGGGGGGGAGGGTGGCTTCAGGTAAGGTAATGATTACATAGAAAATACAATAAATTATTTACTGGATATAGGACAGGAAGCTGCAAAAAAGGGCTCAATTAACATTAATAAATATTAGGCTTTTTTTTTTTTTTATAAACTGTTGAAATTTTCTAATACCCGTTACCAAAATGAACCAAACAGAACTAAAAGTTAGAAAAAACATCTTCCATATTTAGCATATGATGTTGCTTATAAGCTAAAACATATATTCTAGGATGAAAGGGTGAGTCTAGCTTCGCTAATGCCCCGGTGCAGTGTTTTGCATGGCATTTTGTGGCTGATCTATCTGCACGCCTCTCATCATGCTTAAAAAGAATTGTCATATAGGTTTTCATCCTGTTTCTTCAGCAGTCTGTTTTAGTTGCTATATTTCTGTAATGCCTGCCTTGGACAATTATTTGTTTCTTCTAACATACATCATTTTTCTCAACAAGCAAACAGCTTTAATCAATGTTAATAAGTGCCATAGTGACAATGCAGAGCAGAAGGTGAGCTGAATATTTTTTCAGAAGAATTATAGCACAATACTATCCCTGATGAATTTTGTTGCAATAGTCAGTTTGTCTCCGGCTTCCTCTGTCCTTTTGACTAAATCTGTATTAGTCGAAACAATAATGCTGATAAAGTCAAGGATTACATTTTCTAGTTACTTTCCGATTGCGCTTAGAAAATCTGCCATCCAGTTTATATTGTTTTATATGAAGGTAACGTTTTTACGCACTTTGAGAATTCAGATGAGAACGCTCCTCTAGGTTTTAGAAGAAATAAGGAGTTTGTTTGTTAATTTACATGTTGTTTAGCAGTTGGCAGCGTTATAATGGATTTCTAAATCTGGTGTGTTTTTTTTAAACTCCTGAAGAAGTCCTTAAATGTCATACTTTAATCTTCTGTTGTCTAGTTCGGCTTTAGCGGCAACTTAGGGGAACATAACTAATTAAGGTCTTAGAAATAGCCTATACTGTTTACTTATCTTCTTACAAAAACTCTCTCTGTCTTTGGTACGGAGACAATGTCTACTTTCATTTCCCGGGATCTTAACATTTTGATTGGTTTCCAACCAAAAGTCAATGGACTGAGACTTTTAAATATGTCTTTCTTTTTTTTTTTTTTGGCACTCGGTTGCTGTAAGTTTATAGCTTAAAACAATAGTAGTGAATCAAAAGGTGTCCAGATTCTGCAGGCCGTTAATTGGACTGATTTCATAGCCAGAATTCTATGAAGGCATTAAAGAAACAGCTAAGCAAATTTATTTGGACCTTTGGCTACCTTATCTGTGACTTGTGTAGTTTTATTGTAGGAATAAAGGGTTTCTGGACCCAGTTTTGAAATGTATAACATATATATATATATATATACATGTATATATTTCCTTTGTCGGGGTAGTGGATGTATTTGTTGGCCCAGATAGAGGTAAGCAGTGGTACCCCTGCTTAAGGCCGTTTCAGTTCATAATCAGACAAGCAGAGTGCATCTAACTTGGCTTATGATTGCCACTGAGGATGGGAAGCATTGTGATTATTATAGCATTATGTGCCTTTGTGCTTCAGAGATGGAAATCTGGCCTTTCTAATGATATGCCTAGCTCTGCACATTAAAGAAAATAATACAAACCAGTCTTCTTCGAGCATTTGAAGAATAGAGTTGAAAACCCATGAGACGGGATATCATTTATAAGTAGTTGCAATAAATGAAGCTATATGACATGATCTTTTCTTGAGAGAGATCATTCAGCCACTATCCGAACTTTTCTGTTTATTAACAATAGGATGGAAGATCTGGTATTATTAAGCATTGATGCAATTCAATTATCGAGTGGAAACCACTCAATGCACTGCAGAACCATATTTCATGGTCGTTTTTCTGTACTTCAACAAAAAAATTGATGGTTTAGAATGCATTAGTTGATTTTCAAGTTGATGCAGAAACTTTGCCAAAGCTTCTTTAAAATATAAACTTTCCTCCACCATATTGTAACAAAAACAAGTTTTATATGAAAAAAAAATCTGATTTTAAAGTATGAAACATATTTTCAATTTAAATTTCAAGAACATTTTCATTTAAATCTACCAGGGGGATATATACTGTTTATTATCAGTTGGCTGGGGGTATTACATCACATTTTATTAAGAGTGCCAGCAGAGGATGCTATCACTGTATGGGAGGCTGAAAACAATGAAACTGCAGTCACCTGCTGCAAAACCGGGAGCAGATCACCTCTTGGGCCATCAAGCCCCCTCTGTGTTCTGTTGCTCAATGGGCATTTTACAGGGGCAAATTTGCAGGGTCCCATTTATACTACGGAGGCTGGGCCAGCGTGCCTAAAGACACAGAGCGCCAGGATATGATGGCATATCCCGTCACTCCATGTAATGTCATGTCTTTTAGTGCAGGGATGGTTCCGATCGCCCAGGGGGGTTACTGGGGGCACTGGTCTAGGTCAGGCCTAGGGGAGTGCAGAAGGTAAATGCATCTCTGTAACATCCTATGTTATCCAACCAGTGTGTTAACCCCACGGATGAGAACCGCTCAGAAATGCTTAAAAGTGGGGGTTTGCCCTTCTCATAATTGTTCCCCAAATCCAACCAAAAATGTGGGCTCAAGAGGGTTTATGGCCCCAGTGTATCCACAGTGTTTAGATGTGTATGAAACTAAATCATTTACATTGTGCATCAGTTCTGTGTTATATAGCATCCTAATTCTGGAAAAATCTTATTATGACCCTTGAGGACTGGAGTTGAACAACCCTGCCAGTGTGAATTATATTGACAAGATATAAACGGCAACTTTAACACAAAGAGAGACATTTCACTGACCTTTTCAAGATTCTCTCTTAATGGTGCAGGCAGAAATTTCTTGGTATGTAGCATTTTCCAAAACAATATATTTAAAACTCAGATGGGGCCAAAGTAAAACCATCGTGTGGGCTTTCTTTATTACTGTAAAAGGTAGAAAGCATTTAGGCATTTCTTTCTGCAGTCAGAAAACGATGGCTGTCTGAAATCTCAAACACAATGTTTGGATAAATGCACTTTTTGAAAGCAAGTTGCTATTGTCACTTAGCAAGCTTTCTACAAACAGAATAGAAAATATTTATTTTTCTACTTTGATGCCATTACTTCAATTGCTTGAAATCATTACGGACATCTTTCCTGTACTGTCACTACAGCCAACAATTCATGCAGTCATGTTCTCAATACGTGTCTTTGATCTTTTAGAGAAAACATAAATAAAAAAGTGTTTTTTTTTTATCTCAAATAAAAATATCTCATAAACCTTAAATCTTTCTCGGGGGAGTATGTCCAGGTAAGAGCTAGAACCATTCAGCAAAAGGCCCAAACCAGAGCCCCAATAGTATAGTGTGGTAAAGTCTTTGCCAACGCGGCAGCGGCAACGGCAAAGCGGATATGACATCAGTACGTCTCATAACCCAGCTTGTGGTGGAAAATAAGGTTGTATGTAACAATAACATAATTCATTCCCAGGTCCCTAGGGCAGCTCCTTCTGCCTTTGCTCAGTGGGCCGTTTAATCTGGTCTCCCCAACCGGTCAATTTAAAATATGGAGGACTGTGCTCCATACTACAACCTCCATGGTGTTTCACTTGACCCAGCACGTCAGGGATATAATGTCAACAGTGATGATGGTGGCTGGGGGTTCTTCCCCAATTAGGAATCTATAATTAGCTCAACTTGTCCTAAAAATGTAGATTCCCTCAAGATCATAAGATTGCGAGCAGGGCTCTCTCCACTTAATGTATCGGTTTGGCTTAGTCTTCTAGTCTTGTCATACGCCTTAAATATATGTATTGTATGAACTGCTGCGTAAATTGTTGGCGCTATATAAATAAAAGCTAATCATAATAACAATCATCATAATTTCCCTCATTAAAATGTAAGCTGTTTCTTAGGTAGTCACCTAAATATAACTATAGCAATACAATGACAATGGCCTCCCACAAGGTTAAATCGTCTCAAAGGGTTAAAAATGTGTAAGACAATAATCACCAAATCTTGCATTAGCATTAGACTTTATATATCACACATATATCCTACATGTGACTTCGGTCTTTGAAGATTTGATATTATCTAAATAGGATATCGCAACAATCTCCATAAAGGAAATCTAATATTTGAGCTGCAAGATAAGACCAAGGTTTGCCTTTTCCAGTGTCAAAGTACAATAATAAATCTATAATTTTTTTTCCAGCTGCAGAGAAAAGATCCCTTATAGGCAGCAGAGATGACCACGTAAAATCAATCACGGGATTCTGTTTCTGTGGCTGATTTCAAGTGTTTTCACATCTACATTACAAAAGAAGATATATGACATTCATTTCCTTTATGGTGTATCATTTTATATCAGAACAGAGGAAGAAGAAATAAATGAGATATTTTGGGAAAGACTAGCATAATACCACAAAAAAAAATCTCATTCATTAATTCACTCTATTCAAAGTTGCCAAACAGAAAATGCATTGAGCTTTAGTCCCGTTGGGTCCCAACAAAGCACGAGAGTCCAGATATTGAAGGCAAATGACATATTTACATTGTAGTTAAATGTTACTTTATTTACAGGTATATAATCTACTATGTAATGCCTAACTTGAATAATAAACAATTACAATTCGTTTCTTGAGCCTTGAGGGTTCTCAAGTAATGCTTGAAATTTCTGAAATTTAAATTAATCTATTGACCTAAGAAATACAAAAATATTTGAGATGCCGTATCTTTTACTAACGTTACAAGGTTATATGATTCATTAATTTTTTGTATGTTTGTGTATACATTTAATTCCGTTTTTACCAGAATTTTGCAGTACACATTTACATTAGGACAATGCAAATTATTAAAGAGAATATCTATACTTGTTAATATCTTCAGTCTATCCCATCTTAGGTGTGTTTCCTCAACATTGCACATACATTTTTTTTTGAACATTTTATTAGTGTTAAACTCATCTTGTTTCTCACATTTCAGGAACGATAACGCAAATGAATGCATAGAGGGCATATTAGCCTATCAACCAATTGCTTTAAGAAACAATGAGCTTTGCATTTCAATCTATGATTGATCTGCTCAGTAATTGTATTTCGGTAAAGGCCGTATAAATCTAAAATGTATAAAAAATGTAATCTTCTTTAAAAAAAAATATATAGCCACTCCAAATAAAGCAGCATGATAGACGACGATATATATATTTTTGAACTGATGGCTTATGGGTATCCTGTTGTAATTCCTATATTCAGTCACTATTGCTTCATCTTCCACCCACAGAGACTACAGCTATTTTGATTGACAATGATGTCCTATAGATGTGCGAGGGTTTGTTGTGATTTAGCTCTGTGATCTCCTACTACATCTATTTCAGGGCAAATAGTGTTTTTGACAGTCTGTTTTAAGTATGTGGAATTGATACCAGATGGCACAAGTTGAAGGATGCTCAATGTCCGTCTCTGTGCTTCATAATATATGGCACCCAGCATCTTTATACAGAAACATGTCTTGAATCTTGTTTGGCGGGGATGATAAAACGGTTTCATAGCCATCTCCTTGCCGCAGGCCTTTTATTATATGGTTGCTGGGAAAACGGGAGTGCATGCAGACACAGCCTTGATGAATATCCTGTGGCTTCCATCCATACTAATGAAAGACATCCAGGTGGCCAAATTGCTTTAATAAATAAAGTATAGAGACTTGGTGTATATAGACTTGGCAACCTCTGAGCTAGATAAACCAGTATAAAAAAATTAAATCATAATTGGTATTGGCTGCAGCTTTTGACAAGTTACCCTCATGTCTATCGCACTAAACATAATAGAACTGGTATTACAAAATTATGACAATATAAGTATGGGTTTTACGCACATTTTGGAAGTTTGAAGCATTTCCGTTATATAATATATGTACATTAAGTATTTTTCATATTAGCTGTCAAAGGCAATAGCCTTTTCTGAATATTACTTAAGTTGTTTATATTGATGCAAACCAAAGGTTGCCGGTTTGATGTTTTTTTCTTTGCCTTTGGCATCAGAGACAAAATGTTCCTTTTAGTCCAACTACAAGCTCATGTGAGGAATTAGTTATGCAGAGGTGCATGGGAAAAAGTTTTAATATTTAATAAAGTTTTTTTTTTTTTTTAATATGAAAAACATATTATTGCGAAAGTAAAAATTGCTGAGAAACTGTAAACAAGAAAGTCGTCAGCGCTGGGTGGGGATAGGAACTTTTAACAAAAGCTAAAATATTAAAGAATTTACAAGATTGAAAATAATATACGCATTCCAATGATCTATTTTTCTTATCAGAGATATTTAAAAGCTTTTATCACTATCAATATTTTTTGACTGGGGTCTGTGTTGGCCCCCACCAATTCGGTGCTGCAGCAATTGCATTATATTGACCATAAGCCTTTTATATTTGATGGACTACGCAATAGAGCGTTATATAATCTACTTCTATACATTCTGTAACATTTTATATGGAGCTGCTGCGTTAAGTATACATTCCCTTTTGTTTGCACTAATCAAAGATCTGTTGAAGGTGTTGTTCATTTCTCTTTTTTTGGCTTTTGTAGGTTTGTATTTTCTTACATACAGCATATACTTTTGCATAATATAACATCTTGTTATTACAAGGTACAGCTCGCTGCGCTAGATAATCTTTGACCTGCCGTCTGTGTTTAGCAGATGTAACTGTCAAGTGATAACACATAAAAATATATTAAAAGAACTTCTTTTTTGTCAAGGCATGGATGCCAAATTAATAAAAGATAAAACACATAACTTGACTGTATGAAGTTGTTGCCATTTTATTTGTACTTTAAAAAAAATATATACATAGAGCTACATATAAAAAAGCTAAACATCTTTGATGTATTTATTTTTCTATATATATATATATATATATATATATATATATATATATATATATATATAATGTATATTCCCTTAGTTATTCCCTTTGCAGCCAATAATGTGCCACTGTGATCATGGGGGCACCGATGTTGCTGATCACTCAGCAACAATAACACATAAAGAGGGAATATATTAATATATTGGGACGTGTATGCAAAATTAAAGCATTATTGTTAGTTTAATGCGATTTTTCATTGTGAATGATATTAAATTAGCTTTAAAGGATTCTGATCCTCGAGGTTTACATTCTGTCGAACCTCTTCACATGGGCACAGAATACAAATAAGCAAAATTGTTTCACTGTCTCTGTGAAAAGATTTATTTTGCAAGCCTGCAAGTTATGAAGGGTAATTGTAAAGGATGCAAGTGTCTCATTTGACTAGAATCCATAAAAACTTGGACCCGAGTAATGAAGTCCATGACTATTCTACGCTTTCACTCGGAATACTTTTATGCAGTGTACCACTAAAGTGGTTCACCATCTACTTCATAGAGGAAAGGGATCAAGTAAATTCTTTTTGAAGAACTGGAAGTTCTGAACCTTCTTGATGTTCATACGCAACTAATTCCAAATTCAGGCTTTTCTTTTAAGTGGCCTTTATACATTTTGAAATGGCTTTTAAGTTTCATACAGTCTGTGTGAATGAGTGGTAAGCGCTAACTTATTCTCAAGGATCAATTGAAATGGTAATACTTTCTGAAAATATAAAAATATATAGTTAGTTACTTTGAATCCAAACCACAAATTAAAGAGATGGATTTATCATTAATTATTAGCAGTGCTGCAAGAATCGTTTTGTAGTTGTCCCACTTAGCGGTTCTGGACTGCCCTTGTGGGCTGGATTAGACTGATATACTGATGGAGATTTTTCCTCTGCAATGGCATAAATTAGCCAAAAATTAAGACTTTTCCAAATAAGGTCTCACTGTAGGACAAGCTATTTTGTCCATTGTCAGCTGAGTTTGGACACCGTATGCACTGTATTTTCCATGTAGCTACAATCTACTAGGGGTTTATTCACTAAACCTCAAATTTGTTGGGAAAATTTCATTAATATGAAACATTAAAAACTCCCAATCTTCATTTTGACAATCAACCATAGCACGTTTCTCCTTCAACTAAAATCCCTGCGTTCAAGGTTACATCGTACTCAGTTTAATCAGTCAGATGACTTTGGAATTCTTCCAAATATAAATATGTATTGTAAAGAACTAATTCTAGGATAGCCTATAATGTTACCTAGTTATATCTTCTAGATGTAATGTTTTTCTAGCTAAACAGTTCAGTTAATACACGCCTTTGATTTCTTAACTAGCCATTCAACCACCATAGGAAGGCCATTATAAAAAGCCTCTATTATAAAATGTACTCTGCCATATACATTTAACTTCTCAACCTCTATATAAGCAGTCACAAGATATAGGTGAAGTTATCATTCCTTGCTATTTCATTATTCACTGAACTATTCTAGTCTGTTCATAATGGATAGCTCATGTACATTATACCATGTTAAGATGACATTGTTAATGACAGAGCCAATTTGCATTAGACAGTACATCTGATGCATGTCAGAGATCTCTAAGAGGTGAGCATTGTTGAGGCATTCAATCAGTTAACCTTTAAGAAGTGTATATTTTATGTGTGGTAGTGGTACAACAATAGCTACTTGTAGGATAGATGAAATAACAGCAAGTTGGGAGCTGTTGGACAACTATTACACAGATATTCAACAGCAATGAGTGAATTCCTCGGTAATAGTCACTAACCCCTGTCGCGTCAATAAGTTGTAAGTATCATCACTGTGTAAGAAGACCAGGCTTAAGGACTTCTCTGTTAATAGAGGGTTGTGTGTAAGGGTGGGCTGGCTCAGGGGGCTATTCCCCCTGGGGCCAGCCCAAAATTCCCACCCAGGCCAGCCCAAACTGGTTCATGAAGGGCCAATCCTACCCGGACTAGGCCAGTCCAGGTCGGACCAGCCCTTTGTGAACAGTTTTGGACCGGCCCATGGAGACAGGAGAAGAGCAGTAAAACTGAGGCTGCCCGCTCATATGCAAGCAGCTAGAGATAAAGCTGCAGGTGAGGTGAGGGAGTGAATGATGAGCGAGAGGCTAAGGAAGGGAATATTTATGTAATTATCTATGTATGTTAGACTGAGAGTGTAGATGTATGTGTAAGTATGTGTGAGCATGAATGTTTAAGTGTTAAGTATACGTGTGTATGTGTAAATGTGTGTGAGCACAAAAAATTAGCCATAGATCCATGGCAATAATTCATATTATATGGACATGACCCCTGTATCAAAAAAAAATGCATATTGTAACTTTTACAAATCTTCTATCATTACTATAACTAAAAAGAATATAAAATATGTTTGTGATGTTTAAAAGGATTGAAAAAATACTAAAATGCAGGAAAAATCTAAGACATTGTTTTTAGGACATTGCAACCCAAAAGATTAATGTATCTTCACATGACAACAAGAAAAATAAGGCAGAATATTTTTAGAAAATGAAAGGGATATGTTAAATCGATATCTGCTTAGTGTAAAATGGCAGGTATACTGCAAAATCAACCATACTCTGGTGATTACTATCCACTCCAAACTCAAGATACATTGGGGTTTTAAACTACCGTAGGAATTAATGTAATCTTTTTAAAGGGCTTAAAATATGGTAATAAACATACAACGTGTTAGCACCTGCAGCTCAAGGTACCAAACTTATTAGAGATGGGTATAATTATATTTTTTTTACAGCAGGGATCTAGAAAACAAATTGTCATGAATATGGATGAGATCATTTCTCATTTACGAGCCTATTAACTAAAGAAACTTTTACCTAATGTTTCAGTAAAATTCAAGTTGTTTCTATCTATTTTTAATTCCCTTTCGATATGCATTGCATCAACATGAAACACTGCGGTTTTTGGGGAAAAAAAGAAATGTGATATGTATAAAGCATTTTTATTTCTTTTGGCTTACTCTGTCTTGAAGAATTAAATGTACATATTTGTCAAGTCACTCAACAACTTATTAATATTTGATCACTGTAAAATCCATCAAAGGTGTATCTTACGTGATTTACTTTAGAATCCAACCAAATAAACAAAAGATTATGCCACAAAAAGCTTGTTGTTTTAAATATAAATGGATTTCATACACAATTAATGCAGGAGTGTGTAAGATTTTTTGTAGTGGGGAAAAAAGCACACAGGTAAAGAAGAACTGAAACACACCTAAGATAAATCATAACTGATTATAGCACTGAAAAGTGTTTTAATTGAATGAGAATCACGTTTTTCCAGCAGATACTTTCATCAAATGCAAAATTTCAATTCAAATTTCCCCTACAGTTTCTATTATCCCTCATTGAAGGCTGGATTCGTAAGACTTTTGTAGGATGGGTGTTACAATGTATTATTTTAGCATGGCGCATATGACTATATAAGGCTACAGATTGTTTATAATCATGCAGTTCCTTTGTTAAAGGGACAGTGTAATGTCCTTCACACCCCCTTTTACATTTGTGGCCAATCCCGCCCGCTCCCGCCACATTTGTGGCCAATCACGCCCACCTCCTTACCTGAACTGCAGAGTTCCCGCGCAGTCCAGCAAGGCTGCCTTCTCACTGCTCCCTCACAGCGTCTCTTCTCTTGCTCCGCCCAGGAACAAGGCGGAGTAACGGGAAAGTGACTTCACATCACGTGACTCTATTTGTTCCTGGGCAGAGCAAGAGAGGAGACACTGTAAGGGAGCAGCGAAAAGGCAGCCTTGCGGGACTGCGCGGCATTACGGGGACCCGCAGGTACAGTGCCTGACCGCCCGCTCCCGCCCGCAGCACCAGCAAGACCACCCGCGGGACCCGCCTCCCAATGCAGTCCTCTACTTTGGAGCAGCGGACAAAGAAAAAAGGGACACAGAAGTGGTCAGCGGAGAAGGGAGACATACAAAGAGAGTGTGAATAAGAACCATGAATAAGAGTGTGAGGGAATGTGAATGAGACTGTGAGAGTAAATCCGAACCAGGAAATAAAAATGAATGAATGGACCAAAAACAAAACAAAAACATGGTCTGAATAGTTTTGGGTACATTTGCATTACTCTAGTATTGAGCAGCTATATAGAATAAATGTGACTTTTTTTTTACTAAAAGAAGGTCAGATTTGGGAAGAAGAGAACTTTCAGGCCAGTGGGCACTAAATGACATTAATGAGACAGCCGACTTGATATGCACAGCCACACGCCAAGCTCTTAAACTTGCAGCACTCGGCCAGAATGCAGCATTATATACAGAATACACACACACACACACATATATATATATATATATATATATATATATATATATATATATATGCATGTGCGTGTATAATTTTACTGGCTCTCTGGGTATGATTGTCTTTTTCCTAAAAGAATTGTCAAAAGCTGGTATGTTGAGCTGGTATATTCCTTTTCCAAACAAAATCATTAGAAGGCATCTTCCTCAGTGTTTGTATTCTTTGTCAGCATGTTAGAGCCATATTCATCTGTTTGTAGATGACATTTTAGTTGTGGGAATAAAGCCATGTTTGCAAACTAGGCAAAAATCTATCCTTTGCAATATTATCGTTAAAAAGAAATACAATTCTTTGCCTTTTTATAGTATTTTTTTTAGTCAACAGTATTAACTTATTTATTCCAGTAGTAAGATAAGAAATTATTATGATTTTGATTTCTAATGCAATGCTAGTGCCATTGGCCTGTTGCTTTCGTTAACACACAGTGAAATTTATACTTCATAACTTTGGAATTAGTTATACCTAAAAATGACATCCGTTAATAAAGAAAATCACTGCCTATATAATGCTGTAGTATTTGCAACTCTATTTGCAATTAGATAATTATATATACTGTCACGTACAAGTAAATAGGAGACACCGTAGTCAGGTAGGACTCCAAGACAGAACAAGTTCAGACAAGCCGAGGTCAGGATTCCGGAGAGCAGGATAGCCGATAAACGTAGCCGAAGTCAGGATTCAGGAGATCAGGATAAACGATAAACAAGCCGAGGTCAGGATACAGGAAAACAACGTAGTCAGGCGAGCCGAGGTCAAACACAGGAATCAGGCAGGTAAACGCTATCTGGGTGCTAGCACAAGGCATAGACGACCATCAGAAGGCAAAGGTGAAACTGCTCTGAGGGGTTTAAATGGAGAACCGCGGAGGAAGTCTGAATCTCCCATCAGCCCCTCATGACATCACTTCCGGTGTCTGTGACTCGCGGCCATCTTGTGGATGGCGTAATCTCCCTTCATAAATTCCTCCAGTATGTGAGTTCGCCACTAGAGGTCGCGCATGCGCAGCAGCAGGACGCCATGTACCAGGAGGTCTGCCTCTCCTGCGCGGCACTTCAGAGGAAGGCAGCATCAGCGGCCTTGCGGTGGAGGGGGGTCTCCCTCTCCCTCGTGGTGGCTGCTGCGGAGGTGGCCGTGCATTGGAGGGGAGTCTCCCTCTCCTCCGTGGTGGTGGCTGCTGCGGAGGTGGCCGTGCGTTGGAGGGAGGTCTCCCTCTGCTTCGTGGCGGCTGCTGTGGAGGTGACCGTGCGTTGGAGGGGGGTCTCCCTCTCCTCCGTGGTGGCTGCTGTGGAGGTAATCGTGCGTTGGAGGGGGGTCTCCCTCTCCTCCGCGGCGGCTGTTGCGGCAACGTGGGAACCGAGGACAGGTGAGTAACATATACATATATATTTCCTGTCGTTTCTACTGAGATGTTGTGTCCCAGAATGCAAGTCTCCTTGTTAAGGAGAGGCTGATCTTTAAATAGCTTTTCATGTTTTCTCATGCATAACAGATGTCCGTCCTTGCAGTATTATGCCTGGGAACCAAATTCACATACCTGGCTTCTCCGGTTCTCCAGGTCACAGCGCTCAAACTCTTGGTTGCGGGAGGGCCCGTTCCCCACCCTATTTCCCTCACACACCCCCATACAAATTTAAAGTGTTTGGAGCTAGCCGTGTCCATGTACGTCGCCATCTCCACCCATGTATGAAGCTAGGCCTTCTTGTCTCTAACTCGTCCCTCACAAAGCCACTCGAGGGAGGGCTCTGAGTAGCTGGAGCTTGAAATCTCTGAGGTATACATATCCAGCCTCTCAATGTGCCCCAATATACGGGCCTGTCTAAAATACTTTTACAGAAAGATGATTCATACAATCCAGTAGAAGATCACATGAGCATGAGTAGGTTCTCCCTTAAGTCCTTGTTACACCGTATGTATACTTGTGGAATTGCAGGTAGTACACAAGAAACCTCAGGAGGTTGCCCAACATTTTTAAATCAGAGCATCCTAGTGGACCATTGTGCTCTTGCCCCCTTGTCAGTCCTACCCTGAAGCTGTGCCATCACGCTTAGCCAGTGGCATAACAAAAAATGGCCCCTAAACTCCTCCAAAACACACAGTAACATACTTACACACACTAATTAACACATGTTAGAATGTAACAGACTTTACTTATAAACTATGAGCATGTCCTATGATAAACATTTGCTTACCCTTTATTTAATATCACAAGAAATAAATGTATAAATCAGTTTCCAATTGCTTTACAAAACAAAACATTTACAAATGGATACTTTTTTGCAGATCAATACAGGTTAGCATAAAGAAAAGACGGCTCACAACTTCTGGAGGAGAATATAAGGTTACTTCAGTAAATGTATTTTATGTTATCTTTTATGTACGTCTAGTATCCCGGGAGAATTTATTACATATTCAAAGGCTATTTCTTTAGGAGAGATTTAACCTAGTTCAATACATAGCAGCTTTATCCGGTGAGTAAAGACAGTTTCCTGCCCTTTCTGTCCCTAATTATGAAAAAAAGACATTTTGATAACTTTGATTGACAGAAAGGACAGTTTTTATGTTCAAACTTTAATCTGCACGGTTTGTTCATTTTCATATTTATGCTTTCTCTACTTAATACCCGAGATGTGCAGTGGAGCAAGACAGAATGTGCAAACATGAATGATAATCACGCTCAGTTTATCTGCATACGGTGAAGATTTCCAAAAAAAATCAGTTACGGGAAGACTATCCTGCTTAGCTCTCGTTTATAGAACTTGTCACTTAAGGAGCATTTAGATGGCCTGAAAACTGTTAGTGTGGAATTAATCCCCAAAGCTCTATTAGAACATCTGGTTAAATAAATGTGGGGATGTGAAAAATCCACTACTTAGCTTTTCTGAGCAATGAACAAAATAAAACAAAAAAACAGGATTAAAATAACACCAATCTAAACAGCATTCAGTGGGGGGAAGAAACACAAATGAATACAGATGTTTTGATATACCAAGCTCCCTTGTGCTAAGCTTTTAATAAAAGTAGACACTAAATAGCTCCCTATTTGAGAAGAAATCTAAACTTCAAGGGATATCTGATATAAGGTACAAAGATTTTCCAAATATTAGAAAAAGTTTTCTATATGAAATAAAATGTAGATACTAAAAACAGTCACATAGTGAATTGATTGGCAATTTTCCCAAGCCTACAGTTGGTTTTAGGTTTTCTTGCACAATGGTTCATCACAGAAAGCCTTGATACTGAAGTGTCTAAGGATTAATGTTCCGCTACAAAACATCTGGCCTGGGCATCAGGTGTTGCTGGGAGTCCTTTATGCCAAGACCAATAAACAAAGGCTGTTCCTGGCTTAAAATTAATTCTAGTCAAGTCTGACTTGTGCAATGCTACTTTATGATGTTCAAAGGACATGAGCGGGATTCCTATGCTTAATCGGAGTTGTAAGTATTTACTCCGCAGTGATTTCTAGCTACTTTTGCTTTGGCTCTAGACATCTTTCACTAGTGTTTGCATATGGTGATGTCATAGAATCAAAGTGAGGTAATATCTGCCATAAAGTGTACTCTGCTTGAATTAGCTTTCTTTTTAGCAAGCAAAAGAACCTCTCACTTCATCCTCTACATCGTATTTTTCACAACTTTACCACAACCCACACCTTTTTCTTTCTTTTTTCCAAATAAAATGGATTGTTACATGGCAAAGATTTTATACCTCTATGACAACCTTGATAAATTAATTAGAATCATAGCTGGAGACTTCCTAGGATAGGCCAGCCTAAGCACTTCTGGGGAGAGGCATCATGATGGGACAGAAGAAGTCACACACAAGGGTGGTTTAGCCATAAAGGCGAGGCTAGCCATGACAAGTGCAGGGCTAGTCACGACAAGGAATGGCCCCATAAAACATTACATGGGTTGGGACAGGGGTAGGCACCAACGTTTCTTATAGTGAACATTTACTGGGATCTATTGTGGACAATTTAATTATGTTCTATGCACCTTCACAAACTTTGTCACGGACACTGGCGTCCTTGTACAGACAGTTTGCCCATCCTTGGGTTGGGATTGATAGGGGAATTGGCCAATGAGTGGGCGCAGCAAAACATTGCTCTCCTGCCCCTGACGAAGAGGAAGGTGACCTGGGGAAGCAGCGCTACCTCCAAACCTTCTGGGATCTGCCTGATGAGTTCTCATGTATGCTTATAATAACTTATTATCAGCAGTAACCTTTGCAATCACGTCTTTATTTTGAGTGTATATTGCACATGCACGCCATTCTACTGATGGCTACTAGTTATTTTCTAACTCGTCTTTAAATATTTGCAGTTGTATGGTATTAGGCTGATACCAGCTTGACTCCCAGGGAGCAGAATAATAAACCAAGTCAAACAATCAAGCAGGCTTTAGACAGTGCCTGCCACGGTGACTTGCAGATGTCTTCACTGATTGCATTGACTTCTGGCTAGAAATGGTATGCTACACATGTTCCTTAGATGCTACAGTAATCACAGAGAAATTGCTTTGGACGCCCGGAACTAGGAATGTAAACATACACAAAGTGTAATAAGGATATTTAAGCCGTCAAATCGCCCAGGGAGGTGTCAGTCATCTTTACACGAGTATACAAGAAATGTGTCCTTGGGTTATATTTGAACAATTTCCATTACATTTCACCCTTAGTCAGTATTTTATCACGTATCTATCCCGTGTCATAGTTTAAGTAACGTGCAGCTTTTGTCTTTCTATTCTAAATCTTTTAAGATATATTGAGACTTGTATTTTTAAAACTTAGAAGTTGGTGGTTAATGACATTTTTTAAAATAATTTCAGTTAGGTACTGAAAAAAATAAAGAAAGAAATAAAGGCATTTGTATGAGGGGCCGTTAGGGACATTATTTCAGGTTTTTTTCCCTTGTATATCATATAGTGAAACGCATATATCATATACTGAAACGCATATATCATATACTGAAACACATATGTCATATACTGAAACGCATATATCATATACTGAAACGCATATATCATATACTGAAACACATATATCATATAGTGAAACGCATGTATCATATACTGAAACTCATATATCATATACTGAAACGCATATATCATATAGTGAAACGTATATATCATATAGTGAAACGTATATATCATATAGTGAAATTTTTCATATATCATATACTGAAACGTATATATCATATAGTGAAACGCATATATCATATACTGAAATTTTTCATATATCATATAGTGAAACGCATATATCATATACTGAAATTTTTCATATACCATATAGTGAAACAGATGGAGTGAAATTTGTATATATATAGACTGAAAAAACACTTATATCATATAGTGAAACAGATGGAGTGAAATTTGTTTATATCATATAGTGAAACAGATGGAGTGAAATCTGTATATATATAGACTGAAAAAAATGCTTATATCATATAGTGAAACAGATGGAGTGAAATTTGTATATATATATACTGAAACTGGTCATCAGTCACATGATCATGACCCTGGCAGGTTGACTCCGCCTCCTAGAGCTCATTCTGAGCTTGCTGGTAAGCAGTGTAGGCCTCTCCATTGAACTGGGTGAGTTTTTCTTCCCATTGGTTTTGTACATTTGAGCCCCTTTGTTTAATTTAATCATTTTCTGCATTTTGAATTGTGTATTATATACATTTATGTTAGTATCTGTGAAATGGTTTCACTGTGGTTCAATTAGTTTCATTGCTAATTCTTGTTTAAGATGGCATGATGCTATCATGTGAGTTTTTGGATGGGGGTTCTGGGGTGAGATGGGGACTTGCTTGTTTTGATCTTTTTTGGGGCATGTGGGATTAATGTTGGAAGTAGTGATAATTTTGGGGGTTCATGGGGTTACATGTGGATGTGCTGACTTGACATGGTCTGTTGTGGGATTAGTGGTTTTGGGGAGTGGAGGAGGTGTTATTACTTCAGGTTTTTTAAATTAATTTTGCCATTTCATTATGTTTATCTTTTCATTAAAAAGACAGTGTAATGTAGGTTTTTTTTTATTTTAAACTGATTGGATTGGTTGGCAAATTCTGTTATTGATGTCATTGCTGGAAATTTGCTGTTATTTAGACCTTCTTGTTGTGTTGTGTTTTTAAAATTTTCTTTTCCTTTTCAGACTCTGTGTAGGACTTGTTTTTGCAGATTTTTGGAATATTTAATACGTTTTTCCAGACACATTGAAGATGATTTCTAAAAGGTATGTGGTGCATTAACCATTCCTTAAATGTACAGAACACAAAACATAGTGACATATAGGGGGTGCATGCACATAGTGAAATATAGTGGTACACTATAAATATAGGGACGCAGGGTGGTGCATAGACAAAAATAAGGACATGGGAGGACATGCAAGCATAGGGACACAGGAGGACACAATATAAATATAAAAACACATGGGGGCACAGAAACATAGGGGCCCACAGACAAACAAAATAAAAACATAGGTACACAGAGTCACACATATATACAGGGAGACACACAAAGACACTCACAGGGACACATAGAGGCCAATACACACAGGGTTACATAAAGGGGTACGCTTGAAAAGTGGTTCATTTGCATATCAAAATACAGGTAATGTCATAGACACGAGGAAACCTTTTCCTAATTCATGCATTTGCTTGCATATCTGTTAATACAATGTATAGATTATGCTTCATCATTATTTACTCTCTAATTCAATTCAGATATCCGAACTATCTTCTATACTAGATGAATTGTATCGTTTAACTTATCAATCATTTAATTTTTTACAGGCTCAAATGCCATTGGAGGACGCCTATTGGAGACTAACATTTCTTAGCTCTTCGCTTGGTAGTGACTGGCAGGCGGGGACGTCCAAGATATGATATAAACGTGGAACATATTTCTGCTTTTTCAACTCTTGGTTTTCATTGGCAAACAATTTCTAAATGTTTTGGTATTAGCCGTTGGACTTTGTATCATCATAGCCAAAGAACTGGATTTTGAAGACCCCGATTATCAAATATTTCTGATTCTGAACTTCAAAATCTTATATATGAAATTCTCATCACTACTCCAAAATGCAGGAGAAGTCTATCTAATTGGTAGCTTAAATGCAAGACAAACTCAAGTTTAATGTTTATTGACCTGGTTGGAAGAACAATCAGAAGAAGATCAGCTATCCAGAGAAGAGTTTCTAATGTATTATGTTCTAATCAATTATGGTAAATTTTATATTTTGTAATAAAAAATATAATACTGTATCATTTGCTTAAAAATTGTAAATATATGATATATAAATTATATAATTATACCATGTTCACGGTCTATCCATTGTCTCCATTATTATCTTTGTTAACATGTTTTTCTTTCCTAATATGGTGACAGCACATGAAGAGAGTCCTTACATTTGTGAATTAAATTCATGACACTCAGAGAGGAGGTACACAACCACAAGCTTTCAGCTCCTCTCCTTCCAACTGAAGCTTCCTCCCGGAGCTTAGTTTTGTATTCTGTTGAAGCTCCGTGATTATTTAATTCTTGTTTCCCCCCGAAGGTTTATAGTTTTTTTTATTCACTTTCATGGTGTATACCTGAATAGAGTGTACCTAAATTACCTAAATTATGTGGTTTATGAGGTAAGGAAGCTTTGGTCAAAGCATCTTCTGTACAATTGGCGAGGAATCCATGAAGAGAGTCCTTACATTTGTGAATTAAATTCATGACACTCAGAAAGGAGGTACACAACCACAAGCTTTCAGCTCCTCTCCTTCCAACTGACGCTTCCTCCCGGAGCTTAGTTTTGTATTCTACCTCCTCACAAAGAGGATGTTCGCTGTTGAAGCTCCGTGTTATGCATTTAAAAAAAAAAAAGTATTTTTATTTAATTCTTTTTTTCCCCAGAAGATTAACAGCTTTTTTTATTCACTTTCAAGGCGTATACCTGAATAGAGTGTACCTAAATTAGCTATGTGGTTTATGAGGTGAGGAAGCTGTAGTCAATGCATCTCCTGTTGCAAGGTACCATGAGGTACCTGGGGTGCGGGCGAGGGAGGAGTCCAAGATGCAGGGGTGTCTAGAAAGAGTCTCAAGAAACTCAGAGGAATTCAATAGGCAAGTCGAAGGTCTAGGCAGGCAGCAATCCAAATCAAGGTCAGAGAACAATCCGAGGTCAGGTCCAGGCAACAATCAATAGGCAGGGGTCAAAGAACAATCCAGGGGCAGCAATCAATAGGCAAAAGGTCACAGTAGGGAAGGGAGCGCAGAACTAGGGACGCACTGCAGTCGACCGAGCGCTTCGGAATATCTGAGCACCGCCATAACGGTGCTCAGAGGTTTTATAGGGATGACGTCATGGCTGAAGATTCACCTCCCGTGCCTTCCTTACTACCTTACTACTCTCTGTTGAAGGAGACAGCGCTGTAAGCGCCGCCCCTTCAACTGAACCCAGGGCTGCCCCGCCCTCCTTCCCTTCGAGCACACAGTATGTAGGAGAAGGCGGCGCTGGAACAACTTGTAGAAGCGCCGCCCTTCCTGTCGTCCCTCGCCACTGCCTCCGGTGTGTTTAATGAAAAAGAAAATTGATAAAAGCTTCTGTTACTGATGAATGAAAAATGGAGGTGCCTCAATCACTTCTAAAGACTATATGTAAATGACTATATGTAAATGGAGGACAGAGCAGGCCTTCATAGGGGAATAAAGCAGGCACATACTGTATTTGCTCAATTATAGGCCGCACTTTTTCGTCCTTTTTCGGTGTGCAGCCTATAATCGGAGTTTATCGCAGGGATGCGCAATTCGGGCGCCGGGCAAGTGTTTTGTTTTTCTTTATCATTTAGCCCTGCTGTGGCCAAGCAGCAAGGTTAAGTTCCAGATCCCCCGCACTGCTGCAGGGGACCTGGATCCTTCTCTCTGGCAGCCAGTGGGCGTCTGGCCAATGCAGACAACCCCCGCTGCTGCTGGACTTGATATGATCTTCCGGTTCTGTCAAAGAAGCCCGGCAGCACTACCGGCCAGCAGTGAACGCCTGTGCAATACGCGCAGATAACCTCAGCTGCTGCCGGAACTTCTTTGACTTAGCGTTGACATAGAAGCCCCGGCGAAAGTGGCGAGAAGCAGTAGAGGTTGTCTAGGTGCATCGCGCAGACGTCGACTGGCTGCCCCCGCTAGACACCATGGACTCTGGGGATGCATTGGTAAGTCTGGGGGACGGGGGCAGAGTGGCATATCAGGGTGGCATAAAGCATATCAGATGGCAAAGTGGCATATCTGGGGGCAGAGTGGCATATCAGGGGTTATAAAGCATATGAGGGTGGGAGAGTGGTGTATCTATGAGTAAGGTGTGTTATTAATTAAGGGGGAGGACCTTAAAATGGATATTGGTTTTCCAAATTTTTGTTTGTATATGACCTATGCTGACTGCATAATGGGTACCAAAAACAAAATGCATGTATTCCTGTTCATTGGATAAAATACTGCTTTACCATTCCACTCATGTGTATTTGTTCTCTATAAATATTTTTTTCTTTAAAATAGCACCAAACGTTAAGGGTGCCGCCTATAATTGAGCCAATACGGTATATTTAGACATTTTAAAGGTACTATCACAGTGTTGGTTATGGATTCCTCGCCAATTGTACAGAAGATGCTTTGACCAAAGCTTCCTTACCTCATAAACCACATAATTTAGGTAATTTAGGTACACTCTATTCAGGTATACACCATGAAAGTGAATAAAAAAAACTATAAACCTTCGGGGGGAAACAAGAATTAAATAATCACGGAGCTTCAACAGAATACAAAACTAAGCTCCGGGAGGAAGCTTCAGTTGGAAGGAGAGGAGCTGAAAGCTTGTGGTTGTGTACCTCCTCTCTGAGTGTCATGAATTTAATTCACAAATGTAAGGACTCTCTTCATGTGCTGTCACCATATTAGGAAAGAAAAACATGTTAACAAAGATAATAATGGAGACAATGGATAGACCGTGAACATGGTATAATTATATAATTTATATATCATATATTTACAATTTTTAAGCAAATGATACAGTATTATATTTTTTATTACAAAATATAAAATTTACCATAATTGATTAGAACATAATACATTAGAAACTCTTCTCTGGATAGCTGATCTTCTTCTGATTGTTCTTCCAACCAGGTCAATAAACATTAAACTTGAGTTTGTCTTGCATTTAAGCTACCAATTAGATAGACTTCTCCTGCATTTTGGAGTAGTGATGAGAATTTCATATATAAGATTTTGAAGTTCAGAATCAGAAATATTTGATAATCGGGGTCTTCAAAATCCAGTTCTTTGGCTATGATGATACAAAGTCCAACGGCTAATACCAAAACATTTAGAAATTGTTTGCCAATGAAAACCAAGAGTTGAAAAAGCAGAAATATGTTCCACGTTTATATCATATCTTGGACGTCCCCGCCTGCCAGTCACTACCAAGCGAAGAGCTAAGAAATGTTAGTCTCCAATAGGCGTCCTCCAATGGCATTTGAGCCTGTAAAAAATTAAATGATTGATAAGTTAAACGATACAATTCATCTAGTATAGAAGATAGTTCGGATATCTGAATTGAATTAGAGAGTAAATAATGATGAAGCATAATCTATACATTGTATTAACAGATATGCAAGCAAATGCATGAATTAGGAAAAGGTTTCCTCGTGTCTATGACATTACCTGTATTTTGATATGCAAATGAACCACTTTTCAAGCGTACCCCTTTATGTAACCCTGTGTGTATTGGCCTCTATGTGTCCCTGTGAGTGTCTTTGTGTGTCTCCCTGTATATATGTGTGACTCTGTGTACCTATGTTTTTATTTTGTTTGTCTGTGGGCCCCTATGTTTCTGTGCCCCCATGTGTTTTTATATTTATATTGTGTCCTCCTGTGTCCCTATGCTTGCATGTCCTCCCATGTCCTTATTTTTGTCTATGCACCACCCTGCGTCCCTATATTTATAGTGTACCACTATATTTCACTATGTGCATGCACCCCCTATATGTCACTATGTTTTGTGTTCTGTACATTTAAGGAATGGTTAATGCACCACATACCTTTTAGAAATCATCTTCAATGTGTCTGGAAAAACGTATTAAATATTCCAAAAATCTGCAAAAACAAGTCCTACACAGAGTCTGAAAAGGAAAAGAAAATTTTAAAAACACAACACAACAAGAAGGTCTAAATAACAGCAAATTTCCAGCAATGACATCAATAACAGAATTTGCCAACCAATCCAATCAGTTTAAAATAAAAAAAAACCTACATTACACTGTCTTTTTAATGAAAAGATAAACATAATGAAATGGCAAAATTAATTTAAAAAACCTGAAGTAATAACACCTCCTCCACTCCCCAAAACCACTAATCCCACAACAGACCATGTCAAGTCAGCACATCCACATGTAACCCCATGAACCCCAAAAATTATCACTACTTCCAACATTAATCCCACATGCCCCAAAAAAGATCAAAACAAGCAAGTCCCCATCTCACCCCAGAACCCCCATCCAAAAACTCACATGATAGCATCATGCCATCTTAAACAAGAATTAGCAATGAAACTAATTGAACCACAGTGAAACCATTTCACAGATACTAACATAAATGTATATAATACACAATTCAAAATGCAGAAAATGATTAAATTAAACAAAGGGGATCAAATGTACAAAACCAATGGGAAGAAAAACTTACCCAGTTCAATGGAGAGGCCTACACTGCTTACCAGCAAGCTCAGAATGAGCTCTAGGAGGCGGAGTCAACCTGCCAGGGTCATGATCATGTGACTGATGACCAGTTTCAGTATATATATATACAAATTTCACTCCATCTGTTTCACTATATGATATAAGCATTTTTTTCAGTCTATATATATACAGATTTCACTCCATCTGTTTCACTATATGATATAAACAAATTTCACTCCATCTGTTTCACTATATGGTATATGAAAAATTTCAGTATATGATATATGCGTTTCACTATATGATATATGAAAAATTTCAGTATATGATATATGCGTTTCACTATATGATATATACGTTTCAGTATATGATATATGAAAAATTTCACTATATGATATATACGTTTCACTATATGATATATACGTTTCACTATATGATATATGCGTTTCAGTATATGATATATGAGTTTCAGTATATGATACATGCGTTTCACTATATGATATATGTGTTTCAGTATATGATATATGCGTTTCAGTATATGATATATGCGTTTCAGTATATGACATATGCGTTTCAGTATATGATATATGCGTTTCAGTATATGATATATGCGTTTCACTATATGATATACAAGGGAAAAAAACCTGAAATAATGTCCCTAACGGCCCCTCATACATTTGGCAAAATGCTTTCAAGATGTTACACAGTTTTATTTTATTTTTTTACTTGAAACAGCGTATCGTTTAGCAAGCAGTTTAAATGAATATGAAATGATTTTAATAAAGAAATTTGTCATCCAAAACAAAAATGTCTTCTTCTGCTATGTTACGACGCTAACAAAACCTTGTTATTTTTGTAATAAAAAAAATCTTGCTTGTATTTTATTAGATATTATTTTTCCTGAAATATACAAAGATCGTATTTCCAAAAGACATATAGGTATAAAATAAACATATATATGTACATTTTTTAAATATTAAATTGCAACCTTGTTGGTAAGAGTTAACTGTCAGGAAGCACTAAAAAGCTTTTGGAGGCATTAAACTTGTGGATTTAAGGTCGTTTCAGCAGGGCGCTCATTTCCTTTTGTTTTTGTACTTCAAAATTGTTATGTTATGCACTACTTGTTATGCCCTGTTTGCCCATTGTACAGCGCTGCGGAATATAATGGTGCTGCATAAATCAATAAATAATAATAATGAAATATTTGTAGCACAATTGCCGTCTACCAGAACTAAGCTAAATCAACATAGTTGAAAAAAGTTGGACACAGACGCTTAGCTGATTCAAGCATGAGTTTTAACGCTTCAAATGGATGCTTTAGAAGCAGTAGATAGATGCAGAACTCTACCAGGGTATACACTCTATAGTTATAAACATCTTTAGATACTGATAGCAATGGTGTTTCTGAAAAATGTATGTCCTGCTCAGTGGCGTACCTAGAGTATTTGGCACCTGGGGTGGATTCTGTATGTGGCACCCCCCCACACACACACACTTACAAACTGCATAGCTTCTATCGTTAGGCAAACATTGACAGGGGTACAGCATAACTGTTATAATTATATACTGAGGCAGAGATTGACGGGGGGTACAGCATAACTGTTATCATTATATACTGAGGCAGACATTGACGGTGGTATTGCATAACTTCTATCATTATATACTGAGGCAAACATTGACGGTGGTACAGGATAACACGTATCACTATATACTGAGGCACGCACTGAGGGTGGTACAGCATAACACCTATCACTATATACTGAGACATACATTGACGGGGGTACAGTATAACACCTATCACTATATACTGAGGCAAACAATGACGGTGGTACAGCATAACACCTATCACTATATACTGAGGCAAACATTGACGGGGGTACAGCATAACACCTATCACTATACATTGAGCCAGACATTGACTATAATGCAGAATAACCGCTATCGCTATATACTAAGCCAAACATTTATGTGGCGCAGGCCTACCACTTCAATGTCTGGCTTAGTATATAGTAGGGATGCACCGAAATGAAAATTCTGAACCGAAACCGGATTCAGCATTCACTTGACTGAAACCGAAAATGACCCCCCCACACCTTTTTTTAAAAAAAAACACTTTTATTAAAAGTAAGAAACCAAAATTAGACAAAAAAATCAATAACAATATTAATATGACATCAAATCCCGATGCACAGCATCAGTTGCCCCGCGCATCGCAAGGGAGCAGGATCAGTCTTGATTGTCTTTAAGCTGGTTAGAGGGAGATCCCTGACCTCCCCAACCGAGCCTGTTCCTCTAGCAGCAGACATTAGTGTCCATCTCTGGAGGGGTGCCAGCATGATGAGCGGCACCCGGAGCGTACCGCCCCCCCCAACTAGGTACGCAACTTGTCCTGCTATGTAATTGGCCTTCATACCCGTTCTTCCTCCTTCCGATAAGCTGCCATGCATTCTCACATTATTACACATTGATATGACATTTTCAAGACATGCTGCACACCAAAGTGTACAATTTGCTGTGGTATATATGCTTGTATTTCAGTATTCTTACTAAAGGAACACTTCCAGGCACAGCCTGGCTATCTAGGACAATGAAAGCAGTTCTGGTCCTGCGGTGTCTAGTGACACTGCGGCAGTACATATGTCACTAGGCAGCTGCTGGTCAGAAATTGTCAGGTCCACCTAGTCATCCTCAGACCAGCCATGAACACATCTATTTACATATTGTGGCACAGTAGAACATCTACTGTGCATTTACTTGCCAGTGCCACATATCCTCTGTATCTATTCATTAACATTTAATCAACAAATATTCTAATAAAGTCATTATTTCCCTTTAATGAAAATCTCACATTGCTGGAAAAGTGATGTCTTGACAATGATTATTAAATCGCTGTGAACACATCAGAACAGGGCCTGGCCAAATGACAACCCAGATAAGGATACTCAATTTTTTTCCATTTGAGACAGCATTTAGTTTTCATAATTTGTGTGTTTCTAAACCCATTCTTTGCTCTTTCAATACACATAATTGTAGGTTTAGTACAACGCTGTGGTGCATTCTTACTCAGCAAACATTCTTAGCTCCTAGAACAGAGGGACATCAGGCAAAGAAGGAGGGACTCAAGGATTTGGGTCTCATTAGGGCATTGTACCCATACCTGGGAACTTCTTCACTCCGGCTACCTTGCAGGACACGGCCAGGACTGCCCACAGACGACGGTGGGTGGTCCCGTTGGTGTCTGGAGTTACCGCTGATGTCGGGGGGCGTTCCCCCTAATGTCAGTGGAAAACACCCCCATTTAGAGGGCAAATGGGCAGGGAGTAGGGCGTGTCAAGACCCCGCAACACGGAGGATTCGGGTTTTGACCTGGAGAACCGGAGAAGCGGTCTTGGGACCTGTCTCCCAAGGAAAAACACACCGCTACATGAATGTCTGGTGCTAAAACTGGCCCTGTACAAGAAAATCTTTATAGTAAATTATATAATGCTAATTTAAATTATACCAAGCCTTAACTAGTGTAGACTACAAGTTATAGATAAAATATTTTTTTTTTTCCAAATACACATTTTTTATTTCTGATTTACCATGTGAAGTCTGTATTTTTTTTTACGGGTTTCCCTCCTAAATCTAACTATAGCAAAAATATAAAAATAGGCCCGGCATCCCAGGGCGAAAAACGTTTCCCGACCCCCTGCAGTCAAAAGGTTGATATTCATGTCCGCATTTAGTATTCCAGTTGGCTTCCTGGTTGCCCCTTGTACTGACCACTCACGCACAGTGCTGTCTCGTTATTGTAAAATAATAAATGGTATTTTTCCTCTCCACACAGTGTAAAAGGCTGTTTTAAACTAGGAGTATTTAATGTGTACTATATCTTGCTGGAGGCATGATCATTTGCAAATGGAACGAAACGCGTCTTAAGACTCTCTCACGATCCCGTCTTTTAATTGTCTGAAATATATACGCTGTGTCCCATCATGTTTAAGGATGTAAGGTACAAATGAAAGGTGACCTGCTTACTCTCACACCATGCAATGTTTGCAAAAATACTGCGGATGACAGAAATCAATTCCCTGTGACTGTTAATCTGACGGGAAACCTTTATTCTTCCAGTTCATTAATGGACGCCTTCTAGTTGGAGATACAAGGTGGTATATTAAGCTTTAATGAATGACATCAGGGGGTAAAGGAGAAAGTTCAGAGGAATCTCATCTAAAGAAAGAAAATTACAATCCCTCTGGTTCATTATAGAAGTTGGATCTAAAGAACATTAGGCTCAATTTATCTGCGCATTTACGAGCTTACAAATATGTGGCATAGCTTCACACACTGTACACGGCCAAGCATTTTGCGTACATGAAAACAAGTAATCTTCTCATATGGCAAAAGAAAATAATCGAATCCTTTGAAAACCATGGGATTTGGATGAAAAGCCATGTATTGCGTTAAATGTGTGTTGCTGGAAGTGAACACTGCAGAGAAGAGCGGAAATAGTTAATTATCCGGCTTGCGATGACACAACTGTACCGAACGTGGGCCTGATGCATGTATATTGGTGTCACACCCCTACAAGTCATAACAATTAAGAAGCATGAAGGTGATTTATAATGCTGTCACGAGCCCAACGTCAATTACGGAAATTTGCGCTTGCAGCAAGTTATAACAATAAAACCCAACAGAATTAGCAGGTTAATGACAAATGCATCAACTAACTAAACGTGTTACATTTCTGCACCAGAAATAGCGATGCCGTCTCGGTTATAAAAACAAAATGCGATGCAAAACATCACTGATTTGTCGATATCACAACTCAGACCCCAATGTATAAAAGCAGCATGACCCCCAAAGAGTCTTTAACAGACTCAGCATCTTATGATCCTTAAAAGAAGCAGCCAATCCTATTTTTAATTAATTAATTAATAATAATAATAATAATCTTCCTAGCCCCCCTACATCATTCCGAGGGCTTCTAAGCGTCACCTTTATTTGAGAGCCAGTGACTTGGAACCCAGCTAAAAGGGAACATTGGGAACACATGAACACAAGTACCCAATGCCTCCATATTTATAAAAATATAACGTACCCTGTAACATGCTGCATTTATTTAGATTTCCTGCTACCAGGAAAGAAAAACTGTTCTCCTCGAAAATATCCAATTGTTTTTTAAGTAAGTTTTAATAGTTTCTAACAATTATGTTTTTATGATGCATTTAAATAGTACATTGAGAAATACAAAATACACCCCGCGGTCTAATTTTGATCCATTTCAACTAGTATTTGGCACTGAATCTTGTAGTCATTTTTCTCTGGCCTATTAACATAATTTGAATTTTTAATTGCACTTCATAATTACTTGTTGGAGTTAACAAAGAGCCCCATTTATTCAAGTGTTTACGAACAAAAAAAACCACAAAATGTAACAAATATTAATTTGGTATTTATGGAGCTTGTTGAAACACTCTTAAAGGATATGATGATTGACTTCTTACCGTATTCACAACTGCTTCTAGCAAGATTATCTGAATTTTACTGTGTTTCTTAAAACTTACAGTTTACATACAGGGGCCGTTCAATGACAGCCTTACCAAAGCATAATGCATATTAAAGGTTTCTTAAAAATATTTTATTAGGCATAGGAAATGAAGTATGTATCTCAAAACATTTAGCTCCCATCCTCCTCTTGTTTAATTCCCACCATTAATTACCTGTTCCAAGCAGCCAACGAGTGGCAGGAAAGTGCTCCCATTGAAAAAAGTGAGGGCACTTTCGGTGCATGCACATGGGAGGTTTGGTTTGACAACCCATTCTGCATTGTTCGCTGAGGCAGAGATGGAGCTGGATGGCAGTAAGTAAGCCATGTGTCAGGAGATATATTCAGTCAAACATATCTGTTGCATGGCTAATAGCTGGGGGTTGGAAGAGGGGTAAATAGTCATACAAGGGACTTTATGGATTTGTAATGGGGACCACATGTAAATGTGCAATTTAAGATGTAATCAAACTGAGCAAACCCTTGGGAACAATGTGGGCTGGATCTTCAGTGTATTGGCACACTGGTTGTGGTTGTGAGATCTAACAGACTCTACATATCTGGATGGTCCATTCCAGCGACCCACAATACCCAGTGAAAAACACTGAACCTATTACTCCAATACGCTTTCCCAGGGGCTGCATTTTGCCACTAAGCAGGGTAAAACACTGGGACCTAGCCCTTTTTATTTAGAACCATGTATTACACATCGTATAAACTGTTGTCCTATGTAGTTTGTGTCTTGAACTCAGAATAATAAATATATATATATATATATATATATATATATATAAATATATGTTAATACTTTTTTACAATATTACATTTTGCATTATATGTATGCATACATGACAACAATATGGCTACAATGTAAAAAAATTAAGCTTGTTATATTATAGTATAATTTATTATGTTCTCATTTAATAAATAAAAAAAATATAAGCTGGATAAAAATGCAATATAAAAATGAAGAATAAAGTAATCCACAGATGTCCTTTTTAATCAGAACAATCTGTGCACACTTTTATTGCAAGCAATTCACCTGCATATATACGTAATATATATATATATATATACACACACAAAAGAAAGTATTGTAAACATCTGTTCTGTCAAATTCTGCCAAGAGCATAAGCAATTCTTATAATACTAATGAGGTGTTTATTGTGCATTTAGGCTTTACTTTGATATCTGAAAACCATCACACCTGGAAAGAGTATGAATAAAATATCAAAGTTTGATCAGTTACACAACAATGCAATAATCAATGCTTCAGTTGACCAAAAAAGGATGCTTTGGGGTTTATTTACTAAGGAGAGTTACAGTTTCAACTCCCTCGCATAACTATATAATTTATGAATATCAAGCGCCAGTGAGCTTCCTCAGTAAGAAGGGCTGAGCTGGCCATGTACTATATAATAAGATGTCTGGAAAGCTCTATCACTGATTGAATGATACGTTATGCGCGACCAGTTAATCCATTCTTGCAAGAAAAACCTGGGGCCCTTCATAATACATAATGTGAGCTGCACCGCTCCTGCAGACTTCTGCTTTAGTCAATAAACCATATGTGTGTGTGTATATATATATATGTGTATGTATATTTTTATTTCTTAAGCACCAACAGATTGAGTTAATGCTTTTCAGTTTAATAAAAGATGAGCTTCAAAAAGTGTGCTTCTTTAATAAGTGCAGTGAATCTACAGGCTTTTTGGGATACAGTAAGTATGAATACATTAGGAAAGGAGATCTCTATCCTGTAGAGCTTACAGTCTAAACATTGTATGTCTTTAGAAATACTACCATTTAAGAAAACAAATGAATTTCTATAGTTAGCATCCCCTAGAGCGTGATTCCTAGGATCTCATTGTCAATGGATGATTTCAGGGCTAAGCAGCCTTTAACGCTCAGTTATGGACCATAACTCCCTGAGGACTTAGCAAGCCTAACAGGATTGAAGCCGATAAGCTATTCACCTGAAGACAGTTGTTCTTCATAGATATAGTTTAAGATGGCAATCCATGAGATATCAGTTGGGTAGTGATGATCTACATGATCCCTTTATTTTTAGTCCACCCGGATTCGCAGATAATAAACAAACGACCAAAGAGGTGTCTGTTGACTTGCAAATCCAACATGTACAGTGTATTTTACGAAGGAATAACGTATTGATGATTTTTTCTATTATCGCTGTACCATCAATCTTGTTTGTTCCTTTGGATGCCCTAATTCCATTTAATCACTATTTAACAAACACAGAGATAAAATACTGTACATGGTCATATATTTTCAATTCTCTGCAAATAATAGCAATTTCATAAATTAAATATAATAATTTATCAGTTCCCTAGACGGGGATCGAGTTTTTTTTTCTTCAATTCATCCCTTTTGACGATTTTCAGGCATTATAGATTTATTTCCAATTTCCTTTTGTCTAAAGCAATAACTCTGCATACTTTTGGTTGCATACAAACAACCCATATTTTTGGGTCTGATCTGGCATCACCTTCATGAAAGTTCACTTTTCCCAAGACTTTCATGCAGATGGAATGGTACAATGGTACACTCATACTTAGCAAACATTCAAAGAAAAGGGGGTTATCGGGGGAGGAAAGAGGCAGAGAGGAATTTGGATGCCAAAGAGGCCCTGTCCCTCCTAAATAGGGACACTTGGGAGAGAGGTCAACTGCTTCATTGGCATCATCAAACACCAGGCTCTGAGCATCTTGATGTATGTCAGCAGTTCTTGCACTTTCTTTTCTCCGGGGTAAAGGACATTTAAAAATAGTGGGGCATAAAAAGCTTTACAGGTGATGTGTTAACATTTTCTAAATGGTTTAGGGCGGCAGGTCCTGGCCTTGGGTGGCAGTACAATATTAGGGGGCAGATTGCGCTCTCCCCCTGTGTTTTCCGTCACACAATGGGCAAATTACAAGGCATATTTTTGATCTCCACAACTGGCCTATTAATAGAGTTCATTATTAAGCCCAGCGTATCTTTACATAGAGCCTGCTCAGATATGATGCTTAATTCTGCGTTTTTTCAACATTTTAGTTAATTGCACAACAAGATTTACTGTATAAGTTCACAATCGTGATCACCTGAGTATTACCATAAAGGTCTAAGCCTGTTGCTACTGTATGGTTAGTTATGCAAGTGCCAGTATATACATTTCTTCAAGTTCGTTCTCCATGCGGCATCACATGCCACGGAAACTTCTCATCATGCTGCTTTTAACCAGTATAACTTGCACGACAGTTTTGGAGTTACTGTACATTTCAGACGAACTGTCAGTTTAAATACATTTGAGGTTGTTTTTCCCACAGAGAAGAACAAACCCTACGTTCTACAACTTCTGGACCTCTGGAGCTACTTTTTGTTAACCATGTTTGAGAAAAATCACTTTACCGCTTTTTATCTCAGTCAGACTATTTGTAGCTGAATATTGTTCATCAGCTGAACGGCCAAAGAAACAGCCAATCAAATATTTCACATTCTTCCTTAGAAACTTTCAAATAAGACCAAACTGTGCAATGCATTATACTACATGAGTCTTTTTTAAAACAAGGTACCTGACCTTGCAGACTTTTGCCTTTCTCGTATTTCAATGGACATTCTATCAATGTGCAGGCTTAACATTCACATTATAAAACGTACCCTTTATCCTTTTTTTAAAGAAAAAAGGATAAAAGACATTAAATTTACTCAAAACACATTTGAATCTCCAGCAGGCCCAGACTGACCATCAGGCACACTGGACAAATGACCGGTTGCATATCCGCACGCACCCCTTCCCTTAATGAACTTTTGAATTTCTAATGCTGCATTAAGTTACAAAAGTATAAAATTCAGCAAAATAGGTTGAACGGCACCTTAAAATGTGTATTTTACGATTGATAGAGCTTAATTGGTAGCTCAATTTGTAATATATGTGTGTGTGTATATATGTGTGTGTATATATATATATATATATATATATATATATATATATATATATGTATACATATATATGTATATATATATATATATATATATGTATATATATATATATATATATATATATATATATATATATATATATATATATATATATATATATACACATTTTCTGAAAGAACAAGATGACTAATTCTTTTTTCACCTTGATGGCTTCTCATCAAGTTTCTGGTTTAATTAAATGTGTCAGATATTACATAGAAATATTGTTTTACTAAATGTACATATGGAAGCCTCTGGTTTTCAGAAAAGCAAAATAACTTTGCTAATCTAATTAAAATGTACATTTAACATTAAAAAGCATTTTCTTTTTTTTTTCATTTTAATGGATTTAAAAGCATATCTTTGCCGAATATCTATTTTATTTTCTACCACATATAAAATAGTGCCTCAGGCAAACCAAGCATGTTTTTTTTTTCCAATTTATTTAAGGTATCTGTCTGTTCCATCACTTACTCATACCCATACACATTTTCAATTAGTAACACAATTCCCTGTTAAATTGATGCTGGGACTGATTGGAAAGTTTTTAAGCCTGGGTAGGTGTTAAAGTATGGTTTGCCAGAAGCCATGCTTATTCGTTTGCTCTATATGCCATATAATTGTGTTAGTGGTTAATCTATCTATTCTATGAAATTATAATATATTTACATTTATACATTTTTCACAAAAAAGACTGAATTACGCTATCCTAAATGAAAGTATGTACAGGTATATATAAAAAAAGAGTTTTCTTGCTAATTAACTACAGATAATACAAAGTATGCCTCCTAACTAAACACAATAATTTCCCCAGAGGCAAACTAGGCAAATCCTTTAAGTGCCGCTTGATTAATTATACTACTTATTTTTCACCCACCATTTTTCCCTGTCAACATACTTCTAACTTATGTTTTAAATTACTTTGTTATATTATATATATAAAAAAAACAGTTGACTTACAAAACCTATAATAAAATATATTTTAATGGTTTATGAAATAATACATAATTATAATAATAATTAGATATATTATTATTATTTGATCAATAGTGTTACTCTAATACATAAGCCTGGGGGTAGTGCTAAGGAATGGAAGAGAAGAACATTACTTTTTGGTGTAATATATATATAATGTTTAATTCCATCTTGATTCTTGGAAGTTGACAGGAGGGTTCAGCGTTTGTTTGCATTATGAAATGCCAACCCCAATGAGATTCCCCTTTAAAGTGGGTTTGGCTGGCTTCACATAGAACAGGGGCGTCCAACATGCGGCCCGCGGGCCAAATGCGGCCCGCGAGACCTCGAGGTGCGGCCCGCGTAAGATCGGCAGCCAGGGCAACCGATCTTATGCGAGCCGCACCTCAAGCCCTGCTACTTACTTGTGGGAGGGTCTTCTGGACTGCACAGAGGAAGTGGAGTTCACGTGACATCCTACTTCCTCTGTGCTTTAGCAGAGAAGGCAGAGGGAGGCCGCGCCCCCTGCTGAAGTCTGTAAGCGGCATCGAGGAGCTACAGTGCAGGTAAGGGGGTGGGGAGGGTGTTTGAATGAGTGTGTGTGATTGAGGGAATGAATCTGTGAATGAATGATTATATGAATAAATGAGTGTGTATGATAGCATGGATGTGTAAGTGCTGGAACCTAGGCATGATGGGACTGTGATTGCTGTTAGCAATCACACTCCTATCATGCCAAGTCAGCCAGTACATGCTGAAACCTGGCCAGCTGCCCCCCTTGTGTATTGATGCTGCCAGCAGTATGGGGTCTGCACTTACAGCCACCCTGTACCAGAATGTACTGGCTGACTTGGCATGATAGGAGTGTGATTGCTAACAGCAATCACAGTCCCATAATGCCTAGGTTCCAGTATTTACTGGATGGATGTGTAAGTGCTGGAACCTAGGCATGATGGGACTGTGATTGCTGTTAGCAATCACACTCCTATCATGCCAAGTCAGCCAGTACATGCTGAAACCAGGCTAGCTGCCCCCCTTGTGTATTGATGCTGCCAGCAGTATGGGGTCTGCACATCACTTACAGCCACTCTGTACCAGCGTGTATTGGCTGACTTGGCATGATAGGAGTGTGATTGCTAACAGCAATCACAGTCCCATCATGCCTAGGTTCCAGCATTTACTGGATGGATGTGTAAGTGCTGGAACCTAGGCATGATGGGACTGTGACTACTGTTAGCAATCACACTCCTATCATGCCAAGTCAGCCAGTACATGCTGAAACCTAGCTAGCTGCCCCCCTTGTGTATTGATGCTGCCAGCAGTATGGGCTCTGCACATCACTTACAGCCACCCTGTACCAGCATGTACTGGCTGACTTGGCATGGTAGGAGTGTGATTGCTAACAGCAATCACAGCGAGCACAGTCCCATCATGCCTAGGTACCAGCATTTACTGGTTGCCTGGGTTGGCAGCATTTACTGGTTGCCAAGTCATATTGCTAATTTTGTCCAGTTGTGTGTTACCTACTTTTATTAAAAATGTGAGTTTTTATTATTATTTTTAAAGGTGGGGGTCATTTTCGGTTTTGGCTAAGTGAACCCTGAATGTTTTGGTCCAGAATTTTCATTTTAGTTCATCCCTAGAATAAATCTAGGGAATCCTGAATTTGTAGTCGCAAAACTTTCTAGGCCCAGAAATCAGTGAGAGGAAGAGTAAAGGTTTTGTGTTATTTACTTTATTTTAATCTGCATATTTTATTAAAGGACATATTTTTTGTCACAGTGAAAAATGAGTGCGGCCCGCGCATGTATACAATTCTGATGAAGTGGCCCACTGCAGAAAAAACTTGGACACCCCTGACATAGAACATGGACCAAAGCGATTTCTTGAAAGCCAACTCACCATATAAACTGTGAACATTATGGCAGGCCAACCAGCCCCTTCTTGCAGAAGAAGCTTGCCATGATTGTCCCTTTATAATGCATAGTGAAGACAGGAATGTGAAACCACAGCGTCCCTCACAGCAAACTTCCCCTTTAGTGAATTAACCCATCATTCTCAGCCGCTATACGGCAGCCATGTCGTATAGCATCAAATTCAACGTTAGAGATGGACAGGTGAACCTGTCATATGTCATACAGATGCTGATATAATGCCAGATGTTATCCAAGGGCATAATGCATTCTCTAGTGTACACAAATGTTTAATTATCTGTATGACTTAACTGTTATGTTGACTTGAGTGAGTTGAATAAGATAACATGGCTAAATGAGCAGCACAAATAACTTACCGTAAAAAAAAATATCTTTTCTATAAAAATATATACAGTATAATGACAACTAAGCTCTCTTTTAATGAAACAAGTTCTGGTTTGCAAAGAGACCAAACAAGTCACATGTTACCATGGTTGCACTGACTCGGTGTTTGCAGAAGCAAAATGAATAAGTAATTGCAAAGATGCATAAATTGCTTCTCTGTCATTTCAAATATATGTCTTGGGCATAAACTCTGCGTTTTAGCGGTTTTGATTAGACTCAACTGATCTCAATATTCTTTTGAATTTGACACACATAAAACCATGACATTTGTTTCACTGCAAACCACGGAAGTGTTTGTCATACTTTAATTTTGTCTTTTGAAGATATCTAATGGATACATTGAAAAAAAATTACAACTCATTTAAACAATAATTGGTGATTTTAGAAAGGGTGGAATCTAGAATATATTAATTTATGGGTAAATTATCTTACTCAGCATGTCAGAAGGACATAAAACATTTTCCTTAATGATCCAGTGCATAATGTGGGCTGTTCTGTAAGAGATGACTGTTTCAACTCCATGACTTAATGTTAGATTGTTAAGGTCCAACTCCTGTAATCTTCTTCTGATCCCAAGCAAAGTGTAGTTCATTTGCTGAATTAACTATTAATTATACAAGGCCTGCCCACCCATCGTGTAGGAGAAACATTCCAAGGATGACCCTACTTGATCCATAATGCCTCCTGTCAAACTTAGCAAAAACATGTAGAGCTCAAGGGAAGGCGATCAATCTACCACTGCACAATTACAAATTGAGGATTTTGAGCTACCAGTAGATTAAAAATACAGAAAATTAGTAACACAAGTTGTAGGAGTATTTAAGAGATTATTATAATATTTTATTATACAAAAACTACTGGTGAAATCACAGGGGTGGCATCTGGTATCTATTGTTTCATTCAAAATGTCCTGTGTGAGCTTATTGAGGTACTATTTTCTTTTAAAAAATGTAATGCTTGGTTGTAGACTTAGATGAGTGATGGAAACCCAATGTACCTGCAGCTCTACACCTGTCATAATACCAGGTGTATGAGAAAGGATAAATGCCTGTACCTGTCTTTCTTTGGGACAGCTACTGCCACACCAACTATAAAATATCCTATTGAACCAGTCTTCACATCAACTCAAAATAGCTTATACAGCCAAGATATATTGTACTTATAGAATGAGTACTATAACAGCTGTAAGTGTATATATGTATAAGCACATAGTAGCAGAACGAGAGAGGTGGTTGTGCCACTTTACAGACCTCTGGTCAGACCTCAACCAGATTACAGTTTACATGGCTAATAAAATGTTGAATGGCTTGCAGGATAAAACATTCAATATGTATAGCTTGGAGAAAAGAAGAGATAGGGGGATGTCATTGAAACATTTAAATATATAAATAGGTTATAATCTAAAACTTAGATGTAATGTATGGAAGATCTGCTTTACCAAGAGGATAATAGGTAAATGGAACAGTCTTAGCTCAGTAGTGGTTAAGGCTAATAAAGTGAGCTATCCTGAATCTAAGACACAAGGGCTTAGAGGTCTCTGTCCTTACATGCCAGATGGACCAAATGGATGTTTTCCCCTTTAAAATCAAGGCATGTAGTCCCACCCTTCTAACTCATAGTTTCAATGCAAGTTCATGCATAACGCAGATGGTTTATACAGTACAGACGAAGAAAATAATATGGGAATGTTACTTCTGTACAATTTGGTTTTGAATTAATTAAGATAAATCATGCCTTTGCTTTTTTTACCAATTAAACATTCTGATTGTAATAAGAACAATTACAGTGGCAGTGCCAATGTAAAATTTACACAAATGGGTTTTGTCACATTAGAATTCTCTGTGATATTTTAGAATTCTTGGAGCAGACACTATTACAGTCTTATAGTGAGCAGAGATCAAAGTCATGCTGAGAAAAAAAATTAGCTTGAGCTATTTTCTAATTGTTAGGAAAGATGTTTAAATTAATCAATTTGTCCCATTTGCCTGGTTGTGAATTTATTAGCCATGCATTAGACATCTTTATAAAGCTTTGATTGCCCACATTAAGTTAATCTAAAACACGTGTGTTGGAGTATAGGTTTGACATTAACATCAAAAGAAAGGAGCATGGAGATGCCCAAGAAGTATTTAAACTAAAATTAAATAACGTGGATGCATATTAGAATCATTTTTTTTAGACCATGCACGATGGCAATTTGCCACCCCAAGACATGCTCATTCCGGATACATTTGTGGAGAAAGAGATGCGCTTCTCCTCCTCACTTTTTCCGTGAATCTGTTTGCATTATATTGGCCTCTCGTTGCACTTACTGAAAAGTCCTCTCTCGTCCGTTCCACAATGAAGGAAGAGAATGTGCCCAGAATCTCCTTTTTCAGAAGTCCACCGGGAGCAGAGGTCTACTTAGAGAGGGTAGGGGGGCCTGTCCAGTTCGGACCAGCCTTTTGTGAACAATTTTGGACTGCTCCCTTCGTAGCGAGGTCACGTAACGTGGTTAAGCTAAGGCTGCTCACAGCCGGAGGGAAAGCTACAGTTGAGGTAAGGGGATGAGTGAGGGAATGAGGAAGAGAGTAAGGGAGGAAGTATGCATGTATGACTGTATGTTCATTAGAGTGACTGCGTATAAGTGTTTGTGTGTGAGCATGTTTGTATGTGTGTGAATATAATTAGGTTTATACAGGTCTATGAACAGGTTTATTCACTAAAGTAATTTCAGTAAGGTGACTTTCACGAAATCTGAATTTTGTGACTTTGTACATCCCACATAGTGCAGGGAAGCACTGTGCTGGTCAACAACTCTTGAAATGTATAGGTGTCCTGGGGAAAAAGGCTGACATTGTCACCCTAGTTTTACTGCACCATCTCTGCTTTAACAATGGGTAATAAAAACGGTAAAGTAAATATCCTGAGATGACATTAAAATAACATTTTCAATTCGATTTCGTGTTGTATTTCCAACCGCAGTGCGATTATTCTACTACAGCACTTTCAGATGACGGATCTAAAATATAATAGGACTCTGTCAACCCAACTCATTATAACAAGACAAAATACTGTGCTCTCCCTCAGCTCTGCAGTTTGCGAATCCCACAAGAAAAGCCACAAGTGACTAACACTTGAAATTGTTTACCTGGGTTATCAAGGTCAGATAGTTTGGGGCAAGCTGCTTGTTCATGTTGCCCTCCCTCAAATTACGAAGGAAGAACAGTGGAAAAAGCAATTCCATACTTGAGTACTCTTTCTGTGTCAGACATATCTGGAAACTGATTGAATTTTTGACAGTGGAAATGTATACAGCTTCTATCAATCCACCTTGCCAGGCTGATTTTTTTGTGGTGGTGTTGTTGTTGTTGTCTAAATCTCTGGGTGGCTTTAGTTTTGACTTATACCTTTTATTTTTCTGCTGCTTTTTAAGGAAGAGGGGAAAAAGAGAAGGAAAAAAGTACTATAAATGTAAATTTAAAATATATGGTGCATTTCGTCTTTTTTAAAATTGTTTGTGTGAAAGAACCCAACAGTTCTTTATTTAAACAAGGTCTGCTTCAACCCTGATTGACTTGTAGTAAATTGCTTGCTATGAGAGGCAAAGAGAAGTGAATAGCAAAATGGCAATCAGCACCAAATGTTGCACATGTATGATTGACAGGTACCAGAGATGTGCAGGAGTAAGATAAATTGGACAAAGTGGCCCGTTCTGACAGCTTCGGAGACAAGGAATTGTTATTATTAATTTGAGACAAAGTCCTTGTCAGTTATGGTCAACAATCAACTAATTGTGTAAACAAAATTAAGATTCCTTCCCGACGTTTTGATACCTCTGTTGTCAGGCGTAATTATTATATAAAATAAAGGTTTAGGACATTTCCTATTACAAATGCAAACTGAAATCTCTGTAAGACTATTTTATGTGAAGGAACACAAGCAACCTATTCATTTCAAAACAATATTCTATCTGTGTGCCGCAAGCTCCATATTAGCATATTTTTCATATCTGACTTTGATTTTATGTTTGCATATGTTTGATATGTGGACTTTGGCAAGGATTTTGGCAGTGACTTGCTTTCTTTGTTAATCCATATAAATAAACAAATTTATTTTCGCATCTGAAAAACATATGCTTACTTTATAAGGTATGCACGTAAACATCTGTATTAACTTTATGAAAATGGGAGATGCTTTTCTACAAAGCCAATTACTAGCATTAACATTGCAAGCTAACGGAGATGAGGCTACATTTATTGGAAAAAAAATTTACCCCGGCAGTTGGCGTTAAATTCAGGACTGGACATGAGTCCCGGGATGAGGAATTCCCCATTACACCATTCCTATATATATATATATATATATATATATATGTCTGGAAACTTGGCGGGTTTTACCCACAGTCTCTGGGAAAGATTTGCTGGGATTCTCTCCAATCTCAGGGCAGGGAATGTAACATGGTCACACCAGCCCACTGTCCGCCCCACTTCCTGCCCTTTTAAGTCTCACTGTGGTTAGCCCCACCCTGAACTTAGCCACACCCCCAGGAGATGGAGGAGCTCCAGGAAGCCACTCCTAGGAGGTTCCTATGGGTGAAGACATGTGGCACTGTGCATGGCTAATAAAGCTGATTTGAAATATTATTTGCCATGTTGAACAAAGGTTATTACTGTTCATATGTAAATAGACAGAGGACACTTGTCCTTTTATTTAACCGACAAATAAGAAATGAATTATCAATGCTTAGAACTGACTAAAAACGCATTTATTTGAGGTGGTTAGGCAATGACTCAGGTTAATGCATTAAATAAATCCATGTTTTTTCCTTAAAGTTTCCTTTAAAGAGTGTCTAGTCCTTGAGAGATGACATACAAAATAAACATTAACTGTATACCTGTTTCCATGTATTCCACCCAAAAATACATTTCCTGTTATACTTATCCTGCAGCTATTGCGTACAATGCAGTTCACTAATTATTACCCATCTTGTAAAGTAATGCCATTAAAGGCCACAAAAGGAAACTTGCAGCATTATGTGAATGCGCAGAAGAAATGGACTGTTCCCAACGGAGATTTCTATTTCACTACTTAGAAATGAGGTTGACTGGTGTAGGTCAGAGCTTTCCTTGGGAATATTTGTCAAGACTCGAGATGCAGTGGTTTAATCAGGATGTAGCATAGATAGATAAAAATAGAAAATAAAAGTTTATCTTTAATACCAATGGAATTATCCAAATTGCTGAAGACATCATATCTGCATGCATCATATTCAACAGCAAATGTATAAACTGCTCTTGTACATGTGTATTTATGAATTACATACTGTAGGTACATTTAGTAATGCTACAATATATAGGAAACAGTTGTTATCATAGTTAAATTTGTATTTACTGTTTACAAAACCTCCCATGGGGCCTGGTTTGCATGGGACAGTCCCGATTAACAGACATTGTCCTGCCGTCCCGAGTAGATGCTCCACTGTCGTGCTTTTGCTCGCAGTCGGGGGCATGGGCCAGTTGGTTGGCTGTGAAAAATCAATGAAAGTCTGTGCCCCTTGCCACAGATCCAACACCAGATTTGGATTCCTGAAATGATAGAGGGATGGATTGTCCATCTACTGATGATTGTCCCTTGTAACCAACTTATATCCATAGTATCCATTGCATCACAATTTTCTGGTGCTATGAAGAAATCCAATGAAATTGGATTGATGATTTGTTGACAAATTTAGCACACATCAACAAAACTGCTCCATCTGTGCCTTGATAAATATGACATAATTGTGTTCCATATATTGAGATTGATTGATCTTCTACCCCAGGATCCCCATACAGTTACCTACATACAAATAATATTCATTTGTCTGCTTCCAAAAGTACATTTCCTCATATTGATATCAACTAAACTAAATTTAAAATAATTGAATTAGGATCAATAAAGAAAAATATAACAGCTTTTAATGTAGCATTTATAGTCTACCACTCATTATGAACAAAACAGCAGATGGAAGTCAAGCATTGGACATTTAAGAGGTTTTACTAAGTAAAACTACATAGCATCAGTTGATGCCAAATTGTGGAAAGCAATCTGGAGGTGTCCAAATCCAGACCTCCTTCATCTATGACAGGCCAGCAATATTATGTAACATATATACCTTTAACATTATGCAGAAAATCTTAATAACATAAATTTACACACACAAATATTCATACTTACATACTCATGCTAACACACACTTACATTAACATACATACACACTAACACACACACCTACACTTACACACTCATGCTAACATATACAAACATACTCACACTAACATACATATATGCACTCACAATAACACAGATGGGCAAACACAGTCATGCTAACACAAACGCACAGGCTTACACATACACACTTAAGCATACACATTCATGCTAGCACACAAACATACTAACACACTCTTACCTTCAGCCTTTTTTTTAGCTGCTCGCACATCCAGCTACATTCCTGCCTCTGCAATTGGGCCTGTAAAGAATTTTGTAAAGCCTCCCTCGGCCAGCGCACCCCTGAAGCCAGATATAATATCGCCGTTGGAAGAATATAAATCTTAAAATTATAACATAAAAAACAACAACAATAATAATATACTGTGATAGTGATGGTTGGTTTTCATTGTTGCATTAAGTTATGGTATATCTTAGATGATAAGGATCATCTGTAAAGTACAAAGTGCTGCTTCAAAATATTTCAAGAAGTTTGTGAAAGCAACATACACAACTGAGTTTCCAGTAGATTGTTGAACCATTGCATTTACAATCAGGCCAGATAGATCTTCTCCACACTTATTTGTAGCAGGTCTTTTTCACTGAGTGTACAACTGTTTTTTAAAGTATATCTCAAAAGCCACTGCTGTGAATCAAATCACAAGAACACTGTTAACTAACAAGAATATAGCAGTGCTTTAAAAAGAAGTTAGACCTAACGATCTCCAATCTTATTTTCTACAGTGTCCATCAATGAAAGTACCTCTGAGCGGGACATAACAGGACATTAATGAGGCACAACAGTCCATGTCATTCACTTATGTTTCAAGCAGGGAGATTTCATTTCCAACCATCATGATCACTGTCTTTGACATCTCAAGCATCCATTAAAGGTGCTGTTCCATCTACCCTGCTGAATTTAACACTTCTCTTTCTAAATAATGCATTAGAAACATAATGCCTAGTACCCCTGGATGCCCAAAAATTATTATTTAATCATGTAAATATTTTCTTAATTTATATTTTTTGTAGTGAACACTTTATTGTCATGTGACACGAAATCAGGCAATAATATGTTGTCATAGAAAATGCAATTAATGTTTTGTCTAAGAGGAACAGCACCCTTAATATGCCTGAGGATTTTGTGTCTTACTTCTATGACCATACATTATAGCATATAAGAATATACAAAGACGATGAATTTTAGTAGTATTTATGTTTATAGTCATAGTACTATACTTACATTAGTACAGCTTTCTTGCGCTCTCTCTTTCCTGAAGGACTGGCTTTGGAAGAGGCTGGGTTAGCTGCATGGTGTGTGATTAACGAGGCCTGGGACATGGTTAGCCCCAGATAGTATCAAAAGGGTTAAAAGTGGGAGGGCAAATGGGTGGGGGGAGTGTGCAGGAGCCCAGGGCATGGAGGCTTACGTGACACCATAATTAACATACCTCTGCAAGCCCCAGTTTAGTGAATAGTCCTCAAATTATTGCATAGACCTGTAAAGTTTAGATAAAATAAGTGGTAAATTGATATAAGGCACTAAGGATGGAACTGAAGACCAGCCCAGGGGGGCGGTCTACCAGGAAATCTCCCAGTATCCTGATAGGACAGGCCAGCTCTGGCTCCCTCTGCTTTGTGGGCCCAAGGCAGCCTCACTGCTCACCCCCATCGTAAATACACTACTGGTCTAGGGGCTCCATGATTAATCACATTTCTGGCAACTGCCTACTGTGCCCATGCATTAAGATAGCACTGACACCGGCACAGACCACTATAATGCAACTGCGTCTAATTGGCACAATAAGCAGCAGAGCGCTGGTCACTGAGCAGGGCGATCTGTCCTCTCAGAGCACAGAATCTGCCCTAGGCAGTGCACTTCTGTAAAGTGCATACATTGCCCTGTAAATTAAACATTTTGTCCTCGACTTAACTGTAGTGTATCACTTTACCGTAGCAGTGCTGATTTTGTGGCAATTCCTATTCCTTCTCTATACAGCTAAAACTTTAACAATGTTAAGATTATTTAGCCTAACTGGACACCACAAACTGTACAACAAAAAACTGTGAGAAAAAGTATTCAACACAGGCTTTGTTTACATAAAATATTTTATGTTTCCCTATGATTTGTGTGACACATATTTAATCAATGCACAGCAGAATATTTACTTCCTACAAGCAGAAGGGAAAAGGAGCCATTTTGTTTGCACCAACTGATAATTAAATGCAGATATCTTTGTGGTGACGTAATAAATGATAAGGAAATATACTTGTAGAAAGGATTCAATGGTATCTTAACCAAAAACATCAACATGTTCAAAATAATCAGCTACAAATGATTGTATTGTTTAATAATCATAGCTTCAATATGGGTAGTAAAGCTGAGAAAGCTTTTCAGAAGTGCAACCTGATGACCAGGCAGTAAAGTGGCCCTAAACACTTTGAATGGACGTTACCAAGTGCTGTCTGGCTCCATACCTGGAAACTCTCTATGGACATTACCAAGTGCTGTCTGACTCCATACCTGGAAACTCTCTATGGACATTACCAAGTGCTGTCTGACTCCATGCCTGGAAACTCTCTATGGACGTTACCAAGTGCTGTTTGACTCCATACCTGGAAACTCTCTATGGACGTTACCAAGTACTGTCTGACTCCATACATGGGGACTAGAGTATCTAGGTGTGACCCGAGTGAGTATCCTCTTTATCTGTCAACACAGCAGCATATGACAATCAATGCCCACTCCACCTCGCACTCCCCACCCACGTAAGACTGTCTGGGGCTAGCCCTGCCCCATGCACCACTAGCCTTGCTAGTCCTGGCTCCACAAAAGAGGGAGAACTTTGGGTGGAACGTTCCTAGGTATGTCAGAGGCACATTCATCAGAAGCTGCTGCACAGAAGGAGTATACAAAAGATCCAGTAGTTTGGATGTTGCTGGAAACTTGGAATATTAAGTAAAACATACAAAGAAACAAAGCTCCTTGCAGTGGAAAGAATTTTAAAATCCGATAAACCCTCCTTTGCAACCCAATTCCACGGTAGCCCTCTCCTGTTTGCAGATATGCTGGTATAACAGCTGCACTAGGCTGTTAGAGAAAAAAAAATCTGTTCACCTGCTATGAAATTGCTGCCTGGTAACCTTGTTTGGCCTTGTATTACTCAGGATGATGCGAGGTGTGTGTAGGAAGCCAGGGGATCTGGGGTGAAACAGCCCGTCCTGCTTAAAAACAGCACAGAAGGCCTCTGTATCCAAGGAAAGGTGAAGCATTTTGAAAAATAAATGAGGGCATTTCTGCACGTCACGTTTGCAACCTCTGAGCTTAACTGCAGCATACGTTAGCAACAGAACGCATTCCGTAAAAAAAAAAAAAAATATGTATCGCTTAAAAAAGCAAGACTGATTTTATTTCTTTACAAGTCATAAAGATGCATGCACTTATTAGTGTCTTCCCCTCTCCGGGGTGCTGCTGAGCACATTATCACAGTTAAAGACGAAATTGCATGCTAAACAAAAAAATTGGTTATTTAAAGCCTGTTTCACGTCGCAAGTTCACCCGGATTTTTAATTAAAAAAACTAAGCAACAATAAACAAAAAAGGTGTTATATAGGCCACATTTCAGTGGTCACATATCAAAAAGGAACCAGTTTATTTCATTTCTAGAGCTAAAAGCATAATGCGTTGTTTTTCTTTACAATGACATTTTATTTTCATTGAACAATGTACTAATATTTGAGCAACAGATATCCTAATTGTACGCTCCTTTGAGCAGGGCATTTCTACCCCTCTTTATAAGATGGTGGTACCATTAATAATAATAATAATAATAATAATAATAATAATAATGATAATAATAATACTGTTCATTAATAGGACTATGCGAAGAACAAGAGGTCATCCGTTCAGACTTAAAAGGAATCATTACTTAAAGCAGCGAAAAGGGTTCTTTACTGTGAGAAAAATAATAATGTGGAATTAAAATTTTATAGATACTTGATGACTTTTTAGAAAAAAAATATACGGGGATATAATTACAGTATTAGTCACACCTTGTTGATCCAGTGAGATATCACATTTTTTTCCGCCCTTTGAGGCAAAATTGGAAATCTCTTCAATTTGGGTTTTTTGCCTCCTGGATTAACAGGAAGGTTGAACTTGATAGACGTGTGTCTTTTTTCAACCTGAATCACGTGATGTGGCTGAAGTGGCCTAGAAATGTTCAATCAACCATTGCCCCTTGGTTATTGTGAATGGCAATTTCCAGACAGTCTTCAAATGGCAAGAAAACTTTTTAAAGCATTATAAACTTGTTTCTGCCATTTACTACCAACAGAGCAGGAAGTGAATGAGGTTCTCACTGTGGGTCACTTGACTAACTGTGCTGGTGAACAAGGAGATGTACATAATAGGAGCTTTCCATCTTTGGTACCTAGTAGGTCTGCTTTCTCTGGGATTGTTAGGACTGAGTTGGAGAGCCATTACTGGTAATATAGGGGATGGAGGATGAAACTAGTTTGCAATAGCTTTGGAAGTGGTAGGAGTGGGCAGAACCTGGACTGATAATGGATGGTTCCAGACTCCACTCCTCCACACCCCAAAAACCCTGTGTCAGATCGCAGGTAATAAACTCTGAGACTCAGAGCCCTACCTGGAGATGTTTATAACATCAAACAAACACAAAATCTTGACATGTTCACATTATATAAAACAATAAATAATTATTATTATTATTATTTCAGCCATGCACTATTGTATATTTTATCACGATGAAACCCTATGATACCGTACAATGAAACACAACAGAAAAGAAGATGAAATAGGGAGAGTGGGAATTAATTCAAAATGAGTCTTCATTTCCTTCATGGCAGACAACAAAAATATTAATGAAAAATAGGCAAGAGTATGTCTAAGTTGCAAATTTGAAACTCATTTCTAACTCCAGTTTATGTATAAAAGGAAATTTTAAAACATTATGGATCTGTAAAGTTGCTCACTTTAGCACATTCCTAAAACAAAGAACGCTGACTCATACTTTCTGTAGGTCATACAACTATGGCTATTCATCATCCCAGCTACAACTATTTTAAGTTATCTCGGGGACAATGCCCAGCAAATGTTAAAATGGCGCCAGAAATTCCAAATGCAGATGTGGTTTAGCAAAATCAAAGTGAGCTCTATACAATAAAAGAAAAATGATATTAATTCCTTCACGACAAAGCTAGTACATGGATGGGGTAACAATGCACCGCAGCGTTGACAAAGCCCGCGATCGACGGCTTTGCAGGATCCACAGGAGGAAAGACCTCCCCCGAAAAAAAATGGCCGTCGCCAAACCGATCGGAGGACGGCTAAAACAGGTCTTAGGAAGTGATCGTCAATCGCTTCCTAAGCATTCACGGTGTTGCTGACATACTCCCCCTGCAGGTCAATGGAGCCCAGCTCACTAATCACAATATGATTAGTAAAATAAAATAAAAAATTAATACAAAAATAATTTAATATTAAAAATAAAAATTGGTAACATGTCAAAATAATCCACCACTGCCGCAAAAGTCCAAAACCAATCACTGCGCTCAGGAGATGTTGCGGAACACATATTGGGGTGTTGTTTGACACGGACATATACCAGGAGCGATAAATTCACACCTGAAGTACAATGTCTGCGAAAAAAAATACAAAAACAATTACTACCATAAAGTTTGACAAAGGCTGATGGTTGAATTAGTGCATGGAAAGGGTTAAAGTACCAGCATTTGAAATACCCTGGATGTCTAGTTTTCAAAAATATATGGTTTGATTGGGGTAAATTGCATTGGCTGGGGGGTGGGGGAATTTAAATAGCAAAACACTACTTGTAATTTTTGCCCAATAACTTACAGAAAAAGGCAAAAAAACATAAAAACATTTGGTATTTCTAAACTCAGGACAAATAGTAGAATCTATTTAGCAGTTTTTTACATTAGTTTTTGCAAATGACTAAAAGATTTTTTTAAATAAAAGTGAGAAAATCACCATAGTTTATCATTTTTTTACAGTAAACTAGATGATATGATAAAAATAATGGTATCTAAAGAAAGCCCTACTTGTCCTGGAAAAACAATATATAATGTGTGTGGAAGCACGAAATGAGAGAGAAGAAAATTACAGCTAAACAACAACACTGAAAATTGTTAAAAGAGCCTTTGTCCCAAAGTGTACTACGAAAGACAAACAGTCTTGTCATTAAGGGGTTAATGCTCTTGTGTAACCCACAAGTCTATCCGACACTTGCTTAGCTGATAACTAGGTCAGCTTCGTCAGGGGACTGGCATCTACTATTCCAATATTACAAACATTTTGCTCCTGTACTAATGTCTTCTGAGCTTTGCTGCACTGATTCAGTCAGGGACACTGGATACAATGAGGTTTTTTTTTCCAATAAGTGATAGATGCAGATGATATGCACCGTATGATTGTGACGCCTCATCCTTTAATTACCGTATTTGCTCGATTATAAGACGACCCTGATTATAAGACGACCCCCCAAAATCTGAATATTAACTTATGAAAAAAAGAAAAAGCCTGAATATAAGACGACCCTATAGGAAAAAAGTTTAACCGGTAAATGTTAGTTCATGTAAACTATGTGAACAATTGTTTGTTAATAAAAAGCTATGATTGAGAAAAATATTTGGTTTTTATTTTTTTTTTCAACCTGCCCCCCCAGTTATGCACATCTGCCCCCTGGCTTGCCACTCTGCCCCAGAAATACCTTATACCCCATATATGCCACTGTGCCCCATGATATGCCTTTTAACTCTCTAAATGCCACTGTGCCCCATGATACGCCTTTTAACCCTCTATATGCCACTGTGCCCCATGATATGCCTTTTGACCCCCTATGTGCCACTCTGCCTCCAGAAATGCCTTATACCCCTATATGCCACTCTGGCATTTAGGGGGTTAAAAGGCATATTATGGGGCAGAGTGGCATATAGGGAGGTAAAAGGCATTTCAGGAGGCAGAGTGGCATTAAAGGGGTTAAAAGGCATTTCACAGAGCACTCTGCCTCCAGAAATGCCTTACACCCCCCATTTAACACTCCCCCTCCCTCCTCCAAACTTACCGGTGCTTCTGAGTTGGGGGGGCGCATAACACAGGAGGATCCAGGTCCCCTGCATCTGAGCCCCCGGTGCTTAGTCCATATAAGAAAATATATAGGGCCAAACACAAACTTCGTATCAGGAACAACACATAAATATGTATGTGCGTCAAAAATAGGCAGAGTCACTTAGATGCAAACAAAGGTAAAACATTTAATACGAACAAAAATAAAAGAAGAATATAAAAAGAAGATAACAAAAATAATACGAAACAAGTCTTACAAAACCTTCAAGAGGAATTTAGTTCATGACATCTGTCCTATGCATTCCTGAGGATGGAGGGAGGGAGTGTTGGGACGTGATGAGTCCGTGGATGGCAAATACATCTTCTCTCAACCTCTCTTCCCATGCCTCACCATGTCTTACAAAAGCCTAGCTTATATGTGGATTGGATAGTGATGTCAGTGTATTGGTCTTCACCTAATTGGGTAAACATGCTCACTAAGATCTTTACACGTCGAAACCCTATTTTAGGTGGTCGCTGTACGTATATTGTAATGCCCTTTTAGAGTTACAACTATACCATGCATTAGCAAGCTACTATCCTATCTATAGACTGCATGTTCAGCAAATCCTTCATCCCATATTTAAGGTCAAGGAAACCTTGAAACCCATTATTGAAACATATTAATATATCTTAATTATCATTTATTTATGCCCAATAATTACATATCTTTGACTATTGCCTATACTAATAATTTCATATGGTCCTTTATCATATTCTTAAGGTTAGAAGAGATGTTAAATGTGTTAGAATATTTTACAGTCCAGGCAGCATGTAGAGCTCCACGCGAATCGCGTAGAGCTCTACACGCAGCCCGGACTAAGCACCGGGGACTCAGAAGTACCGGTAAGTTGGGGGTGCATAACACAGGAGGATCCAGATCCCCTGCATCGCTGCGGGGGATCTGGATCTTAGTCTCATAATCAGACCTATTTGAGGTCTGATTATAAGACGACCCTGATTATAAGACGAGGGGAATTTTTCAGAGCATTTGCTCTGGAAAAAACCTTGTCTTATAATCGAGCAAATACGGTATTTAATGCTTCCATCACTTTCGAGGTTTTTAATTGTAATGAGCTCAGCAAGTGGTTCTGCATTTCTAATTTCCGGGTATTACCGATGAAAGTTACATTTTAATTTTCAAGCTTAAACACTCTAACGCTGTTTGGATTTGTGTTTGTTATGTTTTGGATATGATGTCATCTTTTTTGATCACTGTGGAAATGTAGCCTTTAGAGATAGACAGATATATGCTTCACAAATATGTATATGGGATTACGATCCCATGTACATTAAGTGTTACAAGGGATTTGCTTTTAATGACATCTAAGGTCCATAGACATACTCAGTGACGAATTTATTAAAGGGTATTTAAAGGGGTAGCAGAAGCATTATTAAACACTAATCTACATCCACCAAACAACCCAGAAGGCTTGTTTTCCCCTCAGAAATCTTGAGGTGCTTCCACAACCACAAGGGTTTCTGGGTAGGTGCATGCAAATAAGGTTAGCAATAATCTTCAGGCTATTTAAAGCAATCCAAAAATGTCAGGTTTGGAAGCTCATTTAGACAAACATTAGTATGTGTTGTTTGAGAAGACAATACTTTGAAATTGAACAGGTTGCAGTTGAAAAAATGAATAACATTTTCTTTAATTGTCTTTTTTGTAAAGGTGATGCCTTTATTGGCCAACTGATGTACTAATTGTCTGTAAGTGATGCATATACACAGAATGTTTCTTTGTGATGAGCATTCATGGCCTTCATTGCTGACCTTTAACCCCTGTTCCTTTTTCCCAGGTCGTCCCATTCCATCTACATCCTCGTCTAGCCTACTACCATCTGCACAACTGCCCAGTTCCCATAACCCTCAACCAGTTAGCTGCCAGATGCCCCTGCTGGACAGCAATACTTCTCATCAAATAATGGACACCAACCCTGATGAGGAGTTCTCCCCTAATTCATACCTACTAAGAGCATGCACAGGCCCACAACAGGCTTCCAGCAGTGGTAAGAAAGATCCAAAGACTTGGCCTCTAAATGACTATGATTCATTTCACTAGATTAATTTAGTTTTAATATAAAACGTGTGTCTGTGTATGTCAACCATGTATGTGCATGCACACCAAATTTCCATATCATATGAATAATACAAACACATCTTGGTTCAAGAGAGAAAATTTCTCATTGTTTCCCGACTGTGCTGACTGGCTGACTCCCAGTCAAGTAGCTACAGAAGCTTTGGTATATTTCAGAAGATATGCCATGTTTTCTGTCCATTGATAGATTAAAAAAAAATAACTTTATTCAATATCGTAAAACTTTAATGTAAAGTCTTCTCAGGTGACAATCCGTTTTGACGTAAAAAAAAATTATATGCATTACGTTTCAAGGTTCTCAAGAGAAATCCCGATGGTTTCTAAAAAATAAAAAATTAGGCCATTACTTTGTGTCAGTTAATCTTTATATTTTAATCAATATTTCTCTTTTTTTTATAAAATCCACTGTTTTAATTAAACATGTTAATTTTGCAAATTCTACTGCATTAAACCACTCAAATCAACTTACCTCTAAAGCTCCATATTATCCAAAACAGTTGTTTCTGTTTAAAGGATATCAGATAACATTCTGCTAAACTTAAAATCTAAGGGCTTTGGCCAAATTGCACATCTTTGTTCTTTAAATATATTGGAGTGCAAGAAATCATAATATCTCAAGAAGAAGAAAGTAAAGTTTACATTCATACTGTAAGCAGTAAACCAAATACTTGCTGTGTGAAGCTTAATTCACGTGCTTCTAAATCTCCAATTCTTTTACAAGTGTTAATTATCATGCAAATTGTAGAAATCTGGGAAGCGTTAGGAAAGACGGATGGAGAAAATGAGGAAATAAAATGTCTTTTCTAATTGTATGCCATTTGAGTTTTTAGACATACTCAACAAATCACATTTTTCTTAGCTCATTTCACTCCAGAGTTATTTTTTTTTCTTCATAATATTAACTGTGATTTAAAGCATGCAAAACTATTAGCAAACCTCCATTACCGAAAAGAATTACTTACAAACTTTAAGGAGGCTCAGTGCATCATAACTGCCTTTTTCTGAAGATCTGCCCTTAAGGATTTCAGCATGGTATCATTTTGCATACTCCAAAATAGAACAATGTGTTAGATGTTCAGAAAAATGTTCCAATGCAAAAACCATCCATGGATGGTAAATATTTTGTTCACACTTGTCAGTTTTGAAGTTTTATCACCAAGGTCACTTCTCAAGAGAAAATGCAGTATATAAACATATAAAATTCATATAATTCCTTATAAATTGATCATTAAAGATAGTTATAATTTAACAAGAGCAAAAAGACAGTTATTTAAATAAAACTATACCTTTTTTTAATTTCAAATTTTTTGCTATTTATTTTTTATAATTCTTATAATCCTTTGTTTCTAAAGTTTAATTTTAAGCAATACAAGAATTGTATTGTAATGACAAATCATTATAGTACAAATAGAAATATAGTACTAATGAAGGATAAAACCTAATAATATAGCTGCTGAATAAGGACAGGCTAATACTTGTGCCCAAGTGACAATAGGAAATGTTACAAAAATGTTATTATATTACATATCCCACGTATGCACAGGATAATGACAATAAAACATCTAGGTGCCTCAAAACTTGGTGGAACCGAGACAAAGTAGGTCACATACTGTAACTTTCCCATTCTCTTTCTATCTGGCACCAGTTATTTTGAGGTGCCATGTGCTGTATTACCTGCACCATCCATATACATAATTCATTTTTAAATGGTTTGACGTTTCCTGTATCAGCCATGCCTTAGAGTGTTATCGTAAATGTAGAGTCTTTAGTGATATTTTTTTTTTGGGCTAATATAGAAAAAGAAGTAAAGTCATATCAGCTTTGGGGACACCAGAGGTCTCTTCTTTAAATGCCCACTGCATCAGATGATCTTTGAGATCTTGAAAGCTTGTGCATCTTTACATCTTGGTCCAACACATTGTATCAACTTCAACTAAAGACGCCATTTTCTCTTGAGTTAATAAGGCAATGGCTGATATGGGTATGGCTAATATGCAGTAAACACGGCAGTGGACTAATCCCTTTAATTTGGCTTTCTAAAAATGCATTATTCTGTTACTTTGTTGTATATTTGGATGGAAGATACATTTTTTGTGCATTGACTGAAACTGTTTGATACTAATTCTATTAATCTTTATAGCCAGAAATGTGTAACTTAAAGTTAGATTAATCCATATAAAGTTGAAATTCTTTTCATCAGCAAAACTGACAGATGTCCCCGTTGTTGTCGACCCACAGCATTCCTTGGACAGTGATAACTGTAAAACTGTGCTTGCATAGACAAATACATTATGTATAACATGTCTACCATGCATCTTCATCATAGTATATACACTAAATGGACAAAAGTATTGTGACACCAGCTCAGACTTTTAGGACATATTAATGTCTATGTATTTAGAATGCGATGTCACAAAAGTACCTGTTGGTTTAATGGTCAGCTGTCCAAATAATGTTGTCCATATAGTGTATGATATTGATTAACTTGTCTGTGGGTCAAAGGTTGTATGTATGAACTGTCAGTTAAATCCTAGGCAGATTCCCCAAAGTTTCTCATGGGAAACAGAATGCTTGCAACAGTCCAGCATCAAAAGACTGGTAGAAATGGTCACCACTAGTTATTTTCATTTTGTTTTTATAGAGTTTTGTCATGGGTCTGCTGTCAGGAATCCTATAATTAACTTCCATCATGTCAACAGTTGGACAAAAATACTCAACAAGTACTGTTTCGTTTTAACTTACTGAGACGGAAACTTAATATCATGCGGGATGTCAGCAATTAGGAGATCCCGTCCTTTAGTATTGGTCTTATATGCTGAGAAATCTTTTGTGAAGCCTGATCTTTCTGACAAGTGTCTCCATATAAATCTGCCCTGATCTAATCTACTGGCACAAGTAAGGAAGGATTGACAATACTATAGTGACATTAGGAGATACGTAGTCCAGATGACAACATTATCATAATTTTATAGACATTTTTGCTTGGGCTGAAATGTTACGCAACCTCTATATAGATTGGCATAGAATGTTATAGCTCAAGTCTCAAATGAAGTGGAATGGAAGCACGCTGCTCACATGGAAAGGTATGGCACTTATTAAATATTAATAAGTATGCCCCACCACAGGAGGCTCTGTGTTATTAATATATATATATATATATATATATATATATATATATATATATATATATATATGAGAAAGTTACATAGTTAGATGAAAAAAGACATGTGTCCATGACGTTCAGTCTTTCCCATATCTGTTTATTTTTTGCTGTTGAGTAAGAGAAAGTGAATAAGAGAAAGTGAATAAGAGAAAGTGAGGTATCAGCAAAAATAATTTAATGGGGCAATTATCTATAGGCTATGGTTATTTTTTTTATTTTATTAAGGGATATCAATGGTGGGCTATACAATTTGAATTGAATTATCTGTCTTATTACTTTGATTAAATTCTATGAAAAGCAATACTCGTTAATTTAACAATAAGGAAAATACTTTCCATTGTATTGCTATGGGTAATGAAAATTAAAGGTAGAGCATACCCTTGAAAACATCTCAGGGGCAATTTTTCTTGTGATTCCCCTACCTGTGAGAAATTATTCAAAAGTTGATTTAATCTATAATGTGGTCAAAAATGGTATCCAATGAAGGTATCTTTTTTTTTCTTTTTATAAATCCTGGCGTTAGCTACTTTGCTGGAGCAGCCTGACATTGTGCACTCTTGTTCAGTGTGTTATTCATCTTTGTATAATTCTACGCAACCTGTAAATTTAGCAGCCTTTCCTAGGGCACTTATCTGTGCACTACCCATTCATTTGCATTGTCTGGTGTTTTTCACAATAAAACTCCCCCCAAAAATGCTCATTAAATATAATAGCTCATCAAATCAGAAGTCAGTTGTTGATAACACAAATACCTTTAACTTGTCATATTCTTTTGCGTCTTCATCAGCTCTCACAGTTCTAGATAAATGCGGTTATAACACTTTTAAAATGACATAACATCATTGGGGTTAATCGGATTATCGTTTGTTAAAGGAACATCAAACATAACTTGAAGAACCAAACTGCAAATGAATTCAACCTTTCCATTGTGGAAGACTGACAAAGTAATTTTGCGGGATTCGTCTTTAATATTAAAGTAGACTTTCTTCCTATGTGATCCTATTAATAGGATACATAATGAAGGAACATAATCTTAGTATAATTAAAAGAGATGAAAATACATTGTTCTGCTCCATTGTTAAATTATCCTTTTGGTAACACACTATTTTTTTGCTAATTATTCTGCTTTTAATTGGCCACCAATAGTTTTAGTATTTAGCGTATTATGGTTTGCAGGTTTGGACTATGACTGCATATTATGTTGAACATGAAATATGTTCATCACTGTTAAATACTGTACAAATAATGGTCCCAAATTATAACTATTACAGAAAACATATTAGCATTTTTACTGTTCCTGCACCATGTCTCCCATCAACCCCACTCCAAGCTAATCACAACACCCAGTCATAAAGTATGTATATATATATATATGTATGTATGCATTTATGTACATATGTATTTATTTTTTGAGTGTTTGCTATGGAGGCTTCAGATATTACAGATCATTACTAGGCAATGGGGGAACTGTTTATTCTTTGGTTATCTTACAGTATATGCACAGGGGCATTCAATTTGGTGTTGGTGTATTCTCATTACACAAAGGACTATAAGCAACATGAGAGTATAAATCTCATAACTGCCTTACAGTTTCTGCAGACAGAATATTATTATTTGACTTGATATATAGTATCCATAAGTTGTATATGTTTAAATCACGCTCGTGGGATGTTCATGGTTTAATTTAATTGCATTTTTAGAAGAAAATGCTATTTGTTTCTTTTCTTGTCAGAACTTTTTTCTATCCTCTATTTTTATATGCATATTTTTGCGGAAAATATCAGGACTCTAAAGCTACTTAGAGAAAAACATACAGAATTTATATGCTAGTCATTATTAAGAACAATAGTGCAGCGTAAATAATAGAGAGCAATGTTCTTTCCCTTTTGTATAGAGCTGAATGTAACATTTGCCTATGCAGCTACAACATATTTTGTTATTTCTGTTTATAATATTTTTGTTCAAATTTGTTCTTTTCTATAATGCTATATTCTGTCTTATTTTTTCACTTTCATTTACAATTGACATTTATCATTACCATTTGCCAGTTTGAATAATTTAAGAATATTTATTATTAAATTGAATTAAATGAATAATATATATCTACTGTATTTTTTCTATAAGATTGAAAATCTGAAATGTACATAGTATATATATATATATATATATATATATATATATAGATTAAATGAAAAAAGATGTCGTATTCCAAGATATATTTGTGAAAAAAATTGCCAGAATACCCATCTTCTTTTTTTTATTTTCGTAGCACTATGGCTCACAGAGCAATAGTTATATCCCAGTTGGAGGAAAACTAGCATTGTTTTAAGAACCTATGATGTGGCATTTCTATTGTGTTTGCATTACACTCCAAAGTATTACCACATGTCTACAGTAGATGAACTCTCCTAGGCCTAGGGTGGCAAGGTTAGAGGGATGGCAACCTCTTGGGTGATCAGGCTCCTCGGTGTGCTGATGATCAATGGGCTGAAATATCTGATCTCCCCAATCAGCCTGCTTTAACTATTTAGACTGGAGCACAGTCTTCATAGACTGCATTAAAATACACTTCACGTCTTCAAGGCACGGAGTGCTGGGATATGATGCAGTGAAGATGGCGGCCTCGGAGGGAAGGCCACTGTGTGCTCTGCCCTGGGTCTGGCCTAAGGCAGCACTAAAGTTAAATGCATCACTGGTTATATCATATTTAAGATCATATGTTAGATCATCATATCATCAGTGATGTTACATAGGCCCCAGGCTGCCATAGGTTTCTTGGTGCACAAGTGCATCCTTTAATGTTGGCACTAATGACATATATTACATTTATAACATATTAGATGTGAATTTTAAGGCAAGACAGGAGGCTTCGTATTTTGCATATCTTCCTTTACTCTCACCAACAGCAGCAAAGAAAGAGTCAATAACACAAGTGAAAACAACCAATAGAAACAGTACATAGGTGGTATATAAACTCCTTAACTATCTTCCTCTTCCTCTTTCTTTGCTGCTCACCAAAGCTGCAGGTCAGTCCTCTTCCTACCTACATTTATTGCTGATTTATTGAATAATATCTGTTTATTATTCATTACATATTGCTTTTTTCACCTATTCTAGATAATTAGGTGGGTATGCACATTTATATACAGTATAGGTTTCTGATAAATATATGTTTGTATGTATGTTTTTTACTTGTCTTTCATTATTTATATTCATTGTTTCTTTGCATCTGTGCATCTTGGGAGGGATTTTTCCCTTCTCTTTTCCCTATCTGGGACCCCTTTTTGTGAGTTCTGGTCGCTAGTTTCTTCAGTTATTTTCTGGATCATTACACTTATGATGTGTGTGGAAGTGATTTTGAACCACATATAGCTGGCATTACTCTAAAGGGCTCCTTCTTATCTGTGCCTCACTGGAGTGGTTACAGGGTGAGCCCTGCATTACTTTCAATATTTGTTGGGAATTTTCTGGAATTGCATCTCCCAGGCTGAGTTCATGTGGTTTTGCACATTATATACAGGCTGAGTCCATGTGGTTTTGCACATTATATACAGGCTGAGTCCATGTGGTTTTGCACATTATATACAGGCTGAGTCCATGTGGTTTTGCACATTATATACAGGCTGAGTCCATGTGGTTTTGCACATTATATACAGGCTGAGTCCATGTGGTTTTGCACATTATATACAGGCTGAGTCCATGTGGTTTTGCACATTATATACAGGCTGAGTCCATGTGGTTTTGCACATTATATACAGGCTGAGTTCATGTGGTTCTCCACATTATATACAGGCTGAGTCCATGTGGTTCTGCACATTATATACAGGCTGAGTCCATGTGGTTCTGCACATTTATATACAGGCTGAGTCCATGTGGTTCTGCACATTATATACAGGCTCAGTCCATGTGGTTCTGCACATTATATACTGGCTGAGTGCATGTGGTTTTGCACATTATATATAGGTAGAGTCCCTGTGGGCTTGCGCATTATATACAGGTTGAGTCCCTGTGGCCTTGCACATTTTATACAGGCTGTGGCCTTGCACATTATATACAGGCTGTGTCCCTGTGGCCTTGCACATTATATACAGGCTGTGTCCCTGTGGCCTTGCACATTATATACAGGCTGTGGCCTTGCACATTATATACAGGCTGTGGCCTTGCACATTATATACAGGCTGTGTCCCTGTGGCCTTGGACATTATATACAGGCTGTGTCCCTGTGGCCTTGTACATTATATACAGGCTGTGTCCCTGTGGCCTTGTACATTATATACAGGCTGTGTCCCTGTGGCCTTGCATATTATATACAGGCTGTGGCCTTGCACAATATACGGGCTGAGTCCCTGTGGCCTTGCACAATATACGGGCTGAGTCCCAGTGGCCTTGCACAATATACGGGCTGAGTCCCAGTGGCCTTGCACAATATACGGGCTGAGTCCCAGTGGCCTTGCACAATATACGGGCTGAGTCCCAGTGGCCTTGCACAATATACGGCTGAGTCCCAGTGGCCTTGCACAATATACAGGCTGAGTCCCGGTGGCCTTGCACAATATACGGGCTGAGTCCCAGTGGCTGTGCACAATATACGGGCTGAGTCCCAGTGGCCGTGCACAATATACGGGCTGAGTCCCAGTGGCCGTGCACAATATACGGGCTGAGTCCCAGTGGCCGTGCACAATATACGGGCTGAGTCCCAGTGGCCGTGCACAATATACGGGCTGAGTCCCAGTGGCCGTGCACAATATACGGGCTGAGTCCCAGTGGCCGTGCACAATATACGGGCTGAGTCCCAGTGGCCGTGCACAATATACGGGCTGAGTCCCAGTGGCCGTGCACAATATACGGGCTGAGTCCCAGTGGCCGTGCACAATATACGGGCTGAGTCCCAGTGGCCTTGCACAATATACGGGCTGAGTCCCAGTGGCCTTGCACAATATACGGGCTGAGTCCCTGTGGCCTTGCACAATATACAGGCTGAGCCTCTGTTCTCATCACCTACCTTATACAGACATAATGTCTCAGGATACTGTTCCATCCCAGGATGCCTTTATGGCCTGGTTAGGGGCAAAATCTTCTTACTCAGTGGAATCCTTTTTCTCTAAAATGTCTGCCAATTTGCCCCAAGGGCAGCCTCCTGCTCCCTCCAGACCAGAGGCAATACCATCGGAGTCAGAATCCGAGAACTTTGAAGGAGAGGCGTCCGGCTCCAAACGGCCTTGGACGGGCAGTAGTGTTTCAGTCGGCAAGGGTAAGGTACCTGCCAAACGGCCAAAACCCCCTGACACTCCTTTGCATGACCCATTATCTATAGTGGACGTATGGCACGCGGATTCATCTAGTGTATCAGAGGCTTCAGCAAATCTGGTCTTGCCCAGAGATTTTGACTCACGCTTCGTCCGTGAGTATTTGGTGGATGAGCCCCACCTAGATGATCCCAGGATCCCAGGTTGGCGGAATTGGGCCCTAAAGACCTAGGTGCAGCCACTTACTGTTTGGAGACACATTTGTCAAGGAATTAAACCGCCACGTATCCGTGATGACATCATGGAATAAGGCCAAACTGTCAATGAGGAAGGTCTTTCAGACTGACCTTTGTTTTTCTGGGAGGGCTGGTCGACCGCCGGGCCGCCAGCCGTTCATCCACGGGCTCCTGGTACTTCCCTCAGAACCAGAGGTCCTACAGGACTCCGTTCCAACAGAGGGCCTTCAACCCACCCGGAGACGGTAGAGGCGCTTCTGGTTTTCCCAGGGGACGCTCAGTTTTCGGTAAGTCCGAATGCTTCTTGTCCTTCATTCCCTTCCTCGGGGTTGCGGGCCATATATCATCTTTTTCCACGACTGGGTGTGGATTTCGTCGGACCCTTGGATCCCCCTAACGGTACAGGTTTTCAAGATAGTTTTTCAGCTCTTCCCCCCCTTTCAAGTACGCTGACCGCCCACATCTCAGAGGGCATTACCGATCAGGCCTTAATGGTAGCAGAACTCCGTACCTTCCGCGACAACGGGGCTATCCAGCGGGCAAAAGGATCAATCAGTTTCCTCAGCTCCTTTTTCCTAGTACGCTAATGCACCGGGGACTTCCGCCCAGTGATCAATCTACAGGCTCTCAATGCTTTGTTTCTCGCCGCTTCAAAATGGAAGGGATCCGTCTCTTCGGAGACCTTAGGTTGGAAGGCGATTGCTTTACATGGTTAGACCTCTCGGACGCTTTCTCTCCGTCCCAATTCACCCAGATTCTGGGCGATTTCTTCGGTTTCGCTGGGGCAGGCAGGTATGGCAGTTAAAGGCCCTTCCCTTCAGCCTAAGTTCAGCCCCTTGGTGCCTTACAATGCTCCTGAAGCCGGTCATGGCTCTCTTCAGGTCCAGGGGTATCAGGTGTATAGTCTATCTAGACGACATTCTACTCTTCTCTAGCTGCCGGGAGACCCTGCTCGCCCAGACCGATTTCGTGGTGCAGACCCTTCACCAACTCGGGTTTCTAGTCCATTCTCTCAAATCCGAACTAGTCCCAAGCCGCTTTCTCTTCTTAGGCTTCTTAGACAGCATGTCGGCGGTTCGATATATCAACCGCTTAGGGGGTTCTCGGTCCAAGTACCTCAGAGGTAACAAAGGATGTTTTCGACTTTTGCCTTGCGTGCAACATACTCTGCCGGCAGGATACCTCCCGGGCGCCGAGGTTCTCTTGGCGGACGGGTTCTCCAGACACTGGCGGGATGCGAGCGACTGGAGACTTCTCGGTCGGGTCTTGCACCTGGACCTATTTGCATCCAGGACGAATCCCCAGACGGTCATTTCGAGGGTCATCCATCACCTGTGTTGGGACAGGGGGCCTTTGGTTCTGGTGACCCCCCCCGTGGCATGCTCAGCCGTGGTTTCCAGCCCTGCTGCAGTTATCTGCCCAGGATCCTCTGGAGATCCCATCTCTGTACTATCCCCTGACGGGCCCGGAGGTCCAGGTTCATGCGCTCATCCTGGAAAGACATCTCCTCCTGGTCGTATGGACGATTTCAGGGGACCCCGAACGGTCTCGGGCCTATTGGAGGCGGCTCAGTCCTTGCTCCGCAAATCTTGGGCTCCAGGTACCAGTATGTCATACCGGACAGCTTGGCGAGGCTGGGCTCCTTGGAGTTTGGGACGGCACATGGATCCCCTTGGCTCCCTTAGTCTGCCACCTTTTGCGTGGTATTCATTTATCCCGTCCTTCGGCGCCGCGCTACGGTTCTCTGTGGGAAGTAGCTGTCGTGTTAGTTTTCCATTCGGGATGGCCAGACAACGATTCACTCTCCCTCCAACAGTTGTCGGCGAAACTTACCCTTCTGTTGTGTCTCTTATGCTTTCGTAGGGTTTCAGATGTTAGCGCTTTGGATGCTCATGCTGTCTCTATTCTCCCCTGAGTTGTTCTCGTCTGTATCCTATCCCTTTTTTCTAGACGACCCAAAAATGTGTCGCCGGGTGTGTCAGGACTTATCTGTCACGCACGACGTCGATACGTCCGGTCTTGACATCTCAACTCCTCCTCTCCTTTGTGAAACCTTTCAAGGCTGTTTTTCTTCTCCTACAAGAGCATCGGTGCTCTTTCCGTCAGGGGGGCTGCGGCCTCCTGTGCCCTTCGGGCTGGTGGAGCTTTAGTGGCTGTTCTGCGAGCGGCGGATTGGTCCCGTGCCGCCACCTTTCGGGCATATTTCCGCCTGGTTTCTTCAGGGGCAATGGCGTTGGTTTCCGGCGTTAAAAATGCAAAATACGAAGCCTCCTGTCTTGCCTTAAAATTTGAAATTATTCTAGCCTTGGTGCCCGAATAATTATAATTTTAATAAAGACAGGAGGCGAGTATTTTCCCTCCCTACCCTCCCGATGGTTAGGTGTACACTCTGGGTAAGTAAGCCTGGTTTGAATTCGTTTTGTGTTTTCTTGGGGTTTTGTCTGCTCCGTTGCATTTGATGATTTGTGATGACTGTCAGTGATGCTCGTTCTACTGTGTTTTACCATGTTTGTGAAGAATTTGGTTCTGTTATGTCTCTCTCTCTTTGTTTCAGCTTGATACCATCTCCGTGTCATAGCGGTTCTGTTTCCCAGTTGGAGTGCATTGTCGCCTTGCTCTTGACTTTGGTTCCAGTTCGAGCCCCTGTTCTGAGTGTTGGGTTCGGTTTTACGTTGCTAGATGGTTTGCTGCGTTCTTCAGTTCCGGTTCACAGCGGACGAAAGAGGAAGAGGAAGATAGTTAAGGAGTTTATATACCACCTATGTACTGTTTCTATTGGTTGTTTTCACTTGTGTTATTGACTCTTTCTTTGCTGCTGTTGGTGAGAGTAAAGGAAGATATGCAAAATACTCGCCTCCTGTCTTTATTAAAATTATAATTATTCGGGCACCAAGGCTAGAATAATTTCAAATTATATTTTGTAAGTATTTTTTATCAGATATGCGCAAGGGGCTTGTTTATGAATAAAAGAAAAGGCCCCTCAAAGAATGTGACGGGTTTTCTTGTCAAGTTAATAAAGTGAGGTTTCCAAGCAAAGAGAAAGCATGGTTAAAGGCCATCACTGACATATCAATAAAAAGTATTTTTCTTTTTATATATTTTGTCAACCTAGTAGGTTGGAGAAATTAAAAATAAGTAAAACACAGGTTTTCAGATTGATATGTCTGTATACATCTTCAAGCTTTACAAATGGACTTGGCCTTTGCATTTTTACACAAAACACTTCTCTTGAGATGTCACTTTGAAGAATATCTATAGCTTTTTACCGATTCACTAAACTATAAATTCTGCCACTATACAGAATTATTTATGAAACATATTTTGTTGTATATCTGTGGGCTGTTCTAATAATCTCTGTCCCCCTGATGGGATCATAATAGACTGCCATGTCATAGAAATAAAGAGATTTCACAAGGACAATAGTGAAACCACGTCTACAGAATATAAAATTATAGGACACTTATACACAATCAAGTTTACAGTCCAATAAAAAGGACTAATTAACTAATTATATTTATGTTTTCTTTAACATTACATTTATTAGAAATCTGTTCCTCCAAGTATTCATATTACTATTCAGAAAATATTAAGTAACACATTCTTTTGTTTTATTTACTCTTTTTATTTACTTCTCTTTTCTGTTTTCATGGAAAAGTAACATTTATATAGAGTGTTTCACTTTAGCTAAGTTACCTTTTTTTTACTTCAAAGTTAATTATCACAAAAGCGTAACCCAACTCCCAAGCTACGTTGGATAACTTGGAATTACATATGTTTATAAGTGATTTTTCATTCTAATACACTTTTATTTGATGCATATAGTTACTTATGTATTCACCCAGCTCAGACACCTTTATGCTAATATGGGGAATTTTATGCAAAACTTCAGAATGTTAACATAATAGTGTCTCAGAGGCATCTATTTTGTACCAGGTCTAGACAGTGATGTGTTTTACATTAAACATCCTTCTGTCTTCATAGGAGTTGAGGTTCCATTTTGCAGAAGGTCTGTATATTATATATATATATATATATATATATATATATATATATATATATATAAACTTAATATCGTTTTGCTGCTTACAATAGTAGCGTTTCTAAAAAAAATGTATATTTTTTGTATAAGGGGAGTTTCGGGATACGATATCTCAGTGCTCCACTTCAACTGAAGACACCACAAGTGTGATGGAAAGCAGTAGGCAGCGGCACTACAGGGACCATCCAAGAGTAGGGCCAATGGAAGAATCCCCTCTTACCTTTGCCTATAGATTACTGTTCGCCTTATGGTTATTTGGCATTACTTCTTGTAAGCATCATGTCTAATAGATGTCTTTTTAAGTATTGATATACTCGAATTATTTTGCACCCAAACAGAACAGTAGAAGAACATTTGGTTAGTTTAATTGTATTTTAGCTGCTTCACCCTTTAATAATCTTTTTTCTAAATAGTTAACATCACTTGAAACTAGTATGAAGTGAATGATACTCATGCTTTTGCACTATTCGAGAATATCCAATAGTTTAAAAGTACTAAAATATTTGATTCTAGAGTTGCCCTTGGCCAAAATCAATATGGAATGTAATAACTATCTGTATGAATACATATATCCATATCTAGTTCAATATTTGTATAGACGTGTAAAGCGAGAGTTCAGTAAATTAACTTAACTATTCTATAGGCATAAATGGAAATATATTTGGTTAAAATTAAGGACTGCTTTTTACTGGTAACTGTAAGTTTATTCATTTTGACGATTAATGCAAATTTTAATCGAGAATGCCTAAACGCTTTGAACAAACAGAAGCATGAAAAATGAGACTGCAAAATATTAAGTAAATGTTTTCTTTCATTTTGTCACTTATTATAAATCACTTCAATTTGTTCTGTTTAACAACTCTCCAGTAGCATCTCCTCATTCATAATTATACATTGCTATGGTGTGGATAAGCTTTTCGATGTTCAGCTATTGGAAATCTATAACATTTAGTGTTAACATTTAATTGTGACCTGTTGCGTATGTTTACTACGTACATACCTTTCTTGAATAATGTTTGCTATAAATAGGTATAATTGTATCCATCTTCTGAGCGTCTTGAAGAAACATTCCCATATACTTTACCATAGCAGCTTGAACTTGGCCTATGCAAACTAAAGGCGGAACCCTTGAGGTTAAGTCCCTCAGGCAAATCTTTATGCAAACAAAATATGTCTAAAAAGAGTCATGGTAACTTGACAAACCAACATACCTGGGTACTGGAATCCCAAGGATGTGTCTTATCTTAGAAAAGCCCATTTATAACAAATTTGATATTTTACATACTTGTTTAGCAAGTAAATTAGGAAGCCCATCAACATGTTTTTCATGCATTTTGGTTATTCCTTTGGATACAAAGAGGGGGACACTCTAATTTTTTAAATCTTGTGCCATATGAACAAGAGAGAAGCCCTAGATGACCACATGGTGCCCATGAACCCAACTTGGATAATAAAGCAGTATGGCACCTGTACCCCTCCTAACTAAAAAAACTGTACATTGTTGATATTTTGTTATATTTCTGTAAGGTATAGGCTGAGGTATGATTTAGGAATATGTAAAACAAAAGTATATAAAGAATCTACACTAAGTCACCTAAGCTTATTTGATCCATACCTTAAGTAATAAGGCAGTTCATACAACAGCAAAACTTAATGAGACATATTCTCCAAAGATCACAAAAATTGGCAGAAGAATTAGAGCACTCTATTTGGCTGCCATTAGTTTATGATGAACTTATTAATTAATGCAATGTAAGTGCGGTAATAAAATTGCCAAAGAAATGGCATAAAAGTGGACACTCATAAACAGAATCATAATTCCTCAAAACTTCAAATAATTTACTTAAAGCTATATACCCAAAATGTTTTTTTTATATATATATCTAAGCTTTTATGATAAACCTTTTTTTAATATGGAGAAAATTGTAGCTTTCTTGTAGAAAACTCAGGAAAACTTACGCTATAACTTTCTATATAAATATGCTTGTCTGTATTTCTCAGATTATTTACCAAATATCTATCTATATATCAATCTATCTATGTATCCATCTCTGAGTTATGTCTGATTTTGCATTTCTCGTCCAGCCACAAAAACTATTATTAATACTGTCAACTCATTCTGATGCAAAGTACAAAACAAGTTGGGTTTTTTTTTCTGTTCTTTACCACAACATCCTTAAAGCTCCTTTGACAAATACGTAAGCTCTTTTCAGCTGCCCACGGCTCACGAGCTACTTCCTATTTTTCTCTTGAGATGTGAACATTTGTCCAAGTTCTATATTATCAGCTCTTTGCAAATGACTACTCTTGAAATGTTCTGATTTCAAAGTTGGGAAAGGATTCATATTCCTCTGTGCCAGATCCCCAAATATTTCCACAATGCATTCTGTGGCATTCACACATGACTGCAGCTGCATTTCAATCTGTTCCATCTGATTGGGTTCCGTGTTTTCTTCCAGTCTGTGGTAATGGTACAGTCGTTCCAAGATCCCTGGGTTATTTTCATTTCTGTGACCTTTCTTTCTACCTGGGTTGCTATGCCATTCAGTTTTCTCTCCCAGATGCTTAAGAAAGTGATTCACACGTTGCTCTCTCGGCTACAGTGACTGTCATTCTATTTGATGTATTTGTACCAGGTATCATGTGGTTATGAAAGTGCACTGATCTTTCCTAGCTGAGTTCCTCTCACATTTCTAACAGGTTCGGCTGACTTTTAGGTCAGGTGCAGCAATTCAGCAAAAAATTTACAGACTAAAAAATCAGTGCTCCCGCTGCTCAAGGTATATTAATATTTTTCTTCCTTTCTGTAACTTTTTTCATGGCTCATATCTGCAAAGATGTGATTTTCCAGTATATAATAAAAATAATAAATAATATAATATACATATTAATTTAGAAATTCCTATTTTTTTAAAAATTTTTGTTGCTTTTGTCTTACAAAAATGCATTAGTATATATATATATATATATTGTGCATTGCTCGTATGCATGTTCCATGTGAACAAAGCATATAATAACCTCCAAGGCCTTTCAGCTTTGCCTTGAAGAACTTGGGACATGATTCATTGTACATTATTAAAAGCCGTTTCAGGGCTTGAATGTATACTTGCGAATGTAAGCAGGCAGCAATGAATACCGATTTTGAAGGTGTCAGTTTTCTGTAGGTTATTAATTGAAAATATGTTTTCAGTATAAAAAAAAATAATTGTGGAGCTTATAATAACCTTATCATGACCCAACCACTGTGTATATTAAGACTTCTATAAATATAAATGATTATTATAGCTACAAAAAAGCTTTGTGTACAAAATGGATTGAATGATAGATTACTATTATGGGTTTCAAATGCAAAAGGTAAATTATATGTTTCTTATCCCAGAGGCATTGTGGCTATAAGTGTATACTAAATACAGTCCATCTTAAACCCGTAGCAAAGGCAGCATCTAGACATATGTTCCTCAGGGCCACACAGTGGGTCACCTGTGTCTTGCGGGAGCTTCCTGATATGTTTTACCTTCCAAATGTAATCACTTATATTGCCTTGGACTCTACAAACCTAGCAACCACCCTTGTCCACTGTTGTTTACATCGAGAGAAGAGTTGTTTCGTTACGACACAACCTGTTCTTGTAGGATAGTTTTACTCAGCTACATTTAAATGTGGATTAATGAGGGATATCTCCAGAAAGCTGAACATTATGGGTTCAGCTGTCCCACTCTTACCTTCTCTAGCTATTTCTTTAGATGTAAACCTCCACCCTCTTGCATAGTTTAACCAAAATGTACAATGCAATGCCAACATACATTCTTTGTTTAATCTTTTTCCTCAGCGTCACCACTTGACACATTTTGCCCAGTGGAATACAAATCACTATGTTCTCGGTACGTTAGCTGAGAATGGCTAGTACCATAAAGAAGATTTCCTCCTTAAGATGTGGACTGCTGGGATCATACTGTTTTTTTGTTGTCCCAGTGGTCTCTGTCATAAAACATTTTTACATGTTTGAATAGAGTGCTAGCAAAAACATACAGGACACTGGGAATTGTCACTAGCATCAATCCATATGGCAAAAAGATTTGAAAAGATGTCCCCTTAAAGCATATAAATACAAAAACAAAAAAAATCCCATGGTACTAACATTTTCTACTGGGGAAGCTTAATACGAATATTTTCTTTAAGTCTGAGATATTCTTTTAGTCCTTCCAAGTACCATGTTAGATGGAGTACAGTTCAGAACAATGTTTTGCTCCCTAGTGCTCTCAACAACGTGAAGAAACATCACTGATTATACAATTATTCACACATTTTCATATGATATGACTGTAATAATTCTTGACTCCGCTATGGTACACTGAAAACTGTATAATATGTAGTTTTACTTTAAGTTGGTGTTATATTGAATGGATATATAAACATAATGTAAATGAGAGGTTTTGGTTATATGAATTGGCCAAAGCATAATTAAGCTCACCCGACGTGGCGGGTGAGCTTAATTATGCTTTGGCCAATTCATATAACCAAAACCTCTCATTTACATTATGTTTATATATTTGTTGCCAATTTTATTAGGGTAAGAAGCGGAGACAGTTTTTGTTTTTTATATACATTGTACAGCCAATACACTGTTTTTTGCAGCATGCTTACACCTGTTTGGTAGGCCTCGTATTATACATTTGTATTATTTGAGCCTGTGACTAGCTTAGCGCACCGACATTTTTCTTTTCCTTATATTGAATGGAAACAGAATTTTCCCATGTATTAAAATAAGAATGAGTTGTATTCACTAATCCAGGAGTTTGGCAGGTGAGATGGGCATTATCTTAATCCATGTTAATTATTATTAATTATGCAAGGCCATCTAAGGCCTTCTTATACGAGAAGCTTGATGGGGTTGGCCCCTCATAATATTTAGTGAAATATATGGGGGTAACTTGATATTGGAAGGGCATACGAGTTTATGCATGTAAGTAATCAACCATGGCTGCAGTATGGTTCATTTTACATTTTATTAACAGGATAAACTATAATCTCCCATTTCTTAAATCTGAAAAATTGTGACTCATGTTTACAATAATTAATTTCATATTATGTGCCTTCAGTTGTGCCATTGAGACAGGAGCTAATTGCCGACTGATTTCATTACTAGATGTCATCAGACCCCTTTGACTTTGACTTTCGTTATGTAAATAACATGAAGTGCACTTATGACAGCAATAGGAGTAACAGGTGTGCCTGACAAGATGAGTAACTCTGCCAACAGAAAGAAATCACAGATCCGTAAAATGCAATCATTATTATGTGTTGGAAACATATATCTGCACAGAAGGGATGTATATGCATTATTTAAATAATTGATCATATTCCTCAATTGTGTCAAAACACCAAGTGTGTACTTATTTATAGATATATCCATTTTACCTTTATTTTTCTTCTGAAGATCTCTTGAATCAATGTTAAAGTATTATGCTATATTTCTTAAAAAAGATTATATACTATATTTTTTTAAATTAAGGACTTTCAAGTTTTTAAGGGACAACAAAATGCCATGCTGGTCCTCAAACCATATAAGTGTAAATGTATTTTACACTTTTAGCAAAAGGTGCTGTAAATAAATTCCTTGCATGATATATAATATGAGTGTCAATGCCTATTGCTATTAGAACATTTCAAAATAAATAATTCCTTAAATTCAGAGTCAGATTAGGATGTAACCAGGCCGTAGGTAGGGTATCACCATACCTGGGAACTATTTACATTTGACCCAAAGTCTCTAGGTGAAGCCCTGCTTCCAATGGTCCCTGGATTAGTTTCTTCTTTCTCCAAACAGGGGGAGCAGTGTTTGGTAATGCCCTTTCCTAACCCACTAAAGGCTTTTTGGGACTTGCCACATCCCTATCCACAACAAGCCCCAGCCCATTACTAAATCACAGAAGACCCTGAAGACCATACCATTGGATGTTCCCAGCTATGGGAATCAGACGAGTGACCTAACCTGCATGCCTGCACCATTAGACAGATTTCACAGTTTAAACACCACAGTATGTGTAACCTGTCCGTGCTTGATAGGGCTCATAGCCGGTACTCTCATTTGGCCAAGACTCTAACCTTGGATATGATGGAACCCAGTGTTAGAAACAGTTAGTAATTCTTTAGCAAACAAGAATTACATATGTAACAGAACACTGAGTAGCATGTAAAATCTATGTCACTTTCACCCTTTATCGGAGAAATTATTGCATTTCAGAGAAGGCTGACAAGCGTGGCAGATAAATGCAGGAGGAGTCAATGCTAAGTTTTGACAGGCTAATGCATCCAGAACCATGTATAAAACCTGCACTAGAAAATAATACACCACAGCCTTTTTATAATAACCACCTATCATGCAGATGGGTCAGTTAACCTACTTTATGGTACAAGGAAGGTTAAAAGTACATCTTGCCTGTTTACCAAGAAATTCGACACATGTCACTAAAGAACGCTCCATACATCAAGTTCTCTGTAAGCTGGGCCAAACCTCACATGAAACCAACAGCCCAATATCAAAGGCTACCATATTTCCTGGCTTATGGTACCTTAAAAAGCGTGCAAGGCACTGGGGTCACACAGGTAACACAGCACAGCTTAACATATTTGTAATTGTAACGTCAAATATAAATGAGGGTTTCGTATAAGACAATGGGCTTGACAGTGTAGTATGCAGTTATAGTAAACAGGCTAGAAATGGTTTAAAAAATGCTTGTGAAATAGGAATGTGTTCTTTAACAGAGGTTTTTATACTCAAAAATAGGCTCTATCGGTCGCTCGTACAGACCTTTAACTCCTGGAGCAGGGAGAGGCAGAGTTTAGCCCTCAGGAGTTAAAAGTCTGTACGAGCGACTCTATTGGTCGCCAGCAGGGGGCTCGTCTGACATCAACCAATGAAGAGCAGCTGCATTTCATCGGTTGATGGCAGAGGAGGCCCCTGCCAGCAACCAATAGCGTTGGTTGTACGGACCTTTAAAATCCTGGCGCCAAAGCTGCTGCGTACCGCATTAACCATGTATTCACCCCGTATTAACCCGAACCAAACATAATAACGGGTGAATATTTTCTCCACAAGTTGGCCGGCACAAGTCTATTAGCTACTTTCTTCATGCTGTCATAGGTTTTTTGGCACAGGTTTTAATATTAAGCAAGTTTTTCTTAAAGGGTTTACCTCATAAACCATTAACTGCCTGGGCTCTGCACTTTTCATGTTTGTGCATATGAGAGGGAACATAAAATGTCTTGTTACTGAGACTTTAGACTCTGGAAATTCCTATAGTATAGTAATGTCTTTTTTTTTCTTTTTAGCAATATTTTCTGGGGGGAAACTTGTTAGTGTTTTTTAGTTGTGTACTTGGAACAGTTATAGTAAGTTGTTTTCTTTCTAGCCCAGGGCAATGCCACCTGCCATCCTCACTGTGCTGCTGTCCTTTCTAGTGAGTGTCAGGATATTACCTCATATCACGGCACTTAGAAAGTGACGGCAGATAAGAACCATTCGGCCCATATAGTCTGGCATAATTTGCTTTTGAAGGAAGCTCGGAGCAGAAGGAAAGATCAGTGATCTTGCTTTTGACTAGTCCATTGAGTAGTGGCATCACGGGGAGCCACTATCAGACTCCCTGTTCTGCAGCAGAAAGGCCGCCATTCCATTGAGCTGTCACCCTAGCCCAGAATACGCCACTACATGAAAGGTAGAAATATGACACCTGGATCTAAGACAAGACTAAGGACTGACTAAAATTTGAGTCTTTAAAGCAGTGAAAATACCGGTAGACTAATGATTCTTATCTGCCATCAAATCTATGGTTTTATGTTACTATGATCTAAATACGTTTGAAATAGTTTGTTAAACTGACACATTTAAAAAAAGGATGATTAGACAGTCATCTGTTATTCAGCAATGCAATTAATGAGATGTGAAATATTCAGGACAATCATTTTCACAGTAAAGAGTAGTAAACAAATATCTCAATCCATTTCTGACTTTTGCAGATTGACATTGTTTGACTTTACTTAACCATTAAAATTATCACCTTAAATCTGTTAACAATGGCAAATCACCAGTCCTCATTATGGGAAATCCAGCATAGGATGTTGATGACCCTATAGATAATACGTTCCAATTTATATCTTCTAGTCCTTTTGCTATTTTATATTTCACTTTAGCTTTCATGGTGAAATATTGAACACAGAAAGTGCTAATTGACTGAACTTGCTGCGATGAAGTGGTTAAGTAAAATTTAAAAAGCATTCTTATCTTCTTTGAAGCTTAACAAAGACATCTAGAGCCTTTGACTGCTAAAGCCGTGTTTGGCTATAGCTAGTGACCTCTTAAAGAAGCATTATCCACTTGTGCAGGGAGAATTCATCGTTCTATGTATGTGTAAGATATATTCATTAGCGAAGAATGACTTTTATCTTTCTATGATGAGTGGAGGGAAAAAAAAAACATGATTCACAAATAGAAAACCTTTTGCTTCTTTAACAACATACACTTAATGGTTTCAGACTACATCTTAGATTAACAAGTGCAAAGAAGGCAAGGAATGTAGAAAAAAAACACTAGTGAATGCATTGGAAAGATGTATTAGAGCACCAAACATATGTTGTAGAATGAATACAGGCTATTAATATTCTTCACTAGCTGCTTATATTATTACACAAACCTACATAGACATTTGGAGCTCTGATTTTTATACTCTGATTTTCATTTTTTTTTCCATACAAGCATTTCTAATTTTAGGTCAGCCTCATGTTACTGAACTTTTAATCTTTAATGGGAATCAAATAAGGGACCATTGATATATTCACATTAAAATGTGTTATGTATAATGTCTGTAGTGTGAAATTGTAGTGGTTTAGGTGCTTCACATAGTTTTACAGGGTCTAAAATGTATTCTAGGACCAAGTTATTATAGGATTTTCTGTTGATGCGGTAGGGATTATTTGAAAAGAGCCATCTTTGCGCAAAGTGGTAATGGTGGAATGAGTAGGAACACTGCGCTGGTTTCTATGGTGATTACACCAGTCTTACAACATGTATATTTTTATTTAGTGAGTTGCCCGATATCAGCCTAGATGCTCCATACGGTATTTGGACGCTTAAGTAAGGTACTTTAAAATGTGTGACAGGCATTCTATGCATTGGACCCCAACAGGTTTTGTGCAATTCTGAGAGTGACTAATTACTAGGTAGAAACATGGAAGTCAGTGTGCATTTATCATTAATCTCATATGTACACTAGCACACATGTCTAATATATATATATATATATATATATATATATATATATATATACATGATATAAAGAGAAACAGAGTATTGCAGAGTATGCTGTGATACCTTTTTTATTGGACTAACATAATATGTGACAGTAACACAGCCAGTCACAACAAAAAAACATACATGATTAAGGATTCTTACTCATGTACATCTGCAAACGTGGTGTACATGATACAACGTTCAGCATGTGACAAAGGGTGCTACATTGGAGAAACGGGACTTAAGCTGCACCTCATAATGAATCTACACAGAATCTCCATCAAAAACCATGAGAAACACAAATATTGCACCCCAGTAGGACATCATTTCACACAGAATAATCACGTCATCGAAAACCTGAAAATCAAAGGAATTTCAAAGACTCTCAGGAAAGGAAAACATTTAAGATTAAAATGATAACATATTTCAACACCATAAAAGAGGGACTTAATGTGGGTTCTGGTTTCCTGACACACTACCAGAACTTCATATGACATTCATCTTAATGTCCAATGTGTCTAATTGCTGTTATTGTCTCTGATGTGTTAATTAGTTTATTGGTTTCCTTAGGTTTATTTGTTGTGTCCTTTGGTTATCTGCATTTTTCATCTCCAGGCCCATTATTTATGACTCCCCACTCAACCCCCACCTCCTCTTCTCTAATACCATCACTTGTTGTAAGTTGCACCCTCTATCATGTCACCAGTATAGCTTCACACCTGATGAAGAGAGGATAACTCTCGAAAGCTTTTCTTTTACATCATGTCTACTGGACTAATATGGCTTAACTCATTTATATATATATATATATATATATATATATATATCTCCACAAAATATAAGTGAACCCTTTGGATACCACCATTTATGAATATGATGTATATGATCTTCATCTAAGTTGCAATAATGAACAAACACAATTTATTGTATTGTTCTTTTCCATATTGAATAAATTGTTTAAACATTCACAGTGTGGGTTGGAAGAAGTATGTGAAGCTCTAGCTAATTACTTCAACAAAAGCTAATTGGAGTCATACCTGGATCCCAATCAATGAAACGGGGTTAGAGGTGTGTTTTAGAGCTACTTTGACATAAAAAAAAAACACTCAAACATTTGAGTTTGTTATTCTCATGAAGCATTTGCTGATGTGAACCATGCCTCACAAAACATAAATCTCAGAAGACTTACAATCAAAAAATGTTGATTTGCATAAAGCTGGAAAGTGTTACAAAGTATTCCCAAAGAGTTTACATATTCATCAGTCCACAGTTAGACAATTTGTTTATAAACAGCGATGATTTATTACTGTGGCTACTATGCCTAGAAGTGGGCATCTGGGTAAAAACAAACCCTAGAGTGACAGCTAATGGCTTGAGGAAATCACTGGAACTAGTTAACATCTCTGTTCTTGAGTCTACCATACACAAAACATTGAACAGACATGGAGTCTATAGCAGGACACCACTGAGTAAGCCTATGCTCTCCAAGAAAACATTGCTGTCCCCCGGAAGTTTGCCAAAGAGTACATTGACACTCCACAACACTACCCGGAAAACATTGTGTGGACTAATGAAACTAAGGTTGAATTGTTTGGGAAGAATACACATCACATATGGCATAAAAAAGTCACTGCATACCAACATGAAAACATCACCCCAACGGTGAAGTACAGTGGAGCTGCCGAAAGCGCTTGTTTGAGGTTATTGATGCCAAAGGAGGTTCGACCAGTTATCATATTTTAAGGGTTCGGTTACTTTTTCCACCAGCACTGACAATGTTTAATGGACGTGTCCAATAAAGACATGAAAGATTATGATTGTTATTAGCTTAAGCACTTAGATGTAGATCATATCACATTTATGAACAATTAATGCAGAAAACCAGGGGCTCGTTTACTTTTTCTCGCCGCTATATGTTAATATTACAGGCGAATATCACCATTATGGCAAACATTCCATAGCAAATATAAGTTCGTATAGTGTATAGAATGGAAAATTACATTATCTATAATTATTAATAATAATGGGTAATCGGTTCAGTTGCATTATTTCTACAGGTCTGATTTAGTCGAACAATGCAATCATTATGCCACCACTTTTGCCACCACTTTTCTATGAAGATGTCACAATGAAATATAATTGCAATATTCCACAATATTAACTGCACCCTAATTGCAAAAGTTTTGAAATGTAATTACCTTGAAAACGAATGCGACAGGGAACATTAAGTGTAATTAGTATTAAAGAAAGAAAAGAAAAACTGTTTGGAGCTTGTTATTGTCTCATAAGGTAGCTTCAAATTAGCTGGATGTTGAATACTTTCATCCCGTTTTACTATAATTTTCATTATTAACACAGACTGTAATAAATTTATTTGACATTGCCCACACCTGCCAACTCTGCAGGAGATCACTTGTAATATGCACTGTTTCTGTGTTTCTCATAGAAACCATTAAGATGTTCAGAGGAGTCTTGTTTCAAGAAGAAGTGGGGAGGGTGTTATACACAGATGTGGATATGTTCTGATGTTTAAACATTTACTTAATGTTCTATTATAAAATTGATTTTCACTGCATGTGAATAGTTATTTTCCGTTACCCTAATAAAAACCATTAGACTTTTATATGTTGTTCCCTGAATTGCAGCTATAACAGCTTCCACTCTTCTGGGAAGGCTTTCCACAAGATTTTGGAGTGTTTCTGTTGGAATGTTTGCCCATTCAACCAGCAGAGCATTTGTGAGGTCATGCATTGATGTTGGATGACAATACCTGGGTCCCAAAGTTCTAGTTCATCGCAAAAGTGTTTGATGGGGTTGAGGTCAGGGCCCTGTGCTGGCCAGTCAAGTTCTTCAACACTAAACTCATCCAACCATGTCTTTATAGACCTTGCTTTGTGCAACTGGACAAATCATGGTGACATAGAAAAGGGCCACCCCCAAACTGTTCCTACAATGTTAGAAGCATAGCATTGTACAAAATGTTTTGGCATGCTAAAAAGGACATACCAAGACATTTTGAACATTTCTATGCTCCCAACTTTGTGGGAACAGTTTGGGGAAGGTCCTTTCTAATCCTCCTTTCCTCCTTCCATCTTTTTCTTCTTCTTTTTTGCCTCCCTACCACTTGCTTTAATTTCTGGTGGGCATGTGGTGGGAGCTCACGGTCTGTTGCTACAGAAGTTTTCTACAGCGAAGCAGATTGCTTAAGTGCTTAACGCCAAGATATAATACCCTATTCCAGTGCCCAGCATCAATAACTGGGGCACATTGCAAGGAAGCACTAATACAGAGATCTGTTGGAACATGCTCCCTTCATTTTGGGTCAGTTATTATTATTATCATTAATTTATTAAGCACCAACATGATGCAGCACTATACAATATAAAGATAGATTGGTTAACAAATGCATAAAAATACGCATTTACACATAGAGATATAATAGTGGTCAAGGGTCCTGCTCATGAGCTTACAAATGCATTATACAGATACTAAACAAAACAGCCGCTAATAAGCGCAAAGAGTTAATTTATACAATATTGTGAAGCGTATCCCTCACACTAATACAAGTGAGTGCTGCCAACTAAAGGTCAAACTCCACAAGTTGGCCAAAATAGAAGTTAATAAAAAAAGGAAAATAAGTGGCGCACATCTAAAAATAAAAAATGATACTTACTTCATTTGATTTCTAAGAATTCTATAGGTGATTAAGACAAAAGGAGATGCAAAAGAGAATGAATAAATAAAATAAACAGAGGGATGGGTGTTGGTGAAAAGGGGAAACTTAGAAATCAATGATCCTTACAGCCACAGTCCTACCCCTTCAGTGGCGGACAGTTTACTTTACCTCTCGAGGGTTTCGGAAGTGCTACAGGACAACAGACAATACAAATCATGGTGATGGACATCGACCCTTGGCGGCCCTTGTTAACGAGTAAAAATATTCCACCTCTCCAGCACATTCCTGGTAAGGGAAGCCCATAATGTGCAACATTGATTTCTATTAAGAAATACACAATCTGGGGCAAACTAATCCTCAACAGTTAACTGTTACGTATGTGAAGCCATAATATTTATTCAGTAGTTTCCATCTCTCAAGGACACTACTGGAAAAAAAGGTGAAAAGTTTTGCAAAGTTATAACATTATCTAGCACTGAAAAACCTCAGAACCTTTAGAAAGGGTGAGCTGGATGAATATTAGAGCTAACTCATCATTTGAAAAGGTTAATTTTAGTTTTTTTTTATGCTGCACACTGTAATGTTTTCTTGTTAAAAACAGCTATTAGACTGTATTTTCACATCAGAAAACAAAATCCGAAGATTATCTGATCAAGCATTGTCTACAAACACACCAATTTCTTTTTGGCTACTTCTTAATCACTTTTTTTACATTCATCACAGATCTGATAGCTGTAAAAATGATGCCAGCAATTTCTATGAAGAACATTTTTCTAAATAGCTGTGCAATTCTTCACAAAGTAGCCTACTGTTCACCAAGATGCAGCAGATTTTAGCACATAACTGACAGTGCACAAATGTGTTAAGCATCTTGGTAACCCCATACAATGTCCTTATTTTTTAACCCTTTGCTTGAAATTGAGCATGGACCCTTCAAGGCCATAGAAATATTTTTTTGCTATCCAAATTTAAATTTAATAGCTATTAAAATTTGCTATCCAAGGCTAAAGGCCATACCACAATTCCTTGGTCAGTTTTGGAAATCACAAAATCTAACTCTAAATAGCTCCACAGCATTGCGTTCAGTAAGTAAGCAAGAGGTCTATACTAAGACCCCTGTATCTGCCAAAACATTTCTCATGAGCTGTTACGGATCCACCCATAGACCACAATGAGTTTCCACCATGAGAAAGGCTAAGTATGAACATTGAAGGCCATAGTTTATACTGTGAGATCAAATATTAACTCATAGCTATTTCCAGGCCCGTTTGAACCCTCTTCAATAGATGCCCTAGTAAAATGTTTGTAATAAGACAGATTCTAGCCAAACAGACCTTTTCACCATAGTCAGTAGCATAGCCCCAGCATTTGTCCAGAGCTAGACACCTTCATTGTGGGGCATGATTAAATGGGACTGTAGCTTGCAGTCTGTAGAAGCAAAACAAGACTTCAAAAAGTCATAAGATGTGGGCAAAACCTCCATCAATTCTACAGCTCAGTAGCCGGTCAGGGGAGATCCTCTGATCTCCCCAACCATTTCATCGTACAAAATTGAGGCAGCGTAAGGGACGGTGCCCTAAACTCTGTACTTTCCCAAGGAAAACATAGAACTTGGAAGACATGCAGTAGCGTTGGCTTACCTTTGCAGGCCCCCTAGCCATAAAGACTACTAATGACATATAAAAATAATTTAAAAAATCAGTATAGGCATATGCAGAAAATAATTTTGAAGTAGGAAGAAAATATGCAAAAGTAGGGCAGAACTTTGACATGAGTTAACAAAAGTAATAGGTAAAAGTGCAAAAAAAAGGCAATAGACTCCCTACATTTTTAACAAGTGGATTTACTGGATTAACCCTAACCCTGACTTGCAACTAATAAGCGTTAAGGGCTCTCTCTGTAAGAAGACCTTATCACTGTGGAAGTGGAGTCTGTATTATTGTCTCTGTATTCAATCTGCCAAAAGATTCAATTTCTATATATTGATGTGGACAGCACAAAGCTGTCGCTGTTGGCCCTCTGTCACACCTTCTTTCTTGATTTTACAGCCAGACTGATGAGAAAAGTCAGATCTTTTTCAACCCATTACTATAACACCCAAAGAAAACCTAATTCTATTTTGTTCACCAATTTACATTAACGTGAAATGTTCCATTACTTTTATGCATCAGTCCAGCTTGATCTAAAGCATGTCACATTTTCTCCCCTTTAATGAAAATAGCATTTTCACAAAGCAGCGCAGACCAACATTATACGTTAAAAGTAATTGTTCCTAATGTTTTTTAATAATTACAGGAATCTAAAAGTACATGCAAAATTTAGTTACTAAGCAGTCACATATCTGTACAGTTTCAAAACTTTTAAGTAGAGTTCTAATAAAATATCATTTTTAAGATATATTCTGAAAATTAAAATGTGATTATAGACTTTATAATCATCTCGAATGAAATAGCATAATGACAGCCATTATGCTATCATATTATCCTACTATGACATTAGCTAGTAATAGATCACAACCAAATGGGAGAATCACTGCAGTTGTCTTACTTACACAGATTTTCAATGGTTCTCTTTTTTTTTTGCACAAGTTCACAATAATAATAATACAATATCACTTGTGCAGTAAATTAGAAATCTGAAAACCATTGATGACTTATATAGGGATGACAAAATTTCAGCCCGCTGCCATGACCTGTCTAAACCGTGGCTGTGCTAGCCTGCTAAAGAGCCTAAAGTGCCGTCAATAAATGCTTAAAACATCTAAAAAAAAAGAGTCTATATTTTAAATTTAAATACAGTGTGATGAGAAATTATTTAAGGAATTGCTAATGTCTTATGCAATGTATCGGAGGGCTTAATAGATCATTGGGGTTAGGGTGATCCTCAGAATGCTCGCAGCATCCCATAGATAGACACTGTATAGTACACTAATTGTTTTTAAGCAGACAGCGTGGGGTTGGAAAGCATTTAATTGTTAATTGCGTACTAAAAAAGGAAATTATATAAGTTTTAGACATTTTAATTTTCTTTAACATTTATTGATCATATTGCTCTCATTTAAAAGCCATCAAACTAAAATATGGCCAAGTAGATGAAAAGGTTAAAAAAACACAAAGAAAAAGTGATGAAAAAATAACATTACTTTTCAAAATAATTTTGATGACTGCATATGGGACAGCCTGAAATCAAATTTACTTTGCCTTATCAGACACCATGGCACCATTCAACAAAGGTTAGGCGACTAAGACTGTGTATTTAACAAACGTCTTTAAAACTGCACATCAATGTATTATTCCACCTATTAGAGTCTGCTCCAAATGTAAATAACTGCTTAATGAAGTTTCACATATTGATGCGAGCCATTTAAACCAAATACTGTAAGTTAATGCCATCTCAAACATGGCATTTTAATTATTTCACCAGCGGAGAGAAAAATGACTGCATTGATAGTCCTCTTCGTGTCAAGTGTCTCTCTGTAACTTCTGCAACTGTTCCGAAGGCAAACACTCAGAAAATGCAAATGCAAAGTGTTTTGTAACAGTGACTTGGAAAAGACACATTTACAGATTCTCTTTAAGTGATTTTTCAAGTGAAAACTTCCAATCATCTCTGCATCATGACAATTTTGAAACTCATAGCTAGTTTGATATTACTAGACGTATTTTCAAATAACATGTGTGCTCCTTAACAGCTACCACAAACATTTTGTGTGCTTTAATGTAAACTGCTTTAACCCGATAATAAAATATCACATATTACTTAAGTGTATACATAGTATCAGTGGATCTGCTGTTTATTGCCTGTCCTCCTAAGTGGGATCAGCCAGTGAACTTGGTCCCTGACGCCAGTTTCCTGGTTCCACTGGCTTCCAAAAATGGGACAGAATCTTTAAACTCCACATTACAACTCATACACAACTGTATCTGCTAAATCCTTGTTCATGGCTCTTAAGTCTGCTGAATTATGGTCATACACAGGAACTTCACAGGACAGGCTACATAGAGTGTTTCCTCTTCTTGGGTAGTGGGTTTGTGTTTGGATGAAGATAGCGAGTGCTGCAGATGGGCCATTCTTGTATGTCTCATATCTTCCTACTCAATAGGAGAGAAACTGGTGAGTGGACATGGCTAAGCACTGCTCTGGAGAGAGGCAGAACTTCACTGAGAGTTCCTAGATATAATTGCTAATAGATATGATAGTGCCGTAACCTAGATCTCAATGCACTTCTCGCAGGTCCTGATAAATGTCAGCTATCCTACATTATTTAACTAACGCATTCACTAAAGTGAACTCAACTGGTGTCGACACGACATTGTCATTATTTCTAGATTGTTTGGACCCTACTAAAGTCTAAAGTGTAACCGTGCTTGACCATCATCCAGAGTATATGTGATATAGAAGGTGTCTTGACATTTGTCCCTTCTCTATGCTCAAAGTGACCAGGAGATAATAGCTAAGCCAATACTGCTTTTTATTACTACCTATGAACCTTGATGAAATCTAAATCAGTTCATAAAAAGAATTAATAGAAAGTAACTTCTTTAAAGTGATTTATCAGCTACAGTGACCCTACTGTATTTTTAGATTTCTAGTTATACAGTATTTCCAAAGCCCTAAAGCATCAATTACATTCACACTTATTTGAAGCTATGGCCAAAATTGACTCACTTTCCTTCTGCCTTCCAGCCACATCCTAGTAAAGGAGATATATCTTGATTCAAAGCAAACTTTGTAATGCTCTCATGGCTGGAGGCTCTGCTACATCAGAAATCTACCTTTAGAAAGAGCGTTGAATTAATGAACACGTCATCAGTCATAAACTTTCAGCGGATCTAATAATTTTTATATATCAAGTAGAAAATGAGGACTTTTTTTTCACAGAATTTTGGGTATGTTCCACTTCAATATATCCTATATGAAAGAATTATATTATAATACACATAAAAATGTAATAAAGATAACAAATAAAATGATAAATGTAATTGATTATAAAAATGCATATCAAAACATGAAGCAAAAATGCACTTTTTTTCTTTTGGAGACAATTAAGAAGTTGCTTTTTGTTCCCAATAAATGCCATTAGAATTGTTAGAACCTCTGAATATGTTTTTATTATAATAATTTCATATATACTTGCAGATGGAGTGCTTCGGTATATTTTTTAGTATTGTCATGTCTATTATTCATCATTAAAATTCATTTATCCAGCAAATAGCAAATGACCTTCATCCTTGCAAACTTTGATCATTTGGTCAGAACAGTGGAACCTGTTTTGTTATTTTGCATATTTTCACACGTCATATGTATCTTTAGCCCCCTCAAGTTGAGGCAGACTAATTTATTACTTAGCTCAAAGCAACACATATTGTCTTATTAAGTGCCTGCTTAGCAAATGCACATCATTAATTTCGATGCAATTAATCAGATTTTATTAGTAGAAAATGACAGTTTTCTTTAGTGATCTTAAGTTTTTGCCCTATGCACACTGTATACATTGTGTTAAGTGTGTATGCTAGTGACATGATCCATACATTGTGATCGCAGTAATGTTAAAGAGTCATGGAAGTTATTCTGATAAACTAGCCTCCCATTTAACTTGCAGGACCCTTTTATTGAAATTAACTTGACAGGGTTCCGTTACAATCAATTAATTCACTTCTTACAACTTAATGAGGCATCATACAACCCAGAGCAGAATGTCATTAAACTTAGCTTCACACTGTCCTTTCATAAGGGTATTAACGCACTTCAAATGCTTGCTCATATCACTGGGGAAAAAAAACATAAGCCTAGAAAGGCAATTAAAAAAACAGTAAATAATGATATCTTGTAGGGCGAGGATTGGCTTAAGGGGGTTACCATAATCTCCTTTGTTAAATTATGGGGTTTGGTTACTATGAGCAGAATTATGTCACAAATAGCTTCTATTATGTTTTCATCTATATTGTAAAAAGCCAAGTATCTACATGATTATTATTATTATTATTAACTTTTATTTATATAGCGCCAACAATTTACACAACACTTAATACAATACATAAATTCATTAAATGCGTTATGCAAAAAACTAATATTAACCCCTTCAAGACCGGGACGTACCTGGTACTTCCTGGTCAAAGGTCACCGGCAGACCGGGACGTACCAGGTACGTCATTGATGATGCGCGATCTATGAACGCTGGGATCGCGAGGGGCGGCTGCTGCTGACCACTGGGTGTCCCCAGCGATCCTTAGCAGCCACTCCCCCTCAATTCCATGCACGTGATCGCTTTGAAGCGAATCACAAGCACGGAAATTAAATATTTACAAAAAAACTGCGGTCTTCAAGGGAAGACGCAGTTTGCCAACATCCTGAAGGGGTTAAACACATATGGCTATAATAATTGAATAAAAATATAATATTTATTGATTGAAGTGTTGATGATATCCATAAGAATCATAACATTTTACTTGCAGCAATAATTTAGACTATAAATCAGATAAGTACAAAAAGTCTTAAGTTTAAAATTAATAATTTGCGATACCATAAATTAAAGACTTTGCAATATTTTTCTAACCAAGTCCCACCAATAAAAAATTTTTTTCATGTACTGCCCAAGAACTCAAATTGAAATGTTTTTTTCCCAATAAGTAACTTAATAGAATCTTAATCTAGAATCTAAAAGTAAATATATTGATGTTCCCCTGGGCTTTAGCACCTCTGACATAGAACTGTGTGATCTCTGTTAATACTAGACACATGTGTAAGATTAATTTAAACAATTATGTTGATTTTTTTTCCAGTGGCTGCACACTGGTTATATATTAGGCTTATTGGTAATGAATCACTAGTTTGAGTGTTAAGAACTACAGTACCATTTGCAAGTAGACATGGTTTTGGTACCATGTTAGGTTCAGAAGAAAGATGACATTGGTATTATCATTGGAAACACAATAATATTTTTGCCTATTTCCTCATAGATACATCATTTGTGATAACAGTAAATAAACACATTGCACAGATATAACTCCTACTGTCCTGCTTTTGTGGGCAGGAAAGATCATGGTCAATTAGGGGCTTTTGGAGACCTTAATCATAGCTCTCATATGACCCACCTATAGCCATTATATCGTAGCTTTCTGCAAATCAAGTACATAAGGCAAGTCCATGGTCCTGGTCCAGACCCTTCCTCTAATCCCATCCCCATATAACCCAGCCTGAAACCTCCTGAAATGCTGGGTGTATGCACAAGTAACAAAATATTAAATTCCATTTAGAGCTGTATTTGCTCTCTAATAACAACATACACCATATTCCTATGAGTACTGCCATGCGAATGAGCGTTAGCAAAGTATCACCTTTTGAGTCACAGTATCGCCTTCCAGGATCAAATACTAATTAAAGGAATTAACCGTCAACTTCAGATTTCACCTGACACAATACATTCAAGCCATACAGTGCTGTTATATACTCTATGCAAACTTTGATCACATATTATTAATAAATGGTAGAAATTACTCAAATGGCTCCCATAAATAGTATGAAAATGCACTTTATGTACTGTCATATACTGAAATATTGAAATATTCTGCCAACACAACGCATCGTCTATTTTAATGCGTAGCTTGTATAAACAGACCCAACTGTAATCAATACAATTTTGAATCATATAAAAACTACAATATATATCAATTTTCTGAAACACAATCTATGAAGTCCAATAAAATAGAATAGAACCTCCTGACATAAAGACTGAAATTCTCAAGCTAAAAATAAATATATTAAATAACGTATTGTTAGTTTACACTTTGAATCAAGAAAGAATCGTTATAATTATGACAGCATATAAATCAAATGTAAATGAATTGATAAGACCATGGTTTTGCATTGGTTTTTATGTCATATCTGAACAGGTGATGAATTAAGAGTCTGGGATACCTGTGTAGTACAAAATAATTACTGCATATACGAGCCCTTGAGATTTTAGCTGTTGTCATTATGATGTACTCTTAGGAAGAATATCAAGATTGATAGTTAATCTCTTTCTAGGTGTACACAAATTTATCATAATATCGAGACATTTTTGGATGCACAAAAAAACAAGAGTCTGTACCCAACAGAAAAAGTTTACTTTATACTATTTTATTCAGTTTTATGGTAGAATAAACACAACAGAAAAAAAATTGTCTTGTAAAATGTGTAAAATGTGTAAAATGAAAAAAAATAACTGGAATTGTGTATTAATTTTAATATTGTTAAGTAGTAATGGAGTAAACATTAATTCATATAATGTAATATATTTCACTGCCATAGAGATGATTCTAGCACGGTATAAGCTGGGCCGCAACCAAGGTAGACCCTTAGGGTGGCTCATTGACTCATGCACAACCCAAGCTTGCACGCCTCTGGTCTTGATTAAACAGGCCAAGTCAGGCATTGGGCTTAAGCCAATACCAGCTAAATTAGTTACGCACAACCCTCTGTAATGGCAAAACAATTCATAGAGACAACTAAGACATATTGAAACTGAGAAAGAAGTTGTAGAAAGACCTTCTCACTGGAGGTGTAAATAAAATGAAATAATAATACATCTATGGACCCTCACACAGACCGAATATGAAACAAATGGATTTAATGACATAAACCCATACAGTAAGTAAATTTCAATATCACAGAACAAACACTCTGGATTACATTGCGTCAGTGAGCTTGACACCAAGTGACATGTCAAAAAATTGATTTAAAGAGCGATTCCAGCTCTTAACGCATCAGAAAAAGAGTCATGATGTGTATGTCCACTGGGGACAAGAGAATTGTAGAGGATGAAATTAAATGACCTTGTAGCAATGACCTTGCTGCTTTGCCTGGATAAATAGTCAGAATTTGTCAATGTGTGACTACCATGGAAAGCGTGTGGATATCCTCAGGACGCTTGTGGCACGGAGATAATGTAACTAAAGACAATGGGTTCGGATTAGAAACAATTATGACAGTGGCGCCGATAACGCGCAGTAATCAAGATCCTACTGGCAACGCAAACTAATGAAGGGAGAAATTTGCAAGATTATTGTTTACAAATAATATGCGTGTAACACAATTAGATGAATTTTATGACATTACATTATACTTTACAACACATTAGACCTTTTGGGTTTTTATCACGTTGGTGTATGTATCATTATTTAATTCTTCCATAATGTGCAATTTCTATTTCTTGCTATTGTCTGGGGGCTCTCATATTACATTTAGATTGTATCCTTTATCATCCCAAATTGACATTTATGCTTTTACTTCTATTGTTTGCCTAGCTTTTCCTTGGTATGGATCAACAATTTGTTTTAATCTGTGTCACTTTTCCTATCTCTCTCGACGCAGAGATGTAGTCATCTTACACTAGCTTACGCCTACCGTAGTTATGTTTAGCTATGACATGGGAGATTTTTTTTTTCAAAGCTACAAAATGCAGAAGAATGTAAATTCCTTTCCCATTTAGTAAGATTTTCCGACAGCAGACTGTAACCCAACCGGTTTAAACAAAAATAATGACAAACAAGTTCCCATGAATAAATAAATCTGATTTCCATAGAATCATTTCAGTATTATTCTTGCTGCACGGGAAATCTCCTACAATGCAGTGCTCAAGGAAGAAGGCTGCTGCTTCCTTGTTGCCTGTTTTTTGCATTAATTACAATTAACAATCCCCAATGTTTCCTCTTTCGGGCCCAAAAAATAGACAACAATTCCAGATTTTATATTGTTTATCACATCCACTACACATATTCTATATCCTTTGATGTTTCTATTTTTGTTTTTCTGTATTTCCACTGGATAAATGTGAGCACATCTTTGAGTAATTAGTAGAATTTCACTGATCTGACAATTTTCATTTACTTTCCATACTTTGATTTGACTGAGGGAGGGATAAAATCACAATTCAGTCCAGCATTGATCATTTATATTATTATTATTATTATTATGGATAATAATATTATTAATGTTGGTACTAATTATGAAAGCATAGCCATATATATTTTTTTATTCCATGTCTCATGAAGATTGCTTTGGGAATCCTACTGTTGGTTTACGTGTGAAATTATTACACACTTCTTGTTAGCAGACTGCATACATGAGCCTCTTGCCTTAGAGACTGTTTACAACTATGCAATTTTTCCGTAAAGCTATTATCACAAATATCTTATTACAGGGTGGTAATTTAAAATGTGTTCTGCCGCAGAATGGCAGCTCTCACGAACAACGCAACGGAAACCTTGCCAGCCCTCAATTGGATTATACCCCATTCATTTAAGCCTTTTGCTGTCTCTTTGTAATGTTCAGAACTGTGTTTTGCGTAGAGCACCCTCGGATTTAGAGTATTGTATTTCTGTGTTCTTTATTTTTTTTAATTTTAACAGAATATTGCATGCATATATCATTATTATAATTTTTCTGTTGTGGTTTTTTTTTTCTTCGTTTGCTTTTAATCATAAAATCATTTATTTCATTATTTATCCCATGCCATTTTCAAAGCTTAAAGCCATGATCATAACGCTAAACATTTTATTACGGCATCTGGATGATGGGAGGTTTATTAATAGAACTGGAAATTATGTTTATACACATTGTAGCTGAAATGAGTGTTTTTTTTTTCTTCAAAAGGGCCTTAGGAACACTGCATGTTTATTAGCCGTTCAAACCACATTATCATCAGGGGGTATTTAATGTAAGGTAGGTAGGTGACAAGGTTCATTGAGCAGGTAGTTTATTTCACTTAACACCATTAAGAGTATGCCGCTGTTCGCAACCTAGCAGGAGATCCATAATACTATGTTAATGAGAATGATAGCGATGAGTAAAATGGGACCCTTTTCCTCTGTGGAGAATTGTACAGAGTGAAAAGTGTTTGCCACTGGGCAAAGCCATCCCGCTGTTTGATAAACCTAGTTCATGGTTCATAGTATTGCCTACTAACGTGCATAATGGCTCTCGAGCTATTAAGTTGAATTATTTTGTTGAGGTACATCATTCCTATCATTTAAGACCAGATTCACGGGCCAAAATGCAGAGAGCTCTATCTACAGTATCTATCTATCTATCTATCTATCTATCTATCTATCTATCTATCTATCTATCTATCTATCTATCGATCTATCTATCTATCTATCTATCTATCTATCTATCTATCGATCTATCATTTCTTGTTGGATTGTATTGCTGTTACTATAATATATATATATATATTACTATTATTAGGAGTATTATTAATATGCATACATTTCCTGCATTATGATTATTTTACTTACATTTACTCCTCGGCATATTTCTCCCCAAAATGCAGTGCATGCATTATATGTTTGTGTTCAAAGCTTTGGTGTTATGTCAGCCAGTTAAATTTTCCATGAAAGAGAATGTGATGTTTGTACGATGCAGAAAGTTCAGATAGAACCACAAAGAAAGAATACAGGATACAAATAGAAGACAGTTGGGGAACTAAAAAGAGGTAGAGACAACGTCCGAGACCCACAAATAAAAAACTGGGAGATACAGAACAGTAAATTTCAGATTGCAGATAGGAGAAATAAATCAGAAAGGATAAAAAGTTGGCATTTTGTTCATGAAACACAAAGGTGCTTCAAGTAAAGAGCTAATTAAATTTACGTATGCTCCATGTGGTGAGAAAAATGATATCTATAAGAGATGCCTTGTTAAAATAAAAATATCAAAAATAATTACTAGGCACGATTGAATGAGTGTTAATTATATTTATATGATATTAAAGCATGCTGTATAAGATTCCTAATTAAATAAAATTCCCATTATGTTTCATAGGGGATGCCAGGATCCTAAGAAATGCATTACTCTGGAAAGTCGCATTACCTCACATACATGTAGCAATTCTCTTTTCTATGTCTTTGTCCCTCCTGGTTTAAATGATCATTTTGCAATACTGCATTTACTTTATAATATCAAAATTTCAGGAACAAGACGGGTTTGTCTTTGACTTAAGTGCATTAATAAGCATTTGTATACGATATGCACATGTAATTAAAAATACAGTAGTTGACGTTATGATCTCATACTACAGAATATTTCCCATCTGGTGTAATGGATTGTATAGTATAATATGTTGGGCTTAAGCTAAATGTAACAGATGTTTTATGGCCATGATATAGGTTGGTGTAGAATAGGGGTTTCTTTTTTGTAGGTTTTGTTTACTTGTATTAATTTTTATATTATATGTGAGTAAAAGCTAACTATAGGAGCATAGTACATTCAAATTCCTATTCTTTCAGACAGGACACAACTCAACCTGTGGGAAGGAAGCTTTTGTAATGCTAAGGAGCCCAGACAGTGCTGCTATCTCAAAATGTTTAATTCTATCCTGCAGTGAAATTCTTGTTGTTCTTTCAGAATATCTTTGTTCCTTCACAATATGCAATCCGTGTTTGCTCAGTTTGTGTACATTGTCCTAGTGTACCAAGCACCAAGCAAGCTGGAGGAAAATATGGATTTTCATTCCTCGGGGTGGTCATGGTTGAATACTTGCCCTAAAGGAGAAATATTTCTGCAAGAGAACAGCTTTAAAAGCTTTTATTATTTCAATTTATATTATGCTCTTTATGGTTCTGAATGGATACCAGATATATGAAACGCTGGTCTATTTCCTTTCTAATACTAAGATAAGGGGAAAAGGTTATACTGTATATACAGAACTGTAGGAGAGCTTAAAACAGGTGTAACAAATGTTGTAAAGTAAGAATGTTTTTACTTGCAAAGTAAGCGAACAGAAGTGAGTGAGGCAACTGTTTGCCTTCAAAACAGCATTAATTCTAAGTGCACAAAATCAGGGTTATTGTAGGCATATAGTTAGGTGTGTGATTAAGCAATTATACCAAACAGATCTTCTGTCCAAGCTCTTTGGAAGAAGCACAAAGGAACAGGCAATGTTGACAACCATAGACACAGTGGTCGGTCAAGGAAACTTAGTGCAGCAAATGAAAGACATATCATCCTTAATTTACCAAGGAACACCCATCTACAGTCTGGAGAAGTATTGTTAGAAGTGGTCTTCTGTAACATAGTAACTGGTATGCAGAAAAATGGCAGCAGTTGCCATGAGTCCAGAAGCACAAGGCAGTTTGTTCGCCAAATAGCTGGAGAGTGATACAAGAATGAGTGTTTGCAGGGAATAGTGAGGTTCAGTGCAAGTTTAAGGCAGCATTTCTACAAATGGAGTTGGGGATTTGGACAGAATTAATGGACTCCTCAATGAGAAGTACAGGCAGTTACTTATGTATCATGACTGGACCCAAGTTTATTATGCAGCATGACAATGACCCCAAACATATAGCCAAAGTCATTAAGAACTATTTTCAGGATAAAGAAAGTCCTAGAAATTATGGTATGGCCCTCACAGAGCCCTGATCCCAGGTCTGTCTGGGATTATGTGAAAACAACTGAGGCTGCCTTAATCACCAGAGGAACTGTGGTCAGTTCTCCAAGATGCAACCTACCTGCAAGTGTACCTAGAAGAATTGATCTGATTGAGATTTTTCATCTGTTCATTCTCTTTGCATTTTGTGAAATTATAAAAAATAAACTATTAACATGTCTGTTTTTGAAAGCATTTTTGCTTTACAGATGTTTTTGTAACACCTGCCTAAAACATTTGCACAGTACTATCTATATTGTCCTTCTTCATCAGAAAGAGGCTATGTAGTTAAGTGGGTTCTTGTCTTGTTGCCAGAATGATAATAGAAAAGATGTGCTGTAGCCCTGCAAGCTTATTGTATTCTATTCTGACAATATCCAACCAGAACTCTGAGCCATACTAAAAAAACAAAAAAACGCATCAATTCGCAGGATAAAAATATAATTTTGCCTCTGTATAAATCAATGGTAAGGCCACACCTTGAATATGCTGTGCAATTTTGGGCACCTATTCTAAAGAAGGATATCATAGCACTAGAAAGGGTGCAGAGGGGGGCTACACAATTAATAAAAGGAATGGAGCACTATAGTTATGAAGAAAGGTTAACAAATTTAAATCTGTTTAGTTTAGAAAAACGGCACCTCAGAGGGGATATGATAACGTTATATAAATATATTCGGGGCCAATACAAACCATTGTGTGGAAATCTGTTCATAAACAGGACTATGCATAGGACACGTGGTCATGCGTTTAGACTGGAAGAAAGGAGATTTAGACTAAGGCAGAGGAAAGGGTTTTTTACAGTAAGGACAATAAGGATGTGGAATTCTCTGCCTGCAGGGGTAGTTTTATCTGAGTCTGTACAGACGTTTAAACTGCAACTGGATGGATACTTGGAAAAACATAACATTCGGGGATATAATCTTTAATTATGGGGAAACAGCTTATTGATCCAAGGAGAAATCTGACTGCCATTTTGGGGTCAAGAAGGAATTTTTTCCCTGGTTAGTGCAAAATTGGAAAGAGCCAAACTGGGTTTTTTTGCCTTCTTTTGGATCAACAGCAACAAATTAACAGATATAGGAAAGGCTGAACTTGATGGACGCATGTCTTTTTTCAGCCTATATAACTATGTAACTATGTAAAACCCGATTGGGCCAGTGGTATGCTCTCATCATCATTTGTTGATGGGTGTATATATATATATATATATATATTTTTTTTTTTTTATTATTATTATTATTATTATTATTACAAATATGGACAGGTAGAACAAACGCATACATGGTGCTGTGTTAAATTATTAAACATATTTAATATCACCTCCATATAATCTTTCTACTGATTTCTATTGGCCTAAGATGACTAGGTCTGTGGTAGCCGGCCTGGGACAGTGACAGTCGCTCTACTGCATTACAGAAGTAGATTGCCCTTCTCGGAATGCCTATGCTCAACAGGCCATTTATATTGTGAAGGTCTGGCCTAGCTGAGGAGCAGCTGGGGACATTCCTCCGGCTCAGATCTAGGTCAGCACTACATCTAAATACAATACTAGTAAATTGTATGAATAAATAATACTAGTTGCGATGTGGGGTGTAAATGAACAATGACCAAAGTAACAGCAGTGCAGGTGTGAAGACAAAAATCTCACAGAAACAACCCAAACTCATTTAAATAGTCTACCTTCTTACTTAAACAATATCAATGTACATGTAATATACACTGCGCTGAAAATGCAAAAAAGCTAATGGCTAGAAAATCCAATTTATTGGCAAAGACACCGTGACATACAACGCATCATTATATAATTAAAGTTAATGTATATATTAATAAGTCCATGCACTAATTCTCCGATTGTTTAGTTAATGCAAAATGAAAATAAATATTGTCCAGCTTGCAGTTTCTTGGCCAGGAAAATTATAGGAAGCATCAGTGTGCTATTATACTAATTGCTTTGCGATAACGTGATTGGTTAAACAGCTTTTGATGGCGGAATGGAAAGATGAGCCTAACATATTACATTACAAATCAATAATGGTGTTGGAACAGTGCTTCCTAAAAGCTCCAATCTGTGTTGCTTCACTTCCTGTGTTAAGCATCAGAAATGTTTATAGTTTAAAACAGGCAAGACTTCTATAGATAGCCGTGTGACATTCCTGATACAATAAAGCCTAAAGAGCTGAATTTGATACACACGAGAAAGCGAAATCGAGTTAGCTGATTCTTCTTTTGCTTATATTGAGCTGCCAGGTTGAAGGTTTGTGAGAGAATGCGTTAATGTAATAGATAGGCTGAGGTGCTACTCCGCTGGTTTGTTGCATTGTGCTTGTACGAGTGCCTGAATTACAGATTATATAAGGGTTTGTTGAGTACTCATGTAAAGGGAGAATATAGGCCTTTTTAGCAAAGTGGGTTCAACAGCTTGTCATCCTTAATAAAAGGCCAGGCTTTTGATTTTTCAAATGGTCCCAGTATTAATGTGGTTTGACAGTGTACTTATTGTGGGTCAAAGGTAAAACTCTGAAGTAGAAATTAATCCCGCAGAGTACAGCGGGCAATCCCACCTTCGCTGACCTATATATAAGAAATCCTGACATTGCATGAAGTGATAGACGTGTATTGTTGCTCCGAAGGCTTAATGCAAGTCATAGAGTGGACATAACACTTAGTGGTCTACGATGCAGGAAACATTTGCAGTCAAGGAAAGGGATAATGAGCATACAGGTTTAATGGAGACAGACAACGTAAAAGGAAACATTAACCTGTTAACCCCTTCATGACAAAGGTTTTCGCTCCCGAAAACTGGAGGTTTGTTTAACATAAATATGGTGACAGGGAGTTTACAGGAGAGTTATAGTCCTTCAAAGTCAATTCACCAAATGAGCTATGCATTATGGAAAATATATGCACAAAGGTAAACTTACCTTCAAAACACATTTCTTGAGAAAAACGCTACTGGGTTTACACAGAAAGGGTAATGCTGGAACAAAGTATCAAAGAGGAGATGGAATCAGCAAAACATTCCATCGGTTGCATCTAAAACCTTCACACACAGCTATATGATAAGGCTTTTAGTAAATGTCCATATCCCAAGTGCTCTGGGTCATACCTGAACAAAGGCAAAATATGTTCATCACTTATGTTAAACATAAAACCCTGGCATTCTTTGTCTAATGAGTTGAGTGCCACTAATCATTAGTACTGGCTGCTTTTTGTTTTCTTTTTTCACCCATAGTTAATGTGTATCATGGATAATGTGTAACTGGATATTGGCTTTTACAGACCAAATTCAGTGTTATATCTTTAAAAACTAGCAGCTAAATCGGAATAGATGAAGGTAAGGTTTTTGCTGCTATTAGTATTCACAAATAGAGCGGGATTGTTGCAGAGATAGACACTGATGCATCTAGCTGAAGGGATCTCTGGCTGTCATCAAATGATATGCTTTAATTGTTACAAATATGGCTACAAAGCCTTAGTGCCATTTCTTTACAGCAGTATAGCTCTTTTTTTTGGCTGCCAGATCAAAGCAAGTCTCAGATTCTAATTTCATACCATTCAAGGGTAGGAACTTCCCACCCTTCACCCAAACATAAAAGTAATAACAAATATATATATATATATATATATATATATATATATATATATATATATATATATATATATATATATATACAGTATATCAGGAAATTAGAATGTTGTTTGAAAATATTTTATTATTGTGAATTCATCAAAAGAACCTCAAAGATCTATTTATAGGTTTATAAGGGAGAAACGTAAAAAATGGAAGTTAACATATATTAAACATGACTCCATTTGCAGTATAGCAACTCAAATAAGTAGGGGTTATGTTTGCAAGTAGTTTTGATGTGAACACTGAAGTCCACTCAGCAAGAACAATCCGTTTGTTTCAAAGGAGATAAGATACCAAAGATTGCTCCAGAATCACTTCTTCATGAACTCTTCTTTCCAAGGAAAGTAGAAAGCCAACTAAATAAAAACTGAAAGACGTAGTATTCCCTTAGTTCTTCCTTGTTGGTTATCTTACAGGCAGATTTAAGGGCAGTATAAGAGGAGTGTTGAATATATAAGAAAACCTCCTTACTGCTTAAATCTGCGTAATTCTACAATTTTTAAAAATAACCAGCCTTGAATTAACATGCGGTACAAATCAGTATCAGATGTTATTCTGTATGTTACACGCTCTGAAAAATCAATAAATACATTTAAAGCTTTGACCGTAATCAAAAAAATATTGGTGAACTTTGGTACGGTTCCTAAAAAAAGATCCCACAAACCAATATAATTATACAGATGAGTATTTCATGAATACTATATGAAATAAATAATCCTGGTCAGACAATATCGGTCTGCTTGACATGTTATTATTCACTAATGACCTCTGAGGAAGCCAAATCATCGATCACTGTAAGGAACTCCAGTATGTAGATATTTTTAGAAAACCATTGTGTTTTTGCCTCTATTCTAATTGTGCATCCAGACCAGATTCCCATCTTTCTTGTTTTCAAAGTCTACATGTACTAAAACAGGACAATTTACTTTTTTTGCCCATATATTTTTATAGCAGTCAGAGCCAAGAGTATACCAACAAATGGACTTCCCTCTTGAAGAAGATACCCTGGTTGGTGAAATAACTTAAATATCCCTCTGGCCACTTTCTATATATTTAAAGTAAAATCAATAGCAGGTTCAAAATAGTGCTTTTTACTGACATGGGAAGAAATAAAGCAAAGGCACATTAAGCATTTTTCAATATTCTCTAAGCACCTTGAGCCATGGTTACGGCTTTGATAAATGTCCTGTAATGGGTGGCTGGGTGAAATCTTCTCATATTTGATATATCTAAGCCTGTTTCTAAGGTAGCCTTTAAAGCTTGTCGAAGCACTACTCTTTCCATAACTTACTACTCACTGAAATTAATGGAGGCTTAACCACTTCAGTACCTGGGCTCAGAACACATCCTGCACCCACCCTGGTAGGCCAAGCCAATTCCCACAGTTCTTCTTAGATACTGGGGAAAACCTTATGGACAGCTTAATTTGTACATACATAATTTTTTTTCAGGGTTATATAAGCTATTCATAGATACCTAATTTAAGGTAAAACATGGATCACAACATTACATTCTGGTAACGACCGCTCCAAAAAAAATATTTTCCCAATAGGTTCCAAAACTAATAGTAAAAGCAATGCTTACACATACATGCATGTTGCACAAGCAGCACACAGAGGGGACAGTATAAAATATATTGCAGTAGGAACCAATGTTCCATCTAATTTTTCTTAGTTGGCGTGCGCAGAAAATTTCTCTTGTGCAAAAATTTTCAGAGCAAAAATTTTGTGCGCACACTATATCCGCGCCACATAAAGTTTCAAAAAAATTATTATATTTTTCTTTTTTTGGGAAAAACTGTTGTGCGCACAATTTTTGGACGTGTGCGCTCTCTAAAAAAGCTATGTGCGCGCGCACAAGCGCACAGCTTAGAGGGAACACTGGTAGGAACACATAGCAAAGGGTTAACTTCCATAGTCATGCTAGAGAAACAAACCCTCAGTAGACAATACACATGTCCACAAGTATGACAAACGTTTTGCGCCTCTGTTCCACACACTCTTTAGGGATACAACTGTTTGAAGGAGAAAAGCCAACCTCTCTACCACTCTCTCATTAAGGTAAACCTTACGGATCTTACATTGAATTCACTGAAACGGCAGCTTTAGATTATGAATTCTTGTCCTAACATTTCTCCTCCTTTGAAAAATGCTTAAATCCTGTACTTTGTTAAATTCCGTTATGTAGTTGAAAGTTTCTGTACCATGCACGTCTGTCTTCCTGTTTAGATACGTTGAGATGCTTTAGTACTTCCTGAAAATGTTATCTTACAATCTTTTAACCATTCTGATAGCTTTTCTCTGAAATAACTACAGAACGTCTACATCCTTCTGGAGATGTGGTCTCCAGTAATGGACAAACTGTTCGGTATATGAATTAATTATACATTGTACAGCTTTGATGTGCTAATTAATTCTATTAGCCTAAATATAAATTAAGGTACTTGGTACTTTTTAAACCAAGGTAATTCTTTGTGATAATTGTACATTCAGCCTGTTACTTTTAAAACTAAATCCCTATGTATATTTACTTGCCAAGTTGCTGTGAACCAACCATATGCATTAATAATATACCAAACACAGATGATTGCTTTGCTTTTAGCAACTTGTTAATCAAGTATCCCTAAATAAGAAATACTGATCTTTATGTATGTAACATTTTTTTATAAAGTGTACTACATTATTTATTTATTTTTTATAAAGGGCCCTCCGATGGCACAGCATTTGATATAATACATACTGCAGGACCAACATCTTTTTTATTTGGTTTATGAAATGTACCAGTAATATAAGCATAGACAGCGATTATGATAACATCAGTATGTAGATCAGTCAATGGAACATTTATTTCAGTGTTTCTCTGGACCTAAACCTAAAGGAGGTTTATATATTTTTACCCAAGTGACCAAATCCTTCTGACCCCCTCCCCCCATCGATGTTGCTCTTTTCTAGGAGCTAAGAATGTGAGTGAGTGTGAGTGTATCACGGTGTTACAACCCAAAAATGTTAATAAATAAATAAATATGTAAAATACAGGAAACGTGTAAATAAAAGATATTCACTCTCTTCTAAATAGACTTAAATAATTACGTCTGTAACATACGCATTAAAACACAAGTGTCACTCTTTGGGAATCTCAAGAGGTATGATACTGCAACTCAGGCAAAACTATGATAATTCAGTGCATATTGCTCCAAAGTACTGATATAAAATATACATATTTTATGCCAGTGTTTCACAGAAGCTACGGCTTGTGTAGAATCTCGATGGAGTTTCCAACGATGTTCACCAGATAACCCTCTTTGCTTCCTATTAAACTCTTCAACAGCTTGTTATATTTCCCAGAGTTTCAACCAAATACTTTTTAAACAAATTGAAATACTCCTACTATTATTGATATGCCTATAGGAATACGCACCAGATGTTTATTCTGATTTGGGAAGGAAACTCCAAGCAGATCTTTTTTAATGAAATGGTAAATATGCTCATAGCAGGCTTTGGAAACAGTTTTCAAGTTGATTTTTCCCCCTCGATCCGTGGAGAATAATTCTGGCTTCTGTTTTTCACTTGCTACATGTACATGTCCTGTCAAAGTGAAGCGCTTTAAAAAAAAATGTTATTTTTTTGTATATTATGTCTTTATTCTGTCACTTCAAAGTCCAGATTGTATCCGTGGAAATTAAATTTGGGCATATGAGCCCAATCGTTTAGCTTTACTCACATTTCTTAACGAATTCCCATTTTGACATGTAACAATACACAAGTTAATTGTGTGACTTAATGTCATTACACAGACATGTTTATATTTCCTTGAGAAATCACATTATGTGAGCATTTATGTTAATAAGATGTAAAAAAAAAGACAAATAATCTAAGAAGGACAGAGGCATCTTGTGGCAGGAAGACACGTATTATTTATCACAGGTTTTGAATATTGCTACTAATCCTTCTTGACCGCTTCTCATGAATCTTGCATAGAAAAATGGATGCTGCTGTTCCCATGTCACCCACTGTCTTGTCCTAAACATTACAATGTATATCTACAAAGGGATAAACAAACATAAAATAATTCAATATTTTTCTATCAATATTCTGAAATCCAGGATATTTTACTGAGACCATATATAAATATATATATATAATGCAATATATATATTTTATAGATAGATAGATATAGAATCTATACAATACAAAGGACTATAATCTAGCAAAAGTGGGCAGTTAGATAACGTTTATTATCTGCAATCAGTTTCAATGTTTTGAAGACTGTGTGAGTTACTAAACGTGCGGCTTATTCCCATTTTTTGCCTTAATTGGTACATTCCTATGTAAGGTATATACAATCTTGATTTAAATAGCTATTAAGCATTGACTTACTTCTCAAGATCTGTTCAAAACACATTTTTCTAGGAAAATCTGTCGTAACACGCTATAATTACATATTGATATGTAGCGATGTGGCGATCACTTGGAAATTTCCAATAGAAACAAATGCAGATATAATAAAAGGCCAATTACCTTAACTGCGGGAAAATTAATACCCAAGGGGGAGATATCCTACCAGCCCCATCATTCTGACAGCCAACTAACAGAAATGTATAAACACGCTAGCCACTGGGTGAGTAAAGATAGCATGGGAATCAAATAAATGTGGTAGGAGCTGTTAACCACCTGGGAAATTAACACACGTCTGCATGCAAAAAGTTGGGAAATGAAAGAACATGTAGAAGAAGTAGAGAAATGGCAAAGACTGCTATTACACGATTCAAGCTGTGTATTAGAACCAGGGCAGGATTACTTTTTTTAACCCCTTAATGACAGAGGCCGTACATGTACGGGCTCAAAATGCATTGTTTTCAATAGGTTTAAGGACCACCCATTGTCCTTAAGGGGTTAAATGAATTAGCCTATTTTTGCATGAGATATGTTGTGGTCAAAGTATGTGTATATCACCTTGCCATGTCCGTGCTGTGGAGCTGTCAATCAAATGTGTGGCTTTTAACTTCTTGGACATATGCGATAACAGGACAATAGATGCCCTCTCAAATATAAGAAATATCACCTTTGTGCCCCCTAATTTCATATCGCATTGTGTTTAATAATCTGCTTAAAAAATCACCAGCCCGTTTAGGCAAGAAAATTGTGGAAATCACTATATGGTGCAGTAGGATATAGAGATTTGTGTATGTGTATGTAACTATGTACAACCCCAGGACAAGGGAATCTATTTTAAGTAATTTTCATTTTCTTTCCTTCCCCTTTTTTTTTGTATGGCAGAAATCCCTGATGGACAAAGAGAGGGACACGGAGACACTTATATAATGTACCTACAAACAGAGGCATCTACACTGCTGAGGGAGGGAAAATCAAAGCAAAGATTTCTGGGAGGTAAACATACCAGATAAATTGTAATAAACGTTATAAATATATAAATATATAAATATTTATACACATTTTCATCTAAGACATGATATTTTCCTTCTTTGGAAGACTTCAGGAGTAGCAGGCCCGGGCCTGCCATCTGGCGTAATGGCGGGTAGAGGAGCAGTGTCTGGTGAAGCCACCTCACGGAAATGAATTTTTTAGGGTTGAGATGTCTGCTAGAAAAATTTCCCGGCCTAAGAATTTCCCAACATTCTGAAGTTAATTTTGTATACAGCTGCCAGGCCACTAGCTATGGAAACCATATGCTTCATATTTAATCCAGCATTTCTATATTAGCAGAAGCAAATCATTCTTTTCTAATTACAGAGGGAAATAACTTCAGTGAATACTGTGTGCTTCTAAAACAAGCATGAATCACAATTTTGTACTCTGCTTCTTGGTGGTTAATAATTAACATTCCTGTCAATTTTCATTGTGCAGTGAAGTGCAGTTTAAACGGTAGGCTGGCAACAAATTTTGGAGGCGCGCACGCTCACACATATACCTGTACATGACAAGACTGTAAATTAGCCAGTTTGGATGAAGCCAAGAAGAAAATGTTCTCATTGCTAAGATTCATAATGTAGATAAATGAGTAATCTTCAGCCTGGCTTTTTCCCATGTTATAATACACTCAATTGTAGACGAAAGGGTCAATGAGCTTTGACGAGAATTGTTGTCCCAAGGTACCTTTCCAAATACCTATGAGGAAGGCCAACCAAGAACGTGTGTGTGTGTGTGGGGGGGGACTTGAGTAATTATAGCTACAATATTTGCTACACTGAGATGCCCACAGTTTAGGAGAAAAAAAAATTACAATTTATATCTGAAAATAAATGGATTACTGCATTATCCACAAGCTTTCTTTGATGGGCTGTAGGTCAAAAGGTCTGGGCCTATTTTTCAGACAGCATGTACATGTGGAGTGATGTGCTTTAAATGGCCAGACTTTTTTTTGTTCACGTTATTTTTTTATGGGATAATTTATATACGCTTTAACCCCTTCAAGACCGGGACGTACCTGGTACTTCCTGGTCAAAGGTCACTGGTAGACCGGGACATACCAGGTACGTCATCGATGATGCGCGATTCAGCGTCGCTATGAACGCTGGGATCGCGAGGGGCGGCTGCTACTGACCCCAGCGATCCGTAGCAGCCACTCCCCCTCAATTCCGTGCACGTGATCGCTTTGAAGCGAATCACGAGCACGGAATTTAAATATTTACAAAAAAACTGCGGTCTTCAAGGGAAGACGCAGTTTGTCAACGTCGGTCCTGAAGGAGTTAAAAATGATACGCAGGTTAAGTAATGGTTGTAAATAACCATACCAGAAACCTCTAAAGGTTTGATACGGAGTCTCCGGGTAAAGCAGTGCTTCCCCGGGTCTCCCCTTCTTTCTCTCAGTAGGGTTATAGCGTTTGGCCATGCACATACACTCACACACTCTCTCTCCTAGTCTCCGCTAATCACAGACTATCTGGGGATAGCCACACCACCATTAGTTGCCAGCCCTTCATGCAGCTAGCCCTGCTTCTACCCAAAACCACTCTCCCCGAAAGAGGGAGAGCTCCAGGTAAAAGTTCACAGGTATGTAAATAAGTCAAGCAAGGAGGAGGTCAATCATTTTAAGAGTAAAATGCAAGATTTTGCAAGATTTTAAAGCAGCTACGTATGTCTTTTTTAAGCTTGGATTTTCAATATGATATCATATTTAATATAATTTAAATTTGTTACATTGTTCTCTATATATTAAACAAGTATTTTTAAGGTTCTACTATTATAAATCAAGTTAAAATCTGCGGCAATAATTAAATATAGGTATACAAAAACATCTATGCAATGACTATAAATTGCAGTATGTATAATATCTATATAATATATGTGGTGTGGTACATAGCTACAAAGGTATAGGAAATGCATGGGGAGGAAATCTGTGCATGGTTTTTCTTTTATTATATACAATTCATTCAAGAGAACCATTCAGACGTAGCTTCCGCTACTCTTATATGCGATGTGGGTTGTTTATATTTTCAACTGTTGATTCTAATATATTTGAAATAGAATAGATTAGTGGGTACTGACATATCTTGCCTTTTCATGGGTCCTTTACATATCATCATGTCTTCTAAAGAACTGGCTATACAAAGCACCTAGCAAATTAATGTTGACTACAGTCTAGATCTGAAAAGGTTTAAGCTTTGGAGAAGTGTCACCACCACTTAACATCCTTTTGGTTTTAACTCTCACAAAATCAACACTTTCGTTTGCCCTGAGATTATTAGAATAATTTTAAATTCCTTTCAGGTAGAACGTATCAAGGTTAAATATATAAACTTTACAGAACAGTAGCAATCCAGGGTAATTTTCCAGGGTTCTATTATAATGAAGGTAAAGCTATGATATTATGCATATCCATGGCCTATCGCCATGCAACGATTGCCTTTAATTTTAGTAGTCATTATAGTTCCAGGTGATATGCACTTTCATATAGATAAAAAACATGTAAATACAAATATAACCAAAGTCACATAAACTGATTTATTCTTTATTTTGTTCTCCCTCCATTGTTTTAGGGTTAATGACAGTAAACACTTTCTTCTGCAATCAGATTGCTGGTGTTAGAACAATTGTATTATTTGGGAGATGGTATCATTACGTTCCCAGAACAGAGCATTTCTATCTATGTCTGTTGCTCTGCTTTTGAGAATACCAAGAGTGGATTATATTAATCTGGAGGAGAGTGGGGGGGCAGTACAATAGGAAGAATCCCTTGTTGACTTATATCAATAAAAGGTTGCAAGACACATTTAAAATAGGACTGACCCACTTTGACTCTTTGGAAATAGTAGGACTTACTGTTCAGGTGGATACCTAGATACCTGATAGTAAATTAGAAGTCTTTGCACCGGCAGGAACATTTCCCGTAACGTACATGCTGCCGGCATCACTGTTTGGACACTCTCTTCCATTCGTGTTTTCTTATTAATCAGGTCAAAATCTGCTGTCATTGTAGCCTTGGTTGGGCCTATTTTCCACCATATTTGTGGCATTTATATGCATAGATGGTCATCCCAAGTATAATAGTGAATTAAAATAGGGAAAAACATTCCTAACAATGTGAAAACAATCCAGAAAAAGATGATCAATTAAATAAATCTATATTTGTATTGCAATACAAGGGGTTAAGCACATCAAATGTAATCATGATTCTTGGTGCAGAAGTGTGCAGAATGATCTGGGCCTAAATCATGACAACAATTTCATAAGCACGCAACAAAAAATCAATTTATTAGATGACTGAATTCCATATTGATTTTTTGCCAGTTGTGTTAAAATCGGCACAAATTCGATTTCACATTTAAGCTGTTCTTATACATTATACTGTGCTTCCGGACATGCAAGGCATTCCTTCTTGGCCTGTACATACTGTATGCCCAAGTAATGGTGGGCTTTAAACATTGGTAAGGATATACAGGAAATACCGAGTTCTGTGCTTTATTTAAAAGCAATAAAGCCACACTATGGTTAACTGTTGACACAGATACAAAATACACTTGGAAAAGAAGGGGTTAAAGTTAGTGAAGCCGCAGCCAACCTCATGTACGCTATCAAAACATGAATGTTCCGATGGCATCATACTGAGATACGTTCTTACTTTCATGAGCATGGCACCATGTGGTGGAGTTAAATGAGACAGACGTCTTACTTTATAGCTCCAGTAACTATAGAATGTCTGCAATGACTTACATGCAGTAAAATACCCTGGAGACGATGCAAAATGGACTCTAGTATGCGTTTAACATCAAAATAGGGCTGGGTGCTCCTTTAACCGCTAACTGCAGACTGTAATATGACGGGTATTATATGAATTAGGAAATCATGGGAGGATAATGTGGGATTATAGAAAAAGGACACATATATATACCAATGCTGTTCCAAATCAACAGATTCAGTAAACAGTATATCCATGATCAATATGAAGAGATTAGGACAGTAGTGAGTTCTTGCCTAGGCTGACTTCTCTGGGTGGAAGGAGGCAGAAGCTCCTGGCCTACCAATGGCTCTGTTGGACGACTAGACTCCCTTGTGCACCAGAACCATCATTGGCCTGTCTGCGCATACATCAGTAATATCTTTTTCTTGTGCCACACAAACAAAGACAAAGGACTTGTGTATTATGCACGAAGCAGAAGAAGAGGAACCCCTCAGTAAAGGTTTTCAGGGATAGTAATGGAAGGTACTGCCCTGAATCAGGCCTAAGACAGCGACCCACATAAATTTAGAAGTGGCGCGGAGGCACTCTGGGCAAGATTCATGATACAATGAGGCTCTGAAAGTGACTGCAGAATGTTTATTCATTTAGTTGAATGGATATGTATGGTTCTGCATCAGTTCTTCCATGGTTCTAAGGGGGCATATCTGTGTAGTTGTGGTCCATTTCATAAAATGTATTATTAAGAATATTGTTTTATTTAAGTGGCCTGTGTGATGCGATTAAGGGTCATGGTTGCAGTAGCAAGAAATGGATTTGCATTGAAAACTACTACGCTTAGAATTTTATGCATGGCTTGCCAAAGTAGATTTGCGGAGACTCCTACCAAATGCGTAACATTTTTAAAGACATCTTCAGCAGATATCTTGTGGTTGTGGATTAAAGGAGTAGGCACATGGTGTCTATGACATTTTGCAGTCCAATACGGATCTGTAGTGGAGGAGTAGAAACATCTTTTTGTCACTGGTCGCAGGAATACAATAAAATCTTAAACCCCAGTATATTAGACATTTTTGTAAAGCCACAGACTATATAAAATTAAGTGTTGGTGTAGAATGGTGCTAGGGCCTTTTTCCCAGCTGTAAATCAAACCCTGCTGAACAGAAAACCTCGTTCCTTACTCTACATGGGTATGGTAAACCTAGAAAGGTCTGATTGAATGGTATCTGTGGGTTCTGATTTACTGCTGCAGCAGGCATTAATAGCAAATGCCCTTTTCCCTTAACAACCTGTATTTTCTCTCTTAAGTGTAGATTAGGTTTCTAAATCTTCAATGTTTTGGAGACTTTGAAAAGCACTAGTGCCCTTGGGTCAAGTATTTCTTTTCTTGTACAGCCTCTGTATAAGAATCCAAGATAAGCCCATTGTGTTAGTATAAATAGCAGTTGATTTCTCCATCTGGAATAGCATTCTGAAAAAAAAGCTAAGATTAATCATTTTAGTGCGTTGGTATTCCATATAAATTACGCATGCTTGCGCAAATGAAAAGTCAATACAATTCTCTATAGCCACATAAAAAAAAACAAAAAAAATGATGGAATTCGCTATAAAATATAACATTTTGACTCAAAGGAGACCATAAATCATATTTTGATATAACGTAGAGTTTGAACATGTCTTTAGAATAATTGTAATCACCAAGCACATAATGGCAAGGGTGCTTGTACACCGTTAATTCTACAGGGAAATGGACACTGTGCGTGAGGATAATAGACCGAAGGGAAGCACGTTGGTAGGTATTACTAGAATTTTTCCCCAGTGTAAATGAGCATGGTATGACTGGCCACATAAGCATATTTAGCACCATGTATTTGAGCTTATCCTTGGAGAAACTACTCAATTTAATGCCCATTTCCGACAATGCTTCTTTCTTTCTTATTTCTACATGCACTCTAATTATAGTAATCAGTTAATCACTATATGAGGCATATCTACTTTTAACGATAGATCCCAGTGAATATAGCTACAACAACAAAAAAGATCAATAGCCTCCACGATATATGTGTAAAAATGTTTACAGGAAATCAATCCGTGTTTTTGTAATGGACTATGGGGAATTGTCCACCATTATGCTGACTTATACAGGCAGATGCTAAAGATGATACTGCTGCAAGTTATATCAGGAAGTGATGGGTGCGCTGGGAAAATGCTTCCCTCAGTCTATTGAAAACAACATTACATTTCAAATCTTTGTACCTGAGGAAACATGTATATTACAAAAAAGTGTTGCTAGGTTTCCCATTATTGTATGTATTTGGTTAAATCATTATTTATTGAATATCCTTCTCCAAACAGACTTTCATTTCCTGCTAGAATTGTGCTATGGGCAATTCATTTGTTTTCCCCAGTGTTTCTGTTAATTTCCCCAAACTTTACCTCTTATAACTTCAAGTTCCCTATTTGGTTTTTTTTCCGCATGGGTTTCAGTTACTATTTACTTCCATATTCCAATCTGCGTGTCATTCCACTTTAAAAAATGAAAATAAATACATTCTAAATCATAAAAAAATGTAAAATATCGAAAGCTGCATACCTTGTTTAAATAAGTAAGTTTAATCCTCTGTCTACAGTTCTCCAGTTTCCCTAGCATCAGAGCCCTGCTGTCTCTAAGTGGCAAGAGGTCTGCATGTAAAACATCCTGATTGGCTCCTAACTGTTAACATTTATTTGTGCCCACGCATATATCAGTAGCAGTGGGGTTTTTTTCACCAGATGTTCAATATCCTACTAATGTGAAAGGAACTCCTACCAACTCACTTAACTGTTTTCCTCTTCATAATTCTTGTACACATCAAACATTTTAAAGTTCCAGCCGAACCAACTAGTCATCAAGCAGCATTGAGCAATGGAGAACGTGCCAATCTTTTATTGGCTGCAGTGATAACATATTTCTATAACCAATGATTGTTTTCCATCTTGCTGTTTAAAATATGCAAAAACTGACAAAATCCATTGAAAGCTGGGTTTAATAATCCTCTCAGTCAGCATACCTACGCCGCAGGTTCTGCCGCACTAATCTCCGACCTCATGCTATCTCTAGAAGGAAATAAGGGCTTGTTTTGGAAAATAGGAAACAATGTTACCAAAAAAAGTTAATTTCGTTTTTTTTCTTTTTAATAAATAGCTGCATTTACTTTAACAATACTTGTTACAATATATTACGTGTATATATATAAACAGCTTTTGTCATTTCTATATCAATATCAAAACTTCAGGATATCAAGGTCAGAGACATTAGAAACGCTTATTAGAGATTGCTGTATACAAAAAGGAAATCATCTACGGTATGGAATAAATCGGTTATTCCTCCATAGGGAAAAGGGATAAATACAATTTGTCATACAATTTGTCATACAGCACAATACTGGATGTATTAATCACACTTGTACAAGAACATGTGGGTGTAATGCTTTCTTGGAGTGTATGACTTATTGTAAACATCATATAATAAATATGTGTACATATTATACTATAGTAAAGAAGATAATACCTTTGGATTGCTTCTGTTCTTTTCACCATGGAAAAATGAAGGTCTTGTCTATTCTAGTGTGATGAGCTAAATATGATTGGAAAACACCCTAGAGAATTGATGAAGATGCTCTATAAGCTTCTATAAAGCATGACATACCTTTATGGCCATTTAAGAAAGAGGAAAAGAGGACAGATGAGTCAGGCTACTAAACATGTAATCTGGAGTGATTCGTTATTAAAACCAAAAAAATATATTTCGTTTTTGCTACTGTTATCTATAGTTTTCTCACTGTTGTATACGATAAAACATTTGTGATGAAATGCTTTTTAATAAGGCTCAACTGTCTCTTTAAAATGATGCAGTCACTGTTATTTATCACTGTCATCAATAGCTGAGTAAAAGAAGGTTTGATAATCTTTGAGTACCTACATACCATAGGTACTCCTTCTTTGAGAAGAGATTCATTATATTATCCAAGGAGCCAAATGACAAGTTTGTAACTCAAATATATATCCTATTTGAGTCAATTCATACGCATGGGACAAACAAGATTTATAGAGTTTTCATATCAACACTAATAAGGGACGATCCAACATCGGCATTGTAACCATTGAGACTTTTTTATTATTTTTAAAAGTAGCATCTCAATTTAGCATTTTTACATGGATTAAAACAAAGAACAAAATGTGGTTTCTACTTTATATCAAACGTAAATTCAAACAAAAATAATAATAATAATAATTTCATTTGTCCCGTACAAAACGGAATTGAGAAAAAATCATACAGGGACGTAAAACAAAGGCACATTAAATATTTGAATAAATCAGTCACAACGAGCACCCGCAATGCAACATAATTTTTCGATAATACTCTCTGACACTTAGAGCCACAATATTTCATAATACAATACTTAATTTGCATTGTTTTCTCATCAGGAGAAGCATGTTAGCATTTGCGAAGCTATGAGCTGAGCACGGAACGTGAGAACTGGTAATAAATGTAATCTGATTTTACAAACGTTCTACACATTAAGTATTAGAATGCCCTAATCATTGGCAAACATACGAATATGTCAGAGTAGCCAGAGGGGGCTAGATAGTTCCTTTAAAAATGCTGGGACATTGAAACAAATATATTGGAACCTATATAATGATTTTTGTGTAATGGTTTTACTTCTCTCATAAATTCTACTTATGTATTATTTACCCATCTAGTGCTCGGGGGGGCTGCAATGCATTCTGGGGCAGTATGCTGCGCCCTTTATATCATTTAAACCATTGATAACAGAAATCAGACCTAGAAAAACAGTATATGAAGTATATCAGGTCTGATGGATATTAAATAAATAAAAAAGTAAAAAAGAAAGTTGACCGGAGGGTAAGGTATAGGGAGAACAACAGGGATCTGTCATTTTCATTCCTGCAAACCCCCTAATTACTGGAAAAGTGTTGGATAGCGTTGAATAATTAAAAAAACTAACTTTATGATAAATCTGTTGAAAAGAACACATTGACAATCAATCAGAAGGAATCAGATGAACATCAGTCATTCCTTTCTCCTGGGGTTCATTGTTTATTGTTATAAATAAAGATAAAGGACATTGGTAAACCTCAATCAAATGGAAAAAATATTTATCTCCAGCAGCGGTCTAAGTGCCCTGTGTATTTCACAATTGCACTGGGGAATTGCGCGTAAAATGTATTTTTTTTCTTCTTTTGGTCTTTTTTTTTACTTAAGATTAAACAAGGCACTATTGCAACTTTTCTGTTCTCAAAATATGGTTGTTTATTCCTACATTTTTTGCGTACTTGGGAGCTTTGCAGTGCAGGCTACCTGGCTTTGTGATGGGGTGGAACTAATCATTTGTAGATGTGGGGCTAGTTACAGTTAGGGGCAAGGCTAGCCCCAGACAGTTTTTAGTGGGTGGGGAGTGGGCTGGAAGTAGACACGATCAAATGCCAGTCCTCTGTCCAGAGAAAAAAGAAACTGGCTTGAGGAAATCACAACCTCATTATGTGACTTTGGGTCGAACCAAGAAAGTTCTCAAGTATGGTTGTCTGTAATATGGATAGAAGAGTCGCAGAGAAAGAGAAGTAGAGCTTTCTAGTGTAAAAGTATTTTTATATATAGTCTGCATCTTTGATTTTGGCACAGTTGGTGTTTTTACTTAGGTGCTAATTATTTTTTGTGTGGGTGCAGGCAACAGTCATGCACCTTTTATGAGACACCGTTGTACATCACCCCCAACAACTCACCATTCTCACTTTCTCATTTTATAACATAAATGTCCAAACTTGAATATTTTTTTTAATTAGTGAGGCATATACATTATAACCAATCATCTGAAACGGTTTCTTCAGTCAAATGATTGCCAGGACATTCATCCATTAAAAATAACATATGTATACTTGGCAACTTGCATGTTTGACCTTGAATCTCTGGGTGAAGTCCCAGATCCCCAGGTCTTCGGGACAGTTTCCGCGGGCTGGGAAAATAGTGTGTGGCCATGTCCACTTCTCACTCACATTCCACCTACTTTCTGCCCAGTTCCTTTCCGCTAAAGATAGTCTGGGGCTAACCCTGTCTCTACACAAAGCGAATTTCCCAGGGTAGTCTTCCAGGAGCTCCCCCTCTTCTGTAGTAGAAGAGGGGGAGCTCCTGGAAGACTACCCTGGGAAATTCCCAGGCATGTATTTATGTATGAATGCATGTATGTATGTGTGTATGTATATGTATATCAAGGGTAACAAATGGTAAATAACAATATTTCTTCATTTTTCATTTGAGTAATTTATATGTTTGATAATTTTCAAGTCAGTTTCTACCGAACTGATATTAAGAGGCTGCTGGCTTGAAGCGGTAGTTACTCAACTGTGTATCAGTATGACTTATAAGACCTATATCATCACTGGCTTCATTCCCAGAATTTCCTTTGGCCTCTCCTTAACTGTAATTATATTTATTTTAGTACTTTATTACTTGGTATATCTTATTATTTCTCAAACTACAACATGCTTAATGGCTGCGGTGCAATTGCTTGCAACAAATGCATATAAAGCTGTATAGTATTTATCTATTTTTATGTGTTTATTTATTGGTTTATAAATGTATCCCAAGGTCTAAATGTGTTTTGCATTTTAATGCAAGGAAGACATATATTACAGTGGTTAAAATGCAGAATGTCTGGGATGTAGGCACAACAGTGATGAATCTATTAAAGATGAACATGGCAAACATATTGGGATTTTAAATTTATCACAGCGGTTAGTCAAGTGATGAACAAGCTAAATGTAGACATTTATTTTTCAGTAAGGATCAGAACTTATTTTAGAGAGGTACGATCCTTCCTGATCTCACACTGAATTCACTGCCCATGAACATAAAAATTCTAGAATGCACAAAGTAGTTGATTGTTGCATAAATGTCAGTCTCCTTAACTTTTAGGTTTTAATGTCTCAAGTTAAAGCTAAAATTTGCAAAAGCTTTTGGTAGTCTCTTCTACAGTTTACTGTCCCTGACATCCCTGCTATATAAGAATACATGTTAAAATGTTAAATACTTTAATATGCATTCTACCTAAAAGAAAAAATAATGCACTTACCTGACACAGCTGCAACAGCTGCCCTCCATATTCCGACGATTCTTGCCACTGATTGGCTGCTTGAAGTGACCAATCATTGCAGGAAAGTGCTCCCACTGAAATCAATTGCAAGACACTCCACACATGCGGACGAGGTCTAAAAATCCCTCCACCTGCAGCATTCCCCGAGCCCCAATGTATATTACATGGCAAACGATGTGATCAACTGAGCACATCTCATGCAGGGCATTAAGCTGGGACTTGGGGAAAAAGGTAAGTTCATATGGGGGATTCTGCATGAATTCGCAAAATGGACAGCACAAACATTTAAAGGAACCATGCATCTGTCATTGACATTAAAGTTCCAAAAGCCCAACAAAAGGTTTCAACTTAGACGAAAGGCTCTATTTTCTCCTGTGCTAATTTGGGGATATCACTTCTTCTTATTAAGAAATATTAAGAATTAATTCAATTGTGAATTAAACGATAGAATGGTCATTGGTATATCGTCATTTTACTACATGCAATTTCTTATCTACATGGGTAAGTAATGGAGAACAGAACTTTTTGAAAGTATATTCATTGCATAGCTAATAGTGTCTATCCAAGTCTGCTGTAATATTTTTTAGAAGCAATAAAATAAGACCTCATCCATTCTCCATTCCAGAATTAATTTATTGTATTAATTTTTTTTAATAATATTATAGTGAAAGATGTTATTTATATTTTGCCTTCATGTCCTCACTCTGATATAATTTCTAAAAAGTTTTTTTTTCCTTATGTTTTTTCTAGGTCCAACAAATCATCACAGCCAGTCAACGCTTCGGCCTCCTCTTCCTCCCCCTCATAACCACACTTTGTCTCACCACCACTCTTCAGCCAACTCTCTCAACAAGAACTCATTAACTAACAGGCGGAATCAGATTCATGCACCAGCTCCTGCGTCTAACGACCTGGCTACCACTCCTGAATCTGTGCAGCTTCAGGACAGCTGGGTCTTAAACAGCAATGTACCACTGGAGACCAGGTACAGTGCGTCCTCCACATTCAGACACAAATCCAGGTTTCTCCTTATTTTTTTTTATAAAGGACCTTGTGTTTATTCTCTATACTTAGTTGTTACTGCATCTTGTACAGATGTGTTTGAATCACATAGATCAACTTTGGCTAACATTATTGTTTAGCAGATTTCAAGCAATATTCAGATTGTAACTTTTTTATATTTAGTTCTATTTACTCACTTTTTCCTATTCATCTGGTTATTTATTGAGCATTTTTGTTTATTTTAGGTTTTTATAATGCAATCTAAATAGCCTATATGTTTCCAAGGCACTGTTGGTAAATTAGAAGCTTTTTGCATTGTGGATCTCTGTTGGGGTCCGTTGAAATCAACAAAGAATTGTTGAACTGCAGTTCTAAGTGTTAATAGAACATGCAGCTCTGCAGAGTCACCCATAAGACATTTCACATTTGAAGAACCTCTATGATTAAAATAAACATAAAATAATGATTGCATTAACAAAGACTAATAGATCTTAATTCTGAGACCAAAAAAAATATTTTTTCCTACTAATTTTAAGAAAGTTTAAAGAAGAACTTCTCAATGGCATCTTGTTCATAGCATTTATTTGGAATACAAAAAACAGTTTAATGAGCTTAAACATAGTTTTGGGGCTGTTGAGACATACTTTAATCAATGCAATCCTAAACTATCATATATTATCTACCCAAACAAAGAGAAACAAGTTGCAACTTTGCAGTTAAAACCTATAATATTGTTTTTTTTTTTTTTACACAAAATCTGACCATTGTTATCATAATGCAAATATGGCATCTGAATAACAGTGTATAAATGAACAGGGGTTGCTTTTGAGTAAATTTCAGGGCCATTTCAAACTATTATACGCACATGAACACGGAATCTATACTATCTATCCAGCCAACATTGCATGTGCCTTCAATTGCATATTTGTTCTTCCAAAGTTTTTGTCTTCATCAGGTGTTTATATACATAGAATACGATTTCTAACAAAGGACTGTTTCAATTACTACATATAGCTGAAATGATATAGTCAATACATATCGTCAATATGACTTGAATTGTATCCAAAAAAAGCAGATACACGGTGAGGTATAAAAGAAAAATCTAACAAAACACCAAATGGAGACAGTATACCTGGAAAAGCTTAGGATTTCAATCGCAGGGGCAAATTATTAGGGTCACCCAGTCTGGAGCTCTGGATTCTACACCATTGTAATCAAACATAAGACTCCCAACTTGTGCTTGAATGCAGGTGACTTAATTCAATGTATGATTAGGTAATGACAAGTCAAAGTTTCCATGCGGACCAGTATCAGAGCTATTTGTATCACAAAACGGGCTATTAGAGGGTTGCTATTTCAGAATCTCAGGGTCACCTCATTTAGAAAGTTCCAAGGTGTGGTTACCCCGTGTTGCAGCATTTTGATTCATTTAATACTTTGAATATTTTTAACCCCTTAAGGACAATGGGCGGTCCCTAAACCCATTGCAAACAATGCATGTTGAGCCCGTACATGTACAGGCCTTGTCATTAAGGGGTTAATATACTTTCCAAACCCTAGTATTGCTACATAACATGTATCCGCGCAATAGGTATGTTGCCTCGAGTTCCGCCAACAAATGAAATATTTTTATATTGTTCTTCAGTTCTTGAAACATAGAAAATCAGTCATCTAGGCAGTTTCACAGATCAATTTGCCACAGTGAGGAAGCTGTTTGGCATCTGTTCTCAAATGTTATATTGGGTACAAAACAGTCCACCTTTAAATTGCCTTGAAACTTAGCTGAATCCAGGCCCAAGTTCACATTTTAATCTGCATAAGAAAGCTGAAGCCATACGTGACATTTTGAAACGATCATAGCATCAAAATAAACGTTCACATTACAATGTATTTCATGCAGAGAAAAAATAGAACAGTGTTTCGAGGCGTATAAATCAATATGATCCAATATTTTATGTGAGTATTTAGTTTCTAAGTAACAGAAATCGCTTACTTCTTCCAAGCGAATACGAAGGATACCGTACGTCACATTTTGATATTTAGAGAGGTGTGTTTATGCTATTTCTTAAAATGTTTAAATAAATAAAAAAGAATATAAAAATATAATGACACTTAATTGGTGGTATATCTCTATATATATCTATGTATCTATTTTGTAATAAAAAAATACCTAATGTTATATCCAGTGGATTTTACTGAAAGTATTCTAGTTTTTAAAAACCTCACAATATAGAGTTATGTAAAGCCAAACATAACCATTATATAACTTAATTACTTAATGCAACATTAGAATTAAATGCGCCTACCAGACCAGACCTGAGTTTATCTAATGTTCTGCATTTTTCTTTTAAAGCTTTGGCCATACATGCAATAGTTATTATAGTTATATTATAAAGTCAGCTGGACCCAGATTCCAATGCATTTAAAAAAAAAAACTAATGTCAAAACCGCTTGGATATCACAGGAAAACTGTAATGTTTGGCTTATATTAGTTGTATCCATTTCAGTCCTTGAGGAACTTAAACATGACAGAGGTTTAACCATTAATATTAATTCTGTACATTAATTGTATATTAATTATTTAAATAATTAATATATAGCATCATCTGGAAACCTTACTTTCTGTGTACCCCCTCAAGGCACATCATATTAGTGAATAGCCTTGTATGTTGTATATTTATAAGTATCCTTATAAATATGTTTGTCTTCGAAAGGGAGAACATATGAACAACACTGTTTTATATATATATATATATATATATATATAATTCGCTAAAAAAAGAAGAAAGCAGGTACACTGAAAAGTTCTGAAACCTGCCCAGAATATATACTGTTTTATAAACATATAATGATTGAAGGATTAAGAGAGATTTAATGTTCAATTTTAATTTAATGTAAGGTTTAAAGACCCCAAAACGTAACATGTCGAGAATGTGGTCAAAAACAATAGGTAGAAATCACTTTTAACAATGTTATTCTTACGATTTGTATGGAAGCATCAATGTAATCTAACAAAATTACTTTATTGAAATGAATGTTTCAAAAATATGTTTACTCACCATTCCGTCGATACACCTACTAAAAGCATTGGTCATTTATTAGAATGACACCTAGCAGCATTCATATTGATTGTTCTCCTAATGAGCAGAAGAATGAAAATCACTGGAAGCTTCATCTGTAAAAGGATGTATGTTTTAAGCCTATAAAAGAGGGGACATTATTCACCTCCACTATACTTTCCTGTTTTGGATAGATATCCATTCTAGTCATCTGATGTAAATGTATATATATATATATATATATATATATATATATATATATATATATATATACACACCAATCAGCCATAACATTATGACCACCGACAGGTGAAGTGAATAACACTGATAATCTTGTTATCATGGTACCTGTAAGTGGGTGGCATATATTAGGCAGCAAGTGAACATTTCATCCTCAAAGTTGATGTGTTAGATGGAGGAAAAATGGGCAGGCCTAAGGATCTTAGCGACTTTGACAAGGACCAAATTGTGATGGCTAGACGACCCAGTCTTAGAATCTCTGCAGCTCTTGTGGGGTGTTCCAGGTCAAGTGGTCCAAGGAAGTAACATTGGTGAACCGGCAACACGGTTGGTTTTAGGCGGCCGAGACTCATTGATGTACATGAGGCAAAGGTCAGCCTGTATGGTCAAATACAACAGACAAGCTACTGTAGCTCAAATTGCTGAAAAAATATTGCTGAAAAAAAGTGAATGCTGGTTCTGTTAGACACACAGTGCATCACAGTTTGCCTACAGTGGGCACATAAGCATAAGCACTGGACCACAGATAATGGAAGAAGCTGGCCTGGCCTGATGAATCACGTTTTCTATCACGTCGGGTGGATGGCCGTGTACGTGTGCGTCGCTTACTTGGAGAACACATGGCACTAGGATGCATTCATGGAGGCCCACCTTGCAACTTACAGGACCTGCTGGTAACGTCTTGGTGTCAGATATGACCGCAACCCTACAGAGGTCTAGTGGAGCCCATGCCTCAAAGGGCCAGGGCTGTTTTGTCGGCGAAAGGGGGCCCTACACAATATCAGGCAGGTGGTCATAATGTTATGGCTGATATTTATTACTTCAAAATGTACAAATGCCCTGTCTCTATCCACCACTACAGAAATGAATCTTGATAAATGTTTAGAGCAGTAAGAAATCCTTCCTTGTACACACACACTTTGATTAACACGGTATATTTTTTTTCTCAAGAGCTCCTATGAGGTTTACATACAAGGTTATATATCGATATACATTACATAGGATAAATATTGTTAATAAATTATGTATTCTATTCTTTTCTGAAGAAATATACTAGACTCAGCATTTTGGGAATTCTTCAAAAAGGATTCTTTTGGTTATGACTGACAGTAGTATCATTGTAATTTATATTTCATCCAACACAGAGACTCACTTTAATCCCTTCTGTACACACTAACAGCTTGATGCCTCTGGGCAAATAGTTATGCTTAAAAAAAAACTGTGATTTTTTAATTTTATGCTTGCCAAGAAAAGTTTGAATTCACAGCATTTTATTAGGTTGCGTTGAGTATTTTTACACCAACTTTAGAATGACTTTCAGGAAAAAAAGGCACATTTAAGAAAACAAAGCTGAATATATTATTTTATAGACAGCACCTCATCTGTTTTCAGATAACAGTGTTTTTTTATTATTATAAACATTTTGAAATCTTTTCATTTAACCATAATCTGCAGCAGAATCAAGAAACATTTTTAAATTGTATGCTAATGCGCAAAGCATATTACTTTGTTTCTCTAATAATATAAAAGGTAGTTAAGATTGTCAAATTAATTATGATTGCGTGATGAGTTAGAGATGTTCAGATAGTGTGTGCTTTTTGTAAGCGTACTTTACCACATACATTATTGGCAATACCAAGGGGATAGGGACGTAGTGCAGCCCCCTGTAGCCTCTGAGGTGCAGGAGAAGCCTCAAGGGCTCTTGCTTCACAAGTGGGTTCTTCGATATTTTGTTTTTAATAGTTCCATGTTTTGAGACATAGCTGGGGAACGTGCCAGTGCAGCCCCTCTACTAGAGTGCTCCCTTCTTCTTTTTTCATAGAAGAGGCAGGGGTAGAGCTGGCAGCACATAAAGATGAAGATATCTTAAATAGACTTTAAAGGGATGAGGAGTGGGCAGAACATGGGCAGAGAGACGATGTGGACAAATGTCACCCCTCCCCCCTTCCAGAGATAAACAAATTGACTTTTAGGCCTGGCAATCAGGTCTGATTTCTGAAGCCCCCAGGTAAGATCTGCATAGTTCCCAGGTATACATTTATATACAAAGCAGGCTACATTCGTGGAAGTGGGAAACCTATGTTAAAGCAGTATAATCATGTACTAAAGCACTGGAGTATAAGAGAGGCTTGTCAAATCATGAAATAATATAATTCGGATTTTTTTTTTATAGTTTTTATATAGCATGATTTTTAATTTATTTTTTGTATCTCTACTAATCATTCCTCGTCACTTGCAAAGCTAGGCTACCCAGGGTGTCCCTTTTTAGGGTGAATGGTTTCATGAAGGAGTGGCCTGGAGTGTGGGTCCCTGCCCCAGACAACCTTTAGTGGTTGGGAGCCGGAAGTAAGTAACAGCATAGACTCATCTCAATAGATTTTAGGTACACATGGTTAACCCATCATGGATAGTCAAAATACATGCAATATGGTTGGTTTGAACTCCTGCTATGCTTAAAGGTTAAAATACTTTTTCTTTATGTATACAGTCCAGTTGAAAAAAGGCATGGTTTTCTTTGCATCTTCTATAACCATTCATCAATAACGTGGGCAAGTCCAGCAGTATTCATCCTAAGAGCCCCTATCATCAGCAGGAACATTTGTTTGGCTGCTGTGGTTTTTAAGACCACTTTCCACCACAATCACATTTTCTTCGCACATGATTGTCAAGTGAGCATTTGGGCAGGAAACGGGTCAACTTTATCAAAACTAAACACAACTAAAAACAACTAAAATGATGAAACATAAACATATAGATTGACAGCAGATAAGACCACCTAGTCTGCCCTGACTTCATGTGTTAGCTCATGAATATGTTAACCCTTGCATTGACTGGATGTAGTTATTGCTAGGAAGCACAATATGAATTATGGCCAATTTGTCAGTTCCATGTTCCAAACGTCTGTTTTTCAGAACGGCTCATGGAAGTCACACATGCATAAATGGAACATTCTATATATATACCATTATCTCATTGAGAAATGGACCACAAGTAAAAGAAATTCACCTTGACTCCATAATATACCCTTACATTTTCAAGTTTCATGCAGAAATCATAGCACAAGATATTTAGCAGTGAATAAGCACTTGTAAAACAGCAGCGTGGAATAGTCACTCGAGAAGTGTAGATTCATATCCACTCGAACAGGCTGATTTCACTGCTAACAGAAGTGGAAATATCTCGTCATTCTCCATTTCCATTTTTCCTGGTCTGCAATGGAACGTGAAGTGTTTGCTAGAACAAATTATAGTGCATAAATCATAAAATCACAATGTACCACATAGCTAAAGGGACACTAAGAAATCTGCCTCACAATTTAAATTCCTGTCAGCATGTGTCTGTGCGCCTGCTTTCGTCGGTGTGTAGAAGTACATATATATATACATATGTATGTATATATTTACATGTATAGAAACACACATACAGACTCATGTATATTAACTAATTGTGACTATAAAGTACAGTCGGTTGCTAGTCCTTACATTATTCTAAAGGCAAACTGTTACCTTTTGCTGATTGAAATGTAAAGAGTTAAAAACACATGTTGAAAATTATTTTTACATTAATCTTAAAAAAAATGTCAGCTTGAAACGTGATCGATATTCCACAGGCAAGCCTAGCTGAGCCCAAATAGTAAATATTATCAATACTTCACTACATAATGCTGAGACTTAACGAGATCTCCATCTTGGATTTGTAATGGCTCCAAATAACACTGTCATTTTATTGGCTCACGTAATTCAGGCACTTCAAGAACAATGGGGTATTGTACTACAGGAAAATAGAATGTAGGTAATCCAATGTGGTGATTCATGTTAGTTCTTTTGAACACCGAAAGCTAGTATTTGAAAAAAGAAACAGCTTTTGTAACAAGAAAGTGTACAACAGAAGCAATTTGAAACATGTTTTAAGAGTGCATAATGGAGAAAGAATAGCCGATTTAAAGCTTCAATCTTATGGGGCTCAATTAAAATACATTTTAAAAAGTATTTTATAAACACTTAACAGCAGGGCTGGACCGGGGAGGGTGAGGAGGCACTGGCACTTTAAGGCCAGCGGACTCCTGACTTAATTGGAGCCCACGGCTGGATATGTACGGCTGCACACTACGTTTTTATTCTCTTTTAGCATGTCGCCGGGCATATCCAGCCATTGGCCACACACCACAGCTAAAGGTCTTTGGCACTGTTAGCCAACAACCCACCATTTGCCTTGTGTGCCGGATAGCCAATCCAGGACTGCTTATAGACTACCAGGAATAGGCTACCGGAGTAAGTTAATCAAGAAAGCTGTGAATGCACATAAAACTAACCTACAAAATGAAGTAAAAAGTGATTAATAAAGGGCAGGCTAGATAGACTGATTCTGTAATGTTCTACTGTTATTATCAGTGTATATATTTTAAGAATTTCGACATAAACAGCATTATTTTTCTTCTAATAACAAACTTTTACTGATGTTGCACACTACATTACATGACTATGTACTGTGGTCAGGTGTAAAAAATGAAAATGGAAAAATAATTTATCATGAAGAACATCTTTTACAGTTTGAACACATCTCACGTTATTGTTTCCTGTGGCACATAATACGGTCTTTAATTGTTGGACTTTGAGGTCATTTTTCCATTTTAAAGAAAGCAGCACTGACTTAATTTCCATTTCCACACAAACAAATGAAACCTTCAGGGTGTCCTTTTGATTTGGTATTATTTTCTAGGTTATTTTACTCTACGGGCACAGATTTTTTTTCCATCTTGCTATATTTCTCACAATGCCTTGTATTTTAATCCTGCTATTTTTCTAGTCTTCGTTTGCTGCTGGCATCTTATTAATCACAACAATCATATTACTCAACAGATAAAATAGTGATAGAGAATATTGAATGTCTATGTTAAATTGTTAGCTCTTATACTCATAGTTAGGACCACCAGCAGAAATCTTTGTGGCCAGTACAAACATAAAGTCTAAGCCCTCTGCCCTCTCTCCCCATGCCTCTCAAGCATTACTGCCCCATGCTCACAATGCTTGCCATCAGACCCTAAAATATGGAAAGGGACCACAAGGTCCCAAAGTACAGAAAGGGGCCACCAGTGCCCAAACATAGAAACAAGCATTATTGGGATCTAAACTCAGAGACTGGAGTTTATTGATAAGTCTTCTACGTGGGACATGTGAAAAGCCTTACTGAAATCTAGATAATTAATGTCTACTGCACCACTTTAATGTATTATTTTAGTGACCCAATCAAAAAAATCAATAAGATTAGTTTGAGGTGAACTCATGTTGTTTCTTGTCTTGAAATAATGTGATTTTACATGCTAATTGTACTTTTAAGGGTAGGCTAATTGGAGTTCTCTCTCTTCTGGGGGGTGGCTCTGTAAATGGGCATGGCTAGTTGTATGTAAGGGTGGGGATGGACCCAGATAGCCTTTAGTGGGAGGTAAAGGGGCAAGGAGTCGACGGGATGTGGCTGGGATGTGGCTGGGATGTGCTTCCCGGCTTGGAAAAAGAACAAACTGACAAAGAGACCTGGTGAAGCAGAGTTTCACCCAAAGACCCTGGGTCGTACCAAGAGAGCTCCCAGGTATGCTTGTATGTGTACACCCTTCCTAAATTACTTAATATATGTTATATATTACCCAGAGCCACCCCCTCCCATGCCACTATCCTTACTGCTGGCAATTGTCACAGGTTTTAGCAGGTTTATCTAAATTACTTTGTTAAAACTATAGCTTGTAATTTTTGTTTGTCAATGTTTGTAATTGCTTTGGAGATATTTGGTTCAGTTTAGGGAAATATTTTAACATATAGAAGCTAAGATCTACGGCAAAGTTATATTAATTAATTTTCTGTTTAGTTTATTTTGTGTACTGAACCGCAAAATATTTGGGAAAAGTTTATTTATTTTTACTTGTGCTACAACATGCACAAAAATCAAGATCTTTTAGCAAATAAATTGTCTAAATAAACCACAGGAGAAGATTCCATTTTATGTTTGTTTATATGTTGACAATATAAGTAAAAAAATGCTGAATAGGATAAAATGCTAATTTTGTCTGTGCTAAAAAGTTACTTTCTTGAAATATGTGTATCATTGAATTAAGGAATAGTACATTTTGACCTAAATGTATCAAAGGTGGGATTTTTTTGCAGATTCTATTTGCTTATTTTTGCAGCCACATTGTCAAAAGGTATGTTGACACAAGCAAAATATTATCAATAGAAAGCAAACAGGGATTCTTTTATAATGTGTTATGGCAACAAAATATTGTATTGAAATGCATTTGAAAGGTCCATAATTAATATAAACAGTGTATTATTATTATCATCATCATTGTGTATGATTATTTAATATTATTATAAATAATATATTTATTGTTTTATATAAAGCGCATTCATATTCCGTGGTGCTGTACAATAGGTATGCAGGTCATAACAAGTACAGCAAGATATCTATAATACTATTCAAAACAAAAGAACCCTCTGGCTACAGAATGCCCCGTATTTGCCAATAGATAATTCTTTAATCAATTCAGGTTTCATCCATATTTTGTCAGGTGATACAAAATTCAGGTTTACACCCGTGACCCAAGGTCAGAAAAGATAAACATTTACTTTGTTGGTTTTCAAGAGAAAAAAACATTTTCTGATGGTTCTTACTGCCCTGGCACTTAACCCCTTAATGTCCAATGACAGCCCAGGCACGTCAGGCACAATGGATCAGGTAACGATAACTTTCTTTGCTTAAATGGTGTTGCTGTAATGCCTCGATGTCAATAACTTTCTTCACTTAAACTGTGTTTCTGTAATGCCTCAATGTCTGACCCCTCCCCATGGGTGTCAACATCCACCATACACTGTATGGTGGCGGACGCCCATTTTAAAAGTTTAGGAGACGATCAACAATCACCTTCTAAACTTCAATGGTATCACTAAAATGCCTCGATAATGAAGCATTTAGCAACACCGAACACCCACCCCAGGATGTGCTGTGACCGCTCCAGAGAGGGGTCACAACTGCCACTGCAAGTGATTTTGCCACTCCCAAGATGGCGGGTACGTCCTTTAAAAAAATAAAGGAGTTGGTCCAGACCATCTTGAGAACTCTTGGCTCCACTTGCAGGTTGAATACAGGTATTGCATTCAACCATGCAAGTCATTGGAGCCCAGCTTTCTAATCACAATGTTATTAGTAAAATATTTTCAAAATAATAAAATAAAAAAAAATATGGGTTGTTTTTTTTTTTTAAAACGTGGTAACATTTAAAAATAATTATGCATCAGAGGAACCATCCAGTTCCAGTGAAATGTAAAAAAGGTCCAAAAAGAATAAAATAAATTAAGTTAAAAAAAATAAAGTTTATTGTTATGAGCAAGTGCTAAAATTAGCACTGCATCTTCCCAAAAATCTTGACATGGAAAGAGTTAAAATAAAAGCATTACAAATATCCAAGGGGTGTCTAATTTTAAAAATTAAGAATGGTTTGATGGGGTAAATTGGATTGGCCGGGTTCAAAGATAGGGCATGTACAGACTGACCAAAATGGGGAGGGGGGAGCACACTTCCCAAATGTGGCCTTTTAGCCCCCAAACACCAGACAAGCCCATGTATGGGTGGTATTCCTGTACTAGGGTGATTTTGCTGAACACATATTGGGGTGTTGTTTGGTAGTGACAATTTGGGTGGAAAAAAAAAATAATAAATTACTACCACAAACTTTGGCAAAGGCTAATGGTAGAATATCATGCATGGAAAGGGTTAAAATACTAGCATCTGAAATACCTTGGGGTGTCTAGTTTTTATAAATACATGGTTTGATGGGTTAAAACGGAATTATCCGGCTTCAAAGATGGCCGTATTAGGACAGGGGGACAGTAGGACCAGGTGTAAAAGTTCTAAGTTAACAAATGTGCACTTCCTAAATGTGGCGTTTTACCTCCCAAACAACCTGACAAACCCATGCATGGGGGTATCACTGTACTTAGGAGAAGTTGCTGAACACATATTGGGGTCTTGTTTGAAAGTGACGTATACCTGGAGCTGTAAATCCCTTCCTGCAGTGCAACTTTTGTGATAAAAAAACCCCACAAAATAAATTACTACCACAAAGTTTGACAAAGGGGGATTGTAGAATTAGTGCATGGAAAGGGTTAAAATACCAGCATTTGAAATACCTTGAGGTGTCTAGTTTTGATGGGGTAAATTGCATTGGCCGGCTTTAAAGATACCCGAAATAGCACATGGGGCAGAATTACCAAATTTGGGGAAAAAATGGTTTTGAAATAGCAAAACGCTACTTGTACTTATTGCCCAATAACATAAAAACATTGGGTATTTCTAAACTCAGGATAAATAGCAGAATCTATTTAGCAGGATTTTTCATTAGCTTTTTTGGATGAGTAAAATATTTTTATAATAAGTGAGAAGAAGTGCTTTTCTATCATATTTTATTATTTTTTTTTATAGGAAATTAGATAAGATGATCAAAAATCTGAAGAAAGCCCTTCTTGTCCTGAAAAAAAAAATATGTATAACTTGTGTGGGTACACTAAATGGTTGAGGAGAAAATTACATCTAAACACGAGCACCACAAAAGTGTTAAAACAGCCTTGGTCCCAAAGGGTACAAAAAGTAAAAAAAACAGCCTGGTCCTTAAGGGGTTAAAGGTTAGTGGCGGCTAAAGGGCATACATATGGCTGCCCAACTGCATTCTCTTATGCTCCGGCAGCACATGGCCATGTGTAAACAGCCACACACACTGAAGAACAGGATCTGCCGCATAAAACAGTGGTTAAGGTATATTTGTAGCGCCATTGTCTCACCAGGCATTTGCTGGTTTGGCTAGAGGGTCAGTCCAAGCCTGGTTCTCTCCTTAGCATGGTACATAAATAAATTATGTTAAATTTGCAAATATCCTTAACCACAGATACTCACAGACGTGACATACTCAACTGATGCTAAAACATCAGACACAGCTATAAGAGAAGTAACTGGGTTGTAGGATAACACTGTGTCAATGCATGTCTCAGCTGACAATGCCAATCTCAAAATACATTTTTTGGGTGAATTCTTACTTCACCCTAGTCTGTAGATCCTTTAATGTGATCAGTGATTCAAGTTTACTAATAGTGACTGAATATGTAAAAAATTCAACCTTTTCAACATAATGATTCAGTATGAAATGCAACCTTTTATTAAGTGACCTAATGAAAGGACACTGTTTTCACATTTCCTCCTTGTTAGCCAAGTAGCTTCTGTGCTACTTCTAAGTATGCCTGGGATCTCTTAAGCTTAATTTTATTACTTTATGGGAACGGCACATTAGAAGGCTTCAATGAATTTCAAGCTATTTACCAGTGCAATTAGTGGTTATCTAACAAACATAATTATGATTAAAACATAGCATCTCATTGCTATGTGATTTAGTTTGCTGCTATATGTTTCAATTAAAAAACCCTGAAGTAGTGGTGCGGCACTGATGTGGTTAAATGGATCTGCTTTTCGTAACGCTGGATCTCTAAGGTGTCAGTCTTAAAGCATTGTCTTGAGACAACATTCGATTACATTCAATGGAACCGGCCTCTTTTACTGTGTGACATATCTCCATTATGGATTTTATTTTATTTCACATTTAGTGCTAATTTATGTTAACACAATCTTCCCAAAAATTAATTACCTGCCAATGGGATGGATATTAGTTTGAAATTAATTTTGCTTTCTGGGTTAATTAGAATTGCATGAAAGTCAGCATGCCGTTGACTTGCCTTAATAGGAAGATGAATTATACCCTCTTCACAGACCCAAAAATATTGCTTCCCTCCCTTAGATTGCTCTAACAGAGAGTGAATAAGCCAAAGTTTGTATCTGATTCAATGCAAAAGGAATACTGCCATCTACCTGAATACTTTAATATACTGTATGATGCTCATATTATATACTTCTTAGTATTGCATATCAGCATGAAATAAACAGTTTAGGGCCCAACAGCTTGCATTGCATTGACTATTTTTATTTTTTTGGTTCTCTTCCGTAATGTCCACATTACTTGTAGCTTGCAAGGCAAGCACTTTATGAAAAGTGTTTTCCCATGTGATAAATAAGTGTCAAGCTTCATCAGTTTCAATCAGAAGCTCATGCTATATTCTTGCTCAGTTTCAGTTTAGAATTTCACTAGGTTTATTGAAAGATCTGGACTGTTGTGATCCTTAGAATACAAGAAACTGTTTGTTTTCTCATAAACACAAAGCATACATTACATTTTGGATTTCCTGAAAGTGATCAAGCCTAGTTCTGGTTCCTATCTTGGCTGGTACCCACAACCAAATGCATTGACATCTTAGCAAGAGTAAGAATAGTTGGATGAGCTCATGGCTTTGTCCAAGCATCTGACCCAACTTGGTACTTGAAAACTTGCATATCATGTTAGGGATCAACTTAGGTTTAGTAAATGTTACCCAGAGATAGAGCAAGATGATAAAATATGCTCAAAGAGGGTGAAGTATCAACTGCTTGAGGGGAAAAAAGACTTAGCGTGAATTAAAGCCTTATTTCAGTGGAATAGAATTCTATATAGGCAGACATTATTTAGAAGTGGACCTACAGGCAGACATTATTTAGTAATGTTGGCAAAGTCTTTGTCCAGGAATATCCAACTGGAGCCCGCAGTCTACAAGAGTATTTCTTTACTTCACAACCTAAGAACACTATAGAGATTATTACACAAGATCGGGCACCTGTACCTAATGTGTTTTTCTTGGGGAGACTTAAACAGCTGTTACAATGTTTAATTACATTACATGTGATAGATGCATCACTATTCCTGTTCCGGACGACATAAAATTCTTAACTACACAGACCAACTACAGGACCAAAGCTATATCTGTACCTTCTCCCTTATGGGTGCCACATTGAGAAAATTAATAAATTAATTAATAAAACAAAAAACTACATCTGCTGTATAATCTGTAATACGGGCAAACAGGTAAATCTGTAACATATTATTTCTACAACACAGCAGAAGAAATAATGGCTTCACTATTTATACTAAGTAAGGCAATAAATTCATACAAGCAGCTTAAAAAAAGCTTTTTAGCCTTCTAAGTGACTACTATTGATTGCAACTGAATAGCCTATTTCCATAATCATAGACAACCATACACCCAGTAGACCAAACTAGCCATATAGCCATACTAAAAGGTTAAATGTTTTTGAGTCGTTTTATGATCACGGGATGTAATGATAATGTTTTGTAAATATTCGGATACTTTAACATAACTCCTGGGTATAAGGAAATATTTGAACTTTTTGGATTTCAGATGTTATGCTATTTAAACTCCCCAGAAAAAAATCACTACTGCCTTTGATCCTAATGTAAATACTGTATCCTTGTAAAAAGCTGAAAAAAATGAAGAACCCTGTACTTCCAAGATCATTTTGTCCGGCCTCAACTTCTGTATAAGTCCTTAAAGATCTTTAGGTTTAGAAAAGTTTAAAGGTATGGCTAAATCTGAATAAATATTACAGACCAACAAAACTCCCCACATCCCAGTCTATTGGTCATTAGCAGGAATTTGTATTATTTATGAATTTGCTAATTGCTTCAGATCTCTTAGCTATTGCTAATCTATAATATGCATTCTGGACTGCTAGCCATGCCTAACACGGCAGTAATAATGCATGATGTTAAAAAAAAAAATGTAATTAGGAACTTTTGTTAATGATTTTATGAAAAACTGCAAAATAACAATCTTATTTCATTTCAAAAATGTCACCTTTAATTAAACATATTAATGTGCTCCCTCTTCCACTACATTCTGGAAGTCCTTATTGCTTTAGATATTTTTTTTCGGCAGTGATATTTAGTACAGATTGAATTTTAAAGCAGCCTGTGGTAAAATACAATCTCTGTCACAATGAGACCTTTGCGTTTGCCAGGTACAAATGACTTTTTAGTTGTGTCTTCCCACGTTATTGACAGAAGGAAATGTATAGGCTCGTTGCTAAACACTAAAGCCAGTGCTATTTTCTTTCCTTGGCATTACCATATCTTAAATTAATGTGCTACTTTCCAATCCAGAAGGCTACTACAGAGTTGTTTTTGTGATTTCCTTTGCCAGCTGGCCAGTTCTATCTATTTATCAGGGAAACTTGTAATAATTAACTTGACAAATGCCTAATTTGTCTACTTTCTCCTAACAGAATGTCCCTGAACTCAGTGGGACAAGACAATGAAAAATACCCCTCCCTATTCGCTCTCTGCAATGTTTAAAAACCAAGATAACATGCACTGCATTGATTTTTTTCATATTTTTATTAAAATGTTTCAAATTGTTTTTCCTTGTCTGCTGAGTTCTGGAAAGTTTAAGACTGCACCCAAGTGTCAGTGCTCTCAAACATTTGAGGCTTCCTACTTTCGTGTCAATATTAGAGAAGGGTCCAGAGCAGTTCCTGGTGACCCTATGGAGTGCAGAGTGATCCACATTGGCACAGATCTACATGTCTACATATGCTGACATACAAGAAGTGCCAGGATATGACATCATCAGGCCTAAAGTGGTCATAGGGCAGGCTAGGAAATGATTGCCTGCCCCCAAACAGTGCTTTCCACCAACTTTTATCATGCAGTCTTTACAGCAACTGTATGGTACTAGACATTGCAATGTAGCACAAGAATTGTCCTGTACAATTCATAGAAAAAAGATCTCTTGTGGCAAGGGGACCAGTTCTCTGTGCTCCCATAGCAGGAAAACTACTTGGAGCCCTGCAATGCTTGCTATTGGTTACACACTCCCTAATTGCCTTTAGTGGAATCTTCTGATCTGAAAGTTCCATCCCTTTGATGATGTAACTATAAAATAATCCCGTTTCTTTGGAACTGTCAGAATTAATTAGCCACAGATGGATCCACATATAGTTTTGCGCAGAGCAGTGGCTTTTTTACCTTGGGCACTACCCTAGGCCTGATGCAGGACAGTGCCTCAACTGCCCCTTCCATGACTGCCATCTTCACTAAGGAGCACTTGGATAGGATGTCATATTCCTGCACTTGTAACTGGCCTATTGAACATTCCCGCTGGGGACCGCTTGCCTTTATGGGCCTAATCCAACTAGGCAACAGCTGGCACAAAAATCCTGAACGAGTAATAGCTTGGATATCACCCTTTTAATCTCTAAAACTAGATTTCAATGTTATTCAACTCCATTTTCTAGCTTGGGAATAGGTTATTGTAAGCAAACACTAATTATCTTAAATAAAAACAAATCTATTTTACAGGGGTGTGATGCATAGTTTCTATACTAATTAGTATCAGATGTTCATAATATTATTTGTTATTGGTATAGGAACATAATAATATGACATCATTTAACTTATTTATTATCCTATTATAACTGAGGCTAATAATTAATTATAAGATAAAACAGATACTGCATTATGAGGACAAAATAGATCAAGGGATTACTGGAGGATAAAACAGTATTATTGGTGACAGGGCTTTCCTACTATAGACATCTGGTTGAGACATACTAGGGACCACACGTACCTCTTGCATTTTCTCCCTAAAGTTGGGGGCTAGCAAGAGAGCTTGCAGGAGAGTTATAGTTACGTTTCACAGACTTCACTTTACATTATGAAGGGCCAACCCCAAAGAGCTTCTACTCCAAGAATAGCATTGATGGCCCTGTGTAATGCATATTTCAATCAATGAGATTTGCAGAAGGTCACCAATGTATGAATTACACAGGGCCAATTCAGTCTTTTTAGCAGAAGAAATCTCCCAGGAATGGCCTTTTATATTGCTTAGTGAATTGAGTTTAAATTACAAGCCTCCTGCCAACGTCCTCTTAAGTGAATAAATGCCAAAGAGTGAAAGGTTATGACATCATAACCTGGCATTCCGAATTTCCGCTATATGTGCAGATTGACAAGGAGAATAAAAAAAGGGATCTGAATTCACATAGACCCGGATTTCCCTGCACCTCTTCTAGATGCTAATCAAGAGAGTCACTGGTAGGACTGAAATTGGAGTGAAGTTTATTATTATTATTATTATTATTATTATTATTAACTTATGCAGTGTTTCTTACAATACATATATTCAGGATATATGACAAAACTATAATTGATGGACTAAGAGAAACCAATGCAGTAGGTCGAGAGGGCCATGCTCGCGAGCTTACAATCTAGAGGGAGAAACAAACGGTATGGGAAAAGAAGAGATGTACTGTCGGGGTTGTATTAGTGCTAGGTAGGTACTAGCTACAGAGATGGCATGCTTTTCTGAAGAAGTGGGCTGTGAGATTTTTCTAGAACATTGGGAAGCTGAAAGCAAGTTCCAGAGGTATGCGGCACCATGACTCTTGTGTGCATGCAAATGAAGAGGGCATAAGTGAGGTGGAAAGAATGTAAGGATCAAGTATGGAAGTATTTAGTTGTAAAGGCAGAATTATATGGAGGAGCACTATTATGGAGGGCTTTATATGTTAGAACAAAGATTTGACATTTAATTCTTAAGGTAATAGGGAGCCAGTGGAGGGCTTCACAGAGTAAAGAAGAGTGGTGTATGAGGAACATAAGCTGAGCTGCAGCATTTTAGATAGATAGCAGAGAAAAGAGTCAAGAGGAATGCAAATCAGTGTTGTAGAAAAAGCTAGAACTGATTAGGGAATGACCAGTGATTTTTTGGCTTCCTGGGTAAGAAACGGGCAGTTTAAGAAATGTTTTTTTCGATGCAAGCTGCATGATCTAGTGAGGGAAGAAGGAGAGGATTGAGTCACAGTTGATCCTAAGGCATGGTCTGCTAAGTGGGAGAGATGGTCACCAACAGATAGTGGAAGAGGTGAGGCTATCTTACCAGATAAGCTGATAGAGTAGGAACAGGTTAGACAGGTATGACGAGATCCAGGAGAGAGCTGTATCTTTGTATAGAAGAAAGTGAGTGAAGAAGAAAGACATGATCAGTCCAGAAGTATTAGAGCGACCTTTTGCTTTGGCAAGTAAAAGTATCTAAAGAAGGAATTTTTGGAATGGGTGTCTAAAAAAGAAATGTTGTTTCCACAAACTACATAACAATCCTGCTGTTATTTATCAGCTGTGAAAAAATAGAAACTGTATAATTAAAGTCAGGTTTGGATGAGTATTGAGGGTGGAAGAAAGGAACACGCAGTTATCATGACTGCAGAGTGGGCCAGCAGAGACAGATACATTAGTGATCTGCAAAAACGTTACTGCTTGTTTTATTTTAATATTTCAATGAGAATGATTTCTGACAGATGTAGATAATTTACAAAATAAAGACCAACTATGATTTTTTTTTTAAAACAAACAAAAAAAATCAATACAGACTACTTTTTCCACCATACATGTGAACTTACTTTATTTTCCTAATAATGTTCCTGTCTATTATTTAATGTTGTGACCTTGCAAGCTAGCGTAGGCATGTTTCTCTATAGAGACTATGAAAAGCCACTTGATCGTGCTTCTACATCAGGAATCCAGTGTAGAATATTTTTGAGAAATAATACATTATTCCTTTGACTAATGTTTTTCATCCTGTGAATAAGACCAAGCAGTAAGACGCTTGTAGTTAGCTCCCTATGAGGGCGCTGTGCAGAGGCCACTCTGCTCGTCTAACACTCATGTTAACAGCATATGCTATCATACATACACACTCTAAACAACATATGCTGACACACACATTCATGTTAACACACTCTCCAACACCATGCACAATATACGCTTACACATGCTTTCTCTAAGACCATACACTTACAGACACATACACGCTCTCACTCTCACATTATCCATGAAGCTAACATTGTTCTGCCTCTTCTATCCTCCACTTCCCCTTCCTTGCTGTAGTCCTACTACTACCTGGTCACGTAACATTCTCTAGCGCACCCCTGCAATAATGTAATCGGGAGGAATACTCATTTGGATCCTGAGAAAAGGTGTAACCATAGGGTTAATTTTTTAAATTCCATATTTTTATCTGTTAACATAATTATCTTTTTTTTTTAGTGTACTAAATTGTAAATTCCTTTGCAAAATTATTTGCCACCCTGTTCATACAAAGTCCTAAAATGAAGAATACTATTGGTGCTGCGTGGGGCTGAGATTACACTTTTGAGTCTTTTCATTCATTTCTTTTGACCTTTTCGTGTTTCCAATTTTGTTAACTCAATGTGTAGGTCATCTAAATTCAAACTGTATGCTCATTTACAGTGCTGCTGATAAATAGCGTATAGTCTTAGATTTTGTGGCCATGCCTTTTTCTAATAAAATGACACACTTCAATACAGGTAATTATGCAGTGGGTTGAGTTCTTCAATTACTGATAATAGTTCGTATGCAATGAGGTTGCAGAGTGCTATGACTAAACTAATACTCATCTACAAAGTTTGCTACCCAGTAAATATCTATTTAACAAAGTAATAGACGATTTTAATATTCCGTCTTATGTATTGTAAACTATAGCTACTGTAGTTGGGTTTTGGCATTAATATCCATAAAGGTTGGTTATCATCATTACTGCAAACTGTTTCAAAAATTACATATGCTTCATGCGTTAGGAACTCCTCAGTCCTCAGGGATGACAACTTCTGCCATGTGTTCAAACTGCGGCTACCAAAACATCACATTAAAATAGATTATCTCCGATTCCATATTATATTATGATTTATAATATATAGACTAGGATTTCTATTATAATAATCATAACCAAAGACACGCTTTATATCCACGTTATGCAATTTCTTTGCTAAAATTCTGTATGGGATTTTCACAACATTTATACTCAAATCCTTTGTGTCTCAATGACATCATTCATATAGAGACAGTATTCCCATGAGTTGCATAGATGTGACATCCAATCTCTACAGGTGTCAATCAATTACACAACGAAGCATTAAGTGAAGAATACCAGAACCCAGCATTGACTATTTTTTAAGAAGAAATGCCGTGGTTGAGATGCTGTTTTTTTTCAAATGTAGCCACACATAAAATTAAATATAACTGAGCAGGTAATGAAACTATACATATTTTATTCCAGTACAAAAATGCCCTGATTTATGTTTCTAAACCTTGCTTTCAACAACCTTGATCTACTAAACTCCATTGCTTAGTATTCGGGGGACCACTAGTACCTTCTTGTATGTATAGTATAGAGGTAGGGGTGTGCTGGCAACCAGAGTGGGGGCATTTCCTGCCACATGGTCCAGTAATAAAGTAGCCCAAAGCCCATCTGGAAGATGTGTATCATCCAGTCTCTTCCAAAGCAGAAGTCAGATGCACCATGATCCCCTTGCCAGCTCCGGATTGTACCTAGGACAGTGTTCTGAAGCTTTTAGTTCAAGGGTTACACAATGGATATTGTATTTATAGAGACACACCAGCATAAGTTGCTTGATTTTTAACCAGTGATAAAATTATTTTAAGTAATCCACTTTATACAGACTTGGACTAGAGGTTTGGAAATTCTGATAACTATATGCCAAATGATGCCTCACTAGAAAATATGCATCCCCTGCATCTTTCACCTGCCATCAGCTGCATGAAAATCAGAGACTGAGGCTGGCAGACTGGAGCATAGACTACCCTTCACTACCACTATAAGTCATGGTCCACTAGAGCATAGACTACCCTTCACTACCACTATTAGTCATGGTCCACTAGAGCATAGACTACCCTTCACTACCACTATAAGTCATGGTCCACTAGAGCATAGACTACCCTTCACTACCACTATTAGTCATGGTCCACTAGAGCATAGACTACCCTTCACTACCACTATTAGTCATGGTCCACTAGAGCATAGACTACCCTTCACTACCACTATTAGTCATGGTCCACCAGGCATGGACAAACTAACCACTGAGGAATTGCAAGCACATATATGCTGGCCCAAAATGCAATGCTCTCAAACATGCATACATTGTTCACACTGCAAGACCTAGTGTGGTTTCTAACAAAATTCATGGTTCATCTCAGAAAGGGTGTGTGAGATAGATCAAACCAGAGACTGTCTGCAAGCTACCTCACACATTTATAGACTCCCAGATTTAACATAACTTTACTATTGTGATATTAATATTATTTGTTTAGCAAACATTTTTGGTTTTTCCCCAAATGTTTTATTGAACATGACAAAGTATTACATTACATATTGTTGTACACAATCTGATATATACCCTCTGATGCAATACTCAAAAATGATAAACATAAGATACCATGTCTAGATTTAGTTCCAGCATGTGATAACCAACAGTACAACTATCCCACAAACACCTCCTCAACATGTTTTTGTTCCCTGCTTTAAAACATTAAATCAACGTCCAGTAACATTCGTTTTCAACATTGGATTCATTTGTGATCTTGTTAAGTCCTATTCCATATTTAGACACAACTAATGTAAAGATACAGATAAAGATTAAGATACATTGTTGTTATTTTTTAGGCAGAAATAAAAAAATTATGACAAAAATGAGAATTAGTATTAACCTCTTCTATGCCAAAAAGTAAATAGAGTTAAGGTTGCAATCACAACCTTTTTAACGGACTAGAATATGGACACGTTGTTAAAAGGCTGTCAAGAGATCAGGTTTGGAAGGTGAATGTTTTCCGCAATACTGTTATGTTCCAACCTAAGAGAGACAGAAAAATCAGGCATTAAACCAAATATTATCAGACTCCATGGACTCAGAACTGGCAAACTTACTCAGTAATCAATTTTAAAGTTGCCATCTAACCTTCTTTATCAATTTTGAGGAAGTCTTTAATGTATTTTTATTCCTCTCCATTCAAAAGACCCCATTTTGGCCTTCATTCATAAACCTATTTTTCTTTGTAGCTGCGACTTCTGATGGATATAAGGTGTCAAGGATAGAGAAGTATGGAAAAGAGTTATTATTTCTTATGTGCAGTAAGCAGGGAATATGTATTTATTCAATTGTTCCTTGTGCTGACAGGAACATTTGTCTACTTGTAGATTTGAATAGTTTGAGATTATTAAAGTTGAGGGTCTTGATCTTTTGATAACAAATCTATGCTTTTTAAAGCTTTTTTTTGTTCAGTAAGAAGTACACTGGAATGAACAATCTTATCTTCATAACCCCTTACCTCCTGTAACTAATTTCAAACATTATTATCTGTCAGATTGCAGCGGTATAAAAGTCATGCTTATACAATATCGCTACAATAGAAAAGATATTCTCAGAGAAAATGATAACATTAATAACATTTTGAAATGTTGCTTTTCAATGGCTGTTGGATTTAAAGTACACATATACACATTATATACAGTATATGTAGGTATATACATAGACATCCTAGAGAAGGGCAGACTTTACAGTGAGGGCAGTAAAACCAGTGAGTGTACTGCCTATGGTGGTGGTCATCGAAGGTAGTGAGGACAGGATTCATTTTTGGGAAGTAAACCGTAAGTTAAATCAAGGGCAGTCTAGGTATTTACCATATTGCCTATAGAAAAGAACCCCCCCCCCTTTCTGGGCTAAGGGGCATGTGTTTAAGAAGTTTAGTTTTTTGCTCTAATATGGATTATGAATAGTTTTGAAACGTTCAAGTCAATAGATTTAGGATGTAGTCATCAAATGATGAGCCTAGTTTATTGCTAACCTGTTCCATGAGCATGTTACATACACAAAAGTCACCAAAATTAATACTTATGAAGCACGCATATTTTAACACCAACATAAATAGGTTTTTTAGCAAGCATATTAAAGGATGGGACTAATGCAACCTTACTACCTTTTTCATCTCCTTGTTTCTAATCCTGGAATTCATTATGGGCCAGAAATATAAGGAGATCCCAGAAAGATGTGACTTCCAAGCCAGATTTTTACAAAATATCCATACAATAAATACCAGGTCAACCTCAGCACCCTGTATCATTGTAGGCCTCAGGGAGTTATCCATGGGAGGGGGGGGGGATAACTATTCGGGTCATGCTTACATAAATAAATATAGATAAGTCCATATCTTTTATTTATGCATTTAAGTAATACATTCTTTTGAAATTAGACGATCAATGTACTGATCTTGTATAATAGAAAAATCATTGAAAATATCCTTTAATAATGTCAATCACAATAAAATGATTTGTTAGCCATGTGCAACAATGAACACAAATAGATGGAGATTTACATTGCATGTATTTATATAGTTCCAGGAGATTCCGTAGCGCTGTCACAATCAGAGGAAATTAAATAAGATAAATAAAAAATTGGTATAAAAGGAGACGAGGGCCCTACTCTTGCCAATTTACAATCTAGTCGGTGGTTGAGGGGGAAATGAGAGGTAGGAGAGGACTACTTGGATGTGGATGAGTTGATAGGGTCCAGATGATCTGTAGCGGTTGCTGGTTATTTTTCTTTTATTTCTTTATCCTTTATAGCAGGCATGTGATATATTTTTATTTATTTAGCTTCAGCCTGCACATATCTCCTTTCAATTCTATTTAAAGCTGTGACAGAACACAGTGCCTAAAGGCTGGCACCTGCCTTTTAGTCTAACATGCTACCTTTCTGTCAGGCAGCTTTCAATTACTTTGCTCCTGTGCATCCAAGTGCATCTTTGTCAAGAGATGCAAGATGGCAGTGACAAGTCTTTCTGGTACTTAAGGCTATGTGCATGTCAGTCTACCTTTAACACTTGCGTAAAACACTTTCCCTCAAGGACACGTGGCAACCTATATTGCAGAAAATCTTTACTTTCCAGTAGACGTTGTGTTCTTTACAGAAAGATTCCGCATTGGTGGAAAACATACACGTCGCTTGGTTTTGCTATACCCCCGATAATTTCTAATCAAATAAACATTAATGTAAATGAATGATATAGGAGTATGCCTAATTAATGAGTGAAAATGACCTTAATTTCAAAATATAAATTGTAATTGTAATATAATTATTTACAATAGTCAAAAATGTTACAAATACTTTGATTTTTGTAAAAAAAAAAATAAAACACAAGCAACAGTGAAAAACACTGCTTTATTGATATTTTATGGCATTATTATGTATCTAGTGTTTCTGTTTCAAAACTAAATAACATATCTGAGCAGTAAAGAACTTAACTGTTTGAGTACCAGAGTAGGGACGGCATCACTCTAAATCCATTTAAGATCTAAAGTAAAAAATAAATCGCTACTCTGTTGTTTATCTATGATTTGAACCGGTTATATATCATACATTTATTAAAAGGTAGGATTAACCTTCAATTCATCCTCTATAGTAGATCAATATATTGTTAGTTTAAACCATATGCTTCCTAATTCCTCATATTGTGTTTGGAATCTCTGGGGGGGGGGGTCCAAAAGCATCTTCTGTAAACAACCATTGACTTTAAAGTATAAACAGCAGAATTGTTAACATATCATGATGCATTGCCTTAAATGTAACAATGTCTAAAAAGCATAAAAGCCAGCACATACTAGTACTAGTATTTGTCAGCCATGATTCAGATAAACGTAGAGGTATAAGGAAATACACACATTATTGTAACATGCAAAGAAATGTGCATACATTTAACCATCTATCAGTGTAAAGGTATAAAATCCTCTAGTTTTCCCTTCTGCTCCAGATTGTGATTATAGCACTGGCAGCGGAATGTGTTAAAGGAAATATGGTATGTGTCGTAATATTGGCTGCTGAACTTTGTAATATACTTTATTTAAAAAAAATGGGACCTTCTGGCCCATGTTCCCTCATTGGCTCCTTGCAACCCCCGTGGTAACTAACATATGCACTGGCACACATTCACATTTACACAAACGTACACACTCACCCTAACACACACACTTAGAATATCAAACACTGATGCCAACCTGCACACATACACATGTTAACACACACATACTTGCACATACTCGCTCTCACACTAATGCATACTCATCCTAACACACACTTATATATACACACTCATGCCAACACTTTCACATGCATTCTTCTTTGATGGGATTACAGAGTTCTCAGCCAAACTGTACTGTTATGTGCCTTGGTATCATACAAGGTTATCTGTTGTGTACACACTCCCAATCCATAACCAGGATACAATGGGATATGTAATGCTTTCCAATACGAGTGCCTATGTCTTTCTCTTTTGTGTTCATATACATACACTAGAGGTGCTGCACCAACTAATACCATATGCAACCAAAGATGAAGCATATGCAGGGGGTCTTCTTATCCATTCATTTGTGGTTTTCTTACTTGGTTTTTCTTGTTTGTATTCTGGTATAAGCAAAGTAAAATTCATTAAAAAGGAGGGCTTTTCCACAAGTAGCAAGGAAACAAACATGCAGTGAATTCTTACTCCATTAACAACAATATTGTTGTGCGGCTGATAGCCTTAGCCACTATATCTAAAATGGTATGGACTGGTATGAAGACCTTCACATTAGTTGGCATCACAGATCATACTTTGTAGGACAGTGTAGGCGAAATGAAGAATTAAATAATGCTATTATAAAAAACCTTTAGGTCTTTGAACAGATTAATTGTAGATTACAAAAGAGTTCCATACATTTTTGTTATTGTTGTTTTCTGATAATTTATTTTGGACTTATTTTCCTTTTGAAAAAGCCAACTGAATTCAGTAAGGTAACTTTGGAAAGCTGATAGAAAAACCTTTCCAGGGTATAGGAGATTTTTATAAAATATAGCCTTTTTGTACTATACCATGCCACTCTTTTTATCATTTTGCAGAATCAAGAAAAAAAAGGATATAATTTAATAACCCTTCTTCTTCCGGTTGATTAGCAGGTGGAACTTTTATAGGTGATGAACCCAGATGGACAAAAAAAAGCATTTGGGTCAATGTTAAATGCATTTTACAGCCAAATGTGTACAGTCATCCATGAAATGTGTTTCACTAATTGCCCGATTTTATAACTGGCCTTTATTGCATCACTGAGATGGCTTCTGACACACATAAGATTATTTTTACAGCTCCGATGTATTTGTTCAAGTCTAAACACAAACTAATGTTTCTGTAGTGAAATACATGCAACCCATATCGTTTTAATGATGCTGAAGAACGAATACTTGAACAGGTTGTCAAACATACACATGTAGCGATACATTAGTCATGTACAGTGAACAACAAATGATAAGACTACGTTAATGATCTTGCAATGCAACCTCTCCATACACCATGAGTAATTTGTAGCTCACATGCCACCCTTTTGAACTGATTGCTTTATCATACATTCAAGGTTCTTTACACTGAAAAAATGTATTGGCCTATCTGAAACCAGCCTTATTACATTTAAAATAGGTTGACGTTTGAATGGAGAGACCATCAACAATACGAGATCTAGTTGTGCACAATATCACCCAAAGAGAGCAGAAATAAGACTGAGCTAAGAAGGACATTAACCGAATCATATGATATTTCAGTTATACATCTACTAGGTCACCTGCACCTTACTGTTAAAGGGAAACTATAAAATATATATTTTTTAATCAATACATTTTTCCCTATTATTTACTTTCTCTTGAACTTATACTTTGTGTAATACCATTAATAACACAATCTACCCCAACCAGCTGTGCGTACTGAAGATTTAGTCTTTTTATATATAATATTTCTGATGTATGGCTCATAGTGCATTTCTGTTGTCGCTTGTACTGAATTGTTATCGATGCCAATGTATTGTTCCCACTAGACTCATCGTTGGGCCTGGAGATCAAGGTTGCATAAAAGATATTCATTTCGAGTTGGTAATGACCAACAGGAGGAACTCCGTGGTTCATGTTATGTATGTATTATATATTGTCAGGTGGAAGATTCTTGTCAGCACTTTGGAGGTTACATTGAGTTTCTTCTTTTCAAAGATCGCTGCGCAAAAATCTACCACAGAGAGGATAGTGATTTGTTGGACGTCTTTGATTTTACAGCCGAGTCTTCAAACTATCTCTTTACTCCCCTGACTTCTCTGAATTGTAAATAGAAAACAGATTTTGGCAAACTTATGGGCTGCTATGAGGAGGTTGTTATTAACAGACATAAGTACTTAGAGAAGTTCTCCTACCTTTATGCCAAAATACATTGTAACAGTAGGGAAATATCTCAAACACTAAATGCATATAGTACTAAAGGGACACATTGACAGTAATATTGCCGTGATATCTCTGAATCCCTTTATTTACTGTGTTCAGTGAAACCTGACTTCACTATTTTACATCTTTTAGAGCTGTTCAGGTAGAAAATGGGGAAATATATTTGTAGCTTAGGTGCACTTAAGTTTCGGAGTTTTTTTTTTCAGAACCCCATACAGAACCCTATAAAACCTCTTAATTGCTATGAGCATTATTTTTCCAACTTTTTACATTTTCAATTTTACAGCATAAATATCATCTCTTTTTATTAAGCTAAATGCGTTTATAGGACATAGAATGGCCAAATAGCTGACTAGAATGGCGCTCTATCAGATGAATATTAATTCTGTTAGCGGGCCAAATAAAGGACCAGATTGTCCTAATTGATTATTAGCCAAATGGACTTTAGGCACAACTATATTACTTATTTTTAAGGGTCATGATTGGGAAAACAATTGCATGCGCAACCTTGTAAGGACACAAATCACCCTTTGCTGAGGACTGAGAAAAGTAGCTTAAATATTATACATCCTACAATCCATTATATACATTGGAGTCCATTTTACATGTCCAGTGAATTTTGCTTCATACAACACAAGCATGAGTTTATGTTTTATATGGTTAGAAATTGGAACTTCTGTCTGATTTTCCTCCTCCACTCCTAGAAGAGTACAACTTCCATTAAAACCAATGGATGTCTAATTTATATAGAGGAAAACGCTAGCACCGATGTCCGTTAATAACACAAATACATAATTTGGGACTGGATAGTACCGTTAATGAAAGAAAATATAAAATCTATTGTAGTCAATTAGATGATGACAGACATTACATTAACTTATATAGTGCCAAAGGATTCGGTAGAGATGTCATAACATAAAATAATTTAAATTACAGACTGGTACAAGAAGAGAAGATGGCCCTGCTCTTGAAAGACTGAGAAAGGGGATATTTTAAATGTAGTAAATTATTTAAAAAAAACAGGGAACGATCATCATCAAGTAGTCTAAATATATATTTAATTAACAAGGTGATAGATGACAGGTAGATAGATCATATACTGTTTACTTAACCTTGTAAGCATTGCAGGCAGATTCTTTTTTGCAATGAGACATGTCAGATTTATACTTAATTATTTGTGTTAGTGGTATATCAGATCAAATGGTAGACAGCATCCAAACTGTCTTGTGTATGTGACATTTCATTAAATGACTCAACTCCTGTCTGTCTCGACATCTGACATTCTCGCACAGATGGGATAAATAAGAATGTATTGACTTATGGGTATCATACGAAGCAACAGAACTTTGACAAACAAAAGAATATATGTTCTGATAACATTTCAAACATGGGGAAAAACAGATGATTCAAACTGTGATCTATACTCCACTATTGAGATGGACCGAAATAAGTATTTTGGAAAGAGTCTACAGCTAATAATTTGAAGTATACAAGATGCTCTATACCCAATTACAGTGAAAGCTTAATGTATCGACAGCATTGGTGTTCCTCCAAGTTCCTTTAGACCATTATATGGCAAAATGTGTGTAATCCCATTCTAGGGCTTTCAGTAGTGTAAGTGAGCTAGCAAAGCTGAGCGGAACGCTAAAGAAGCCTAAACACATTTTAAAAATATATATCTTTTCCCAATGGTTTCAATCAAAATCTATGCCACACAATTCTGAAAACACACATCTATAGGCCTCGTAGTGCTGAGTAAAACTAAGTATTCCATTTAAAAGAGAAAGTTAGCACAAACACATTTCATTGGCTTCTAGAATTACTCCATTACACAATTTACCATTACTATTTCCGTGTATTCTAAATCTGAAATAGAAGCGGACGCAGTGGCAGCAATAAAAGGTAAGAGCTGCCCAACGATGTATGCAATATTGAAGAAATAGTGGAAAGAAAGATTCAAAGCTCTTGAAGCCCACTTATTAGAAGAAGAGGAATTTCCACCCAGAACACCAATGCATTTCAAACACGTTTTCATTTTATAAGATTCTTAGGGCTCTAGTGCCCAGATTGACCAAAAAATACCAGCTATACCTCATTGACTGGCACATGAAGACTTAAACACATGAGATAGAGTGAGGGAAAAACGTAGGACAGTCCTACATGGTAACTTAACATTCTCAAACTGGTTTTAAACAGAACCTGAAATGAAACCAATTTGATGTCACTTGACTAAAACCTTTTCCCTTTACAAAAAAGGCCTACTTAAACATGGGTTAACTTTATAATAGCTGCAATTCTTAAAAATTTCATTTAAAGCGGGAAAATGAACCCAACCCAGAGAACAGCCGGGGAGGTATAAGGGTTTTACTCATAAAGTCTAAATCCAAAAACTCAACAAAAAAAAGAAAGGCATGTTTTTATGCTTTAATTTAGATTGGTGATATTTTTTTTACATTTGATGAAAATCTGGCATAAGATATATTTAACATTTAACAGCTTTGCTGGTTTCCATGGTGAACAGCACACACCTACATTAAATATGTCAAAAATTAGAATTATACATGTTTGTATTAAAACATTTCCCCTACACTTTTTAACAATGAGATATGGTTGTTAAAGGTTTTTTTTTTCCATAGTTAGGGTTGCCATCTAGCTAAAATCTTACTGGTAAAAGAAGCACAAATAGTCAATCTTAATCGAAAATAGGAAAGAACAAAAATGGGGATGTAAGTTAGCAACTGGTGAGAATCCAAGCTACAGTATTTCCCACTTCAGGCAGTTACACTGATCTAGCAGAGGAGTAGGGAGATATATTCTCCATTGATGTGGATATGATACGAGGCTGCCCTGCTTCAGCAGCTGCTCCCCTCCTCCATGATCCCATTATTCTTGCCATTGATTGGCTGCTTGAAGCAGCCAATCAGTAACAGGAAAGTTCTCCCATTTAAATTGCGCACATGCACATAAGGGTCTGAACGGTCAGTACAGCATTCACTGAAAATGTAAATTCGCTATGAAAAGCTGTTTAGCAACGCAAACTCTCTTTTGAAGAACTCTCTATATAAATCTCTGTATAACCAAGTTATTCAGGGGGAGAAAAGCTCTTCTGCAGCAGAAGCTCACTTGAATTGGCCCTTCATTATATATACAGTGAAGTGAAAGAGATGAAACACAAACTCTTCTGCTAACTCTCCGTTTAGTGAATAAAATCCTTTGAATGAAGCCTAGAACTGCCCCCTAGACAGTGGAGCATATAAATTGCATTTATAATTGCACACCCACTATAAGTAAACTAAAGATAAATCTAAATGATATTTCTCTAGTTATCATACCAATTTGCAGCCAAATTATGCCAAATGAATTTCCACTACACATGCTCTGCACCCCCAATTGGATGTGGTCGCACAAACAGGAATAATCGACAACTACATATTACTAACTGTTAGAATAGGGGGGTTTCAACCTGTAGGGGAATTCCCCCGGGGGGGGATTTAAGGGTTTTGGGAGGGGGATTGGGACCACTGACTCAAACTGTTGAAACAATGATCTTTCTTCAAACTACAGTTCTACATATTGTACAAATTCACTTCCAGCTCGACTACGGAAAGTTTTGGATTAAACAAATTATTTTGTCAAAGGAGGAGCACTCAGCTGTCGACTTTTCAAGCAGCTGTGTATTGACATGAATGCAGGCCATAGTTTGCTTCTTTTCCACACAAATGTTTGATGGCTTTCAAAAGAATGTAACTTTGAGTATTTTTTAAAGCTCAGAGTAAGAATAGATTGCCTGGTTGAATGATGAGGAATGGATCATGCACCTTGCCTATTTGGTTGACATAAACGAAATATTTAGATGCAAGGAAGAAATAAAAACACCATAAAATTCGTTGATTTCTTGAAAGCTTTCACGAGTAAGCTGGAAAATTGTTAGAGAAAGATCAAAATAAAAAATATTGTAATGTTTAAAAAACTGCCATCAGTTCTTGGTGGTGGTTGTGTTGACCAAGTGCTTCCAGAATTTGCAAAAAAATGGAAAATTAATTCAGCTGGTATTTTCCAGAGGAGTTAGATTTAGTGCAAAATTCCTAGGCAGAAAGACCTATCAATGGATCAATATTTCTTTGTGAGCCATACTTTTCAACTCTGTCGCAAGTTAAAATGATCTGCATTGTGCCCTTTGCGTATCCAAAAACTGTCCAAGAAAAACCAATCACAGATTTCTCATTGACTGTAATGCTCATTTGAATAAACTGAATTACAATACCCTGTCATTCTATTTAACTTTTTGTTTATTCAAGTAAACTTGATGTAAAAATGTTGATGGATTTTACGACTTGAATAAAACTTTTGATGTTTTTTTTTTTAGATTCATAACAAATTTCTTAACGGACTAAACTGAAGCAGTTTAGTCTATTAAGAAATGTGTTATGAATCTAAAAAAAAAACATCAAAAGTTTTATTCAAGTCATAAAATCCACCAACATTTTCTATTGCTTTGTAAAACTCCCCTATAAAAATAACCCAAGTAAATGTATATGTACCATGATAGAAAAAATTAACAATTTTCAATATTATATTCATATTGTTGGAATACAACTTACCTGTACGATAGAGCAGGTAAGACTCCCTGGATGTTGTCTATTACAACAGAAGAAAACACAATGTAAGTTGTAGTACAGCATTGAATCTAAAAGAAAAAATAGTTAACTGTTTATAGAACATGTAATGCCTATAGATGCATGAAAAGGTTTGTGACAAGTCACTGGCGGGCCATGAGTTATCATGAAAAGCCACCAGTACCTACTAAAGATCTTTTGAGCCTAGGAACACACATACAAGCATGATAAGATCCTTACCTGTAAGGAACCATGCGTCTCCTGTCATGCAAGTACTACATGGTTACACTATCCCCACCAGTGTGGCTACTGCTATGCAGCTGGTGGAATAATACATAAGTCATTGGATCCCCTGAGCCTGGAACCCAGCCCTAGTGTTACAAGTAGACAATCTAGTACTCAAGTTTACATATCTTCTTGCTCTTTGAAAGGAATCAAAGGAGGTTGTTAAAGAAGTCCATGGTTTAAGCCTGTCCTACCTACAACTAGAGTTATCTACAACTAGAGTTTGCTACAATAATCAGACACACACATAACAGGAGAAAAAAACTCAACCTCTTCAGAAGGCTACTGGGCATTATTTTTCACAAATTCTGTTGTGTAGGGCACTTATTAAAACTTACATTAAAAACTATGATTTCATTCTGTTGTGGACAGCACAATTATTTGCACGTAACTGCACATTTCTGGATCTCAGTCGCTCTAGGGTGTGTTAGATATGTTTTGATTTGGCCTTAAGGGATAAAGAAAACAGTTCATTAGGGCCTTCTGCTTTAACCTAAGAATTCTTACCGTTGTCTCTAGGGCTTGATTGTAGTAGGTGTATTACTGGTGGAAAATGTGGTGAAAGGTAACATCTCTTATTGTCAATCTAAGTCAATGTTGGTTATTATTTCTAAATACAATATAAAGTTAACCACTTTAAATTCCCAGGTGGAAAAGTAGGTTACCTTTTTATTTTTTTAACACAATTAAGGGTGTTTTTGTTATTTGATTTTTATATAACTGCTGACTTTAGTAGAACACTGAAAAACAGGAACTGTCACCTGCCAACAGTAATATTGTCCAACTGTGATATAGCATGCGCAGATCGGGTATGTAATAGGACTCATATAATAACTTGTCGAGTGCAAATAACAGGACAAAAATATTCTTGATTATTGTACTGTAGCCTAAGCAAAGCTACACATTTTTGGTTTTTATTAGTAAGAAAATCAATTTTCCTTACATTAACAAGATTATAATTAACTAAAATGAAAATACTGGCTTTTTATAACTTGGAATTAAAGCAATCTTTTTTACCCAGCCGTAAGCCCTAAAAATTTACCTTTAAATTATACAAACTAAATTAATCATAAAATAATAGTTTCTTTCAATAACAGGCATTTTTATGTGAATTTGATTTATTTCCTTCATTTAAATAAAGCACATTTGTATAGAGTTTAGTATTAAAAGGACACATTTTTATTTAAAGTATCCTACTTCATTACCTTTTAGATATATATATTTTTTTTTACACAAAACAAGGAGAGAAGTCAGCGCATAGCCAGCAAACACGAATGTAAGGAACACCTATCTAAGGCATAAATATTGAGGATTCTGCCACGCGTCTAGTTTTTCATAGCTATATTGTCTATCAAGGAGGTTAATCAATAGGACTGCATTGGATTTTTAACCCAAGGATACTCTCATGCAATTTAAAGCCTTCTCTGGACACTATTAATGAGCACCAGTGTCGACGGTGGGCATACAAAAGGCATACACAAAGGCATACACATTTAGATTCCTGGGTTGCTGCTAGAATAATAAATACTAATATATAGATATATATATATATTGGTTATCCTACCACGTGTTTGGCGAGTCCTATCTCATTTTTCATGGCTATATTGGTTACCAAGGAGCGGAATCAATGGGACTGCATTGCATCTTGATACATGCAGTATATTATCCCATACTCTTCTCCTTATTTCTTCATCGTAATAATTTGCCATAATCTTATTTTATCTCATACATAGGTAATGAAAACAAATGTCTGATCACTTTCCAAAATTATTTTCTTCAAATCTGTGTTAATCCGGGGTGACACATAAAGGGCTATTTTCAAAGTGTCACATCTCATTATATCTATGTCATTTGTTTATCCATGAAAATGGTAATAATAATTATGCTATTTTACTATTTTGAGAATCCACATATGGTTTGAGAAAATTAATAGAAAACAGAGGTGGTCAAGAGGGCCGGTGTGTGGCATTAGCCAACCCCAAGCCTTGGTTTTTGATTCATGCAATAATGGCTCGTGCACACACTTGTCTATGTAAAATGTCACTGAGTTTTGTAAATATGTAAACATGTATCTCGAAATAAAGAGAAAAAGGAGTAATTGAGAGGGAATATAACAAATGGAAAGGGGCATTTAGTTTAATATGCTATTAAACATCCAAGGGCCCATGGCTATGTGGGGAGCCAGGACCAGCTGCTCCTTGTAGCCCCTCTATTGTGAATGAATCTAAGAGAGAAGGGATCATGGGTACCACGCCCAGGCCCTGATTGCCCTTTCTACTCATGTTTTATTTATTTTTTTCTTCCTTTTTGGATACTAATTAGTATTTTTGTGTGCTTAAATATCACAATTTATTTTAAACACATATCTAGAGGTGATTTGGTTAATACTTAGCGTAATTAGCGATTACATCAAACTGTGCCTTAACTCTCATACATGAAGGGGATTACATTTTCCATGGCCAAATGTTGGAAATTTGAATGAACAATGTGGTTGCTATTTTTTGCACTTTATATTGTTTTATATTTCAAGTTTATTTTCCTTTATTGGTGAATTCTTGAATATATGTTTTCAAAATAAAGTGATTTTTTATTACTACATGTAATGCAGTAATGTAGAAGAAAAATCTAACATACTAATGTTTTCAAAATCGCTTGCTGTACGTGTTTGGTGACTAACCAACCATATGTGCTTTTGCATATATTAGTCATAAATATGCACTTAGTAATTTAGTTTCGTGGACAAAAAATATGTAGCATGTTAACTCAAGCACCAGTGTGTAAATAACATATAATATTAAGAGGAGATACATTTCTGTATATCGAGCAGACAGAATGCATGGTTGATTAACACAGTAATACTCTATAAGCATGGACAGGCTCGGATACATAGATATTCAAAATTAATCTTTTTGGTAATAGAAAAGCATAGATTTCCTTTGGAGCATCAGAAGCAATGCACATGCGTGTTCCTGGGCATGACGTTGTGGAGCGGGGCCATCTTTACCTAATGTATCAGTTCATCTTAGTCTGTCAATTCTAGTTTTGTTATACCCCTTTAATATATGTATTGTTAAAGGCGCTGTGTAAATTGTTGGCGCTATATAAATAAAAGACAATAACTAATATTAATCATTGGGGTGTGCAAAGCAGATCATGTAGTCTTGGTTAATCTACGTGTGTTGTACATAGCATTCGTATTTCACCACTGTTATTTGTTACATCTTAAGTTGAAAAAGGCAGCCATTTCTCTAATCAAGTTAATCATTGTTTTTTGATGGATATGGATGAAAAGCAAAGAAAAATCCATATTTTTGTGATTATACTCAATCCTCTATAGCAAGATTTTCCCTTAACTAAACGGGTCACCTTTGTACATCCCCTCAAGTTCACATTAACCTTATACCCTGAAACATGCAAAACAATGTTATGTTGTTTATAATTAAATATTACGTATAGACGCTTACTGCAGAAAATGGAGGCCTTGTCTCTTGGAGCTTCAGTTCTAAAATATTTCAGATTCTTGCAGAACCAAATGCTGTCTAAGAATAGGAATACCCCAAGGAGATAATCACAATTGCTTTAATTTCAGAATATTTTGATGAATTTATCTGAATATGCATAATACAAATTTCTACTGTGAAAAATGAAGTGCATATTTACTTTTAATAAACCTACGGAAATGCCTACAGTACTCATTTATAGGTTTTAAAAGAAAATACAACCTTTTGTTAGAGTTAAACTTTGTATGTATATACAGGAGACCTGATGTGAAAGAGCTTTTGGCTCAATAGTGTAATTGTAAGATGCATAATGATCATACGTTTGCTCCTTTTCAAAGCATACATTTTTAGACTTAAAAATATAAACTTAAGTTTAATATTAACGGGACACTGTTTTATTTCAGGTGTCCAAACTGGGACAACATGGTTGGGGGTTAAGACCCAAAGGAAACATCTAATGAGTAAGGTTGGTCACTGGGGGCTGCTATGGAGATCTTTCCTGCATAGACCTCCATTGATTTTACAGCTCCATGGGCTTGTCATGGAAGACCATATGATCTTCCCAAACGGTCCATGATCCCACTGCCTGTTAAAGTGGGACAATGGCCATAAAGCCGACTGTCCCACAGAAAACAGGATGGTGGGAGGTATGCTCTTAAAACCTTCTGTGCTTTAGAGGAGTCCTCCTACTTTAGATCAGTGGTTATGGTAATTAGTTGTAGGGTCAGTTTGGGAGGAATACATATTAGAGCTCTTGAATTTCCTTCATATAACAAATCAGCAGGGAGAGATATGGCAAGGAAAATAACACTGTATCATCCCATGTTACCATGCTACATCTTTATCATTGGAGTTTCCCTTTAAGCACATTCTGCATTTTAATATAAAATTAAACTAATAATGTATAACCTATTAATGTAGCTATTGCATTATTGTTTTATTAAATGGCGGCGATTAAAGAAACAATATATTAAGGTATACCACAAGATACAGACAAGATACAGACAAACTCAATTTATTACAGTTAAATGTATATACTAAATATTCAGCATTACATTTTTACTTTGGAATATAGAGCAGTATCTTCGGTGTTCATGAAGTTTATGAATATGAGTAAGTTACCAGGATTTACAATCTTTCACTAGGTATCTTTGCGACATGTAAGTTGTAACCTTTTGTTTCACCTTATCTTGGAATGTCATGGATGCCAATCAACAGTTTTATTCTTTATTTCACAGACACTTCTTGTTCAAGACATCGTCTGGAACGACTCCCTTGTTCAGCAGCTCTTCTCCTGGATACCCACTGACTTCTGGAACAGTTTACACTCCTCCTCCCAGACTCCTACCCAGAAACACCTTCTCCAGAAATGCCTTCAAGCTTAAAAAGCCGTCCAAATATTGTAGCTGGAAATGTGCTGCCTTATCAGCTATTGCTGCTGCAGTTCTTCTTGCTATTCTGCTGGCTTATTTCATTGGTAAGTAGGCTACTGTACGCTTTCACAACTCTTTCATACAACTGGACAAATGTTTGCTATATTTCAGAGCTTTTCTACAATTTTTAAGTATAATCCTGAGTTTTTTTAGGGGTCAGAATATGGAATCCCCATTAGAGATAAATGTAAGTAGTTGAAAAGCCAATGCTTATTGGAATTTGTTATTTGTCCAATCCTGGAGATGGAGCGGTGGTCAGGGGCAGACTGAGACCTAGGGCCTGGGGCAACAAAAAGTCCTGGGCCCTCCTTCCACACCACTATGACCACACCTCTTCCTAGCTAAACCCCTCCCCTTTGGTTACATCCTCACACACAACATCACAAAAATACAGTTCATATGGATAAAGATATAGACATTGCACATATAAATACATAAAGATATATATACAGAAACTCAATATGAAACTATGAAAACTAGAAAACTAAATATTTTATTGTCACTATAAAGAAGAACTAGAACTGGAAAGTACAAAGGCTCACTGAAAGAATATTAAGATTTTGACACAAAATAGGTCTTCTCAAATAGAAACATTTATCCGATATGAATTCACCAACTATTACCGTATTACCGTATTTGCTCGATTATAAGACGACCCTGATTATAAGACAACCCCCCAAAATCTTAGGAAAAAAAGAAAAAGCCTGAATATAAGACGACCCCAAAGGAAAAAAAGTTTTACCAGTAAATGTTAATTCATGTAAACTATTTTTTTTAATAAAAGCTATGATTGAGAAAAAGATTTTTTTTGTTTTTATTTCTTGTATTTTCCAACCTGTCCCCCAGTTACGCACATCTGCCCCCAGGCTTGCCACTCCAATATGGCACTGTGGCCCATGATATGCCTTTTAACCCTCTATGTGCCACTCTGCCTCCAGAAATGCCTTATACCCCTATATCCCATTCTGGCATTTAGGGGGTTAAAATGCATATTATGGGGCAGAGTGGCATATAGGGAGGTATAAGGCATTTCAGGAGGCAGAGTGGCATTAAGGGAGTTAAAAGGCATTGTATAGAGCACTCTGCCTCCAGAAATGCCTTATACCCCTATATGCCACTCTGCCATTTAGGGGGTTAAAAGGCATATTATGGGGCAGAGTGGCATATAGGGAGGTATAAGGCATTTCAGGAGGCAGAGTGCTCTTTTAAATGCCCCCTTAACGCCACTCCAGAAATGCCCTATGCCCCCATTTAACACACACACACACACACCCTATACCCCCATTTAACTAACTAACACACACACACACACACACACTCTCTCCCCCCCCTCTCTCACCCCCCCTCTCTCACCCCCTTCCCCCGCTCTCCCCCCTCTCTTACCGGTGCTTCCAGCCGGGGCAGCGGGTTGACGTCACCTTCTGCTGCAGCCGGAAGGAGGTGTGGCTAGCAGCGGGGGTTTGTATGCGTCCGTCGTGTATACTTTCCCCGGCTGTCAGAGATCAGAGTTCCCCGCACCGGTGCGGGGAACTCTGATCTCTGACAGTCGGGGAAGCTGCAGCGGACGTTGTCTACGCGGATCGCGTAGACGTCAACCCGCTGCCCCGGCAACACAGCAGGAAGCACCGGTAAGTGTGTGTATGATGGGGAGGGGGGTCGGGTGAGACAGGAGGATCCAGGTCCCCTGCAGCGGTGCGGGGGATCTGGATCTTAGTCTCCTAATCAGACCTCTATTTGAGGTCTGATTAGAAGACGACCCCGATTAGAAGACGAGGGGTATTTTTCAGAGCATTTGCTCTGAAAAAAACCTCGTCTTATAATCGAGCAAATACGGTATAAACATGAACATTTTGCCCTAAAACTTACAGTAGATTGGCCTGGCTAATGTTTTGGCCTACAACAACTACCTACTTGCTCTTGCTGCATAGGAGTGCCCATCCTGCATAAAAGTGAACATACATGCACATTGAAGCATTTCACTTCTCTAAGCACCTGAGAGTCAGAGAAGCCCATTTAATCAGCCACAGAGGGGTCGGTTAATAAAAGTAAACAGCTGGAGCGTTGTAATAGTATTTGGATGGATCCAAGAGAAAAGGTATTCCCTTAAGGACAATGCATTGTGAGCCATGTACATGTACAGGCTTTGTCATGAAGACGTTAAAGGAAAAAACTCAGCTTTGACCAAGAGGTGGACAGCAGGGGTATTTGGGACCCGGGCAGATCCTATATGTGGCACCCTCCACACACACATTGAAAATGTTTAAATAAATAACATGTATTAAACAGATAACAAATAACAAAACCCATCAGCTTAACTTCCATCACTTTATACCGAGCCAGGAACTGATTATGGTACACTTTAACTCCTGTCACTATATATTGAGCTAGACATTGACACTGGTATAGCACCCCCATCATTATATACTAAGTCAGACAATGATGGTACAGCTTTATTCCCATTACTATATACTGAGCGACAGTGGCACACTATGACTCACATTACTTTTTACTACTCCAGGCAATTAGTGTGGTACATCTTAAATCTTAACTTTATACTAAGACCAGTCACTGATAGTGGTACACCATAACTCCCATCACACTCCCATTCCCACACTTGCTCATGCTTTCTCTCACTCTCATGTTTTCCTACCTTTCCTGAGTCGCTGTCTCCTTTCCTGCACCTTCTCTTCCTCTTCTCCTTCCTCCTCTTGCTCTCCTCCTGAGCACCAGAGAGCAGGACACGGAGGTCTGTATGAACAGCCTTCACACTCCCTCAGGTCCCTTGGCCCATGGTAGGGTACTTGTTCAAAAAGCTGTACTAACTATACAGATATATATAAATTATTCCTTGTAGCAATGCACAGACTTGATACCATATATTTTAGCCATCCTGTTTATGGGCAGTGGGAAAAACCCTGGCATTGCCTCCACAACAAATGTGTTTGTTTGGACAGTTCTATTTGGACTTTAGAACTGTTGGGGTGTAAGTGCTTCCATGCTAGACCACTAGGCAAAAGGGGAGTTTTTTAATGGGCATGGTCTCTGCAGTGATTTTCACAACCACTATTGTTATGCTACTGACTTTGTTCTGATGATGATTTGTGTGTGTACTGGGTGATTTGCAAGAAAGTTTTCCTTGTGTTTTATGAAATAATTTTTGCACATCCACAGGAGTTACAGTTAGACAGTTCCCTTTGTTTCCCCTGTGATTTGTGACTTCCATTTCTATACTGTTGTTCCCTGAATATTTAAAGCTGTTTCATTTAAAGTCACATTCTTAAATGCAGCCTTTCTAAAAGAAAAATGTGTTATATTTTGTGGATAGAAAGGCCATGCAGTACATTTATTTCTCTTTAAGTCTGCAGTATTCACATATAAATTATTCCTAACTGGATTTTTACAGATATAGTGCTCATTATTCTTAATACAAGCGGCTTAAACACACTTAACACAATTTTTATTGCATTTAAACACATATATTACAAGTGAATTCATCTGTTTGAATGAGGCTGCGATAAATCCTTTGTTCTAGATAGTCTAACAGGCTGGAGTTTATAGTGACGGGCATTATATCTCTAGTTTGGGATGTGTGGTGCTCTGACTTATTTTTTTTTCTTGTGCTACTGTTACTCAAGCCGATAAACACAGGAAATATTAAATATCATTGTTCATAAGCATGCCGCAGATTGTTGTATTAGTAAAGAATTTCTTCATTAATTGCTGTTTTAACCCACAACTGCACACATCTGCGTGGACAGGCAGGGGTTAAAAAGTTCGAGGATACAGAAATGACACTTTCACTCAATGGATGAAATAATGCATATAGTATATTAACCAGATTCAGATACATGCATAATAACCAACTAAAAGAAGAATAAAAAACAGATTATGTTTTGGTCCCTTCTTGTACTGGGAGACCCTCAAAGCTATACGCAGCTTCAGAGTGCAAGACTGGCTGTAGGGCTAACACCAGGCACCATACACTAGTCGGTGGCAAAGTCTTGTCATTGCTGGAAGGCTCCCACTTTTATACCTTTTAGAAATACATGAAAGTCAATATAATTATCTCTCTAATTATCTCTCTAACTGATCATGCTCATTAACTATTGTTTAGAAATGTTGCAGTTAATTCTCATGCTGTACTCCTATTCTGTTAGTCTGGGTTCTTAAACTACCAACACCCCAGGTTCAAAGACATGTTAAACTGTGTTCAGCTGCACCAGAACATTCCAGTTTTACTTTTATACAGAGAATAACTGAAAATCAACATATTAACACATTCGTCAACAATAATGCTTTACACCAACATGCCTTTGTCTTACTTTTAATTCTTGTGCCATAATTCTCTTCCGGACACTACAATTGCTAATTTAGATATATAACAAAATGATTAGGAGGATCGTTTTTATTGAATCTGCAATATATTGCCAATCATATGGAAGTGCCACTAATGTCTACTGACATCCGGGCTTTATTCATTTAAACTCCAGCTAGACATTAGAGAGCTTGAGATACAATTATTTTCAGGTAAGATGAAGAAAATTGGGGTTTTCACTTTCATCTTTCCAGGGTCTAATTGTTAAGTGCAACATTAATTGACAGTTACTCCAAGTACATTACAGAATGGAAAATGGACTCCACTGATTTAACTGTTAAGCCCTGTTACCACTAAACTCACAACCTACATAGGTCAAGCCACCACGGTTACTAGAGCACATCATGTCAGCCATATCAAATGTATGGTCAAAATGTGTTCGCTTTAATTTTATAACCAGTAAACTCACTTGGAAGCTTTACAGATTTGCCCCAGTGGCCCTTGGAATGGCAACTGATTGTTGATCTGCCGGCAATGAGTAGGCCCTTTAATAGTACCTTCTGCTTACTTGACTTAGGTATATATATATATATATATATATATATATTTAAACATTTTCGCACCAACAATTTCCACAGGGATGATGTACACAGTATGGGATATGGCAAACTCAAATCCACACACAGAAGGAAACCAATACATACAGGAAAAGGTGGGAATGTTTTCAGAAATCCATGCATATTTATTAAGCGCTTACAGCAGTTTAAAGAGTAATAGGTGCAAATTTAGATGATAGCAGTAAATGCTAGAAATTACGGTCATGCAAATTGTTCCTGCCCCAAATAAATTCTAGTCGCATATTAAAATAAGGATTATTTTGGATAGCCTGAAATTCAACCTAAAAACAACTATTTACAGATTTTAAGCTGTTAACAAAGGATTTAAACATGAACGGTGTACAAACGATAATTTGCACTCTACATAATAGCATGTTTTATAATATATATAATATTGAGGGATGAAAATACAGATAGGTATCCAGAAAAGAGGCTTGAACATAAGGTCATCTCAGCTTGTTGAATAATCTAAATTTTAGTTAGTAAGTCTTTAATCAAAAATAAGCACAATTATCCATGCCTTACCTATTGTAAGCACCTCACTGACACCAAGCACAAAGCCGCTGGAGGAAGCTAGTAGTATTGGCATAAATGGATTTTTAGAAAGCTATATATCTTGATTAAGCCAAAGCTCAGCGTGCAATGCCTTTGCATAAATCAAAAGCTTAAAAGTGTAAAAATGACAAATTGAAAAACTTTACTTAGATGAATAAGTAGGCTCGTATATCTTTTCTCATCCAATATTTCAAGGATCGCAGCAAAAAAAAAAAATCTCTAAACATAATACAGAATATAAGATATATGTATTGTGTTTCAGTAATAATGGTGATATTGATATTACATTCCTGCTTCACACAGATGGTCTCAAACCAATTCCGTCTTCCAGTCGTATAGCGTTTTTGTCCAGTATCTCTTAGATAACAAAAAGATTTTCTTATTTTTATTAAAATTTGTGCAAGATGCTTGCTTTGCAACTTATGAAAATATTGTATTAAAAGCATCAACCAAATGCAAAGGAAAACAATACTGACAAGTTAATAAAGGCATTTTCGTTTTCTAAGAGAACTGTCTAGTATAGGAAACTATGGTGTCTCCCAAAATAAAAACACAAAGTAGTAACTAATGGGGAAATGTCACATTTGTTCCCGGAAAATATATACAGCAGTTACAATGAAATGCATGGAATCCAGTAAGCTCCTGGTCAGTCTCTAAACTCAAGGGGCTCCACTGACTTTAAAGAAGTAAACGTTTGGCATTTTATAATCAAATTATCTTCTGTAAATGTTGGGTATTTTTGGTCTGATTGCACATAACATACACTAATTTTGACCTAAAAGTATAGTTTAAAAGGTCTTTATGAAGTGAGATCCATGCAAGTACGAAGTTTGGACATTATTTTACACAGATATGTGTTTACACCATATGCATTGGCATGTATTGTTTGGTTATACATAATTAGCAAGTGTAATCAAAGCTAAAATTATTCCAAAATTATTAAAGTTATTCCATTAACTAGAAACCTCAAAGAGGATGATTGGCTAAATTGCCCCTATAGTGAACATATTGGACAATCAAAGATAGCTGTGAACTAAGATTGGTTGGCAACTTTTAGTCCACAAACAACTTTTTTACATAATGACCATACCTGGGAACTTCTGGGCTCCGGCTACCCAGAGCTTTCCCTTGCGGGACGTGTCCAGGACTGCACACTGACGTCGGTGGGCGGTCCCGCTGACATTGGTGGGAGGTCCCGCTGATGTCTGTGGGCGGCCCCGCTGATGTCTGTGAGTGGTCCCGCTGACGTCGGTGGGAGGTCCCACTGACGTCGGTTGGCGGTCCCCAATTTAAAGAAAAATGGTCGGGAAGCGGTACGTATCAAGACCCCGCTCCGGGTCAAACCCGGAGAGTTCCCAGGTATGGTAATTACTTCTGCCTGCTGATAGTTTGTAACAGTCCCCACGGTGACATCCCTGCCTCCAAGTATACTTTAATCCTTAGTTTCATATTGTTCTTGTCCTAGGCCCAGGAAATCCCGAGGGTACCCCAGTTTAGCATTTCACTCATTTTGGATTCCCTCTGTTTGTTGCCGACCAGGTTGGACAACCGAGGTTATGTTTCAACTTCAACCTTTTCCCTATTTTATAAGCACTAAAGAATTAATGCAAACAGGTGAAATATACAAATGCTTCTTTGTACTCTTTTCCTGAAACTGAAATGCATGATGCTCAATATTATTAGTGATATATTTTCCTTTTTTTAAAATCCAATGAAAAACTCCAAGTATACAGTACATTTCATTTTCTTTTAACCTCAAGTTATCTGCCATTATATCTTCATGCCCTTATGTTTTTTAATTACATTAGTCTCAATGGAGTTCAAATAACATTTTCCGCAGAAAGTCATGAATGCAGGATTATTTTTCGAAGGCGTTTAGGACTGTCAAGGGTAAAACTATTAAAAACTTGAGATAGGTTCAATCATGCTTTAGAAATATGTTAGTATTATTTACAAAATTTGTTTAAAGGGGAAATACATAGCTGAAGGGTATGTTCCTCCAACTTATACATTTTCTAACGTTTGCAACTAGATTGTAAATCGTCCATGACTTAACACAGTTGAAAGTGGCTAAAAATCAATGTTTTTTAGTAGGTTTGGAAACAGTTTCCTCCTGTACTGAATTCCCTGCTATTCCTTACAGCGGATTATTATGAGGATAGATTTTTAAGAATAAGTAAAGGAAATTACTCCCCCCAGCAATATAATATTTTAGGTTCTGTCAAGTTATGGTAACTTTATTTTCAACAAATCTATCCCTTCCTCTCTATTTCTCTTTATGTCACTGTTTTCTTTTGCTCTCCCCTTTTCCTTCTCTCACATAATCTATATAAACTATACACCTACTGAAAGGGTATTGGGAAGGGTTTCAGCACCGACTTTGTAGAGCAATGTTGCATTGGGAAAAAAAAAAAAAACATGTAAAAATTTTACCAGAGTGTGAATATGATCTGAAATGAATAGGTAGGAGTAAAATATTGCTTCTAAGCTCCTCGCTGAGACAAGTGGATTCATGTCAATTTGAATCAGTAGAGTTTGGCGTTGAGCCAGATTTCAGTGCAAATATAAGAGACTCCATTTTGAATACATTTATTTTATGGCACCTACAGCTATCCATGAGAATATTTCCAGGAGGGAATGGGAAAGTTGGGACCGGTTTTCATGTGTGATACATCATTTTTAGTTATTATCTGCATCAAGGTGATAGTTGAATTCACAGGAGGGTTGACTTATTCCAGTCAAAGTGTGTACAGTTAGAACAGAGCCACAAGGCATCCAGTCGATATCAGAGCAGGGGGGGGGGAAACAGGAGAAAATGTTAAAAATCATATATATATATATATATATATATATATATAGTATAGTATACACCGATCAGCCATAACATTATGACCACTAACAGATGAAGTGAATAACACTGATAATATTGTTATCATGTCAGTGGGTGGGATATATTAGACAGCAAGTAAACATATTATCCTCAAAGTTGATGTGTTAGAAGCAGGAATAATGTGCAAGTGTAAGGATCTGAGCGATTTTGTCAAGGGCCAAATTGTGATGGCTACACGACTGGGTCACAGCATCTCCAAAACTGCAGCTCTTGTGGAGTGTTCAGTGGTCAGTTCCTATCAAAAGTGGTCCAAGGAAGGAAAAGCAGAGAACTGGCAAGAGGATCAAGGAAGTGAAGGCTGGCCCGTGTGGTCAAATCCAACAGACCAGCTACTGTAGCTAAAATTGCTGAAATAGTTAATGCTGGTTCTGGTAGAAAGGTGTCAGAACACACAGTACATGGCGGTTTGTTGTGTATGGGACTGTGTAGCCACAGACCAGTCAGGATGCCCATGCTGACCCCTGTCAACTGCTGAAAGTGCCTACAATGGGCACAGTCATAAGAACTTGACAATTCAATGTGCCCAACCTAGCTCTATGTTGGGGTATGTAACTGAAAAAAGGGAGGCAGCAAAGGAATGGGACTGTATTTCACATTTATAGCGGGTTGTTTTAATGTCTAGCTCTAGAATTCTCTTTTTGCTTTCTATGCTAGTTGCCTCTGTATATGAGTCATTTCTATCATTACAATTTGCCTTCTACTTTACTTTCACTTTTATAATGCTGATGTTTTTCTGACAATTTACTCGCTAATGTTATACTATAAGCTTTTTTTTTTGGAGGCATAATAATGAACCTGAGATAAGAGGCAGTTATATTCCCCATAAGCATTTTTTTCAGTAATATTTTATGCAAATGATCTTTTATTTATATCATAATAAATAAAGGACTATGTATTTAGCTGAGTGCAATTCAAAAGTCTAATTAGAATTCCTATTTAAACAAAATGGCAATATGCTAGCCCCTACGCGGTTGACGTCTAAGGATGAAAAAGCTTTAGTTTAACATACTTAAAACCTGTATATACTCTTTATGTATAAAATAGTACCTATATTTCACCAAAAATAACTTAATCGTAGTGCCATTCATACAAAATATGTTTTGAAAGTTGATTATAAGTATCAATACTATTGACTATGCTGCAGTGCTTGTAAACTATCATATGCTGTTTAAAGGGTAAATTTACAAATTGTTCTACATCTGGGGGATTTATAGAAGTATCGTTATTTGGACATATAGCAATTGCCTTTCATAAAATGTGAATCCCTTGCCACAAGCCATTTTGATACAAATTAGCAATTGTATAAATTAATTTTCAAATAGCAACTATAATTACTTTTCACACAGAGTATAGCTAACCACAAAGATTTCATTTTTTATTTAATTTCAGAGAGGTTAGAATAGGTGCAGGAATGCCCCTGGAGAAAGTACATTTTTTTGGCCAGAAATCCTTTTTTAGCCAAAACAATCTGATTAAATTCTTCTGTGGGCTTTCCTATACAGTCACTGCACTTATAACTAAACAAAGACACTTTTGTTTGAGGTGGTCCGCCAGGTGACACTGGTATGAACAGTCCAGTAGGTTGAACCACTAAATTTTAGCCCATCTATAGCCAACCAGCAAACATCCATGGTGTCATCATGGGGAGTTTGGGGTCTTGAACACAATTTCCCCATTGTACCTCTTTTTTTTGGTTCTAATGCCATTTTAGTTACACTAGGTAACTCTGGGTAGGAAATATGAAATAAAAGCATAAACTGTGAATTTGTCCTCAGAACAACAGCTTGTTTGATGGCAACCATATGCATCTGTTATATTTTATATGCTACTGATCCTAATTTAGCATGTCATGTTGATAATTTATCATTATTTCTTGACAAACTCATTTTCTCAGTTTTTTGGTCTCTTTGGTGAAAAACACCTAAAAGATTGCTTACAAATGAAATTTAAAATGCATCATGTTGTTTAAGGCTCTCCCTAAAGGAACTGAAATAGGATTATGAAAATAATGATTTTTACCCCTTAAAGCTCTATATATATGGCCAACCGCCTTTAGGCACACAGTCAAAAAAAATAGATCTACGTTAATCAAGGAGCCCTTAAAGAAATAGTTTTAATAGAGGCAGGAATAAAAGCATTCATTTAGGAAATGTATAAATATGAAAACACAACTATCAGTAACTATTGGATTTATTGAGTCCATAGATCATTAATGATAACATACATTATATCAGCGTTTGTATCTTCTTTAATGTTACTGTTAAAGAAATATATATATATTATAAAGGCTGCGGAAACATTAAGCAACATTCTTTGTATGTCCCAATAAATGGACCCCTTTTTTTTGCATCATATGCACAAAAATACAGAAGCACACTGAAAAAAAGCATATTCATTCAGATTTTGGGTTGCTATACATAAAACAAAGCAATGGGGGATTATGTCACAATAATGTATATATATATATATATATATATATATATTGATCTGCAAGGCTTTCATGATGTATCCACTTCCTTTATTGTATAATCCATATTTGTAAAAAGTTTTCAATATTATACGCGCAGAATGCTCTTCTATTGATTTTAATGGGAGCGCTTTCCTGCCACTGATTGGCTACTTCAAGCAGCCAATCAATGGTGTGAAAACAGCACCACTAAGTGGGTCAGTGTGGGAGCTGCAACTGCTCATGAAGGTATGTGATTTCTTCTAAAGTTTTACCAAGCTAAGCAATGCTTTCTTTGTTAGGCTGCATGAGCCACTGGAGTGTCCCTTTAACATATTTCTGATCCCTTTTAAATACTAAATAATTTATTTTTACTAAGACGGTACTCATATACATTATTATTGACTTTTGTTTATATAGAGACAATAATGTTTGTAACACTTCCTACGGTACATAAATTCAATGGGTATGGCAAACTAGAATTAACAGATGAACTATTACGTTAAGGAAAAAGCGCCCTGCTCACACGCTTACTATCTAGAGGATTTAATTTTCTCTGTACACACAGTGTTGTTTTGTTGTTGTTTTTTTTTAAATCCTTGTCTCTGGGACAAGAAAAGTTGAAATCCCAGTTCACTTGTTCCGTTGTTTTCCTTTTTTAATTTGCATTGTTATTAATTCTGGATTATGCTGCTTTTTGTTCATAGCATGGAAAAAAGCAAGAAATACAAAACCAAAAGAGTAAACAAATGCAGATGCATTCTTACCCTTAAAGCGTATAAAAATGTGCGAACAACTTAGATTAAGTGTGGCAAAGAAGTTGAAAACTCTAACATGAAGCAGGAGTTTTCTTTGGAGATTACGTCCCAATGGATGCTTAATTATTTGGAACAAAACATAGGGTACAAAAACGGTAGTCGTGAAAGCTGAATTAATTCATAATCACTGTTGAAATGGGCCTTTAAGACGCTTGTGTTTGTTATTTTGAAAGTGCATATTTAGTTTTCTTGAACCCTTTACTCATTATGTTCCTGTCACTATGTATTCATGAGATACAGGGGAAAAAAAGTCACTAGGAAGGATTAAAATTTGCGGTAAACAAAAAGAACAAATATCAATAGGCCTTTCTATTCTATGACGCTAAGGTTAGAAACATGTTTTAAAGGAAGCTTTTCTTTTGTTTGCATGAAAGCTACTCATTGTGCCCTGCAGTATATATCTGTATGAATCCTAAACCAATATTGGCTATTTGTATGTCCGGCAGATTAGAGTGCCAGTGGTGCCGTCAGATTATTCCACTGGAGGCTTGCTGCTTGACTGCCTTTGAGTTCAGAAGTGTCATACATGTTTGTCCACTTTGCTTCACAGATCCATGAACAAAATTAACATAGCTATCTCTTTTTCATAAAAAAATGCTTAATTATCTATAATAACCACATATATAGAGTAGCTAGACTTATACTTACACAGCAATAAACATATTGCTTGGACAAATGAGGATTTATTCGCTAATTGTTTGTCAGATGAGATGCAAAAGGGGGTAGTGATTTATAATACATAGTTACTGCATTGACTTGAAACTAACCAACCCACCTACAACCCTAAAAATATTTATTCTCAATATTTTTCTCCAGACAATAATAATAGTATGAAACTATAATGAGTGGTCACATGAGTAGAGCAGATAAAATCAGTAATATCCTAAAATACAGCCCCGGTATTGACCATGATACTTATCATTAGGGGTGTTCTCAAAACCACGGAAGATGTTTATGGTGCATAAATAGTGGAGAGCTGTAGAGCAAATCCGTCTATTCTATAGCCATCTGACTAAGCTTTGAAAATCTCTGCTACTAAAGTATGTTTGAGTATTTAATGCAGATATTGTCCTTGTGCTATCTACTGGATCATCATGGTGTTCAATGATATCCAAAGAGCAGCACTGCAATTTGCTCATAGGAAAGATCATATTCCTAGCTGTCAGGAAGATGAGAACAAGATTGTAATAGAAGAATAGCGGTTTCCAAAAATAAAGTAAAATATCATGTAATCACTTTGTGGAATATCAATTCAAACATAAGAAGGCCAGGATACCAAGTCCTCTATGTTCAAAAGCGAACAAGTACCTTGTTTACTGCTCCAGGAACTAGATCTAAAAAATAAATGTATACTTACCCAAGCACGCTATTAAAATATATCATTTAGTATTGTACATTGTAAATTAATAAGCTATCCATTATCAAAATAAATAGACCAGGTAGAGTAAGTAAACAGAGAATATGTAGGATTTATTGATAGAGCCTGGTGTGAGGCAAATGTTAGTTACCAATTAACAGAGTAATAGTAATCACTAAATGTATATCATGGGAGGTGCAGTCAATAACAAAAATGTTATTGCGTAGTGTAGGTCACCACAACCCCAGTCTATAGCTATATTTCCCATGAAGGTCAGCTAGCAATATGGCCGGCTGAATATCTTTTGTAGATGCAGTCAACAAAAGTTAGTGTTTGTACTAAAGACTTAGTGTAGCCCCCAAAGTCCAATCCACAGCTTCTATTCCTATAATCAACTAGCAATGTTGATGCTCAACATTCATGTAGTGTAGTGTAGCTCTGTGATGCACAGTAAACATTCTGAGGCATTACAAATGAAAAGGTACATAGAGGGTAGTAAAAAAGGTGACATAAAGGGTTAGAACGAAAATAGGACACTTTTTGCAGCAGTTGTGGCTAACATTTGCGACTCAAAGCGCTGTTATTACATTTCCTATGATGTTCAGCCAACCAAAGGGAATGTGCATTCCACAGCAGCTGCAGAACCAATCCATAATGATATAAAAGCTAACCTTTGATACTCCAGTTGTTGAGTACTCACTTTCTTCTGATGCTAAGCATAACAGATTGGCTGAGAGTCATGGGTAATGTAGTCTCAACAGTTGGAGTATTAACTAACCCTAGCTGCAACACATGTTAAATAAACTACCTTGTGTCTGCAGCAAGCAAATTGTGTTGCTGCCCAGGCAAGGACTCTGCACCGATGAAAGAGCACCTGCCAGATTTTAGGGGAGGAAACCAACCAGAGGGAAATGAAGAGATGTAACATTTTCAGAAATCTTGAAGCCATGGGAAAAAAAATCTTTTTTTTTCCTGGAAAAAATTTAATTTTTGGGAGAATAGTGGAGGTCGTTAAGAACATTTAAACTATATTTGAGGACAAGACGTCTCACCACCATCAAAGAAAGAAAAGAAAATACAATTTAATGGCCAGATAAGAGAACCTAATTTTACAGACAAGTTTAACCTCTGACTTGTCAATTAAGGCCTAAAGGACAGGAACAATCAACTACAGTATACCAACAAGATGGAGCTCGACCACAACCAACCTAAACTGTAACGTTTTTCCCTGCAGCGCCCCTAGTGACAGAAATGCATATTGCTCTTATTTGTGAATAAGTATCAGTATATGATTTGTATTTGATTTGTATTCCAGGATTTACATAAAGTCTCAGAAGTCCTTAATTAATTATTAATGTTTCATTGTTTGAATACCATGACGTAAATATATTATTTATCATAGTAAAAGAACATATTCCACACTCCATATTTTTTAAAAAAAAATTCTGAAAAAAAAAAAAAAAAAAAACACCTTTGGGAAAAAAAGAAAAAACTTTTCCCCCCTAATTTTTCTGTTTTTTACCTTCAAGGCCTTTACATCTTTAGAGCAGACCTGACAGCAGTGGGTGTAGAGAATTAAATAAATGTTTTTTTGCTTCACTCCCCTGCTGTAGCGCTAGTGGTCCTCTTTTAATTTTCAGGGGGCAAGAAGAGGCAATCCGGACACCCTTGGATCCCTTGATATTATGCAAACAATGGAACTTACTACAGTACAGTATAAGTAAGTCAAGTAAAAAAGAAAAGCAACAAAACAAAAAAGAAAAAAATGGATCATGAAAGAGAAGATAATATTCTAAAATATGCTGACAGGCCCAGGCTGGCCATCTGGTACACTGGGCATATGTGGGCTACTTGCTGAAAACGCTCGCAATCACCCCATCTGCCAATCCAAGGGCTGATTGGGTGTTCAGTTAGTCCGGTCCTGTATGCTGGCTTACATATAAATGTTTCTAATCGCAGTATCAGCTTAAGCTTCAACAGGATCACATGAAGTTAAGATAATATCAAGCAAATTTACTAATTGTAGAGTTGCTGTTGGAAGAAAGAAACCCTTGCTCGTGTAAATTAGCCAGTTTTTTTTTTTTCAAGTTGGCTGATTTTAAGATTTTTTTTTTCCTTTGGAAGCTTCGCAGCTTCAGAAAGCATTTGTCTCAAAAGAGATGGAAGTCTAACCATAGCCATACATAAAGATCAAGTGATTTGTCACAGTGTGAATAGGAGTCAGTACAATAATCCTTGTTTTGAATGCAGGCAAAGTTAAAATGTCGTATTTTTGGTATCACTGTTGTGTATGTGTTTTCAACACACAGCTCGGGTTGACATGGTAACCTGGAAGATCAAGAGTTGTCTCCTTGATCCTTGAAGTTTCCATGGTAATTCCAGCTCTATGAATAAATCCCTGCCAGCTAATAGCACAGGTAAATAAATGGAGGCACCGGTATATAAAAGTAGCCTCGTGAGCTGCCAAATTCGGGACATTCCGTTCAGATTTGCCTGTATACATGGGTATTTAACTCTTTCCATGCTAACACCAATATAAACTCATAATGTTTGTTTTTCATGAAAGCGTGTGGATGTTTTCATGGCTCCTTTCCATCAAAAGTCCAAGTAAACATCTAACAAGTCAGTTCTGATTACATTTTGCAGCATTTTATATGACTGTCATTTAACGGCTGTAATTGTGTGGGTATATTGCAGAGCTAGCTATATAGCATTCTTTATTACAAATCCCCAAAGAGATTTGTTTTCTAGCTTGAAAAGGATGTGTGAAAAAACAACACTACCGAGAAGCCCCGAATGCCACACAGCCCAGGAACATGGATTTCCACAGCTGTATGGGCCCATACCCAACTCATGATGATGTTATGTGGACAATATTAATAAATAAGGGGTTAAAGTGCTCAACATCAGTAATCACACAGCAGACAGGTTATATTCCAGTCCCAATAAAATGTGCCTAGAACTAACAGGCTTAGTTGTTTCTCTTCTAAACCCTTAGGGATGTCCACATTTATTCTGCTATGCCAGGTTTAATTTTTTAAAAGTAATATGCATAATGCATAACAGAGCTGAAGTTAATTTAATTTTAGCCTTTTTTTAATTTGCTGGTTCGGTGCTCAGCTGTTTTTTTTTATTATTTGAGATTTTTTTTTCTGTGTTCTAGGGAAATTAGCTGCAAAAAAATACTTAGAGGTACTGTAACAATGCTGTAGTATTTTCATTTTTCTGATATGAATGCACGCAATGGTTTCTTGTTATTTTATTTTCCCTAACAAAATTAACTCAAATCAGACAAGACTTTTTGAAAAGGTCAATTGGCCCTTTGCTAATATACTTGTATGCTAATGACTTGTTTGATGTGAGCGGTAAGCAAGAGAATGGTCATAACGGAAATACTTTGCATTAAATCAAATTTAACTTGAATAGGAAAAAATTGCTTATAACGAGCTTTGTAGATGACTGAGGGCCAATTTATACTGTTTGATCGCTGATTACAAAATGCACCTCTGATGCATGAAGCGGTGTTGTGCTGTCGCATGTGTCGGTCTCTGACCTATATAATATGAATTATTTTATATTTCGCTCACTGCTAATTTTAGAGAGGAATGGTGAAACCTGCCTGCAACTTGACATATTGTTCTTAATCTGAATCTGTCTATTCCGTGAACTGTGGATGCAAGTTTGCAAGCATTTACAGTGGTAAATTGCATGGTCCTCATTCAGTGGAGGTTAATGATATGTTCTTCAGATAATATTAGTCTTCATTCCTATGAGAATCAGAGGAGCTCAAAGCATCACCTTCAAATCATAATCAGCTTGTGCTTTCCGGGTGTAGCACAGTAAACTAACTCTAGAATGGAGCCAGAATGGGAGGAAAAGAATCACTTTTTAACCTTTGGAACCTCCGATGGAAAAAGAGTCTTTCTGCAAATGAGTTTCTGCTGTTGTATACATCATGAGCAACATAGCGTTTGTATGTGATCATACGTGACATCACGAAGCAAGTGATGTTTTAAGAGCCTTAGCAAAGCCACACTCTTACCCATGCAAAGCAAAAGTATCCCTCTTCTGCCATTTAAACTGTTATTCTTTACTTATGTTGTAAGAACTCCTTGTGTGAAAAGGTAAAAATCTACTGTCAATTTGTGTATTTTTTTCCATTTTTTTTGGGGGGGGGGGAACAACGGTACCTTTCCATCACAATTCAAGGAATCGTCAACTTGCATTAATCTAAACAGTGAAAACTATGACAGCTACTAGATTTATGTGCCATGCGTTTCAATGTTTACTTTTTACTAAGCATGAAACATTTTACAGTGAATCTAGAATTATATGACTAAGGAGAATTATGTTAAAATATATATTTTTTATTAGTACACGCATCTGATGTGAAAAAAAAAATCACGTAAACAAATGTCCTGGCGTCTTTACACTAATGCTAGTGAAGAACATGCAGCTTAAATGCAACAATGATTTATTTTAATTAGAATTACTGATATGCTCCAAAAACACACACCCATTAGCATTATGGAACAAGGCATTGGATATTAAAATACTCCAAAAAAAAAATCCAGGTTGGCTCTCAAAGCTTTACTAAGATTTTGTCCTAGTCAATCACACACACACAAAAAACATTTCATTTAGTTTGCCTGTAGAATATATAAAGATAAACTTCAAATATATATTTTTTGTAAATATATTTTATAAATAAAATAAAACAGTGCCTGGCTGGACATTTTTGACAATGTTCAAATCAGATAAAAAACGCTCTAGTATTTTATTCTTAGCAATGGGTCTCTAAGCTTATGTAAAAATAAGGATATTGGAGAGGAAAGTTGATACCTTTATATTGGGTCAACATAGAAAAATATGTAAAGCTACATACAATTTCAGGAGGTCTCTGCTTCAGATGGATTCTATCTAAAAAAGAGCCGTCTATAGTCCAGAAAGCTTATGTTTTACGCACACACAGTTATGATGGGGCCAGTCTACATTGCATATAATTCTTTTAGTGGTACTGTATACATACAAAGCTAATTGTCCTTAAATTGGTTGTTCTTGTTGTAACTGAAACATTGTCATGGAAAGCTCAGTATCTCAAGACCTATATAGATTTAGTGCAGTATTTTTCACATGCAGCTAGAAAATAAAAAGTGTCTTACTACACAGACAGTCACCTAACTGTCTATTTTATATAAGTATTGCAAAGGTATCTGTAAAACCAGATGAAATAACATGCATCTGTTACTTCTGTTGACAAAAGGGTTAAAGAGAAGCATATGTCTGTACTTACAGAAAACATATGTACTGCACTAACACTATTTGAGCTTCTGTTGGTGCATATTTCTATTTACACTCATCACATTCCCAGGGGGAAAGGGACTGTGGTTATCGCTACCGTCAACTGCTGTGATTTTTCATTATTTAATAATCCCAAAATAAGGGTTATTAAAAACCATTTCTGGTTCTCCAAAATCAAATAACTGTGTTCTGTACTTAAGGTGATTCACATGAACACAGAAGGTCCTGTTGCAATAAACTGCAGAACGACTTCATGAATAATTTGAGATGTAATTGCACATTAATCTTGGAATTAAGATTGAATCTAGGGGGACATATATCTGTAAATAGCAGTTTGCTTTATTTCAGATAGGAAGACATGGCAGTGTTTAATAATTAAAGAGCCTGTTCACATCTATTTTATTTTGTTCCTTCAGTTGGATTCCTTAGCGATTAGTCCCAATATGAGGTACAAATCAGTAGTATTAATTTCCTTTCCGAACATGGTAAATCTTACAAGTGCACTTCATATCATATGAATAATATTCCTGGTTATTTAACATTCCTGAGGATGCTTGAAAAACAACTTTTACAAATATAATGGAAAATGTGTTTGTCATATAATTAAACAAACCATGGATATTACAGACAATCTGATTGGAAACCTATACAAAGAAAAAAAAAAAAAAAAAGCAACTAAATATATATTTTTTAATATATTAAATTGTTGGTTGCTAATAGATAATCAGATGAAGCAGGCTAGTGCATTTGAAAATATGGATGCAGAACAACTCAATTCTGGTAGTTGGGAGTTGTAGGACGTTACCAGGTGTCCTCTACATGCCTTGTTTCACATTTTGCGCCTTTTCGTTTAGATCATAAGCTTGTGAACAGGACTTTTACTCTTACTCCATCAAATGTAAATTGTTACCACTAGATAATAATATCTCCATGAAGATAAACTGGTGAAATGATATGTAAAAAATACAGGTCAGCAGATCAAAGAAGAGTAGAAGACAATTTTTTTTCTCTGTATGACCTTAAAGCATAGTCATCATATGTGTCTTTTAAGTATTGAATACATTTTATTATTTAACTTAAAACATACAAAAGGCTGTATGCCTCCTAAAATCCAGATTATGAAAAGAGGACCACCAGAAGTTTAGTCACATAAGTATGAGACACCTTGGAGCGGTGTTCATATTTGGTACACACTAGATCTTGGGGTGGGGTGTTTTGTCCCACCTAGCATTGTCCATTGTCCCCCCATATTTCAGAGCTACTCTTGACCAGGCTGTCTCCTCTTCCTGAGGTGGTATGGGATGTTCAGGCAAGTTAACACATATGGGGATGTTACCAGACTCTGAAATGGTTAAATCTCAAGAGATTTGTGAATAAATGGTTTCGCTTCATTTGCAGGTATGTTTGTCTCAACATTGTTGAGAGACAACGCCAGCAATATTATCACTTAAATATTCCGATTGCTAACAGTATATAAATCTGGTGTATATCAAGAAACAATTTCTACGAAATCAAAACAGCTGCCAAGCTACAGCCTTGTTGTGTCAATGTAATATTTCGGAAAATCCTGAAATAAATAAGGAGTAAATGAGAGACAAATTGCTTTCTAATATATAATTTCCTTACACTTACGGTGCGTGGCTGACTAGAGGAGAAATAATCTACAACAAATAGAAGACAAGACACCAGCCTTTCCCTCACAGAGTGCAGCGAGGCTGCAATGATAGAAATAAGGTTTTCTTTTCTCAGGGGACTATGTACAGCATGTTTACCCAGCAGCCGCTGCAGCTCCATCAGACAGCAACACAGACGTATGAAATCGGACATATACAGCTGCTTCTTCTTCCCTGAGATATCCAGTGATTTTGTCTTTCTAAGCCATGAACTATCACATTTGTAAATGCAATCATTGGAGACACAAGTACAACAAATAAGAATGATGAGTCATTTGTTTGAGGACCATAATGGTGCCATCATTCCAGGACAAAATATTAAGTATATAAACACCCTTAATTTAGACCTAATATTTTTGGTGGGTCTGGCCATACTGTACAGGTGACCTAGATTGATGCTTACGGTGTTTACCTGGTGGGTGGCTGCCACCAGGAGTCTATCTTATGTTAGCAAGCAAGGGCATTCAGGAACAGTGCACTAGGATTTCCTTATGCTCTATTTGGATTGTGGGTTGAGTATATTGTCCCATCTATCCTTTTACAACAATAGCCATTTCTAACACACCTCATCATTCCTTTGCTTTTAATCTGCCGTGCCATAAATACTCTACTTTCACTTTTACTGTCTGGATGATTATATTTGTGAGTGTTTTATACATGCAAAGCTCTTTCTTAATGTTTGGTGTATGTGTGTGTATGAATGGTAGTGTGTTTATGTAAATACCTGGAAAAAAAGCTGGTCCTCTTCTGGGTGTGTGGCCTCATCCAGCGATGGAGCTAGCGGTAGGTTGCAATGGGGCTAGCAACAGTTATACTTTAATGGACAGGAAATAGGTTTCAATGGTTGGGGTGTGAGCATCTTTAACTGTCCCGAAAACTAGGAATACATTCTGGCAAGTTCCCAAGTGTGCGTACTATATGGGAAAGTGAAAATATTTGGCACTGTAATGGATAAAACATACTTGTACAGAATGAGGAGAGGGCCCTGCTCTTGTGAGCTTACAAGGGCTGTTTGGGTGAGGATTAGTTGATCAAAGCAAGAGCTATATGGAGAACTCTTTTGATCTTGCAGATGGACATGGCAGATGGCTTCCTTGGCATGCTGATTCAGGGTTTTAGGAGGAAAGATTGTATGCTTCTCGGAATAAGTGGGCTTTTAGAGAACATTTGAAATTAGAGTAAGAGGAAGAAATCTGACAGAATAGGGTTGGGAAGTGGTACAGCATTTGTGATGTCCTGAATACAAAAGTGGAAAGAGGTAGTAATGGTAGAATAAATATGCAAGTCATGGGAGGAACAAAAAGGGCGGTTAGGAGTTTATTTGGATATTAGATATGGAGGATTGCAGAATTGTTAAGGGCTCTATAGGTCAGGACCTTGATTCTGTAATTCTGGAGGGTATAAGGAGCCAATGGAGTGATTGACACCAAGGCACCAAACTTGATCTGTTGGGGCAATTTAAAAGTTATAGAGATGATAGGAAATGTGGACAGAGGGGATGGCGGAATAACTTAATGCGTATGTGTTATACGCAAAATGAAAAAAATTACGTTTTAGTGGGCTATCACGCTGTTTAGCCTGCGGGCTAACATTGCTATCCTCTCTGGTTCTAGTTTTATTCTAAAAACTCAGTCTGTGGCCCTCATAAACAAATGCTGCATTATATAAACACACACAACAGAATGACATATATATATATATATATATATATATATATATATATATATACGTTCTTTTGTGTTAAGGAAAGAACTGTGTCCCATGTTTATAGCTAATACCGATTCTGGAATAATATCTTTCTGAGTCATGTTTCTAAGGCAATGATTGACAGTGAATCTGGTACATGTGAAGGACATTATTTTTATGGCTTATGAATAAATTGTGGCATTAAAAAGTTTAACACCAGGGATAAGTCTTTCTGAATGGTACCAGACAAGCTGTTCTTACAACTAATTTGTCATTGGGATTTAAATCACTATGTGATTATCATTATTGACACAGATTATTTTATTAAATTCTAAACCGTGTTGGGTCAGTGACCTTGAGCCTGACTCACATTGATGGGCAGCAGAATATAAAGACACTCAGACTCAAAGAAAAAAAATTATCTTTACAGACAAAGCATCCTGATGTAAATTTCATAGTCTAGAGGACAAATCATGAAAGCATCCATGTCTGCTCAACAGGTTACAAAGCAAGCCTGTGTGATTTGACATAGATGTATAATTAATAATTCTATTTCTAACGCAAGGCATGGCCTCATAGTCTTTCTTTCCCTTTGCTCTTACGTGCTATGTGTAAATCTCAACAAATTTTCGCCTGGAGAACAAAGACTGGCAGAATTATTTTTTTTTTGTTCTCTATGCAACTTACGATTTAAAAAATAGATTCTGTTTTGGTGCAGTTGTCACATTTTTTGTGGCAGTAGTTGATTTATATTAAGTAGAGCCATGAGTTATATATCACAGTTGAGCTAATTGTATCACAGAGACCCTGTTATTTCCCCAGAGTTGGCTATGTACCACTTTTTTTGATAAGGCTGTTAATTAGTTCTGGAGCTGTCAGCTACCCGTGCCATGTACACAGAAAGTTAAAATGCCCCTTTAAGTGTCCCTTTAAGAGTCCTAAGTCTGATTGATCCAGCTATCTAGTAAGCCTCCGAGTGAGCCATTCTGTAGGGCAGGGGTTCTCAAACTGCGGCCCTCCAGCTGCTGCAGGACTACATCTCCCATACTCCTCAGCCAGCCCCTTAGCTGAATGAGCATTATGGGAGATGTAGTCCTGCAGCAGCTGGAGGGCCGCAGTTTGAGAACCCCTGCTGTAGGGGATATTGGACCTGCCACTTTTAGTAAAAACACCTATAATGTCGCTTTAAAATTGAATGCTGCGGAAATAGGCAGTGTCATTCATACGAACTATAAGAGTATAACAATGGTTGTTTTTATATTCAAATTGTTATTTTATTTTTTAGATGCAATTTATTGACAATTGCATAGTAATAGCTCTCAATATTGTCATTTGTATCTTACATTAGTGTTTATGTGTACTTATTTTCTTTTTACAAAAACATCTTTCTTTCTTTTTTTAATACCACATTTAATCTGAAACACAATTGTGCCTCCTTAAAACTCTTTGGTCCATTAAAATATATCCTGGTCTCTCAAATAAAATTAAAACTTACGTTTACCAGATCTGAGGGTAAAAATAACCTATTAACTGATGATCATCAGCAGGAGTGTTTGAAATCAGCATTAAGCTGCTACCTGCTGTTCTCATTCTGAAATCAGTTGGCTTCATAAAAAAACTGACTAGCCACAAATAACATAATGTTTTGTGTTAGGGGACAACCTCTGAAGCACTGGACACCAAGGACCACAACCCTATCATGCTATTTTCAATGGAAAAAAAGACAATTTTAAAAAATTCTGTTTAAACTCTAACACTGTATCATTTATAATTAAGGTCTTTACATCAGGAGAAATGGGCAAACTTGATTGGCTGAATTATCAGCCGTCGAATTCTATGTTTTTATGGTATTATTGTTACCTGTGACATTGTGTTAACTAGCATAGGAATTAAACATTAAACGTTTAATATACACTACCATTCAAAGGTTTGGTATCACTGAGACATGTCCTGTTTTTTTAAACAAAACCACATTTTGTTCATTAAAATAACATCAAATGGATCAGAAATACACTGCAGACATTGTTAATGTTGTAAATGACTATTGTAGATGGAATATCACTCCCATTTATCACTCCCATGACTGCTGCGTTCCAAAGGCAGGTTGTGTTCGGTAATCCAAGTTTAGAAAACTCCTCTGCAATTATGTTACAGCTAGAAGTTTCCTTGTTTCCTATAAAAACAGTTGAGTGACCCTAAACTTTTGAACAGTAGTGTATATTATACTATAATTAATGAACAGCACTAAGATTCGTGTTTTTAAAAAAGGCAGTTTTATATTATTGACTGATTATAGCGAGAATTTGTGGCTACATTACATTATAGTATCATCTGATAGCAGAAGATGACATTTTCTTAATATTCTTCCCTCTTTTTGTTCTTTTATGAAGTATAAAATTAAAGCAATAAAAACCTCCCCCTCAACCGGGTTCAATAAAAAGAAAAAAAAAATAGGAAGTTATTTTTTTTTTCTCAACTTGAAGCTGCTGAGATAGAAATTAAACCTGTAATCAAGCTGTGATTGGGAAATCCCAAATCAAAGCAATATGAAGGTCACCCGCAATAAGAAACACATGCAGGGTTGTAAATCTAAAGATTGAGCTCGCCACGGTGGTGAAGAGAATAGGAAACCGATGAACCTTTTCTCTGTAGTAATTGTCTGTGATAGTAAGCACAATTTATTCATTTAACAACCAAATAGCTTGCACTATTTCTATCTTCTCACTGTCAACACTGTGAAATGAAATTACCACGGTGGAAATATCTCAATTAGTAATATTTATTCTATTTAATTGGAACCCACCGGCCAGAGCTAATTTATTACAACTAACCCTAGGCCTGGATTCATAGTTCAAGTATATCTAACATTTTTGACTCTTGTGACATACTAGTCACATGTGAAGTGTACTGTATGAGGAAATTTCAGGCGGGAATTTTTAAACTTCAGGACAGTGTATGAAAATAAATAAAACTTGGTAGTTTGGTGTCTTTGTACGCTAAAAATACATATTTTCCAAAACTCACATTGTGCAGGAGTGTTGATTTTTTTTGGATTCCTGCTTCTTGCTCATCATGAAAACTAGTTATTTATTTGATGCGGCCGTTTGATTTAAGGTCAACATTAGTAATAAGAAGCTTTCCATAAGATTTATGGTCTGCCATTTGACTGTACTAGTGACTCCTCTAAAATACAATGGTATAAACATTGCTTAAGTGACCTGTATTTTCAGAATAAAAATGGTGGAAAGCACCTGTTTTGCTGAACTAACAATATATATATTCAAACAGAATTATTGAACACCAAGGGTCAGTGGAAGAGAAATCATGAGGTGACCATTGTTCATATCCAAATCGACCGGCACGTTTACACACATTGAAGTGAGGCCAGTGACTGGCAAATCATTGTCGTTCCCAAGTTCAGACAAATAAATGGAATCCACTTTAAAATTGAGGTGAAACTCTGAGGTCACAATTTGTTTGCATTACAGAGGCAGCGTTTATATCAGGTGCACCTTGATATATTTTTATCTGAAACTTGTTTCAGCTTCCCTGCACTTTAATTTCCCCTTGACACAGCAGCCAAAATCATTTCCTTCTCTTTGTTGTGCGTCTCTTGTTGTGTCCACTAGAAATTTAGCTACGAAACTGATTATTTTGTTCGCTAGCTGCAAGATTCAGGTAGATAACTTATAAAAGGGTGTTTTGGTAGGGTGCTGCCCTAGGCCTGAACCAAGTAAAGTCCTCAGCTGCTCCTTACCACCTACACCCCTGTCCTCTTAACAATATGTTATTTTTATGTCCTGAAGAAAAAATGTACTGTGGAGCAACTTGTACCAGAATAATTTGCTGCCATGGGAATAGTATTGATAATTAGGTCGGAACTCTGTGTACAAAACCATTCATTCGCTTACCACTAATCCTACCCATTTTTGACCAAAACTATGTTGAATCAAGTGTTGCTTTTGTGAGTGAGGTTATTTTTCCCCTTGCTTAAGCAAATATTAGGTATAAAACTAAGAGAGTAAATCCTTTTCTCGTTGCCTTAATCAATGTTCTGCAAACATTAATTACCACGTAGTTATTAGCAGTAATAATACAAAAAAGCTGGCTATGTCTGCTTAACATTTGGATATCCTTTTAGCCGAGGCTTTGTGTCCAGAACACATTAATATAATGTATGAATGGCTTTGCAAATGAACCCAGAGTCTTTAAACCTTAGTCACATATGCAGATCAAGATGTTTTTTAACAGCGTATCAGTTGCTTAGATACAGGCTTTTAACATGGCAATAGGTGAGCGAAAGGATTGAAGTTTTTTTCATTCTCCGCATCATTGTTTTGGGAGCTGTCAAATGCTCAGATGCATAAATAACACAATAATAATTGCCGCTCTCTGAAATAATTGCTGCATCTTGCAAATTCTGTCAAATACTAATGCACATTAGGGTTGCTAGGTGTCCGGTGTTAAAGTGGACTGCCCGGCATTAGGACACTGTCCTAGAGCAAATATTGGGTAATACTGGAAGGATATATCTCTATTATATCCATAATATTTTTGTATAAACCACCAGACAACTTACGTCAGTCCTCCAATACTATGGATAGGTTTAAAAGAATAAACCAGTTAACACCTTTAACTATAGTAGGACGCCAATGGGCCTTAATGGGCCCCCAGTGGTTCGTCAACTCTCTCCATCCAACCACTGGCCAGCTCCAGCGGCAAATCAAGAGCTGCAGCGTGCGGTCAGCGGCTGAGACTTAAAGTGCCAGGGCCACCTTGACATTTCCAGCCAGGCCCCAGTTAAACCCCACAATAATTTATTATAGACCACAATAGGGCTCCTAACTTGTCACTTTCGCTGCATCTTGATTAATACTTGTATGCACTTAACAAACCATTTTGTATCTGAAAAAGAGTGATTCCCTCCAAATATTGTGCTTGTCATTAAATAAGTTTTTAACCCATTGCCGTTAATGCTTCCAGTGTATTTTTCCAGTATAACCACATCTTATACACATCTAGAGAGACAAAAAAATAAGATTTAAGAAACTATTATCTCTGTTACACATATCCCACTGAGGAGATTATTAATGTGTTCTGAACTGTTCGTTTATCTGCGATTATTCCAACATCCCAATGCGAGTTTTGTTGCAAGCTGCCACTAACACAAATTGATTTTAAGCAAAACCAGGCATTCTCCGATCTTTAATCTCTGTGGATTGCTGTGAAAGATAATTTATATATATTTTAGAACAATGCATCTAGATGTATAGCTATATTGATGATCATACCTGGGAACTCTCCGGGTTTGACCCGGAGATTGCCAGGTGAGCGCTGCTCCTCTCGTTCTCTGGGTCAAGACCTGAATCCTACGGGTCAGGGGAGTTTTTTTTAAAATGGGGGTGTTTCCCGCTGGCGTCAGTGGGAACGCCGACGACGTCGGGGGGACCGCTCACCGACGTTACCGGGACCGCCAATGTCAGTGGGCAGTCCTGGCCGCGTCCTGCAAGGGAAGGCTCCGGGTAGCCGGAGCCCAGAAGTTCTTAGGTATGCAGATGATCTCCCTAACCAGCCCATGATGCTTACTGCCCACAAAAGCAGAACAGTGGGGTAGCTCCTCTGGACAGCGGGGCAGTGCTTGGAAATCAGGACTGTTGAGAGATATGATGGTATGTAGAGCCAATAGGGAATATACTAGAATAAGGTTCTCTCTCCCATCCCAATATATGCATACAATTGATAGGTAGGTAGACAGACAGGTGATATATTCCACACATGCACGTTGAAAAATGAATGTACAGCAAATAGCAGTGGAATAAAAATCTGACATATCGTTCAATTTGAGCAACAAGGAAAATATCTGTTTCCAAATTACTCAGGTTAACCTATTTGCTATGAATTGATGACACTATATTGGGCTGGATGTCTCACATTAGAACAAAAAAAAATCTCACATTTACTGTATTGAGCAGCAAGTTTGTCTTAAATTCAAGCACAGCCATTCTAGTTCCCTCCTGCAGAGCGCAGAATTATTCTTCTGCATTAAATGGAAATCGAGCTTCAAACTATCACTGATACAGGATGAAAGTAGAAAAAATGGGACATTTAGATGCCGGATGGATTTTTTTTTTATCTAATCTCTCTCTAAACCTCAGTTACATATTTGAATTCCCACAGATACAGATAGAAAGTGAAGGGTAAAGGTGAATATAACATCCAAAACCTGCTTATCTGAATTCTGAAATTCTCAAATGCAGGTGGATCATCACAAAAGCCATGTGAATAGACGATAAAGTGATATAAAGCTAGAATATGATCATAAATACAGTATACAGACAACACTTAAGTAACATGAAAGCATAGGTCTAAATGAGACAAACTATATTCTAGATGTGAATACATTGTCCAATTTGCTCTAAAAATAGCACTTCATGCTCATACGTATTATTCTTTATGGAAACAAAATCACTTCTAGCTGAGATCTATCAGCTTCTAAATATTTTTTCATATTGATATAGTGGCACCTTTACTATAAAATAGTTCCCTGAAACTCTCTGGGTGAAGCCCTGCTTCCCTGGGTCTCCTGGCCAGTTTCTTTTTATTGTGGGCAGAGAAGCGGTGTTGGCTCTACCTTTTTCCGGTTTGCTCGTACCCACAGCCCAAATTAAAGGTTGTTTATTGGGTCTTTCCCCACCCCTATGTATGTATAGCCCAACCCTATACTCAACTAGCCCTGCCTCTTCATGAAGCCACTATTCCAGAAGAAAGAGGGAGCTCTGGGTAGCCAATGCCAGGTTTGTATTTAGCAGATGTATAGTTAAGGCACCCCTAATTGCCTGGGGGTAATTCTAGCCAAGTGTCCCAGTACTGTCCAAAACACATTTGGGGACATGGAAGTACTTAATAGAAAACACATGAAAGGATCCAGTCAGGGTGTACATTAAATGTAGATATGAAGTCATTGTTCACCCTATTGATTACATTATTACATAATTGCAAATAACATACCTGCTGAGGCTTCTTGGGGAGTCACCCAATGCTATTACTAGCCCTTTGGTAGAGATTCTGGACCTTTTGCATCCTTATCGTGTTTTTAACCATAGTTCCATACCCGCTGGATTGCCTTTACTAAAAGCGCTTGTGGCCTTTAAATAATCCCATGTGGAAAGACAGAATACATTATACAGGTAACAGGTTTCAATCTGTCACCTTTGATTTGGTATCACTTGAGTGTAGACGAAGTGCTTCCCTTAAATTAAACCCGTGTAAGATCTTTCACTTTACTGGTCAAGCATGTTGCTGGATATCCCTTTACAAGGCCGTGAGCTGCTTTTCTGATATTACATCTACAGTGTAAAGTGATGCCTTGTAATAAGTGCTGAAAGTTGATATAGCTCATAAGGCTGCTTCCTCGACGCAGAACAGAAGATTCTCCGTGTCCTCTAATTATAACTCCTGCATTGTTCTTCGACCGATTTGGAACATCTTTTCTTATTTACGTTATTGCCAGCATTTTGAGAGTAAATAACTAAATTGTGTGTGTGCATTTAATCTGTTAGTGGGGCAATTAAGAGGCATCTGTGTATTGTTGTCTTCTACAAAGGTTCCTCATAGTCCTCAAGTACAAGCTCTTGATGTTGAAATATCATACGCAGTTTGGCATGTATACTTTCCCTATGCATTTCACAAACTACAAAACCAAAGCCACATGTAGAACCGTTAACCTTTAGGGTATGCTAACAGATACTTTCTAATAAAGCAAGACATATAGTGTGTATATCTGTATTTATATCTATATATCCTCAGCACCGGCTTCTACAATTATTATGATACACGTTTATTTTCTGCTAGATATTATTCTGATACAATGCTGAAGTCATTGTTTAACACTCAATGATGGCAATTTTTCCTTGAGAGCAGGGTCAGTGCGGAAATAATAGCCAACAGTCTGGCGTCGACAAAGAAGACATTGGAATATACGTTGGTAACACAACCTTATTTTTAAACAATTACACTTAATCAAAACATAGTTATAATTGGTTTGGCCAATCATGGCAGAATATAACTAGCACTTCAAAATTAATTGGTGTTATAGGGAATATATTACCAAAAATGCTATATAATTATATTTATATCTTAACACACCCTTATTTAGTTAACATGCCAACATGAATAAAGTGACAAATTTAATGAATGTGCTTTCAATAATGGGATTCCAATTGTTATCTTCCAACCTACTGTCAATACAGAAATAAACTATGGGTAGCTGTGAGATCATGCTATGATGCAATATATTTTTAAGACCTACTCTATATACAATATGGTGCTAATTAGAAGATAATTAAGTAATATAAGAAAATATGTCTTCCCTGAGAGGTTGGTGGATAATCAGAATGGCCTTCCAGTAGGAGTGGTAGAGGCCAGTACAATACACAAATTTAAAGTGCAGCGAATGCACTTAAGGTTATATTGAATATAAGACAAGGCTAAGGAGCAACCATGGTTCGAATTTCTAACAGCTAGGAAATTAAATTAGATGGGAGGGATGGATCTCATCTGCAGCAAATTTTACGTTTTCCTGTTTCCATATTGAAGTATAAAAAAATCAAAATGTAAAAAAAAAAAAATAGAAATAACCTTCTTTTGTTAAAATCCTGTAAGATTTTGGCAATATCCTGAGAGTATATATATATATATATATATATATATATATATATATATATATATACGTGTGTCTGTGTGTATCAGTGGTGTATCCACTGGCATAGTGGTGTAGCCTATGCCTCTAGGGGGCCCATTGTGACCCCTTGTTCCTGTCTCCTCATACCAATTCAATTAAAAAAGGGCTCTTTTAACGTGGACGGCACCCCTCCAGGTCGGAAGGGGCCCTTTGTAAACTATTTTGAAACCGAAACTGAGGTTGCTTGCACAGTTCCGCCCCTGGTGTATGTATGTATGTGTGTGTGTGTGTGTGTAGGTTTGGTGCTGTTTGAGCATTTCTACCTTAAAAATACTTCTTTTCTGGCAAGATAAATATTGAAACTTCAGGTTGGCTGAATGTTTGCTACATTTGCAAGAACTGGAATTAGATAGGAATGAGGTCAAATGTACACGCATTGCAGATGGACCTATTTATTTCGACGGTAAATTGAAAAACTATTAGGTGATATGATGTGGGTTAGAATATGTAGCTCCCCTCCCCTTGTCTGTGGCTGGCACAGACAGCGTCCTAGTAAAACCAGGAGATTCTAGGAGCTGATTTACACACTTGCATTGATCTCTGCAGGATTGATGGCTTTGACTGACTTGCCCTCTTGGAGATTAGAGTCATCACCACAGTCTGTCCAATATTCCGCAGGAAAGGGTCCAGCGAAGGTTAAGTGGATAGGATTGGGTGACTGCAAATCAAGGAACCCACTGCAGCGCAATCATCCAGCAAGCCTGATGCTTTCTTAAATATGTTGATTGCCTACTAAAAATAATGATAAAAAATAAACAAGCCAGTGTAGGCCTAAGGTAAGCCGAACGATGATGAATTTGAAAAATAAATAATTTGGCCTTAGGCAAGTAGCCTGTTTTGCTCATAAATTGTTTGGCCTTCTGAGCACTGATGAAATTTGCATGGTGCCTCGCTTAGTAACAGTAATGTTATTCATCTGTGTATTAGGAAGCAGCTCCTTGGTGCTATAAACCTACTTGAATACATAGGAACGGGGTTTTTATTACTTTCAAAATTGGCTACTGAGTTCTCATATTCATTCTATTAAATTGTGCAAATAACTCCCTTACCCTGTACTTCATGCTTTTTAAATAGCTTCCTAATCTAGAAGGGACGTGATTTAACTATAGAACCCACTATTAACCCCGTAAATACCGTGCCAATTAAACGGATTATGGTAATACCCGTGAACGTATGTAACGTATTGGTCTTTTTTTGTCCCAAAGGAAAGTGAAGGCCATAGTGATGTATAATTAAAAAACATTACGCCGAAGATAGACTCAAAATTACTAATATCTTTCCCTTTTCTCAGCCATACTAAAAACAAAAAAAAAATCATACTGGGAGTTTCAGAGCAGCAGGTATTAACGCGGCACTCTGAGGGGATTTTGCCAGAATTCTACTAAAGTGCTCGCAAGTGTCATTTCCATATTTAACCAATTTCAGTTTTTAATTAGCTCCATGTGAAAAATGAGAGTTCCTGCTGAGCTAAGCTGTCAGCACACACTCGTGTTTCCTTTCTTGCCTCTCAGGACAATTAAAGTGAAAACAGTTGATGCAACGTTAAAGTGTGATCGTGCGCGGCTCATTCAAGTGATGATACTGTTTGCGGGCAGCTAATCAGTGACGCTGTTGGCGCTGCCGATGAAAAGATTCATTTAGAAGGATCTATCTAATAAGAGGTCATCAGAAATGGTACCTTAAATTGAATACAGTCCTTGACAACAATACTAGTGTTTCCGTGCCCAGTTACAGGCAACATCGGCATTTGTATTCATACGGAATGCCAGGGCACTCACACACCATAGAACCTACACTGAACCGACTTATGCTTCTGAGACGGTGGCAACTAAGTTCCACGCGACAGTACTCGCATTATTCCAAATTCTAAAGCTTTTGTGTTTTTCTCTCGTGAGATTCGTACCTCCTACTGAAAGACAACAGATTCAGGGAAGGCACCCATCTGGTTTGTTTCTAATGTACAGTGTTAGGTACGGGAGCCAAGACACATAACATCCAATACTGAAAGCCTGCTACCAAATATCTGCATCTTGGCAAGGTTAGATTAATGCAATTACAAGCTAAAATGTGTGTTTTGGCTTTCTATTTTTGTTATGTGATTGTTATTTTGGAATAGAAGTTAATGTTCAGTAAGGATTAGGCTTTACAATGCAGTTCATTACACAAATAGAATATGTTTTGCCCCATGATAAAAACTGAAGCTTGCTTGCATTTCTAGTTTTAAAAAAAAAGGAATTCTGTTTAAATATCTCATAGACAAACAGAACAGAAAATTCATTAAAGGAAAAAAAATAAAAATAAAAATCTCTGTGCTTTCAAATGAGATCATGCATTCCAGGATTAGTTAATTGCTATGCGGGTACCAAGCAGATTTATGTGTGAAAAACAAGAATATGTATCCAAGTGTTACTTATAGAAAATGAGGCATGGTAGGTAGTGAGAAATGTGATTTGCAAATGTGTATCATATTGCCTGTTGAAGGTGATAAAATTGATTGCGGCTTGATTTACAGTGGGCAACTTCTGGAATTGCCCAATATGGGCTGTCTTATGTTTTTAGGGTCTACAATTCCAAAAAACTTGAGCTTCGGAAAGAGATAACATCAACAATAAATACATCATGTTGAAAACATGCAAATCGTAATTATGCTAATAATAGCTGTCGGTTCTTATTGCACATGCTGGTTTTGTCACATTGATATTTAGAGTTTATGAAGAACCATACTGTATATACCTTAATGTGTTCCTTGTACAGATTTCTGAATAAGCGTGTTAATTGTAAAGAGATCACCCGCTCCCCCACCCACACACATACACCTTGCCTTTCCGTCAAGTATGACCAAATGGCGTACCTGGGAATCTCCTTCTCCTGGGCAGGGGGTGCTGTGTTTAGCCACGCCCACTCCCCACCCAAATCTCCTCCCACTCCCAATGCAATTTAATGTTATTCAGGGCCAACCCCGCCCATTGCATGGTTAACTACACCTCTCATGTGGCTAGTGCCACTCCTTTTGGATATGCCAAATGGTCAGACTCAATATACATACAGCACATACCATTCCTCAAGATCTCGGCATACCTAGATTACTCTGCATACTTTGTCATTGTTTTGGACCTAGTACATCTACTATTCTTATACAGTAAGCAGATTTTCGATTGGATTAAAATATTAGCTAATTAAAAAACAAAACAAATTTTGTAGGGAAAAAAATTTTATGCATTAAAAAGGTAACAAAAGAAACCTGAAAAGCAATCAGATTAGAGTCTTTAAATACCATTATTAGCTTTATTTCTAAAGTGTAAATAATGTACATATTATAAAATATCTCCCAAATACCTATTTGATTTAAAAAACAATCCTAGCATGATCCATGTTAAAATACTACTTGGTCCTAGGTAAGTACCCCTAAACCTGCACACGACCGTTGGTCTCGAAATCACATGTCCATGTATACATAATCCCTACAGTGCCATCAGCTAATAAATTAAACACAAATTAATAATACATTAGGTAACAATTGCTAAATGTGAAAGAACATATCTCTTTGTGATATAATAAATATTAATAGGGAATATATATATATATATATCTACAGTATATATATATATATATATATATATATATATATATATATATATATATATACAGACTATATTGATATATGTACACATAAAATTTACCCAGGAGCCATATGAAATTGTAAAATGGTCTATTTCTGAAAGGTTCGCAAACTAAAGCTAATGTTAGTATTAGGAGAGATTACTTTCCATTTAATGGAATTAATGTTGAGCATATTTCTCGGGTGAACTTTGTAGAAATCCTTTGCTTAATCGCTAATGGCAAAACACCAACTTAGTTGAGATTAACCGTTCTGCACGTATAACGCCCTGCTTAGTTACTTAATTAAAAGTTGCAGAGTAAGCAGGAATTTGCCCTTTCCTGTTAGGAAAACTAATATTGTTAAGGGAGTCTGACCAAGAACAGCACAGTGTGCTATATAATTATTTGTTGACTTTATTGTTTGTAAAAAAAAAAAAAAGAAAAAACATTTTTATTGCTTACTGATCGATCATTCCAGAATAGCATTGTATCCAAGCCTGTCCTTGGTATTGTGGTTTTACTGCCATGAAAGATTTGTCATAGATGGGAATTAGCGAATCAGAGCATAACCTATAATCTATACTAATCAAGTAATATAAAAAAAAAACATAAAAAATTAAATTACTTTTTTCATTGTATTTCCACGATCAGCATATATCACTAAATGACATTTAATTTTGAAGACAACAGACCTGTTGAATGCACAAGAACAAAGACCCTGAAATGTCAGCAAAAATGTACCGTGTGATGTATGAATCAATAGATGTCTAAGAAGATCATATCAAGAAACTTGAATCAAAGGGACCTAAGGCCAAAGTAGAATAATATTGCCTTTTGTTAGACCATGATTTACCATGGCTAACCAAATTTAACCCATTCCCTGCTCTTTGTAACAGTACACCTTTCATATTAAAGAACATGGACTAATGTGTTAGCAGGAGTTAAATAAAAAAAAGTACCCAGAATTTACCCTATTCAGTACCTGATGAGTGGCCAACCCAAAGTGAAACTATTAAGTTTATAGTAGACTATTGAGTTTCTTCTTCTTCTTCTTCTATAACTGTCATTGTGGGGTACGCCTAGGCATTAAGCACTACAGTGGAGTGCCCTAAAACACATTTCAAAGACAACCTACCAACCTACAACTGCATAAAGAGCATGCAAAGGAACCAGTCGTGGTACTAATGCTGCATAAAGCATTTGATAGTAGCTCAAATTTTTCAAACCACCGCAAACCAGGGGACAATTGCCCCTTGGTCCCCCAGGTATAATGTCATAACCTACCGTATTTGCATTGTTAAGGAAACTGAGCACACATGGCACAATATTCTATATAGTAAAACAATATTGTAACGCTAACGGAGCTAAACAATAAATGAAAAGGGCAAAACTTTCCTGAAGAAGCTTGTGGTTCAGACCTCTAAAAATCACTTGGTCTATATATTCCGAACTCTTTTACTTTGACAATACTACTATTTTTATCTAATTGAAAGCAACAAACGGAAAAGTCTAAGTTTTCAGAGCAAACACTTGCTGTCGATTAAGAGTTTACTAAACATAGAACTGCAGACTTCCAGCATCAATCCACTAAATCATCTGCGACCCACACCACAGATTCATTTCCACTTGCATTATACTGAATTTTGAAAGGTAAAATTATGCATTGATAGCATAAATAATGTATTTTTTTCGGACCATAGCTGGCGCATGCACTTGCTCTTTAATACTGCAAATATTACATTCGTATTTCAGCAGTTTCCAAATAATAATAAAGCAAGGTTTTATGTTCTCTTAACCGAATAAATAATTTGTCTTTGCTACCCTAAAAGGATCTTTACTCTCTAAAAAAAATAAAAAAAAAATAAAAAATCACGCTGTGAAAGAAATCTGCCATTATTATTATACATTAAAATTATTTGTCACGTGATTCGTTTTGAATCACAAATGCTTTTACTCTATTGTGTTGCTTTTGGAAAGAATGTGAAAATAGATTACTTATAACAGACCAATATGCGCCTGGATAGGCATCCCGCAAAGCTAATAGCTCCACTGCTGTGCTCATCTACATGTGGATATTTTTGTTTTCTGGACAATGGGCCAGCTATCCATAATCACATAATCGAATACATTTCTGAAGACAGCGCACAAAGGGATAATGAAAGCGGACGGGCAATCTGCAGTCGTCTGTGTACAAAAATAAGAATGCCTTCCATACCTCGGTTATAAACAGGACTTGGGGGAGAAAAAAATTAATTCCTTCTATAGCAACTCTGGATCAAAACTGGAGTGAAGAAAAAAAAAAGATTGTAATCTGAGGATTGTCACGAGGAGCTCATTTTATTTAGTCACAAATTGATTAATGTATCTGCCATTTTGTGCTCTCCTGCCTAATCTTGGGACTGTCATGAGACTGGATTAATGCAGTGCCGTTCTTTGTTTCGTTACAATTTTTTGTCACCCATGGTAACTATCTGAGACGGTTGAGTAGTACATTTATAGTTTGTGTCATCCCTGGCTTCTAATGGTCCAGGGAAGTGACCAAAAATAAATAAATATAGAAAATAAAAAAAAGTTTCTGTACTGAATATTTAAAATGGAGCTCAAAGGACCATCAGGAAACTTACCACGTGCCTTCTAAACTGTCTGTAATAAATTGTACAATCTACTTTACATCAATGACCTCCATTCTGCTTTTAATGAGATCAGAGATTATTTTAATTACGTAGAGAAACAGTAGTTAAAAATATAAGAGCAATGATTATCAACCAAGACTACGACTCAACAAAGTGGATGTCCGTTAAGAGACTCATACCGTAGCTATTGCTTTTCTAAAGCATACACTGTGAAAAGCCTGGAGCATGGAGCTAAGTGCTGACTACTTCTGCTCTAGAGACTAGACCACTAAAATATTGTTTGTTATTGCTGAGTTTTAATTTTGCTTCTCCATCCCTACTGATAAAATATGATCTCATATTGCAGCCATGTTCTAAAATATAGGGTCGCTGCCAATAGTACACAATCCATGCTTTAATAATGTATAAGGATGCTATCTGGTTTGCCAATAGAATTAATGTCACAATTAAAAATGCGAGTCTCCAAACTGATTATACTGAAGATGGTTAGTTGTGTGTAAAATACAAGATTTGTCTAGACGTACTCCAAATAAATATATTATTATGTTCTAGAGGGCCACATCCAACCCTTACATAGTGCCCTGCTTTTATTTTTGTATTTCATTTTCTTTTTTTTTTTTTTTTTTTGCACGGTGGATAAACTTTATTGTTTATTTTATTTCTTTATGTTATAATTTTTAGTGATGTTTTTTTCTAAATAATTTTTTTTTATATTTTTTTTTACTTTTTCCACTTGTGGGGTGGAGGAGAAACATTAATTCTCACTCATTTTTCTGCGACGCCTCTGCACTGATCACTCTATGATCACCAAGCAAGTCTTCATAGACTTGAATTGGGGATTGCAATGCGTGTGACTGGCCAGTAGGGGATATTCTGTCTTCCTGTAACCTTTTGGTCCGTGTCATTAGTGACATTTTTCGGAAGTGAATGCCCAATCACGTGATCAGGCATTCTTTAGGCAATGGGTAACCGGCACTTTCATGCTGGCTTTTTGAGGCAAGAAAGTCAGTAAGTACATGTACATCTTAAAGTTCTAAGCAGAGCTTTTTTTAGGATGTACATGTACATCCATATGGGGATATAAGAGGTTAATACAAGACAACATGATAAGAAGCCAGAGTGTTTGTAGATTGAGCTAAGATAAGAACACAAGAACACATAAAAATGACTAATATGCAGTTGACTGGAAACATAATATGCAAAACTAGAACTGTTTTAAAAATCATCAGGATTGTGTTGTGGCATAGTGTTGTGTACCCATACAATTCTGGAACACAATCAGCCAACCAAAACAAGCAGAAGGCTGGAACAATATGTGAAACACAACCAACAATAACTTGGAGGTTATGATATACAGGGGTTAACAACAAAGTCCATATTTATTTTTAGTTGTCAACTTTTCTGATTTAATAAGAGGGAATTGCGACAGTGTACTATACCTGCCGCAGTTTGGAAGTATGGACTTTCAGCATCAAAATCCATTCAGATTACCGACAAGAGCTAGAAAAATGACCCTAACATGTGCTATAGAATATTATTGTGAATGGATGCCATTACAAACCAGTGCCTTTAAAAAAAATGATAGACATTTTCCTACACTGGAAGCAACTAATATCACTGCATTTTATACAGATAGTGAAATGTTCGGCAATTACACTAAAGCACTTTAAAAAGACCTCCTAAACGAAAAAAGGAGAATTAGATGGTTTATATTTATCCCACAGGAAAATGCCAACCATGGAATTCTTCTCAATACCCTTATAAAATTGTCCTTGCTACTGACTCACAATTCTATATAATAGATGAAAATAAGGCAGGAAAGGTTTCAGGACTAACACAGATATTGTCGCTTTCTCATTACAATTCAGTCCTTTACTGAAGGAGTTAAAATAACTGTGTTGCCTAGCTTAGAAGTGACTATGTGAAAGGCAACATTGTGTGTATAAAAACGTCTAAATATGTGTTCATGAAGTCACCAGTACTCCGCTGTTACCCTCAACCCACAAATTCCCAGGTGCTGCACAACTTCCCGGGCCTTTACTCCTCGAGGGCCACAACTTTACTTCTTGAGAGCACGGGCTACTTATTTTAAGGCAAGGATACACAGAATTACTGACCTGTTTGTGGCCCTTGAGGACTGGTGTGGTACGATGAATCCCAAACATATTACTATTTATTATGTATTGTTATTGTTATATAGCGCCATCATATTATGTAGCGCTGTACAATAGGTAGACAGGCCATAACTAGTAGTATATAACATAACAATTTGACTTACAGAACAACAGGCGAGGAGGGCCCTCCTCAAACGAGCTTACAATCTAGAGATTTATCCAAAACTAGCAATGTAAGTTTTTTGGCCCCTTTACACCATTTAATAACAACATTGCTTTTTAAATAGTCTCTGGTTTTCAAAAGCATTTTGTTTCTTTTATGACAATAATTTGCTAGTACCTCAATAAAACACATCATAATTCCAATAACCGTAAGCCCTTCTTGTCTTTGCTTTTACTTCTTTTCTCCAACGTACACATATTAATATTAATATAAAAATCAAGGTAAAAATCAAGTTACGCTTCTAGTAAGCAAACGAACGAACTGTGTAAGTATCACCAGATTTTATTTCATCCTCATCTTTTATAGACCTGTGCATCAGCAAAGATGAGATTTTTGATTTAAGTGTTATTATTATAAAGTGTTCTAGTGTGGTGGGTCGAACGAGGGAGCATATATTTACTGTATTTGAAAGGCAAATGAGCGAGAAACCTTTATCTCCAAGTGACATGTACTTGAAAGCGGACACAGTTATTAGTGACAAAGTCTCCATATATATATCATGTAACAATAAAATAGACTTCCAATCATAAACAAAGATGGTAAGCTGGTCTATAAATTTGATGCATATACGAGAAGGAGAGCTGTAGCTCTAATATAATATACATTTACAACAAAAACATAAAACAATACTTAATTTAAACTGGGAAGTATACATATTTATACTAATTGGTAGGATTACCCATCTGAGGACGAGACGCAGAATTTCCCATATACATTGCTCAATTAATTAATTTTGACATTAGTTATTACTGTTTAAGTTGAACAGTACTTTATTTGGTGGAATAATGTGCCTCATTTAAAATGGGAGCAATGTTAGTTGAATATTTACTTAATTTTCATGTAGACTGTATTGGTGTTAAATAAACTATTTTCTGAAATATTTGATACATTAAGTCTTCCACTAGACCAATATGTTTTGGGACTATAAATCTTATGATGGTTGTGCCCATGTTTCATGAGCGCAATGGGGGATTTAAGTATGATAGTGCAAATGATTTTAACATACCTTATACAATTTAAAGCTGTAACATTAAAGAAACATATGCATAATTAAAAAAAATAAACTTCTGTGGAAAGGCATTGATAAGTAACCATGTTCAGAGTGCACTGGGCCCATTATGGGGCTCCCTAGCTAACACTGACATAGCAAAGAGTTAATAGTCTTTGTTCCTCATCATCACTTTTATCACAGGTAGCCATCTGCACGTCTTAAGAGCCAAGGCTGCACAGCCATGGCATATTATCAGCATAGAGTTACAAATGCAAATTGCCCCAATTAATTCACTAATTGCTTCCAATATTTGTACTCTGGATATTCTAGCTATCTGGCTTGGCTGTAGACTGCTCAGCAAGTAACAGTTATTCTGGCAGATCACAACTGCATACATTTAGTTTTCTGGGAGGAAAAAGCTGTACAAGGACCGAAGTGTTACATAGTCTAAATAAACATAGCTGTGTACCTGAAACTTCACACTGTTTCTCACATTAACAGATTACCGATCAAAGTCATCAGAAACTCGCATGTCTACTTCACAACTGGCCTAACCAACAGAGCAGAAGCTTCTAGTTGCATGTAGGGTGTGTTTTTTTTTTGTTTTTTTTTTGGAAAGAGACCTTGAAGAGACTTGAATAATCGTGAATGGTATAATGTATATGCTAAGCATGAAACACAAGGCAGATCAACTTAGTAATGTAATTGTCATTGCGAATAATAAAGGCCTGCCTGTAAAGGGATGCCAAGTCCTTCATCGTACATGAATTTTGATGGTTCATGTTTTCATTGCCCATTCTACAGCATTATTAGAATTGTTAGGCTGCCTTTTATAACTGGCAATACAGAATCAGCTCTGGGCCATATTTTGAAGGCTATTAAAATTGATTAGTAAAGTGGGCAAGACAAGAAAATATATCCGAAGGCACGTTTGACCTGGTTGCTGCTGTTGGTGCTGTCAGTCCTCTCTATGGTACTTGCCATATCTACTCACACAATCCAAGAGGTGAGTTTTACTTGGCGTAGCGCTGCAATGTAGGCAGCTGCTTAGGACTCCTTACTAGTCTAAGGGACCCCTTACAGGATGAACAGGAGAAAATTACCAAGGGACCCCAAAAACCAAGAGCTGTACTTGGGTTTTAGACTCACTACCTTGGTCAGCTGTCTGTTAATAACAGGGCAGCCAATGAAAAGGGTCTTGGTAAAGTGCAGTGATATTTCTTATGGTCCAACAGCCCCTTGCCCCCCAAAGAATCTAAGAAGGGTAAATATCTTATTTGCAGTATAGAACCCGCACAACTTAGTTACCCCATGTAAAATATTGCACTTTTATAAAGGAGTATCTGTGTAATACATTTCCATACATGACGTTTACCATAGTTTAATACAATTTCATTTTAATGACCTCAGTGAATTACATTTTAATAATGGTTCCTTAGCTAAATTCACGTGCTAATTAATAGATTAGCGGCTGCTATTCCCGCGGAGGGCTCCCCATTAGTTATAATTTCCAGGTTTTTGCTAAATGATATGAGAACGCTGGCCCTTTCAGCGTGTCTACACTTGTATAACTTGACCTACATTTGTAGCAAAACCTGAGAGAGGAAATTAAGTGTTACGCTGTAGGCCTGAAAACTTACACCATGCGCCGAATCAAGACTACCCTCTAACAAGACAATTATTCCGAGGATTCTGTGTCAATACCGAGCTGTTAAACCGAGAGTATGAGACATTTAGATGTCATTGTGTATGAGAGATTTATGGAAAAGGTGTAATTGGAGTTTGTAGCACTCATGGTTTTTCATCTAATCATCAACATCCCTCAAAAACACGAACGCCTAGCAGATGAATAAAGAGAGTTTTCCTTTAACTATGTTATATCGCTGCCTCTGTGACATCTGTTTACATCAGATTTTCCCACTTTTCATTATGTTGTATTGGTCGTTTTCACTATGCTTAGTTTAAATATTTATTGAAAATACATATCCAAAAACACGTATGATTTAACAAATGCAGAAAGAAAACAATGAGTATATAACATGCATTCGTGAATTCTTGTGAACATTTTGAAAAATCCAATTATTTTGTATATAGGAAAAGAAATGTCAGTTAATGTGATTAAAGCCTGTTATATCTCATTACATCGGCCGATTATTGTCCAAGGCAGACGTTTCAAAGGCTTTGATGGGAAAATTGAACTTGCTTGTCAATGACATTCTAAGATATGCGCTTTATATTTACCTGTCTTCACCTTGTCTTTCCTGCAGCAATGCATCTGCTTGGGCTTAACTGGCAGCTCCAGCCCGCAGACGGACATACCTTTAACAATGGAATAAGGACAGGCAATGATGATGTCGCAACAATGCCATCTGGAGGCAAAGGTGAGCTTTTTTGCCTGCTTCTCATAGTGACTGGCAGTTTTAGAAGACCAGCTATAAAACATACACTCCATTGACAGAAAATACATACAGTGGTATACTATATACGCAGGTATTTGTAAAATGTTTGCGGTAGTCAGGATTTCTTAGCTGCAAAACTAATGCCCCGTTAATCCTTAAAGGTGACACGGTGGTTGGGTATGTCACAACTGCTCCAAGGACCATATTAGCAACGAATCGATCATAGTGCAAATGATTTATTGCAAGCATGTCTAAGAGTCACTATATATAAGATACAGAGCTATTACCTCTAATAGTCTCTGGATGAGTACTTGGGTACCTGTTTGGGTAGGTCCATGAGATGCACACTCCGTCTTTCTCAACCTATTTCCTTGGAATCGGGTTTCAGAATGTTTTGAAGTCAGTGACTCCAAAAAACCAAAACCACAAACACTGAAGGTCCATCTGCTGTTAGTATCACTTCCATTGAATCATAACATAACACGTTTGAATACAAACTGCAATATACTCCATCAACTCAATATTTTGTTTAATAGCCTATTCCCATAATCACCAAAAACGAACAAACTACCAATAATGCTAGAAATACGTGCAGTGTACATATATAAACACCAAAACCTAATGCAAGAAGAGCACGTAAGGAAAAAAGGTATATAAAAAGTAAATCTTTATTAAATAATATGATTAAATACATATAAAAAAATATATATAATAAAAAAGCATCTCGGCACTAAGACACATATAGGAAGGTACATATGAACAGAGTCACAAGACTACAGGGACTAGGATGGAAATATGTATCCTATGAAGGCACAAATAAGAAACGCAAGGATGACCACAGTGATAAAGTGAAAAGGAACAAATGAAATAACATACAGCAATGGTACATCAGTGCTCAAAAGTAACTAACCAAACCTAGAAACAAGGCTGAAAACAGCAAAAAGCCTGGTGATGAATGGTGCCAAGTCCAAAGCAATGAGCTTTGTCAGGGGGCGTGGCCTATTCCCATGCAAAACCCTCAAATGTTTAGGCACGTCTTATCAAAAGTTACTATAACTCTTAATGTCTACATTCCTTCTAAATTTAATAAAAAAAAGTCTTTGGGTATATATTCCATAAATGAAAAAGTACTATTGGTGCATATAAGATATTAATTAAACACTAAATACCTTTGAAATAGATTAACCTTTTTTTGTTTTGGATAATTGAAAACTCTACTTTTTGCTGAAAGAAGACACTACTTGTTTTTTTTATCTCTTGTTCTGTATTTTCTGGTTAGTCAGTTTTGTCCCAGCAAAAACATCTGCATTAAATCAGCATGCCCTTTAGGAGAGAACTGATTAATAAAGAAACATGATGTGCTTTTTATTAGTATAGTTTACTGCATCAGTTACTGTCCCTTTAAATAAATTACACAGGGTCCCCCTATATATATATATATATATTATTTTGGCATTTTCTTGCCTTGTATTCAAGCTCGAAACTAGTAATGAATGAGATACTTTTTATGCAAAACCACACATTTCATGGAGTTTTCCTTCCAAATGTTTATATGTCAAAATTGGAGATTATTTATTTGACAACATTTACCTAAACAAAATCACTGTGCAGCTAGTTGGTGCGAATCAATACCTATTGATTGCTTGTCAGGTATTTCAGAGAGCCAATCAGGATGTATTGGCAATCGGGTAATTAAATACCACCCACGCCCCCCTTATGTTGCCTTATTAAATCATTTACTTCTCTGGTGTTTTTAATCAAGACAGATCACATTTTCAAGAAAAGCAATCTGATTTAGTAATTACCAGTTAAATGCTGCATGTAATACCAGACTATATTATCTTATAGGATACGTGGAAGATTCTAGGAAAAGCAGGGGGGGGGTTACATGATTTTATTTTTTCTTTTAATAATTATTGGTGACTTGATTTTAAGGTTGTTAAATATCTGACAAACACTATGTTATGCAGTATGGTGTTAATATAATGCAAAGGGTCCAGGAAAGCAGGAGCCGATTTGGAACTTGCTGACATGGTGGCGGTAGTGGGATCATTCAATAAGCCCTGCATACATTTGTGTAAAGAATTCACGTCTGTGTTACACAACACAAATATTCAGACGGCCAGCGACAAAATATCTCTTAGTGATGCTCCAGCAATATAACTAGTTAACTACAGTGCATTTTTGTTAAGTGATATATAACATGTTTGCTCCTGGCTTAATGGCGGGTACAATACTAAGTCAAGTGTCACAGTGCATAAACTGTTCCTAGCTTATTGTTCTCCTTGGCTAAACATAATGGAGTCATATATCTTAATTATGTTTGCATGGCTGGATCTGCTATAGGTCACAAGCATCAACCTCTAGATTTTAGAGCTGATGAAACCAGAAAACGAAGACTGGAGAATGCCAAAAATACTGAAATACCCATACACTAAACATAACACAGGGAGAAAATAATTTGCGCTACTTGTGTATACATACATGAGTATATATATATAAAAATATATATATATATATATATATATATATATATATATATAAAGAGAGAGAGAGAAAGAAACAACCACACATACACACGCTTTCTCACGCTTTCTCTCTCTCTTTCTACATATATATATATATATATATATATACTGTATGTATACATATACTGTATATATATTTACAGTGGTTTTGCTTGTTGTGGTCTCTCTCTTTATCGCCCCCCCCCCCTCTCTCTCTCTCTCTCTCTCTTTATATATATATATATATATATATATATATATATATATATATATACATACACACATATGCACACAGTATATACCGTATATACATATAGTGTATGTGTGTTGGCTGTGATGGTATTTGTAGGCAAGGCAGGTTCCTAAATAGAAAATGCATTTTTAATTACAGGGTTTTTAGAGGATAAGCACAGTGATACTCCAATTTATCAGAATGCCACTTCCATTTACAAACTTGCCCTGGGGCAAGATCCAAATGAGAAGCCTGGCTGATTTTGAAATATGAAATGACCTATCCAGCAGATTAGTTCCAAACTGATACAACGAAGCATGCTACACCAACAATTTCTTATCCCCATCTTTAGCAGGTTTGATTAATTCCATGCTGGTTTCTTAGACAAGGTTAAAGAGTCTTTAGGCTTTAATTACATTAACCATTCAGTGCCCTGATGCTTCTGAGAACGTTTCAAGAGCTGAGTGGAAGCCAGTGGCAGATTCTTTCTGCATAGTGAAATGTTGATATACCCTTTATATTAAATCCAATTCCATAATTAAACTCCCTATAACCTATTTTAACCCCAATGGGTTCACAAGAAAAAATCCCAGGCTCAAGGGCACATTTTAGTATGGCTCAGCATACTTAGGTTGGCATGTACAGTATAAACACACCATCCATAACAAACAAGTATGACATAAACAGTATGTGAGTATTGTATGTGCTCCAACCCATTCCTTAATCAGATGTGAATGTAAAAAAACAAACAAAAGTAACATATATACCATAAGTAATGCATTTATTCCCAAAAGATCAGATCAGACAAAAACAATTCAGGGATGATGATTCCGAACTACATACCAAATGATCTTAACTAATATTAATTTGGCACAGCTAATCCCAGTGAATTCCATACTCAAGCATTTTAGCTGGTTGAATGAGGAAGGACAGTTGGTATGAGTTAGTGAGTGGTCTCCCATCATTCACATACATTCGCTGCATCAGCAAGCATTACAGTGAAGCGTATGTATGCCGTACTGCATGCTTCAATTAGCATTGGTTTTCCATGCCACAGCCATTGCGTATAAATGAGATGTGTAAAATTCATGGTCCCATTCTGTGTCCTCTTTACAGCATTAAAATGTCTTGTAGGATATTGACTCCCTTTCAGTTTTTTCACAATTAAGCAACAAAACCTGCCATTTTTTTTGTCCAAGTTTGAGGTTTTATGCAATTTAACAAGTTCTGCTATTTATTTATCTATTTTATTCTATTTTTCATTTGATTTTTTTAAATCTGTGACAGGGTGTGAAATAAAAGTAAAGCATGTGTGTTGTTGGGGCATCTTCCAAAAGCTCTACAAAGTTATATTTACCGTAAATGTCAAACACGTAATGATTATAATTAGAAATATCAGTGTATATTGCCACCCCCTTTATATTTATGCTACTTTAAAAATAAAAAGATGGCATCTTATTATTAAAGTGTTCAGTCTTTTAGAGGGATTTACTGGATGTAATGGTAGACCCCCAAACTTGGTGTTTAATTCTGTGCTTTAATCATCACAGTAAGTGAACAGAAATTGTTGGGGCATTAGGATATTAAAGGTGGATAATTTAAAGCACATTTACTGATAAGGATCGGAATCAATTTAGTACATTGATCACCTAGTCCATTTTTTGGCAAGTAACAGGCACATATTACGCATGCTACAGCTACTTTAGCTTTATAAACATCTGCTGTATTCAAAAGAGTGAAATAGCCAAAAAGGGGAGTTCTACATGTTTTGGTGGACCCATAGATCTATATGGGTTTCTATAGTTAATGTATATTAAGCAACTATGACATAGATATGTTGCAATGATCAGTGGTGGCTCAGAGTTTGGCTTAGGATTTGAGACCCTAGGCGAACTAAATGTAGGGAGACCGCCTCAAGAGATGGCTTTAGAGATATAAAACCTAAGGAACAAACAACACGTGTTGATTTTGTTGTTTAAAATAAATTATATCGTAATGATGTTAAATCTATTTGCCACTCATACAAAGCTTTCTCTCCAGCGTCCCTTTATAGGGCCACAGAAATCATAATCTACTATGGCAGCTAAATTTCGGGAATTCATACATAACCACAATGAATATTTGTACGATGTAAATATGGTGCAAATAAAACAAATGCATTGTCTAGAATTAGTCTAGACTTGTTACAAATGTACCTAGAACCACCCATGACGGCAGCGTTCATACCACCAACTGTTCTCAATCAACTACCCAATTGTCAGTACAAAAGTAATGGCGTGATTGGGAACTCGCCGATGAAAAGTTCTTTCATCAGAACATATCTTAATCTTCATACCTATCTTAAAGCTGTAATTAATATGCGCCCTTCACACCTCCGTCTTACTCTAGAACCTTAAACAGCATTGTTTAAAACTAGAAGAAAGGTTGATAAATATTCCCATACGCGATCAGCACTGACAGATCCTTATTAACCTTTTGTAAATATTCACCCACATTCCAACAATACGAGCAGAAAATAAATTGCCAACTGTACGCAAAACACACAGGGGGCTCTTAGTGTAAATGTTTACAGGCAGATAAATGTCAGCCCAACCTTACAATAGCGTTTTACTGTTTATTTCCACATGCTCACGCCGCGTACACCTGTGATTTCTGGAAACCATGCATAGAGAACTCAAGGTGCTGTATGATTCATGGTGTATTCATGGTTACACCTGTTCTTTATGCGTTTGTCGTCCTAGCTGTTTTATGCACACTTTTCATTATTTACAACAATAGCTGGAAAAAAAAAAGAATATATAATCCTTGAAATCATCATCAATGATGCATGGAATTATGTTGAAGAAGGATGCAATTAGAATATTCTTGATCCTGAGCGCCTTTTTATTTACAGAAATTCTTTCTCACGGGCAGATGACAAAGAATGCTTTAAATGTACGTTCTTCGTTCAATGTCTAGCACACAATGAAATGTGTTAAGTGAAAAGTACACATTGTATATACATCTTCCGTTACAGTCCATGGATATGTAGGGATATCATATATACATTACGTCTAGATATCAAGGAAGCTGGGAGTTGTTTCAAAAGGTTGCATCATTAACGGACATTAAATTCTCTGTCCTGGCACTATCTTCTTTCTCGTTATCCCAGCTATTCAAAAGCAGCCTGAACCAATCAATGACAATCGTAAATTTAACTAGAGGATAGAGATAATTCAATGACGAGAACTAATTATGCAGACCCTAAGAACAGTAGATTAAAATGGCTGTTCTCGTAGTATACAGATAGGTTGGTTTTCTAATACCATACTGTAGTATTACTGTTTTTATTATTTATGCATGTGGTTTGCAAATCTAGAGTTTGGGGATAATGGCAAATTAACTTTTAAGTATAGCCTAATAGCAATCTATACTAAGGGCCTGTAATCTGTATTCTCTTCAACTGTAGAAGTGTCTCTTATTGAACTCTACCTGGAAAGCCTTTCCCGTGCATTGAGTAGTTGTTACACACATTGATTTTGGATTTATTAAGATGCTAGCGACACCCTGTTACCTGTATAGAGAGATGGTTATAGCTCTGCTAAGAATTCTGTTCCACACCAAAAGATATTACACTGCTACTAAGTTAGAAGTTCACGATAACTCAAATGCTAAACATCTTTTTGTCAATCTACTTCTTCTGGATAATGATGGTTTCCTAGATAAATACATTGATTTTAGAGCTGGTGCAAAGGGAGAGTCTTTGGAGTATGTGGAGAGTTACAAATATCATCTCCCAATTGATTTTACAATTTTTTCCCCAACAAGGGCATTTTTCTAGTGTATATAACCTTATATAGGTCCTCAATGAGAAACGATGAGAAAGCAGGATCCAACTATAAGGGTATCTTGAAGCTAAATTAAGCGTCAGCACTCCATGAATTTACCGCACATTAATTTAAATTAATTAATAGTAAATGAATACCAATGTTTTCTATGTGTATTACAGAAAACACAGTGGTGATACAAAGAAAGGAATTCGGATGTATAATTACCAACATTAAAGTGGCAATAATGCTTATTTTTCCATGAGGATCAATGAAGAAAATCATAATTTTGCTTCACAGGTCTATTATTCTAGGTTTATAGTCAGCATTGATATATGGAATATCCTCATAGCTACCCTCTTCTACCACTAAACACGGAAAGACAAGAGATCGAGGTTAATGCCCAGCATCAGAGCCATCACGGGCAGAGAAAAAAAGTGAAAGCCTGTTTGCAGGGCCGGCCCAAGACAAAATGCCGCCTGGGGCGAATTTTAAAATGTCCCCCCCTTATGTACCCTTCCTCTCCCTCTGTCCCTGCCGCCCCCCCCCATTATCTACCCTTCCTCTCCCTCCCTATTATCTACCCTTACCTCCCCCTTGTACTTACCTTTCAGCAGTTCTGCGGCGAGTCTCCCTGTTCGGTCTCGGTGCCGGCTTGTAATGCTGAGCGCCGGAAATTAGGTAATCTTCTGGCACTCAGAATTACAAGCCGGCACCGAGACCGAACAGGGAGACTCGCCGCAGAGGAGAGAGAGAGGGGCGCCGAGCGGGTACTGACAGCTTGGTAAGCGAAAACCACTCGGCACCCCTTTCTCTCTCTTTCGCTTAAAAAAAAAAAGGGGCTTGGGGCGGCAAAGTCCTGCCCCTTCAAAAGTGCCGCCTGGAGCAGTTGCCCCACTTGGCTCCATTGTCGGGCCGGCCCTGCCTGTTTGCTTCTGACTACAACAAATAGGAGATCAAAGACTATGCTGACTTTTGTCTCAGAAATTACATATATCACCCTAGAAGATGAATGTTACATGAATTCAAATCAATCTATGTCTTATATATACACTATATACAGGACAAGCTGAGGTCACTGGAATCCATTATCACTTGTGATAATGGCATAGCCATAGTTTAGGTCTCTCTTTGCCAACAGACACCGATAACGACTGTAGACGAATCAAATTAACCTTCCTTGAAATATATTACAGTGAAAAAAACATATGCCTTTCACGGAACCTTGTGTAGGGTACTGGTTTCTGTACAAGACATTATTCAAAACATGTGTTCTATATAAGTATATGTGACAAGTCCGCCTCAATACTTTCGTGGATAAAAAAGAAACCTTTAGCAGGAACCGAATGCATGACACGTAAAATGGAAAGGAGGTTGCTGATAACAAAAGCGATAGCGTCGGCTTTCATTTTGCGTTTTTGTGTGAGTTATGCAAATCGACCTCTGCTTTGGTATTTGTTTGAAAAAGAGAGTTTTAAATTGGTGCTATTGACCTTCACTTAAATGACATTCGAACGTCAAGCAGAGTGTTGCAGTGGAAATGCGGCTGTTGTCTGCAGGTGGCAATTGATGAAGAGATTGACTGACACTTTACTCGGCAACTCATTTTTGCACTTAATTTCTGTGGGGGAAAGGTTTATGCACTTAAAAGATTTAAAATAAAGTAGCGCACAATGCTGATAAATCATCTATTAAAAGACCAGCTGATGTGTTTTAAAATGCCGGATAAATTTTGAAGTTGGATAACAAAAACAAAGCAGGAGAAATCCGTCTTTTTTTTTTATACAAAGCCCAGTATATGTTTTGATGCCTTGCATCAATAATAACAAATTATTTGGTCATAAGTTAATATGTTTTCTTTACATACAATGCTACCTGCTAGTAATTCATTATGATTCCCATACCAGGGCATTTAATATGATTTAATGCCATTTGTCTGCGTTACCAAATGCTTTTGCTATTGTATATGTTTCTGTAGAAGTATTAGTAAATGATATGAAGTATTCAGTTGAATAGATGACACTTGTAAGAGTGTGAAAAATGCCATTTTTTGAAAAAAGCCATGAAAAGTCCTAGCTACCTTGCGTCAGGTGGTTATGACGGCTACCATTGGCTCCATAATGGCTAACCATTATTTCTAGTGCCACGGGAGGCCAGATATTTAGAAAATTTACATTTAGCTGCATAGCTGTAGAACCATTGATTATTTCGTAATCTAATAACAGTTAGTTTTTATGTTGTGTGATTTCTCTTTATTTAATAAATAGAAATTGAAGACTATATTGACATTCAATAATACCAACATAATAGGCTTGCTCCCAGTTTAAGATGTGCTATACTTCTTTACTGAAGTTATTAACTTAAATTAGCCATATTTATCAAGGGTAACTAGAGGTATTGTGGTGTAAATTTGTCAAGATCACCATGGGAGTTTTTAGAATAAAATTTAGTAATGTGTCCCCAACTATTCTAGTTTTTTCTTCTTGATGTGCATGGACATACCTGGGAAGTTTCCAACATAGGCCATCCAAAGTTCTCCCTCTTCTGGAGAAGCGGTGGGGCTAGTTGAGCATGGGAGAGTTCCCAGTTATCTACATAGACAATCGGCCTTTCCAATTTTGGTGTTTTTGTGAAACAAATAAATCCATTGTTCCAATGACACATGCGTTTTATTGTGTACATTTTCAGGAATTATTTTCGGCCACATGCTGAGATGGCCGGTAGAGCACACGCTAAAATGGCACCGACAAAGGCAACCATGGCTATTTAGATGAGTTTACACACACTATTTGATCAACTTAACCCAAAAGTTTGTTAATGCCATGCCATTATCTTCAAAACAAGCATTCAAGTTTAGTGGGAAGTTTACTGCATAACCAGACGGGACTTTTGATTCTAATATCCCTTAACCATCTGAATATAAGCTGGGATGGAGACTGCTTTAGAAATCTCTCTGACTCTTAAAGGGCCCAATGCTGTATATAAGGACCCATCCAGACCTAAAGTCAGAAGCACTTTATTGGCGTCCATGGGGATTTTCAGACCTTTGTCCTAGAATGCTCTTTATAAATATGGCTCATGCTCCCACTGCATTGCTATTTGGAATTTAAGGCATATACTGCTACCTGAAATTTGACAGATTTGTTATCTAGAGAGAGCTCTTCACCAGCCTAGAATGTTATTCTATAACAGCACATAACATTTTTGGGAAGAATTACCATTAGAGAAAATCTATGAATTCTAATAGGTTTGTGAGAATGGCAATATGATTCATTTTTCTTGAAGACCCCAGCGTAATTAAAAACATTTAACAGATTTTTTTTCAATTTATATTATATTTCATTTATGGTAAACAAGTGCAAAAACAAATGTGTAAACTTCATAAATAAACTGCATTTAACATTTCTACTAATGAGAAACAGGACACATGCCACCATCTCATTTCATCTGCTGTCATTTGTGGTATCAATATAACCTCTATGCTTCAATCTTGAACAAATGCCATCATCTACATTATTCATATTGTCCTCATCAACCTTGTCATCATTTTCTGTGCGTCCTATTGCTTGTTGCTGCATTGTATCCTCTTCAGTCCACTTTGGCTCTGATCTACTTTCAATTATCATCCAGGCATGACCATCTGTTAGATCCACAGTTTCAGAAAGTGTGTGAATAAATGTTAAAGCAGGTAGAAAGACAAAAGCTGAAATGTTCATTGCATGCATTAAAACACAAAACATAATGCACAAAAAGGCATAAACAATAAGAACTGTTAGAAATATCTTAACCCAAATAAATGAAATATTTTGTTGCATTATTTAAACAGAAAGAGCAAAATATTGGGTGTACTAAAGAGATTATGGGCAATTAGACTTGGGTCTGATTTGAAGAATCTGATCCGTCACATGGGCTTTTTTTTAATGTTTTTGTGTTTATTTTATGTGCAACTATGGCTGCATCCTTTCTATGATGCTGTCTTTATGGCTATGAACGTGGTTTTGAGTAGATTGTGACTTGTGTAATGTATTTCAAGCATGTTATACATTTTGGCCAGGCTTTCTCAATAGTCCAAAAATAAATCACTATTCTCACTAGTCTTGTTCTCTGTCTACATGAGATATGCAATACCACCAGGCGCAGTATATATCATCATCTTGCACCGTAAATAATGTACACTGTGTCATATGTCACAAGAGCTGATACACGCTCTTCCAAAGAGGTGAAAAGTTTCTCCTAGCAATATTTATTAATATTTACATTATGTACACACACTCACATACACACAGGTGATGCAGTAAACAGAAAAAAACAGACACACATTGGGTACATTACTTTCTATGTGCCAAAGCGTACTATGTATTGCAACCAATTATTCACATTTTTGCTGAATGAAAAGTAGCACAACTTTAAATAATGATTTTTTTTTCAAAGTTTAAGTGATAAAACTTCTTGCTTCTTTTCAAACAGAAAGCTATTTTTATTCCCATTTTCATACCCCTTTATTGTTCTGAAATCTAATGTAACCTTAGACTGAAACAGTTCATAATTGCCCTCAGCATGTATGTAAGCAAATTACTTTCTCCCCTTCCTAAAAGCATCTGCTGTACTTTAGCACTAATCCGTACCTCTGCCCGCAGGTCTTTAAATAGCCCATTAAGACAGCATCTCCAACAGAAACAGACTGTCCTGTTGGACCATCAAAACAGATGCTGGGAAATACCATAGCCGACTAATGTTGTTTGGACGAAGCTTTTCAAAGTGATTATGTGTTGAAATAGGTTGTTTGTTGGCACAACGTAAACCCAACTTGCATCCGGATCTCAGGATATTTTAAGATGGTATTTGAAGGCACTTAAGTATTTTTCATATAAGGTCATACAAAACTATGCTGTTACTTGAGCAAAGTGGGTACATCGCCAAATGATACTTTGTCTTTATCCAACCTAAAGCTGTAAACAGCCATCTCCTGCATCGTTATTGTGCATTTAAGACACATTCACATTTTAGCTGTGTTGGAAAGTCTACAAAATGTCGGGAAATCATCCAAATTCACAATATGGCTCCCCAACACAGCTAATTGGTTATTACGACTTGCCTAGTGGAAAATAATAGCAATGATCTAACATGCCACAAAAAAGGCACATACACATAAGATAATAACGTTATCTGTTATCTTTTTCACATCATAGGTTAATACTTCATAACTATTAGACAACCGACAACCTTTATAGCAGCTGTTATCTACGAAATATTAGAAGCATTTGTGAGAGACTATGTTGTGTTATTCTTTTATTGAATTTTCTTTTATTAGCTATGTCATTGCCTTGGTCATCATGGATAATTTACCAATTTGTGGATGGTGGTTGGTAATCTATATACAATTGGACTCATTGGACATATATGTTCATCAACTGGACTCATGTTTGTGCATATGGAGAAGAATATTATTCCAATTTTGTTTTGCATGAGGGATATGGTAAACTTTTATTTTTTTTTTGTTTAAAGTAATTTATTGGCATTTAAACACAAATAAAAAACAGAGCAGTAGATGGCAAAACCAAAGTGTGAACAGCAGTACTGAGCAGGAAACAGAGACGCATAAACAGTGCACCATTACCATGTTACAGAACTGCAGGCAAATGCAGGGTAAAGCCACAAAAACGCATCAATGGATACAGAACACGACTCCCAGACCCCAGAGGGTACCGGGTGCAAACAGTGAGCCAGAACATGGTAAGGCAAGGCTAGCAACCTACTGACAAACACTTCACACAATAGAGGGAAGGAAAAGGGGTCGGGAAGGACGAAGAGAAAAAGAGGAAAGAGACAAAAGAGACAGAACAGAGAGAAAGAAGAGAGGCAGGACCGACTAGGCCAGATTACCATAGGAGAAGTGCTTGAACCGGGCGGGAGCCCGGAAACATAGAAAGCCAAGGCTGCCAAATGGACTCGAACTTGGGAACAGTATCAGAGAGCTTGGCGGTGATCTTCTCCATTGAGATGAGATGCCAAATATTAGCCTGGATTTCGCCAAAGGTCGGTGGGACACCCTTCCACCTCCTGGCAATAGCTTGTTTGATCGCTGCGCAGATCCTATGTATAAGTTGCTGGTTTGGAGCGGACAAGGCGTCTCCCGGAACATCCATCAAAAGAAGCGCCACTTCAGGAGTCAAGCGGACATCGGTAGCCAACACCCTCGACAGCTGGAGCGAAAAGGAAGACCATATAGGTTGGACTACTCCACAAGCCCACCACGCATGAAAATAAGTGCCTCGTTCGCCGCAGCCTCTAAAGCAGCAATCGTCTGAACTTCCAACCATACGAGACAGTTGCACGGGAGAAGTGTACCATCTCGCAACGACTTTATAAGCCCGTTCCTTAACCAGCGTGTTGATCGTGAGTTTGTGCAAAGTCGTCGCCGCCGAGTCCCAGGCGTCGTCAGGGTAAGTAGAGAGCAGGTCAGCATGCCACAGGGAGCGATATAGAGGAGGAGAGGCGGAGGTAACAGAGACAAAGCTGGAGTAGAGCGCTGAAATCGATCCCTTAAGTCGTTTCCGAGCCATAAAGCGCCGTTCAAACACTGTAGGAGCCGACATCGTGCCTTTAGCCAGCAGGGAGCGGATAAAATGACGAATTTGCAGATAGCGAAATGTTTCCACAGTAGGAATATGCTTGGAGTCCTGGAGCGTGGCAAAAGAAAGCATCCGACCATCTCGCACAAGGTCCCCAAGAGAAATTAATCCCGCTTCCGACCACCAGTGGAACGTCAACCGGTGCATTCCCTCCGGGAAGAGGGGGTTGGACAACAGCGGCGTGAGAGGGGACAGAGGCCCCGCTAGGCGAAGACGGAATCTCCAGGTCCGCCAGAGACGGAGCGCTGCCAGCACAACCACCGATGTGGGAGGGCCAAGTGCCAGCGGGTTATCTTGCCACAGTATCTGATCGAGGGGCTGATTTGGTAAGTACGACCGCTCAATATCTACCCACGGGAGGGTGTTTGCAGGTAGCGACCAAGCCTCCAATTGCGACACACGAGACGCCACATAGTAGAGGAAGAAGTCCGGGACAGCTAGACCTCCAAGGTGTTTAGGCTTGTACATAGTGGACCTGTTGACACGCGCCCTCCTATTGGCCCAAACAAATTGAAAAACCGCAGATTGAAAGGCCCCAATTTCATCCTTCAGAACTGGAATGGGAAGCGCCCGAAACAGATATAAAAGCCGGGGTAATAAATTCATCTTGATGGCGTAGATGCGCCCTAGCCACGATATGTTGTACCGGGACCACACACGTAACTCCGCTCGCAGCGTTCTCAAGAGAGGCGGGTAATTGGCATGATACAACGTGTCAAAATCCTTGGTCAGACGGATGCCCAGGTAAGTGATGGAGGACGGCTGCCAGGCAAATTTAAAATTAGCCGCAATGAGCTGTTGAACAGAAGGCTCTAAATTGACATCCAGCGCCTCACATTTAGCGTCATTTATCGTGTACCCGGAGATGCGGGAAAAGTCCGTCAGAAGGCGAAAAAGGTTGGGGAGTGAAATCAGGGGATTCGTCAACGTGAGCAAAATGTCATCGGCAAACAAACTCAATTTATACTGCACTCCATGGACCACAATTCCTTGAACATCTGGACTGGCCCTAATCGCTGCCGCGAGAGGTTCCAGGCACAGGGCAAACAGGAGCGGAGACAAAGGGCAACCCTGACGCGTGCCATTTTTGATATTCAGGACTGAAGACTCACACCCCATCAGGGCCACCGTCGCCGTAGGAGAGCTGTAAAGTGCCCGGACTCCAGCCAGAAAGCTGCCTTGAAAGCCAAATCGATGCATCACCTCCCACATGTACGTCCAGTCAATTCTGTCGAAGGCCTTCTCAGCGTCCAACGCCAACAGCATAGATCCCTGAGTGGAGGCCTTGGCAGCCCCAAGCAAATCAATCGTGCGCCGAATATTGTCAGGGGCCTCTCTGCCTGGAATGAAACCAACCTGGTCTGGGTGGATGAGGGAGGAGATAACCGAACTTAAACGGGAGGAAAGCAATTTAGCGTAGAGTTTGATGTCCGAATTAATGAGGGAGATGGGGCGATAGCTCCCACACGCAGAGGGGTCTTTACCATCCTTGTGTATGACCACAATTTTAGCTCGCAACATTTCAGTCGTTGGGGGTTCACCGCTGAGGAAACGCTGAAAGAGTGCCAGCAGGCGAGGAGTAAGCAGGGACCGGAACTTTTTATAATATGAACCTGGTAGTCCATCGGGGCCCGGAGCCTTGGAGGACTTGAGAGTGGCGATCAACGCTTGGACTTCTGTCTCCGATATAGGAGCGTTAAGTATCTCAAGGTGAGCAGGCGAGAGACGCGGGAGCGCCACAGAGTCCAAGAAGCCGTGCAGAGGACGGTGATCTCGGAGATTGTGAGGAGCCTTGTTGCCATCATATAAGTCCTGATAAAAGGAGGCAAATTGATCAGCGATGTCGTTCGGGTGCACCCAACATTTCTTATGGGAATCAATAATCCTGGAAACGTTCTGAAGTTTCCGCTGAGCTCTCAGGCGTCTAGCTAACATGGCGTCAGGTTTGTTCGCTTTGTCAAAAAATTTTTGCTTGGTAAGATTCAGGGAATAGAGAACGTCTTGGCTCAACAGAAGGTTCAGCTCCCCCCTTGTCCGTATTATATCATGCAGTATCGAGTTATCAAGCAGCTGTTTGTGCCGGGCTTCCAGGGCTTCCAACTGAGACGTAAGGGACTCAACCTCAGCTTGCCGCAGTTTGCGGCGCCGTGCTTTAAGTTTGAGAAAGGAGCCTCTGATATAGGCTTTATGCGTCTGCCAGACTAAAAGAGGATCAACACCCGGGGTTTCATTAAAGCCGAAAAACTCCGACAAGTCCTTAGAGATCTCCGAGACCACCGACGGATCCGTCAGCAAAAACTCGTCAAGCCGCCACTGTCTTGCGCCTCTGTGACAATCTGTGAGCTGCAGAACACACTCCACCGCACCATGATCAGACCAAATGATAGGATGGATCCGCGCCTCATGAAGGGAACGAGCCATGTGTTGGCCAACAAAAATATAGTCTATCCTCGAATATGTCCGATGGGGGTGGGAAAAAAACGAATAATCAAGAGCTTTAGGATGTAGCAATCTCCAAACGTCAACCAGCGCCACTGTCTTGGCAAAGTCCTTAAGGCGACCAGAGTTTGGCGGGGCATGGGAAAGAGGAGAATCGCTCTTCCTGTCCAGATAGCCATCCCAGAGCGTGTTAAAGTCCCCACCAACAATGAGATTGTGTTTGCGGTACGGCAACAGGAGATCCGTGATGTGTGAATAGAAGTCAGCAGCCGCTGTAGAAGGAGCATAAACATTCAGAATGGCTGTAGGATTATTGTGAAGGAGCCCCAGGATCAGGATGTATCTGCCCCACTTGTCTCTGTGTACAGACTGCATTTGAAATCCCAGAGAGGAGCGAAAAAACACACTGACTCCATTTTTCTTTTGACTTGGATGCACGGCGTGAAAGTGGGATCCATAGGACTTGTCCCAGTATGCAGGTAAGTGAGCACTACGCAGGTGAGTTTCCTGAAGGAGCAAGATGTCCCCGTGTAGTTTACGGTAGTAACGCATCGCAGCTCTACGTTTCTGGGGCGAATTCAAACCGTTGACGTTTTGAGATATAACCCGAAGAGTACTAGCCATGGCAGCTGACAGCGAGGCACCGCTTGAGGAGGCTATAGAGGAGTGGAGAGATCACATCCAGTCGTGCCCTAGAAAAAAAGAAGAAGAAGAGAGAAAGAGAGAGAAAGCAGAGCAAAGAGAGGGTAGGGGGGGAAAGGGAAAAACAAGACATAGAGACATACACAGCGCACAACCAACATAAAAATGGAAGGTAAACTTTTATTAATAGAATATTAACTGCATAAAACATTTTTACAATGATCTTAAATATCATACTTTGAGGAGAAGTTTTAAAGCTCGTATTAAGAATTGGATGTTCTGTGACAGAAAGACCGGTATAGTAGTGGATGGGCGGTGTATACGTCCTACAATGGCTAATTTTGTTTGCCCTTACATGTAAAATTGAAGCCCCAGGGAAAGATAAGCACAATAAATAAATAAGATATAAGTGTGAGACTTATAAGTTGTGTTTTGGGTCCCTGGGGTGGAATATCCAGAAGAGCCGGGTGGGCTGATGCTCCAACAGCCTTATTAAATCCAGACCAGGATTTACAGGTGACTCTAACTACCGCTCACCTGGTCTAATTATGAGGGTTTAAAAAGACCAGCTTGGTGCAATTCTCTCTCCATTTTATCCCAGCCAAGAAAGCTGCTGGGCAAAAACCTTACTGGTTTTATTTTGTTTGGTTGGAGTGTTTTGTTGGGAGGTGGGGAAGCCACCCCAATGTAGAGAGAAAACCATGTGTTTAGTTAATGCTCAGATGATCAAGGATTTATTTTATTTATATTGTATTTTGGTTTTGCTGCTGATTTGAAGAAAATAAATACTTCAATTCTAGCCGGATCTGGAATTGGCTTTTATGTTACCCTAGAAGACAAGTGGTTCTTAACAACATATACATATATATATATATATATATATATATATATATATATATATATATATATATATACATATGCATATATATATATATATATATATATATATATATATATATATATATATATATAGCAACACTGTTAAGAAAGATATAATGAAAGTATAGCCCATTTGCTATAAAATCATTTGTAGGTAGTCAACCTTAATCCCACAACTTTCAAGTATATTGAGTTAGTATAAAATTGGAAAAAAGGCATTAAACAAAGGAGATTTTGCATATATACCTGTATGTCTATAGGGTAATGACGGGACTAAAGAGAAGCCAGTCTCCAATCCCAAAAGCCAGTAATTGCTGAGACTTCTCGAGATGAGCATATATTGTGACACCAGACCATAATTGCACATGTACACTGCAGGCAAAAAATAACTCGCTGGCATTTAGAAAAATGGTGAACATATTTTAAACTTTAATTTATATTGCTGCAATAATAGCAATTATGTTGCATGGCTGAGTTGTAACACGTAGACCTCTGCTTAATGCCGAAGTATTATCTGATCTAGAAAGACCGTCATTCTGCTCCTTTAAATTTGGATGTTACCATCCTCAATTTTGTGAATCAACAAAAAGCCAACAGCTGTGCCTCCTGTCTTAAGCTATTACAATAACTAACTGTCACCCTGGGTATTTTGATCACTTTGTGTATTTGTGCCTCTCAGACCAAAACGATGTATAAACAATCTGTGGTCTGCTCACACATTGTATTCAATTATGGCCGCTCAAGTGCCAACACAGTTAAAATAGAAACAGACTGAAAAGTACAAACAGATATGAGCCATGCATGCTCTACTAGCATACATGTAGTTCGGTGGGAAACTACATCCATATAAATAAGCAGGTTATTTAGCAATCTGAGTTAGGATTATATTAGAATAAAAGTAAGGCCCACTGTGTCATGAGCGCAGCATACTCCAAGCGTGTGCGTGACTTGGTTCTGGTGGCGAAGGTTTAAAAATAATTATCTGTCTGCCCTAGACCAGAAAAAAGTCAGGATAAACCAGGATAAAAAAGTCCTCTTAGTACCACTCACACTTAATTATAATGGTATAACTAATATCATAACGCTGCCATGACACGTTTAACATTACTGCGGGGACATGTGGGTCAGAAAAGCCTGCAGGACCCAATTGTCTACAATGTAAACTGTGTGTCTTGTCCCTTTTGAATACAATCCCTGAGCGCTGAGGTTTTTCTGTTTGTTGTTCTATGCATAATGCTGCACACTACTTGGAACGGTGCTGTTTGGAGCTATAGCTGAACAGGACTACATACTTTGTTTATACAGGTACATTTTGTACATACCATACAACTACAATTTTGGGTATAGGCAATATTAGCCCTGGCACTTTGAGGAAAAGGGTCGATAAATCACAAGCATGCAGCTGCATGCTATAGTTTTACTTTGTGCACCAATTGTTCTATTTAACTTTGGCGCTGACCTAGGCCTGACCTAGGGCAACACCCCCAAGTCCCCTTAACCTCCATGGTCAGAGTCTGCATTACAATTAAAGACTTCGAGCGGCTTTAAGAAACGGAGTGCAGAGAGGTGGCATCATATCCCAGCGCACTGTATCTTAATGGCGCACATTGCCTCTTAATTGAAGTCTATGGAGGCTGCGCTGAGCAAGCACAGCATCCATAACTTAAATAGGCGAGAGATTAAAGCTCCCCCTTGTAACTGGCCCATTGTGCGGCAGGACACCAGGGAGCTTTAATTGTTGTCCCCTGGACCTGCCGCCCTATTCCTGGGCATAGTCTGCCAAGGCCGGGACACACGTCCAATGATGCCTGTAGTCATTCCCACTATTTTACAGGATCCAATGCCTATGTTTAAGCATGTTCCCGCCAATTTTCACTCATACACAGTCCCTTTAGGAGCTACATCTTAATTTTCCATTTAGAATGTGATTTAGTTTTTGTGCCTTGGAGAACATATTCCTGGAGTACAATTAGAGTATATGTTACTTAGATGGATACAATTTACTTTAGTATTCCCCGAAGTTTGTATGGTACTACATAACCTGGCTACAGATAAGATAACAAAGTACCACATCGACTACTTATTCAAAGTCCATGAGTTCTATCTGTTTTGCTATTTATATAGAAAACTCTAAACATAAAGAAGTAATAGAAAAAACAATACAAAATAAAGAAACTGGAACAGAAGCCACTTTTAATTACACGTTTTCTTTTTTTAATCCTTTTTGGGGTTTTTTTGTGATAAATTTTGCAGTATATAGCAATCCAAATTGTTTTGATACTGTCAATGCCTTCTTCTTTTTGCCAAATTTTCCTTGCCATTTTGTTATCTCTCATGAATTAATAAAACTAGCACAATTATGAAAAAAACAATAGCCTATTTTGTCTCATAAGTGGCTCAAAATATTTCTATTCTGGTATTTAATCATAAAGAATTAAGAGCAATTTACTTATATACTTAGATATTCACAGGGGAAAATGTACACCTATAATTATTTTCACTAGGATTATTTTAACTAAATAGCTTCATTATTATCTGTTTTTAGAGAATGTTAAACACAGACACCAGATATTGCATTCATAAATACAAATATAGTGTAAGGAAAAAGCAATATCTCTTTGGGTTAATGCACCACATTGCGTAGTAAGTATATTTGGTTTTTCAATTATTGGTATTCATTTTCAAAAGTATCATTAGAATATAAGTGTAATGCACATAATCATTCTTTATAATATCCTCTAAGGTTCTCTTTGTTTGTGGTGTTTATTTGCTAAAGCATGCTGTGTCTTGTATGATTTTTTGCAAAGAAATCAAAAATGTAAATAGATCCGTAATTAGTACCCAGTTTCATTTGTCGTAAATCTGTTGTTTTCTATAAAGTCATTATGGTTTGGGAATTTGGGGTATTCATCTTAGCTATTGCCTGTTGTATGCCCCTATTAAAAATTGGGTGCAAAACTTTGAAAAAATAATGTTTGGTTGTGTGCCTGCTTGCATACATCATTTGTTCATATGTTATATATAATTTCACCTGAAAAGTTACAAAGGCTGGTTGACCAAATATCCCCCTATCCCCCCGAGTTAGACTTTAAACAGGGTAGGAAGTCAGCAAATAGTATTTGGGAATGGGCAGAAAGAAGATGGTAGTGGGTACCACTTCCTTATCTAGAGATTGCACCAACCACTATATTGGGTACACCTTGCTAGTAATGGATTGGACCCCCTTTTGCCTTTTTACAAGGCAATACTTTCTACAAGGTACTGGAAACATTCCTCAGAGATTTTGGTCCATATGACATCATGCAGTTGCTGCAGATTTGTCATCTGCCGATCCATGATGCAAATCTCCTCTTCCACCAGATCCCAAAGGTGCTCTGTTGGATTAAGATCTGGTGACTGTGGATGCCATTGGAGTAAAGTGAACTCGTTTTCATTTTCAAGAAACCAGTTTGAGATGATGTGAGGTTTGTGAAATGGGGCATTATCCTGCTGGAATTATCCATCAGAAGATGGGTAAACTGTAGTCATAAAGGGATGGACATGGTCAGCAACAATACTCAGGTACACTGTAGTGATTAAACAATGCTCAATTGGTACTAAGGGGCCCAAAGTGTGCCAAGAAAATGTCCCCCACACCATTACACCACCACCACCAGCAGCCTGAACTGTTGATACAAGGTAGGATGGATCCATGCTTTCATGTTGTTTACACCAAAGGCTGACCCTGCCATCAGACCAGGCAATGTTCTTCCAGTCTATCATTGTCCAATTTTGGTGAGCCTGTGCGAATTGTAGCATCAGTTTCCTGTTCTTAGCTGACAGGAGCGGCAACTGGGGTGGTCTTCTGCTGCTGTAGCCCATCTGGTTCAAGGTTCGACGTGTTGTGCGTTTAGAGATGATATTCTGCATACCTTAGTTGTAACGAGTGGTTATATGAGTTACTGTTGCCTTTCTGTCATCTTGACAAGGCATTTTTGTCCATACAACTGGCCCCTTTTTCAGACCATTCCACTACCATGGTTTCTGTGTACTGAAAAATCCATTGCATATTTTCTTAGGACTGTGACTCTGGTACCTGGCAAATTGATTGGGGCCACCTGTGACCTATTAAGGGCTTTAAAGACCAGGCTAAGCCTAGAGCCTGGAGGAGTGGTTTATGAGCAGAGCAGGCAAAATATGCTGACAGACTGCCTTAAAGACATTTGCATTTATTTACATTGGTAAGCAGACAAACAAAGTGTAGGAAGACATACTACAGTGTGTAGCGGGTGCTGAGCAAGGACTTATTTTTATTTGTTTATTTTGTTTATGTAGCCCTGCCAAGAAGTATACTAATATAACAGGCATCTGACAATTAATCCAGGTGTGGTTCTGAGTCCTTCCTACCCTAGAAGACTGTGCAGTTATAACAATATTCCAGACACCATCTCCAGCTTGTCAATATATATACCAGTATATATATATACATGTCATCCGGTGCCAATTTTATTTATTACAAATAACTTCTAAAATTAATGAAGATCATTATCATATTTTAATGTATCCCTGATATAAATTAATTCTCAGCCTTCCAATGCAATCCAGCCTTCTAGATCTCGGTCTGTCTAGTAGATGTTTTAATGCTTCTAATCAGAGTTCAATAAAAGTTATGTTTAAATTATTTACATACCTTATAAGTGACAGTATATTTATGTTATCTTAACAAATAAGACTTGACCCTGTGTAATTGTATGTGGTTGTGGTGTATTATATAAGTTTTTTAATTGCCAAAAATCTAAAAACTCAAAGTAGGTGAATTTCTTTGGAATAATGTCAGTTTTCCAGTAACAGGTCTGCATCAAGACCTGTATATGTTGCATGGGTAAGCAACATGCAGTGCCCTCTGTAGCTGCTGGTCTGCAGATATTGTATGTAGATATATGGAATGAGAATTATACCCTTAATCAATATTAACATTAGGTCACATCAGGTTACAGGCAAGTATCGTCCCTACTTACTCTGAAGCATCTCAAAATATGTGCCTATGTTGGCTATTGTCGATACAGGGAAAGCTTCTTCTTCAAATACACTGTATTGTGCACATAATAAGGTATACAGACATGAGGGAATAGACAAAGAAAATGCAGTCTCATAGCATATGTCAGCTTCTGTCAATCACAAGCCTTTAAATCATGTTTAGGTCAATCAATAGGACATTAGGTTCAGCAGATTAATGAGACCCTGGTCACTATTGCCAAGAGAGACAGAGTATAAAGGGTTTGAGCTATAGGAATTTTCACATTTTGGTTTCTTCTAACACATTTTCCTAGAAAACATTTTTTGCATGTTGTTCTTACAATATATATTATTTTATTATATCATAATTTTAACCTGGGTAAGATGACATGGGGTGAAGCCAAACCCCAGACTTGGCTCAAATCTAAGGAACGTAACAGATAATGAGTGATCTGGGTGTTAGAATATATACAAAACCCAAAGTAACACCAAATAAGTTTTAAATACATAGCGTATAAAATAAACCTTAAAGCTCCAGCAGCAAACTGCAATGGGAAATTTCGTAGTCCTCAACAAACCAATATAACTTGCTACTACTTGGTGAGAGACATGTAGTTAAAATGGTGAAATATGCAAGAAACAGCAAGTAGGCAGTTGTGGTCACCTTTATGTCTGTGCTCCAGAGATCTGAAACACTCCGTGAAATGATGTTTGTGCGCTTCAAATAAGCTTTTTCAACAACTGCCGTTCAGTATCTGTTAGATATTTGTGAAAAGATTTTTAATAGGAAAAACATCTGTAAAGGTATTAGAATATTAAATATTGAATATTACAAGCAGGTGATCCAGAACAATGTTAGGATTCTACAGATTTTTTTAATATTTCAATACCCTGATGAAGCCTTAAAAAGAGCTTTTTATTTTGCCCTTCTTCATTATTTACTAGACTTGTCAAGTTTAAAAAGAAAGCTGTACAAATGTAACAAGCAAGGCCAGATTGAGGATCTTTTGGCCCTGGACCATCTCTGGATTTCCTGCCTTTAGCAAACTCTTTTTTTCTCCCTTTTTTTTGTCTGCTTTCTGTATTTCCGGACACACAGTGTCAGCGAGGGAGAATGATTGCAGCACGTTGCAGGACTCGATCAGATTGTCTCTTTGTGATATAGGTGAATCGTATGGACCTGTGTCAGGTACTGGAGCAATTGCTGCAGGACCCCTTGGAGCAGCAGGTCCCTGCTCAATGCACCCTGGTAACAATCAAAATCAAACGGCGTTTGTTCCATGCATCCGTACGACTGCCACAAAGTATATAACATAAACCTTTTTATCCAAGAAAGACTATCCACTTATCCATAAAAAAACATTTTAAATAATGGTAATTTTACTGAAAAAGCAGTGCTCGGTCATCTAAGTACATGTATTGCTATCTTTCTTTTCATCTTTGGTCATTAAATATGAATGATATCAAAAGAATATATAAAAAAAAAAAACATGCTTAGTACTTTATATTAAAACTCATTTATTTTCATTTTTGAATGCAAAGCATGGAACATTACTTTGACTTAATTATCGAGATGACAGAGAAAATCACTGGTAAAAACAATAATGAACCATTTTTCTTGTACATCACATTCTCCGATGCAGACATGATATGCTTAATCTTTATATACAGTTACTTCACTAATTGTGATGTGGGTTTGACTGTAATGACAAATCAAAATGAAGAGGATTTGCATTTGAACCAAAAGCAGTCACAGTGCCGTAAACAAAATAGTTGACATGAACTCAAATTAGATGGCAAAATGAGGTGGAGAGAGCAGTGACAGAAATAAAAATATCATACAGACATATGCAAACTAAACATAATCAGTGTGATGCAATTTATACATCAGCAATTAGCCGACTCACTATTAACATATAGTTTGGGCAATTGCATTGCAGTGTTTTAAGATAAGAATGTACGCATCAAGAAGCGTTGTTTTAACCCTTAACAGGAAACAATCCGAAATGCTTTTTGATACTCATTTGTGCATTGATGTCCAGTTTAGACCTTCATTTTTACAGCAAGAGGATCTTAGAAGCAAATATTTTAGATTATTTTTCAAAAATACCCCATGGGGAAGTGATGTATCCAGGCCTAGGTGGTCGGCTGTCCCCCTGCTACTTACGCTATGGAGGTTGTGTTGGCTCAGCACAGCCTCCATAGACTACATTAAAAGGCATGCAGCATTTTTAGGATGATGTCATATCCTAGTATCAGTAACAGCACACTAGGTGCTTCCATATTCTGCTCCTAAATCAGCAAGACCATTTCTAAGATCAAAGACTCTAAAGGAGAAAATAACGTAGGTTCAGCAGGTGCATCGACTCTCTTCTGCCATTAAGTCCCATGTTTGATAAATATACTATTAATTCCAGCAGTTACAATGTGCTTTTCAGGAACATTAACTGAGTCTACAGTCTTCTATGTAGACTTGGGGAATACTTGTAATTTTAACCACTGAAAACTGCAGTTCAGTTAGTGTCACGGCCATTTCCCTATTAATCTGACAAAGCTGTTTGTTGCCTTAATCAGTTTTCCATTGGGAAGAATTACTGAATGACAATTAAGTGTAAAACAAAAATGCAGCTCTAGAATTATACACATTTTTTGGTAAATAGAAACTTGCCCTTGATATTGAGATCCCAACAACTTGTTGCTCTGCCCATGATTTTTATTATATTCTACATGCAAACGATAAGAGCTGAAAAATGTTAGTGTTGTAGCCTTATTTTACCACTTTATTTAAAAGCCAAAAGACATCCTAATGTCCATACCTGGGAACTGCTTGAGGTTAGCATCTTCCATCACCGTAAGGTGAGCTGTGTTTGTTCTTGTCCAGTCTCTTCCCAGGCTCTGCCTATTCCCTTCTACTTCCCATCACCATTACTGGGACAACCCATGCCCCCTGATCTTGGCCATGACCCCAGTTGACGAGGCTCCACTCCAGTCAGCCTACCAACCAACCAACCCTGGGAAGTTTCCCAGTATGCTAATGTCTGGATTACACTAGTCCGATTACCTCTGAGATTAATAAAAAGAGGAAACATCTACTACTACAATGAATTTTGTTGCACGTGTAACATTTCCAAAATGTTAATTTGGAATTTTAAAGATTAAATCCAATTGGATTTGTTAATTAATATATTAAGGTATATTAAGGTATTTAAATATAATTCTTTTAGTGAGTTTGAGGGCAAGGCATTGTCCTTTCTTGACTGATCTTTTTTTTATTACTTAATCTTTATTTGAAAATTTAGTGAAAATGACAAGCCCTACTTGAGAAAAACTATGCCATTAATATTTGTTGTAAATTTCACACTTTAGAAGGGAAAAATAGCAGTCATATTATGGTAGTATAGTCACATTTTTAATTTCAGCTCTTTGCATTGTTTTTCCCCTTGCAAATTACTATTTAAAACTCGTGTCAGGAGATATTATTTGTAGCTTGACAAATATTCAGGGGTAATGGGAGAAGCTCAGCGGGTGGATATGGAAATCAGACCTAGGAATATATACCATTAAAGTGAATGTAGTGTGTGGGATGTGGTTAACAGATACTGCACTTTTCTTTTATGCATTCTGCAATATATTTCAGTCTATGTAAAATATGATCTCTGTAAATAAAAATGAATGGAAAATCATTTATTAAAATGCCCGTATTTTAAAAATAGTACAAAATATAGTGCATTTTTCAGAGAATTTTTTTTCACTAATTGAACTTTAAATTTAACAAACAAAGCTCCGATTTTACAAATACTTTGTTGCCAGGAAACTTTGATGTGTTTACCGAAGGAAGGTTTTGATCAGAACATATACATTTAATGGCAACCCATTCAACCTTTCTTTTTTGGAGGTAATAAGTCAAGATTAAAGTAGATCTAATGCAGTTCAAGATTCCTCAAGGACTCGCTTCTAGGAAATCACCCATCCAGCTATTTCTAATACAGACGGTTTTGTTCCTTTAATCATGCAGTACAGAAAAATAAACATTCCATATGTTTTTTGATTCTCTTGTTACAGGACCATGGCCCGCGGTCAGAAATAGCAGCATAGACAACGGGGAAGTGGAAATTGGACGCAGGATCACCCAGGAGGTGCCAGCAGGAGTGTTTTGGAGGTCTCACATCCATGTCATTCAACCACAGTTCCTAAAATTTAATATCTCATTGGGAAAGGATGCACTTTTTGGAGTCTATATAAGGAAGGGCCTTCCACCATCTCATGCCCAGGTATGTATTGAAAATGTACAAAAGTGGATTTGTGCTGCTGCTTATGTGTACCAACCAGTTAAATGCCACATAAGGTGAAACAAATCTCTAGACTGGTCACTTAGCATTAAACTTTACTTTAAAATAAATACACTACAATTAATACTATCACTTAAATAACAATTTGTCATGAGCTATAAAATCAGAGGCAGCTCATTTTATGTACAGTACACCGAATAAGGTCCGGGTCTTTTGGTGTTCGGTATACTTATTAATAGCTGGCGGTGATAAGATACAGTAGATCAAGAGACAAGAATGGCATACTGTTCCCTATGTGTTCTCTCATTTAATCATCTCATCTGATTTGTTGATCACTAAAGCCCTCCCGCAAAGCACTTTACTTTGTCTTTTCACATCAATAGGGAACACCTTCAGTTTTCTCAGGAGGACCTTCTCACCTTCTTAACTGTCTAAGCTAATCTCTTTTGAACGTGATATTTTCTTATTGTAGTCTATATCAACTGGCAACTTTTGCTCCGTGTTTAAGTAACTGACACTGAAATAAAGGGTTTTTTTGCTTCAATCCAGATGCTTCACCATCTGAGCCAGTAGGCTACCAGTTCCCTCAGGCAATGACTTCTCTGTTAAGCAGTTAAGAGTCCTGTATTTCATGAATATGTAATAGTATTAATGTAAAATTAAAACACCTTGGATGCAGTAATTGAGCCAGGAATATAAAAGAAAAGTGAAAGGCAATGGTCTTTATAAAAACCTAGCAAAAGCAGGAGAAACCGGCATTATACAAAACAAAGCAAAATTACCTTTTTATCCAGGTGCAAAATCACTTCTGGGCTGGGACCCAGAGCAATCTTCCTCTAGAGGGGCCCTAGTGCAACCCCACCCTTAGCTCAGAGATACCTGCTCCAGAGCCCCCATCATCCTGAGTTTTGTAGTGCAATGGAGGTCTGTGAAAGAGAAGACACTAACTTCTTTAAGGTCTATGTGCCACCTGATATCGGGCTCTGAGATAAAATGTCATATCTCATCACTCTGCAACCTCTGTAACTTCATGCAGACCTCCACCACCATACCCAAGGTTCAGCTGCTAAAGGGCTGGGACCATAGCCACTGCCACTTAAGCCTAGTACAGTGTATGAGGGAGCTACTGACACAAGGGGGCCTGAAGTGTTTATCAAAAGCCTATTTTGTGATTCATAGGGCAGTATGTGTACAACATTTTCAACAAAAATATTTATTTAATTGACGTTTTTCAGTTGAAAATGGACATACCTGCTGCTCTGGATAGAGCTCCATTCAATCCAGTTAACTCCATATAACACCTTAATTAATTATGTCAACAGAAATTGTCCCTCATATGTTTTAGGCAGCTCGGTAATAAATAAAAAACCAAGCAAAAGCTCCCCGTCCATAAGCAGCCTCTGTCTTGTCATTTGTAGTGCACTAAAACTGCCCCCGTTCTTGACTGTTTCAATAGAGTAATGTTTTAAAATGAAGTTTGGTAGTAATATGATGGCCACATTATACTTTCTGTCATTAGGCACAGGAATGGGTCTTGGGCTAATTTTAACAAAAGTTTGAAGTTTAGATGTCAGCATTACATTCATGTGTATCTTTCCATAATTTGTATATTACAAATATGTGAGTTAAAATTGGATGGCATTCCAAAGGTCTTTTTAAGTGGTTCAATGGCAAAATAATTACGAATGAAACCACCTTTGCTGTCTCTTGAAGATGCATGAGCCAGTATTTATACACAAAACAAATGGGCAAAGCATTGTGTGAGCAAGGTGATGAATATTTTTGGTCTTTAAAGAACTCACTGGTGATGTGTGTGAAATTCTATTCATGCAACTGCTGCTTTATTGTCAGCATTCCCATATTCTTAATTATTTACAATGTGTCCCACTTTGTCCTAAAAACTTTTACAGTGGCTTCTTTTAGTTTTTATTATAGTGCGGTATTATCAACTTCTGTTGGCATAGATTTATTGTGTTTTATATATCTTCAAAACCTCATGACCTTAAACAGTCAACAGAGAACTTCTGGAATGTCAGAACTCTGTAGGTCAGTACTAATATCACATTCCACCATATTCAATCAATAGATGAGTGTGGCATTTATCAGCTATTTTGGTTTGACCATTTTGAGCCTCCATGAACTTCACTGTGCTCTAGGAGGCTTAAGATAAGCGTGCACTAGAATGCGCTTAACTTTTGATCCATGCGTGGTCACCCTCAAGATCTCCTCACAAATCAAAATTGAGAACTCAAAAAAGGGCAAAAACATGAAGTTTTTGCTTCAGTTTGCAGTTACTCTTCGATTAGACCTACTGCTGAGCTTGCCCTGCCAACTGAGGTAAAATCGACAGCGCGCGTTGGGAAGGCAATGAGAGCTGCCAAACCCAGCTGAGCAGAACAGCGTGTAGCCTGCAAGAAATGTCAGCTTTTATTGCTTCTGTCTTCCGTGTCGACCCTCTTCAAGGAAATATCTAAAGCCAAGCTATATAGAAGTATTCTTAACTCTTTATCCTTTAACGCCAATATGAGAACTTTAAGTATTATGGACTTCTATGATACAAAAAAAATATATGTTTGGAAAAAATGAAAAAACGCTAAGAAATTAAGGTAATAGTGAAAATTATAAATGTATGTCAGTATTAAAAAGTAAGATCTTTAAGATCCCTTAAAAAATAATGTAAACTGTATTTAAATCTCTTCTATAAAAAAAATAAAGAATACAGTTGGAAGAATATTATCTTCACTTTGGAATAGCCATGTTTAGGTGGAATTATAGAAAATAGGTGTTTATATCAAAGTGCTGTTTAAACTGCTAAAATCTACAGTATAGGAATTTTAAACCGGGCTGGTCCAAGTGGTTTTAGCACTCTTGAGAAACTCCATGCTCTTGAATGTTATCTTTGAGAGAACTTCATGGTTATGCGAGCTTACAAGCTTTGAATTCTATGCACTAGGAAATTTCCTTTTTGCCTATATAGTAGTCTCAGCCTTGATTTTAAAGTATACTATATGGACAAAATTATTGGGAAACCAGACCATTACACTAACAGGGACTTTGATGACATTGCATTCTAAATATATAGACATTAATATGTAGTTTGCATCTATAGCAGCTTCCACTCTTCTGGGAAGGCTTTCCATAAGATTTTGGAGTGTTTCTGTGGAAATGTTTGCTCATTCATTCAGTAGAGCATTTGTGAGCTCAGATGTTGGACGAAAAGGTCTGGCTCGTAATCTCAGTTCCGGTTCATCCCAAAAGAGTTTGATTGGGCTTGAGGTCGGAGCTCTGTGCAGGCCAGTCAAGTTCTTCTGCACCAAACTCATCCAACTATGTCTTTATGGAGTTGCTTTGTTCGCTGGGGCATAGTGACGCTGGAGTAATAACTGTTCCCACAAAGTTGGAAGCATAGCATTGTGCAAAATGTCTTGGCATGCTGAAGCATTAAGATTTCCCATTACTGCAAGAATGTATTTGGTGATGTGAGGCTTGCATGTAGCTCCTTGGGCATGGAAACCCATTCCATGAAGCTCCCGCCGCACAGTTTTTATGCTAATATTGATGCCATTGGAAGTTTGGAACTCTTCCGCTATGGAATCAGCAGAGCGTTGGTGGTTTTTGCAGTCAATGCAATTCAGCTTCCGCTTTTGAATAATACCACTTACAGTTGACTGTAGAATATCACTGAATTTGCTTGAATGCACTGAGCTCTTTAGAACGACCCAAAAACTTTTTTAAATGCAGACTGGCGTGGTCCTTTTTTTTTACACTAGTACTAGTGATAGTTTATTTAAAAAATATATTTTTTGTTTATTACACTTATAGAATAAAAGCCCAAGAAACTGTCCATATTGTAATACTTTCTATTCAAAATTCCAACTGCAGCCGCTCTAGAGAAAATTAATTGTCTTTTTTTAAACCCACAGCTAGATGCCCATTACTCATGTGTATGAAAATGTTGGTTGGCAATAAAATAATTGAGTTAATCGCTGTTTTAAAGCAGCTTCAAAAATATGCAGCACCACAGCTTATTTCAAATTAGATGTTTGCAACTTAATGTTCCCTAATGTTCATTTTCTCTCTACAGTGCAGTACATTGATAAAGTCATTCATAAAAATAAAAATAAAATACAATACAGATGATTTTCTGTTTCCTAGAGCAGTGTTTGAAACGTTTTCATACCCTCAGTAAACATTTTTACTAACAAGTATCCTTAACATTATTGTTAAATGTATTTATATACAAGCATACAATTGACTTGTGCAAGCAAGTGTATGGGTCAGAAAAACGGTTTTAATACAATTTTCAGTGTTTGTGACATCACCAGCAAATTAATCATTCCTGATTATACTACTTATTTTGCTTATGGTGCCATGGGTGACCACCTGCCTAATGTTGTAAAGGTCCCCCTTTCGGCACCATAACAGCCCTGACCTGTCAAAGCATTGACTCCACTAGACCTCTGAAGGTGTGCTGTGGTATCTGTCACCAAGACCTTAGCAGCTGATCCTTTAAATCCTGTAAGTTTCAAGGTGGGGCTTCCATGGATGCATCCTAGAGCCATGTGTTCTCCAGGTAAGCGACCCACATGCACCCACCCATCCATGTGATATAAAAGAAACGTGATTCATCAGACCAGGCCACCTTCTTCTATTGCTCTGTGGTCCAGTCCTTATGTTCAAGTGCCCATTGTAGGTGCTTTCGGCACTGGACAGGGGTCAGCATGGTCATCCTGACTGGTCTGCAGCTACGCAGCCCCATACACAACAAAATGCGATGCACTGTGTGTTCTGACACCTTTCTATCAGTACCAGAGTTAACTATTTCAGCAATTAGAGCTACAGTAGCTTATCTGTTGGATTTGACCAAAAGTCACTCAGATCCTTATGCGTGCCTGTTTTTCCTGCTTCTAACACATCAACATTGAGGATGAAATGTTCACTTGCCGCCTAAAATATCCCATCCACTGACATGATAACAAGATTACCATTATCATTTCAGCTGTTAGTGGTCATAATGTTATTGGTGTATGTTCTTATTAGTATTTTAGCATGTCTAAAATACTGTGCATATATAAAATACTGTGCATATCATCCAACAGCTGTGTAGGCTCATAGAATGTCCATTTAAGCAACACTTTGTAGTTTACCGTAATGGGGGATTCTACAACCTCTGGCACCAAGCCACATAAATAAAATGATGATCAGGCAGAAAAGAGAAGAACGTCAGGAAGTCTGCTGTCTCCTAAATGTCTACGTTTCCACAGCTTTCTGGTAGTCAAATGGTTAAGCTGACTATAAATATGTTTGCGTCAAAAGCCAACAATTTCCACTTCACATTTTCCATACCATATGGTGTACTTGCACAGACAGCAAAATGTGGTGAAGCCTAATCAGTAGACCTCGACTTGTACCGATTTCGTGGGCCACTGCTCATTACACGCTGAGAATGATCAACATGCTTTGCATAGATTATTTTAACTACTAATTATTTTTTTTTATGTAATCTTCTTGACAAGCGCTTAGTGAAACAGTAATTTCACTAGACAGGCAGTGTCAGTCTTGAATTGCTATACAAACATTTTTATATGAAGCCTGTAATATACCACTGTGATTGTCAAAACATCAAGCCTGTTATTTGTCAGAGTATCCCTTATTCTAAACTGAAGTGAAAAAGCAGCGTTGTTCCTTTTTATGTTGGCCGAACGGTAATCCCCCAAGGTTACCAGCACAAGAAAGTAGTGTTGCTTGCATGTGGTTCTTTTTTAGAGTTTTACTAACAGGGAATGGAAATCGGAGAGATATTTAATGCACCATAAATCGACTGTTAGCAGTTATGATTCAAGCGCAGCAAATTTTGTAAACACGTAAGGATATTATAGATAGGAGTGCTTTAAAAAATGTTCGGCAAGTGCATGATAGGCACAATGCCTTAAATCGTTCTTGCAACATATATGTTTAAGTTGACTTTATACACCTCACTCCTCAGTTGATGTTAATATGGCGGTCAATTTGTTTCTTTTGACCAAAAACCGCAATCACAAGTTACATGACTGCCTAGACCTTTTAGCATCCAGATATCACTAGAATACTTTTACTCTTCCCTAATAACACACCAGATGGGAACTTGTGGGCAAGGCTTTGGCCACAGCTTTATTGAACACATATCCAACCCACAGACCAACATTAAGACATTAGCCACCTGCCAGCTGATGGCTGGTTTGGAACACCAGACAGTTACACCAAAAGAATACACCAAGAGCTCCAAATCAGTGTGCCATAAGCCCCTAGTGGCTCGGTCTCTCCCAATTTCTGCACTTGCAGATACCATATAGTCTTCTTAGGCGCTGGCAAGGGGACCACAAACCACAGCTGTGACTAAACATGATATCAATCTGTATTCTTCACCTATAAATTGAGTAATTAACCACTGCCAGCTGACAGACAAGTTAGCATGTCAGGCAGGTACACCCATCATATTCACCAAAAGCTTTAAACCCGTTGCATTGGCTTCCACTGGCTTGGTCTCTCCCAATACCAGTTTGTCTTCTTAGCAATCTATTCCAGACGGGGGGATGGAAACGTTCAAGATCTTCTCCCTGTCTGATCCTGGTTGAAAAGGAAGTAAGGAAGTGTCACCTCAGCTTATATACCTGCTTGATACAAAGTTGTAAACACGGCCAATGAAAAAGAAGGACACAAAGAATTTCTGCATAGGCCAGCATCATAACCCCTTTCCTTATTGGTCAAGGGGCCCTATTATAACTTAACAGCATAGAAACAGATATAGATTTTGACTGAATGTTTAAACCTCGTTTCCTGGATTTTCTTGTTGACCTGAACATTTGCTCAGGACACTCTAATACTTCACAGCCTTGCTCTATACCCAACACTATAGCAATAAGTGCTAAGCTGTCCTAAAGTAATAAAAATAAAAATCTGTGTATTAACTGCAGTATTATTACAATCAGGGCCTTCTCATATAATCTATTTTCCCCATTTTAATTCAGCCAAACTTATTTTTGCCTTTCTTTGCTCCTTGTTGAAAAACCAAATGACTATTGTACATTTTAGAAACGTGTTTGATTGAAATGAAATCTTTCTAAACATATTTCATACTTTATGCAATTTGTTTATTGGATTTTGCAGCCGATTTTACTTTAATATGACATACCTTCCCAAGCGAATAAATTGTCAATTAAATTTAATAATCTGGTCAACTTAATTTTATATTTTAATAAATGCAGACCCATAAATATAGAAAGGGCCAGATTTGTTAAAAGGAAAATATATAATCACCTGTCAAACTTGCCTGATAAAATTACTTGAAATCGCTTGAAATCCAAGACTGCAAATCTCCTGGTTTGCACCCAATTTACTAAACGGTGACACATGGTTTAACTAGGTGCTTCTCAACTGTCATTTGACCTAAAGAGGTGATGTAGCTATGGTAACAGGCAAATAGGGGGGGGGGGTTGATAAGTTCATGCATGCATATATGAAAACATTTAACCCTTAACATATTAAACTATGCATGTTTGATATCTACAACACATATACATAATGTATAATAGCTAATAAAATATTATTTATACAGTATATTTATATGTGTTTGTGTGTGTGTTATATGTATGTATAGCTATACTTTAGCAATTTACTCATAGAAACATAGGGTTTGACAGCAGAAAAGTTTGTTCTGTTCTAAAAACCTCAAGCCTTGCTCTTGTTTTATATCCAGGATAGTCGTTCGCCTATTTGAATGAAGTGAATTAATTCCTTCTTGCTGTAAGGGTGTTCAACTTATCTAACAGTGAAATAAAAATTCCTTATATTACATAATTATATTTCACAATTTTTGATAGAGAACGCTAAAAAAACCTAAAACTGCAGGTCTAACAAGTGATTCTGTCTGCGTGGAAGAAGATTCAACTAGACAACCTAATTATATGTCCCACTTTTCCACATAGAAAGGAGGGTAAAGATGTCGAACTCTGGTGTTTAGGAGATGGGATACATGTCTATGATGGCACAAATATATTAGTAGAGGAGATACATTGATACTATGTTATATCTAGATTGTAAGCTCCTCACCTGTTCTTTCTGTAAGTCATATTGTTATGTTTTACACTACTTGTTATGTCCTGTCTACCCATTGTACAGCGCTACGGAATTTGATGGCGCTATATAAATAATAATAATTATGAACAGACAAGCAGATGTAGCGGAGGCCCATTGGAGACTGCACCCACACCTCTACTACTAAACTGGACACTGCTCTTATAGTTATACTTATGCATATTCTTGCCAGGTGGGGCATTGGTGTGGTCAAACACTGCTCTCCTGCCCAGAGAAAAAAGACATGACCCAGAGACTTGGAAAAGCAGAACTTCATCTGTTTATATGTTTATATGCTATTTTTATTACGTGGATAATGTTAGAAGTCTGGATACACAGGAGATCATGTCTACCACTGCATATTGTGACCTAAATTGTAAATTTTATATCTGACTCAACTGAGCAGTCTATGAATAGTGGCTCTCTGGATCAGACCAAAGAAATGATTGATAGTTTCCCTATATTAATGCAACCTCTGCTGTTGTGGAATTATGATAGTGCATGCTGTGCTTCTCTACTTTGTGCAACTGAATGACAGCGTGAAAAATAATAATAGCGCAACCATCATTTCAAAGTTACAGTTGAGCAATCACATAGACAACAAAACAGCCCCTCACTCCTGCAACCCTGACAATGCTTGTGGTTTCATTAGTGTATTATAAGGTATAAGGTGTCATAGTTGCTTCAAGTCCAGGCATATTAACCTTTCAGGTGCAATACAGGAATAAAGTGGAATGGATTACTTTAATCAAAGATCTTGAGCACTCTGCATATATACCTGTGTATATAATTTTGTTTTGCATATTGTGGCTGAACTCCCTTTTCCTCTGGATAGTCGAAATCACTTTTTTCGCAATAAAGAACAAAAAAAACCTCAACCTCAATCTACAAAGATGGAACCACCAGGACCCTTACATGGGTCCTGGTGGTTCCACGGAGACCAGGTGGCCCTTCACAAGGACGGGGTAACTTCGTATAGGAACGGAAGCCTTTCTGGCCACTCTTGCACTTCAACAAAAAGGTATAACCATGGGGACAGCCTCTCCCCTGTTTTTCCAATTGGGGAAGAGTGTCTGGCCAAAAGCTCTGCCCTTTTGCGGAAGTGCACCAGGAGCAGAGGTGTACTTCTGGGGAACCTAGTGGGGTCACGTAATGCGAGGCTGCTCACAGCCAGAGTGAAAGCTGTAGATTGGAGGTGATGGATGAGTGTGTGAGTTACCAGGGTTAGTGTGTGAGCATAGATGTGTGTGTCTGTGTGTGTGCTTTGAAGAAGTTTAAGTGTCAATGTCGTGAAGCTGGTGCTGGCTACATCAGCATCCATGACTGGAGTTTGAAATCTGAACATCCACCTTCATACTCTTGCACTTTGAATTAAGTATGGACTTCGGATCACACTTCTTCTCAAATGTGTGACCCAATTTATAAATATACTGTATTACTTGCTAGAGAGGTATCCTTCTACATTATACATGCCATTTTCTCAAAATATATTGGGGCCGTCTACTGTATCTTGACCTGGTTTTGATGATCATTAACGCTGTTGTATTATCTTTATCTCATTGCCTCAGCGTGAATGGGCAATCTTGACAGTCTTTTATGTAATGATGTTGGGACATCCTAGCTGCTCGGTAGCCCTGCTTGAGTTAAGAAGGAAATGAAAATACCTTCACTTCCTGTCATGTAGCTTTTAACAGGGACCACTGTTAAAATTAACCATTTGACTTTAAAAGCAAGTTACTACAAAAAAAAGTCCAGTGTTTAACCATTTAATAACATATAAAGATTCCAATTGAATTTGTGTGATATTTAAAGGTAAAACCTGCCAGGGTCGCATAATGTAGAACGTTCCCAATTTATGCTTACATAGTACAATACACAGAGTTCATTTCGGACATGAGACCACTAAAACACCGGAAAAGTCCGACTATAATATTGGATAGAAAAAAAAAGGCTCCTGCAGACAGGCATCACATTTTAACACAGTATGTAAATGAATAAACAACGATTTACTGTGTTTAAAATTCTCTCCTTGCATGAAAAAATAAAGCATTTTATTACATCTGAATACTAAACATTAAGCAGTCGGTTTTAATCATATAGCAACCAAACCTTTTCTTTTTAATGTTCTACTCGAATAATATTGATGGCCCCATTCAAAAGATGGAACATAAATGTCTTCCATTACTTTATTTTATACATAGGTTTACACATAAACTCTTTGCTATACAGTTTGGAAATTCCATTTAACTTGAATCATTTTGACTTTTTCCAACGATAACTGTGTCATATATTTGAAAAAGCAGTGAAATAGGGAAATCACGATTAATTTCTATGCCACTGGTAAAACGCTAATAGGTTCATTAACGCTAAATTAATAATAAGCAAGAAAAAGTTACTTATTGTATTTTTTTAAACTTATCACAGACTTCAGGAGGCAGCAACAGTTTTCTTATCTTGGAAGCTATACACATCGGTAAACAAGAGTAGTAAGAGATATACTTGGGGATAGCCCTTCAGGTAGCCATAGGGCAGAATAAAAGAGCTCAATCCACTTTTACAATTAGGCAAGGTATAGACGATGCTGTCAGGGCCAATCCTAGACTGAATGGCACCCCAAGCAAGAATACCCCCCCACACACACACACATCTCGTTATACTTTTTCAGGTTCTTAACGATATTTAACGATAACGTATAACGATATCTAAAAATGTGTGTGTGGGGGGGTATTCTTGCTTGGGGTGCCATTCAGTCTAGGATTGCTTTATCTTAAAGTTTTATCTACAAATGAGTGTGACAATAATGGCTGTGATGCACTCCTATCCAAAAAAACATTCTGAGCTCGTAGAATGGAGCTACATCAGGAGTGCAAAGAGGGATCAAGAATTTGTGTCCCAATATGACCTGTGACCAAGATGCTGAACACCATGACCTGGAGATCCAGAGAGTTCCCATGAATGGAAATCTGTAAAGTGGCTCAGGAACTGCCACCACTTTTTTTTTTTTTGGCCTTACACCAACAGAGAATTGTTCATTCATAATTCTCTCTCGCTTCTACTTTTATGCTTCAGGCGCCTTAAATAGACTGTAAGCTCCTGGGGGCAGTGATTCAATGTTTGACCCTGAGATGCTCTCTTATGCAGCTATGCTGTAAAAGTATTCATATTGCTGTAGTGATGAGCTATAAATCTGCAAAAAAATGTCAAGGGGGTTCTAGAGTCAGAGGGTAATTAGGATTTTCATATGACTCAATCATTGGCGCTTCCACAAAAACTTTTAACAGTGCTCAGTTGTGAAATTACATTTACGATGTATTGAAACTACCGGCATATTTTACAGATTTTTACAGGACAGGATTGCAACGTATACGCATTTTATTCATGGTGAACAGAACGGCTGGACTCATAATTACAATTAAGCCGAGATGATATGAGACAATATTGATACCTATAATTATTTAAACACACGTTTCCATTAAATTATATCTTAAATGTATACCGCACAGTATTTGCTTAAAATATGGTCTTCCACACGAATTATCATTGCATTTCATTAATTATAGCAAGGTGAGTAGGCTACATATATCTGTGATTCACGGGTTCCCTGCCTGGTCTGTCTGGTCTTAAAAAAACAAATTATTGGCGTTCCCGGGGGCTCTAGTGTATTGTCCTAAATTGCACTTTTGCAGGTAAATGGATTGATGTGGTGTAATCTGACAGTGGGAAGTGGTCAGTGCCATTTCATGTGCCATTTGTTATGCAAACTACTGAAAATATATGCTGACATCTATATTTCCATATTTAAGGCATGCTGCCGAACTGTATGTCAATCATTTATTGCACTGTCACTCACATCACATATTAATAACAGATAAACTACTTTTAATCCTGATTATCGGAAATTCCAAGGTGCTATTGGAAAGCCTCTGCCTGGGGCTGATGGGCGTTTCAGTGCAACCGAAACCTTATGACGAAAAATAAATTATGTCCCATGAATGCAGATTGCATTCCTTATAATTTAATGGCTGAACCCCTTTTGCGTCTACATTCCTTATAGTTAAGCATCTAATTTAATCATTTGCCGGTCACACAAAAAAAAATTGTTAAATTAATTTACCAACGCTTGGGGGAAAAATACATATTTAAACTACTTTATATACATTTTCAACACAAGGGTGTCCTGTAACATTAGAGAATAATAGATTTCATGTTAAGCAAAGGAAAAGGATTTTCTTTACAGTGAGGGCAGTTAAGATGTGGAATGCACTTCCAGATGAAGTGATTTATCGAATTCCATTAATTGGTTGGATGCATTCCTAGTATAAACAGGCATTCAGTGTTACACAGTAACAGGTAAAGTGTAGCTAACTAACTAGAAGGGTTTGTATTACTCTTTATGACAATAACGGTTTGTTTTTTATGTTTTGTATGAACAGATTTGAGAATATGAAGTATTTAACCTGATGGACTTTGCTGTGTCTTTGTTTTTCAACTTGTGTAACTATCTACTTACAAATGAGTGTGTTTCTAAAGAGTAGGAATTGCATATTGATGCACATGTATGGTGAATACAAGCCTGTTTATAGTTTCTTCCATTTTGATGTCCTTATAAGTACCAGCCAATACACTGTTTTATTTTTGCTTGATTGCAGTATGACTTCATGGAACGGTTGGATGGAAAAGAGAAATGGAGCGTCGTGGAATCACCAAGAGAACGACGCAGTATCCAGACCTTGGTGCAAAATGAAGCAGTGTTTGTCCAATACTTAGATGTCGGGTTTTGGCACCTGGCATTTTACAATGATGGCAAGGACAAGGAGATTGTATCTTTCAATACAGTTGTTCTAGGTATTAAACCTTTATCTTTCTCTTCCTCTTTCTCACAAATGTTTATTATGTCGCTAAAGAAGAAATAGTTGGAGATTTTTGTTTTGTCTCACTGACATCACTGTATATTATGAAGGGCTAAACGCAGTCAACTTCATGTAATATATGGCTGAGTCCCTCTTATTTTGGAAATCCTTCTCCAACATGTAAATATTCATTGTCTGTCTCTATGTAGCCACTTGTGAACCTGTGAGACTAGATGCCTCAGGTTGATTCAGTCAGTTCAGTAATTATTATACAAATGTCTGCCTTGCGATGCTTGGTAAGTGGCAATAATTCAAAGTCAACAAACCTCAGGCTTCGATTTTCCTAATTTGCTAAGGCAAACACACTAACTTATTGCTTTTCTCATAAATCCCTCTACCACCTACTTCAGCAGACACGGTGTAACATAACTGTATCTGGATTTAGTGTAGACCATGCAGTCATATTAAAGTGTCCGGTTTTAACACCAATATCCTGGCATATATGTATCAATTATAGCATTTTTACACATAGACCAAATAACTTAATTTTCTCAGTGCTTATTTGAGTAATGTTCAGGGCTGGCAACATTAATCTCAGTGGGAAAGTTTAGCAAAGTAGTCCAGTAAACAAGAAGCCTAAAACACATTTGGCAGACACACTTAGCGTGTACTGTCTAGTCGTGTTCAAAACACATTTACTTAAAAGGAAATAAAAAGGAAACTCATAATTCTGGTGTAAATGCTGCCCGTATCCCAGTTTTCACAGGACAGTCCCAATTTGTGGCCACTATTCCATGTAGCTGCTACACTATTCTGATTTTTTTAACAGCAGAGATCATAGGTCAATTGAGGAAACTCTCGCATCCCCCTGACCAGCCAATACAGCAGCACAGTTGTCCAACATGGCCACTGTGCAACACTATCGAGTGCAGTGAGCTGGCCCTTCCAGTAAAGCCTGTTGTGGTTGGATCCCACACCTTCGCTTCTCTAGCTACATCTTCCAACATAGGTGTCACAATTTGGACACCTAATACGTGGGAAATTATAAAATTACTGTTTTACACTGGGGCCTAGCTATATTGAAATATTACCCATTTTATAATACATAGTATTATTAGGGGCAGACTAGTCCTTTGTAATCAATTTTGGACCAGTCCGGTGGAAGGGGGAACGCAGCGGGGTCATGTCACACAAAGTTACAGAACCCTATGGTAAAAGCTCAGTGTGCAAGCAGCCAGAGAGAAAGATGCGGGTGTAAGAGGGTAAGGGAGGAATTAAATATGTACGTATGGTAGAGTGAGAGTATATCTATAAGTGTGTCAGGCTCGTCTTTAATATTTATTTGGACCCTGGGCAAGCATTTGCTTGTATAACCCCCTTCTGCACTGCGTAGCAAGCAATAATACCCTCTACCCCAGCCCCCCCAGAAAAAACAAAAAAATGACCACACAATCTTACCACACATAAGCACAATAATTTGTCACTTGCATAGCAAATCAATTGTGCTGACCCAGCAAGTGTCCCGAAACAGAAATGCAAGTCATGACCCTTGTGGTTCCTCCTCCTTTGTCATCACCACCAGGGTTATTTTGTCCCCTCCTTCACTGTGTCACATCTCTCTTTTCCTCCCCATGTAGTTCAGGTATAGCTCAAATAAACAACACACGTAAACACATGATTGCAGGTATAGATCAACGGAATAGGACATGCAAACCCTGTATTTGCAGGTATCGAGTAAATAAACAACACATGTAAACACAGCATTCAAGGTGTAGAGCAACTGAATAACACACAAACCCAGCCTTACAGGTATAGAGCAACAGAAAATAACATGTAAACTCAGCATTGAAATGCATAGATCAAATAAATAATGCATGGAAACCCTAAATTGGAGGCATAAATCACAGGTCATACACCTAGAGGACAGACCTGGCACCCAGATTGCACACATAGGACTTTTCTCAGAACCCAGATTGGATCCACAGGACCTGCCCAGCACCCATGTCTGTGCAATCTTTGTCCCCAAATAATTTGTCTTTGCCATCTTTGTCACAAAACAGCTTGTAAGTGCCCCAAATAACCTGTCTGTGCTATATTTGCCCTGCACTTACACATTCACATCCATGCTATCACACATGTATACATGCATATATAAATGCATACCCATTCCCACATATGCATTTTACTAATAAGATTTTAGTAACTCATACCTTAGTAGCCAAAAGATTTCAAATAATCCTACAAATATTGACAAGTCTGTTCAAGGTACAGTATATAAAATTAAATCCACTTTACGGCTAGTAGTTTTTTGCCTTTACAATACGTAGATGTTGGAACTGTGACAAGCAGCTTGTCTGAAATATATTCTGCATGGGCTTGGACAGACCACAATTGAGGAGTCGGAAGTAATAGGCCTAATGGCCAGGTAGACATCTAGATAAGGCAATGACAGTAATTGGACAGATATCAAGAGAAAGGACCAGTATTTCATTCAGTTCAGAGACTCTTGCACACATGCCTATTATCAGAACTTTCCCCTATCAAGAGCAATGAAAAAAGCTGAAAGCTGCTGCACTCTGTGATCTTCAATAAGAGAAGGAGCAGCAGACATATGTCAGCGAAAGTTCACGCTAAATACACCTTTGGATACAGAAAAAACTACCTTCTTGTGAATTCATGCAATGTAAAGGAGAGCGTCGTTAAATGAAATTTGCTCTGAACAAATAGTGACATATTAAGCAAACAAGTTATGTCATTTTTTTCTTCATCATTAACATGTGTCATGTATCCCAAAGTCTCTATGTGAAGTCCTGCTTTCCTGCATCAGTTTCTTCTTTCTCAGGGCAGGTTAGTCGTGTTTGACTACTATTATGTAAGCCACTCCGCCACAAGAAAAGCATAGTTCCACAATTCCTACAGTTACTGTAGACTCAGAGTATGTATTTAGTTATCTTTATAAAAAGTACATATGAAACAATAAATAATAATAAATTATTATTATTATTATTAATTGATATGCTAACAACATCACCTATAAATATAACATCTGGTTAGTTTCATCTTAGAAATATGTGCATACATGTATATGAAATTACCAGTTTTGGGCTGATATGCACTATTTTACAAAATAGTGGACCAAGGAAGTCAACATTATCACACCTGGGAACTTCCCATGATAGGCTACCTGGATCTCTCCCTCTTCTGGGTGAGTGGCTTCATGAATGGGCAAGGCTAGCCACACATGGAGGCACGGCTAGCCCCAGTTAGTGCTGGGGAGTGGAACTGAAGTAGAAAGAAAGTAGTCAAAGACTGGGTATAGAGTGGGCATGCCAAATGTCACTGACCTGAAAGGGGAAAAAGTCACTGACCTGATGGCCCAGGGAAACAGGACTCCATCCCAGAAAGTTTCCAAGTATGAAGCTCACAATGGTATTATATTGTATTTTGAGTACATGTAAATTCCCAACAAAAAATATCCTTTTAAGGCCAGTTGTTTTCTTCCCCCATACTGGTACATGCCACAAGTGCACCTTTTTTGGGGAGATAATTGCCATTTTATATATGTATCACCTTTCATCTTTTGCACCACCAACCGAATATCATAGCTTTGTTATTAACACATTTTTGTATATACTTTTAACTCAATGCATGTTCTGTAAAAACAGACTTAAAACATGTCCAGTTTTGCAGCTGCAGGCTTCAAATTGCTATTTTCTTATACTTTACATTGATCGACATATGCTTTTTATGATTTGTTTCATAATAGTAATTTGTCCGATGTTTTTTTAATGATTTGTAATGTTTTAAAAATCATTAAAACAAGTGCAAATGTAGTTTTTTACCTCCCCACATCCTTTGTCAGAAATACAAAAGCAGAAAAAAATATTGATAAGGTGTCAAATCATCCCATAGTGCTCCAAAGGATAATCTACATTGTTAACTACAACTTTTCCTTGATTTTATCGACTATTATAATTAGAATACGTCAGCAAAAGATTAAAAAATCTCTGCAACTCGTGATTGTTATTTACTCCTGCTGATTTAAAGAAGTATTATCTGTATAGAGCAACTTTATCCTTTTTCTGAGTTACTAAATATGCATATACTTAAACTTATTTGCACCTTTTAAAATAAATTGTATTTTTTTATCTGTGTCTGATTTTGTATTATCAGTATGTGGTTCCTTGTACCATTCATTTTCATTTATCTTTTTTATTTTTTTGCTGTTTTTATTTTCAGACTCTGTTCAAGATTGTCCTCGGAATTGCCATGGTAATGGGGAATGTGTGTCAGGGGTCTGCCATTGCTTCCCCGGATTCCATGGAGCAGATTGTGCAAAAGGTATTGTTATATTATGTTTCAATGCTAAGTGCATATTTACCAGCTGGAACCATTTCAACAATTGCAGACCTAGCCTTCAACTTGAGTTGTCAAGAAATATGAAATGGAAAGGAAAAAAATGAAAATATTATTCGGGCACGACTTGAACAGGAAATTTCATCTGTCGTCTGGACTTTGATGGCCAGCATGTATATATATATATATATATATATATATAATAAAAGCAATGCCCTCCTGTTCATACAAGATTTAAGCAGCAGTTAAGCCAATGTTATATTATTTTGCACAATGAACTAGGCTTAAAGTTCTACTTTGTATATCATTGGAACGCTGCTAAATGGAAGGGTCTATTTTGGGTATAGCTCTAGTAAGCCCTCCGGTCAATGGTCTTGAGGCTTTACCATCACTTTAACCCCTTAAGGACAATGGGCGGTCCCTAAACCCATTGAAAACAATGCATTTTGAGCCCGTACATGTATGGGCTTTGTCATTAAGGGGTTAAACTGTCGAGTTTGCTTCGAGTTCGCTTTTTAACTCTCTTTGTGCATATAGCCCTACTTTGGAGCTCTTTGGGTTTTAGTTAATGAAGTTTAAATTATATTCTGATGTAATGGTATATGAACATCCAAGTATCTAGTGGTTTTCTTTTTGTTTTTAAAAATACATTATTCAGGGGTGTCGTCGACTAGGCTTAGAGCAGCAGGCCCAGGGGTGGAAGCCCCTCTACCACAAGACCATAGGCAGGTTGTCCTTTTGAATGATTAGGTTCTGCTACTCAATGGTCTAGTTTGGGAGATCAGAGATATCCCTTGTAACCACCCCAGCAGTACTAAGAGGGTCTGTGCTTAGCCCAAACAGCCCCCATGGTTTCCTTAGCCGTCATCTTGTGTCTTTCTAAAGGCACAGGGACATCATAACCATTTGGGTAACACCATTAGCGATTTGCTACAACAAAATGTTTGTGATGAACTATTATAAGGTTCTCTGAGATAGCTAATTGATTACACCAATATAACATTATCAAAATGTAACAATTTTATAGTGTTTGTATGTCTTTCAAATACAATAAGCATACCCATATATATTCAGTGCTATTTCTGTATCCAAGCAATATATTAATATGTGGGTTTCCTTGGCACCATAGGATTCATAAAAATTGAAGCATAATGTAAGTTAAACAAAATCATTTGATGCAAGATATAAACTTTCTGAGATCCAACTAAGATTTGCACATGGTGTTTGCAAATCCCTATCTAACGAGTTTTAAAATTGAAAATAAGGCTGCCGGTACATTAAATGTGACATTTTAAGCAATTAGGAGATTTGAAGGCAATAGGGAGGTAACACCTAAATCTTTCATTAAATGCTGTAAAGAAAAATACAACAGTTGTGAAATGTGCCCACAAGGGTGAAAATCATTTTCTTTTGTTCCCTTTTTTAAAAAAAATGGTATTTTCAATTTTGAACATTTAAACCTGCACCGCTGATTTAAGAATGAAGTGTAATTTATATAAAATGAGCCAGCACTGCAGAACCATTCACTTCTTTACTTTGCTATTAATCACAGCTTGAAGCATGATCCTGCAAGGAAGTGTAATGCTTAACTCCTTCAATGCTGATAAAGTAACTCCTCCATATTCCTCTTTACATCATCCCTTTCTCAATTACACGAAGGGTTTTAGAGGAATATATTATGTCTGCCCTCAATTTCAATTTGCTAGGCAGCAATGGCATGAAATTAAGCCATTTTTAACAACCAAAGACAAACAAATTACGGGACTCAAATCCAAACCCGCAAGTATATACAATGAATAAAAGCACTGTATTTCGGCCAAAGCACAGAAGATCACTTATTACATCAGGGTACCCCAAGGAGATTAGACTTTATTTACTTAACCCAATAACCCCTTAACAGGAAGATCAAACCAATGACTATCTTCCAACCTCAAGGTATTCTCCAACAAACAGTTTTTATAATTGCTGTGAAGTAGGTAGAAGTCACTAATGGGTCCTTCATTTTTGTATGTATTACATTTTATCTATACTATTGCATTATAGTTGGATCTGGAAATCAGCTTGGTTAAAAAGTGTTTCATGAAATATAGTTGGTATTTTTTGGGACTTAAAATTTCACTTTTTTAAGTTTGAAGAGTTGACGTGAGAGTTGTGGTTTCAACTACCTTACTTTATAATACTTTATGAAAGTGTAGGAGGCTTATGCCACAGGAACAGCATGACTGGCCACATAACATGTATAGTTATATCAGTGAGTTTTCTTGCATCATACTTAGAAGACTTTCTTGATGTGAAAACCTGTGAGTGTAGGCCCTCCATAATGAATAGTGCCCATGCCTATGGTGGCAGTCTCCCCTGGTACAAACCAGGGAGGGAGAGGGCAGATCACCCACATGGGCAATCAAGACCCCTGGTGTCCCACCGTGCAATGGGCCAGTTACATTTATATATAGAACATCAGCAGATTCCAAAGCTCAGTGACAATTAACAATGGCATTACAACTTACAAGATACATTTTGACATTAACATTAACACATGTTAAAACATACTGGTACAGAAGGTGAAGAGGGCCATTCTCTTGCAAGCTTAAAGTGCATTAATATATAATTCATTGTGTGAGAAGACTTTGAAGAAATCTTGCAGTTTTAAGTATATGGAGCCCATCAAGCTCTTCCGGCTACAGAGGCTCATAATGTATATAAGATCTTCATAATGTATCATGAAGTCAGGAAGCTCTCCCGCAAACTCTCCTGACAAGTCTCCATTTGATGATTAATGTCGCCATTTTCAAATACCGTGTTTTCTATTTGTCACCTAAATAGGAAATTATCCTATGTTTTAGTTATTACCAGAAAAAAACAGAAAAAAAAGAATAAAATAGTGTAAAGAGGAACATCTTCTGTTTGAAGTTCCTTTGTACAGTACCTGAAACATGAAGCCTTAAGGCAATATCTAACAGAAATTGAATCCTGCAATATATTTATGATTTACTTTATAAATTGTAAATTCCCTGATCACATTTATCACATGCAGGACAACAGGCACATACACTATATTAGTTTCTGCTGTTTATAGCGAGCCATTGAAGATCACCAATTTTCGTAGTCCTTGTTAGTGTTTCTGTTGAGCGATGTATCCTAGCCGTAAAATGATTCGGTTACAGAGATCTTTGACACTATGGAAGGCGCAGATATGACATCATATACCAGCACGCTGTGTCTTAAAGGTACACCGCTTCTTTTAATGCAGAGAGGACGCCAACCGATGAGGGGGATGAAATGACATTATAGTTACATATATATTGTAAATGAGATTACCATTTTTTAATGGTTTCTATGCACGTCCTTATTTTGGCTTCACAGTTCACAGTTTTAGGTTTTGTTTTTTCTTTGGTTCCCATTTCCTATCTGAAAAAAATCTATATCATATTATTTGACAATACGAAACATTCCAAACATTGTACATTAGTATTATTATACTTCATATAAAGTTGATTCTCTTTGTCTGCCAGGCATTAAGTTCTTGAGACATACATGTAAAAATAACTGAGCTCTCAATCTCTCTCACTACAGTGAATAAATTCTAATGTCCTTCAAGAGTAGAAGAGTCTCCTGTGTAAAAGCACTGAGCAGGAACAAATTATATTTATGTACTGTTCATCACACCATGAGGCATCCTTGAGTGCTCTGAAATGAGAGAACAACACAGTTTAAACATTTCCATAATGATATACTTTAAAGAATGTGCTGTGTGTCTCAGAATGTATTTGATTGATATATTCCCTTTGTGGAGACAATGTTTATTACTGCTAAGGATTATACTGTGCATCTCACTGCAGTAGGTAGCTGTGTTGTATGACTCTCATCCTGTCATTTTAAATCGAGAGAGGTATAACGCAGGCACTCCATCATATAGAATTAGTTAATTTAAGAACTTCAGTTTTATGGCCTACAAATCCCGCATTAAGTAAATTCCCATACTTTGTGGCTTTGTAATGCTGCATAGGCAGTTAATGATCAGAGGAAAATTTCTTTCTTTTTCGGCATGTGAAAAATTAGCATTATGCAGCCTGGCTTCTTCTTTAAAAAAAAAACGCTCTTCCTGCAGTAGCTTCAAAGTATAATAAAGTAAAAGGCAGTAAACTTTGTAAAATATTCTCAAACAAAATAAACCAGTACATGTCATTTTAAGGCTGGGTCACCTGGCTGTATGAATAAGGAAGCAGGTATCCAGTCCCAGTGACAGAATTTAAAGACCATTTTTTGTTGATTGCATCAACAGTTCCTGCTTTGACTACCACTTCTTCCAGTGCTTCATATACACTGAGACAGATGATTCCAGGTGCACTGACACTGGAGTTACCAACCAATTGCTTCAGGAAACCCCTATCCAACACGCGTACTGTCGAATGTTGGCCATGAATCATCATAGTTCTACAACTGCTCAAGAGCCATCAATTAACATGCATGCAGGCCTAGACGGACCATCAAACAATCGGGCAAGTGCCTAGTGGGCTGGTATCTGATGGCACCTTCCAAAAGCTCATACGTTAGACTGCATCATTGAGTTCTGCTGTGTGTATCTAGTGGGCAGCTGCACGTACATCCTATAGCGATCACTGGCCTTGCCAATATGGCAATCTGAATAATGTTTACTTCAATTAAGCTCAACAAATGCTCGACAAATAGGATACTTAATGAGATTATGCACAAAAATGATATAGATGTTTTGTGTTTTAGTACATCAATGGCATAAAATGATGAGTACCCTGATCAGATTAACATTCCAGGCATCTGTCAGTGAACTTACTCATAGCTAGTCCAGGCATTATATATTCATAGTTTAATTGTATGGTTCAAAAGCCAAATTGATATATACAGTGTGAATTTATTAGACATATGGGGACAGATTTCCACTGTCCTAAAATACTAGGAGCACTGCATACCATTGAACAATAAGAAATGTTAGCGCTTGTGGTCAGTTTCCTTTTTTGTTAAGATGTCATAAAATGTCCTCTGTGTTAAATAGCTCTTTAATGAATTTATATAATAACAAAAAATACACAAGGTAACTTAAAGACTTGGCAAGTGCAGCATGGTGCATTGTCAAGGTCATTGTCACTTTTCCTTGTCCTGTTCAATTGCAATTTTACCCAGAGGCTGTTTTGGCTTTTCTCCATAAGGTAATCTCTGTAGACATTCTTCAGCCAATTGAGAATTAGACTCATTGTTCCTTCTCCTCGTTCAAAAATTCAATCACAGTTCTTTGTTGCAAACCATCACGCTCTCATGTCTGCTTGTCAATTACCTGTCCTAACGGTTTGAAATTCTGCAAGTTGTATGTAGAAAGGCTTCACTGCATCTCTCTGTATAAATACATTTTTAAATGCTTGAAACAAAGGAGCGCATTTTGTAATTCTCCCATCAGTTTTACAACTGTTAGGCTATCAGAAATAAGACACGTTTTGAAATGATGTCCTTCTTAATATGCCTGAGTTTTGCCAGCAGCTTACCTTAAAGGGCACCTATCAACATGCAAATGCCCTGGAGACTAACGTCTTAAAAAACTGAACTTGCATAAAACTGCTATAGAATTATATTTGCTTAGTGTATAGCAATAAGTATATTTGGTACCACCATGGACTCCGTGTGCATACTTGCAGTGCATCTTCCTAGGCTTGGCCTCTGGAATGGCTGGAATCAGCGGTGGGTGGAATCAGAGACACACATAGAGGATAGGTTAGTCCTAGGTAGACCTGAAAGGACAGGAGATGGGCGAAGAATAGGTGACACCTAGGTGGGATTGGGTGTAACCAATGGCAACTCCCCTACCTAGAGATTGAAAGTATTTCCCTGGAGCCCTGGGAAAGCCGTCCTTCTCCTGTAGGCTCCTCGTTGAACCATACAGATTTGTAGGTATGGTTATGTGGCATCAAAGTGTGGTGTAAATTGTCATCATACCTGCAATATAAAATACATTAGTCAGTTAAACTAATCATTTTGAGATTCTCATGGATGTAGTAAAATGCAAATGGTTTTCAAAGGATTGGCAAGATCCACAGCACATACTCCACTGCAAAAGTGCGTTTATTATTCGGTATTCTGATGTCCTTAAGCTTCTTCAGCCCATCTCTTCTCAATTAAATCTTATTATTTATATAATAATATTTTTTGGATAGCAGTACAACTAACTTACTAAATAACTACTACATGCCACCTTAGCATGTGCCTTAACCACATGAAGCACTTAGTTTTGCGCTCTACCATCTGAAGCAGCTTTGGTGCCACTTTGATGTTGAAGTTATTATTGCTCTAAATGATTTTACAGTTGGAAGCAATTATGATTAGTTATTGACCAAAGATTTCTATTGCAACATAGTCCAACATGCGGTAATTGACAACAGGAAGCATGGGGCTAGAATTGATGGACCATGGGTTTGAGCTAAAAGAGGTATCAGACTGCCATTACTTCTGTGTAGAAATACTTTGTTCCAATGACACATGCACTTTGTTGTGTATGTTTTCATGAATGACCAAATGCTTAAGTGCCACCTGCTGAAACAGATCAACCCATAAATTAAAATATTCAAATGCAAGTGTCTGAAGTCTACAAATAGATTCTCAACTCGGCTGCCATAAAAGTAAAATCCAAACTGACTGCAGCTTGATAAGTAGTCCGCTTGCACAGTTTAAGTCAGCTTTTAGGTTTAGTTATTGCTGTAGTGCTATAAACAAAAGACCAGTATATCTGGAAGAAACATAAGATAGCAAATAAGAACCATTTAGTCTATGTAGATGGAATGACAACGAACCCTGAGATCAGTACAATGATAAGAAAAATATGAAATACGGTATGCTCTCAGTAAAACTGGTCTGTATGACACCTCTAGTGATTTAAAGCTAAACTGTAACCCCCAAACTTGGTTCAGCGTTCACTACCTTAGATTTAGACATATTGTGGGAAAAATAACAGATCACAATTCTAACCACATATTTATAAAAAATTAATTCTGCAAGACTTCATTAATACCAGTGGAGCCATGAAGTATGTATTTTTTATATGTTCTGCATTAAACTGAAGGTCACTTTAATGTACAGTATGTAGATGTATGGAAGATGCAAATAGTTCTATATCCATTATGCCAACAAATACATAGTAATTTTTAATATATTATGCATAAGAAATTGCTATAAGCAATGAATGAAGCTGTATGAAGCCATGCATTAAATATTCCATTATCATCAGTGCTCTATTTTACATTATGGGAAATGGGGTTAGAAGCAGGAGTCTGTACAATTATACTGTTGACTAATGTACAGAAAAATATTTAGGGGCCATTAATCAACTAATGTACACATTTTTTTTTAAATAATGTAGTTCAAAATAATGATATTGGATAATCAGAGTGTATGACTTTGGTGTTTCGCATTGTGGGGCAATTATGCCGTGTATATTATATAGAGATATATCATAGAGAGAAGAAGAAAATAAGGCACATTATCAAAAACAAGTAAAAAAATATATATATAATATAAGACACTACTGTTGGTACTTTTGGGACACAAAAAAAAAACAGGTCCAAACCTGGCTACCGCCACCATAGAGTCTAAGTGCTCTGTAAATCTTCCATCATTGATATTATTATTATTATTATTATTATTATTATTATTATTATTCATAAGCTGCATTCAAGGCAGACTCACTGTGGCAGTAAGCTTAGTATTTTAGCCATTTTTAAGGCCCTTTTGCATTGAGCATAACCATAATAAAGTTATTGAACATTAACTTACCTGACTCCAGTATATGTTGATAATTGCAATTCTTTATCAGCAATTTTATGGAAAGGTGGATGGTAAAATGCAACAAAATATTGTTTTTTTCATATATATTTGTATATGCCATTACATAGATATAGCTATAGATTTCTAAACACTCATCTACAGACACCAGACAAGCCACAACCACAAGGGATTCTGGGTAGGTGCATGCAAATAAGGCCAACCTGTCTGTAGATGAGTGTTTAATAATGCTTCTACTACCCCCTTAATTATATATATATATGTACTTGGTTTTATGGTTTATTATGTTTATAATCAGTTTTTTGATTGCACCAGGCATAAATAATGGCCTTAGATGGTATTAATAGATTTCCTGCAATGGTAACTTTGAGAATGCTAAGTTCACAGACCTGATTGGTCGTTCAAATTCAAAGGGCAAGGCCATAGGCGGCTTTCCATATTTTTGCTCCACAACTCTCCTTTTCTGAACTGTTTGGAAGTACGGCCAATTAGCAGCAATAATTATGGGTCTAAGTTTTATATACTGGTTAATGGAATTTAAATGTTAGCTATTAATCATGCAATGTGGTCTCATAATAATAACTGCCCTTAAATGAATGCCTACAGCCGTGAAAGCTGACATGCTTTCATGTTAAATACATGTATTTTAGAATCATTATTAATAGGTACTGTGTCATAATATTAGCTGTAAAAGAGCAAACAATTATTCACATAGCTCAGCAACATAAAATCCAGCTAATTAACGACTTCTTGCATCCCTGATAATGGAATTTTGTAATAAAAAAAAAACAAAAATACATTTAGAACACGCATAGACCTTCACACTTCTTTGGTGGTCATGTCATCTAGGGAAAAAGACTTAGCTTTATATTTGACATTTCTGTGCCTTGCAAAATATATTTTGTTTATTAACTGCCAGAAATTCTTTTTTATATATTATTTCAAACTAACAGAGTAACAACCCTAAACATTAGGGTTATTGTAATGTCTCTGTATTGCTTCTCCTTTTAATTTTCTTTCAGTTGATGTTTTCACTGGTTCATCTTCTTGTTCTAATTTGATATTATAACAAATTATCAATGCATTTTTTTGCATATATTGAATATCTTGTTGCTTTCCTTTCTGTTTATCCTTTATGAAAACTACATTCCATTCTCTGCCCTAACATTACTTGCCAGCTAGAAACCAAGGACAAAACTTAACTTCCGAATATGGCTACTGAGATATATATATATGTTTTATTATTATTATTATTATTATTTTCTAATTTTTTTATGGGAAGAGTGTTGTGTCTGCAGCAATGCTTTGCATGGACTTTATATGTAAAATAGCCCTTCCAGTGATTAAATTGTTGCAAATCACTATAGGTTTTTTGTTGTTGTTTTTTTCCCCATTTGATTCTATTTTAAACATTTGTTATGAATAAACCATAGTGACTAAAATAAGTTTACTAATAACTGATTATTACCTTATCACCCAACCTTCACCTTTACCTTGCTGTAATTATCATCATCGTCACCTTTCACGTAATATCGTGAATAAATGTCCGCCGCTACCCTGACCAAACTCTTCTCATACGATTGGTGAGAAGCCACACCTAATAGGAAGACCTAACATTCTTTATCTATTAGTCTATACAAATGATGACCAAAGTGGTTAGGAATGGGCTTTGGCTGACACTTCTTGGAATGTTTGCAAATGCTGAACTTCATTCATTCATTCATTCATTCATTCATTAACATGTATCCTTGTATTTAGCTTTAACGTCTGGTTGGGTTTATTTATGCCCCTCTTCCCATAACGTGCTGAAACCAGGTCAAACTGCAATCTTGCTAGACACATACTCTTCTTTGGACCTTTCCTCGGGGAGTTTCTAGTAATTATGCTTCTGGAGTGTTGGCTAGAAACAGTAAACACATTACCTCTTACATTTTCGTATTATTATAACTTTGCAAACTCTGTGAATACTAATTAATTGAAACCCACCTACAAACTGACTACTTGTACCCCAGCCTAACATTGTATGGACAACTATACCAAACGTTTTGTTAAATTTGGAAAATAAACGATAGAGACAGGCTGATGTAAATGCAACCCGATAGTTTTACTTAGACTAGCATTAAGCAGTTAGGTTATATTGATTATGCGTTATAATAAGCAATCTGTTTAGGTTAATATACCACACTGAAATTGGTTCTATTTTCCTTACAGCTATTTGCATTATGTTCCGTCTGAAGTATTTTTGACCTCTGATAATAGCTGTAATTATTCAAGTAGTTTGGAACGTTCACATTTTGTGCATCTTGTTCCCTTTTATTTTTTTATATATATGTAACAAAGAATCCAATGCTAGACCTTTGAAGCATTTTTACTAAAATACGCCAACCAGTTAGAATGTTTAATACAATGATTGTATTTGAATTAAATAACAAATAGAAAATGTTAGCAAAGTAATTAATAGTGCATGAAACCTTGTGTTTCTCAGAATCAAATCATTTTGTAGTTTTTTAATCTTTCTGGAAAGAGAAAGAAGTAGTTCTAGGTATTGAGGGACACACGGAAAAACAAATTTGTCTGAAAACCCTAGGCCAATACATTACATTACAGCAGAGCTCACAGATTTGTGAATTTTATTCATATATATTAGGGTAATGTTTTCAAAATAGAGAAAGCAAAGACCAGCATGCCCCAGCCTGCCAAGGCATTAATGAAGTACATTGTTAGGACTACGTGCACCTCAGGCACCTTGAAATATGTTCCTCACAAGTGCTAGGAAATTAAGAAAGTATTGATAGAGTGGGCAGAGAATGGTTCTCTATGACCGTTACATTGCCAAAATAATAAAACACCGACAGTCTTTATCTTGCCTCTGTGATGGCGGACAAAGCTAGACATTAAAGTTCAAATGCTGTGCTTCTTGCATTTCTGATTCAGATGGCTGGGGGCGAGGGGTTTTGATGTCATACCACAGGACCATGGGTAACTGCTTCCAGTGAACAAAACACGACCAAGTTTTGTATGATTGAATCTATAAGAAACCCAACTTTACCTTCAGGTAGTACTCCTACTCCACAAAAAAGTATAGAGGTTTTAGTGAACCACAAGAATAGGAAAGCAGATTCTAGAACCAGGAGCCCAACAACATTGTAAATCTACTGTTCAGAATGTTCATAGTTTTTGTGGTACGTCATTATTGTAGTCTGGGAATTGTTTAAAGTGATCCACTATGTAAAATAATTATCGAGTCCTAGAATAATTGGTTTCCATATTCATAAAATTAGGACAGAAATGAGTACTCAACAACTAAAATTGAAATATAACGCCTAAAATATTTTTGTTTACGTGTTTACTTCACAGGAGTCGAATAGTTAAGAAACTAAAAAAGCATAAAGTGAAAATACAAACGCTATTACCATTTTTATGACAAATAAAATAGCACTCGCATTTTGTGCCAAGTGTTAAGCGAATATTTGAAGAAAAGCACAATGACTGCTCTTAGAGATGACAGGATGCAACTTAATGTGATTGATGTCATTATATAAATTAGAAGGGTATAATCATTAATCAATGTCAAATATCCATAGAAGGAGAAATACAGCCAACTCAAATAATAACCGTTATCACTGAGAGCACAAAATCTATTTACATTTTTCATAGCAAAGGTTCACCTTTATTGTATACAGCTGCAATTATTTTTCCTGGAAAGTCATGCCAGGTCTCTTCTTCTTCTATCTGAACACTGTGATCAGTGGATAATGATTGAACTTAAAATGTCAATTCTAAATGTAACCAAGCACACAAGCAATTGCCTACCTCCCAAGTGTCCCTCTTTTGGCCCCCGATTCCTCTGTCCTTCTCTCAACCCCAGATCACCCTCTTTTCTAGGAGCTCAGACGACTTGCTAGGTTTGAAGGTATCATAGTGATCAACAGTCCTAAACGGCAGAAGAAAAGTCTTCATAAAGCCACAGGGGTTTTTTGGCCAATCTAGTCTGGAAAAAAAACTGAAGCTACTGAAAAGGAAAGTAATTTAAATTTGTTGTGCGAAGTTCTTTGGCATGTTCCATAATTCTTTTTTTCTGAAGTTTGAAGTGAATGGCAGCTGTGTGTGCCGAAAGGCTTGAGGGCTTAAGAGCAAACAGCGATGCTGAGCGAAGCCTTTCTTTAACAACGGTAGCTTGGTGGGTGCTTGATTCCATATGATTTTGCTATTTTCAATCCCTATCGGTCCAAACGCAATTTTCCTTCATAACAAGAAGTAACATGGGTAGTAGAAAAATAGTTTGTTAATTGGTAAACATGTAGGGACTTTTTTTCAGCTTTTCAGAAATAAAGCAAAATTGTTGTTAAAAAGTCACAAAATCAGCACGGTTTAACCAGCAAAACAGCCGAGAACCAAAAATAAATAAGCACTGGGAATTCCAGCATTGAAGGAAATTGCTACCATTCCCTGGCTTCTCGTATGTGTCATCATCTTCTGCAAAACTGCATACATTCTGGTAAAAACCTGGCACTTGTCTTTATTTTACATCATTTCTGAGCAATATGCATTTCTACTGAATTGCTGTGATTGGAAGCGTAACAACTATCCGACATAACTAACTTTTTTTCTTCTTCATTTCTTTCTTTATTAGTTTTATAAATATATAAAATAAATAAACATATATAACAATACAAACGTACTTACAAACAATTCTATTGTAGGATGTTCAATAGTCATTTACCAGCAAAAAGCAGAGAATATTACATTACAATACTAACTCGTAATTTTAATGTTGTTCAGAAATACATAAGTCAGACAAAGAAGGGGTCAGGATTCATAAGTAGAGCTAAAGAACTATTAAACAAGTGTGGGAGAAGGATCACAATCATCTAATAATCTAATGTCACATTAACAGCGGAATTGCACCCGGGGAGCCAGAACAAATTAACTACCGCTATCGGGCGTAAAAGATTAAAGTAACAACTAGCAAGATCAGTGTGCTGGCCAAACTAAACGACATTAGCTCACCCAGACAATATTCTCATTAGACACAGTATTCGAAAACAAAAGCTTTTTTTAATCTGTCCCCCCCTCATATTTACTTTGCATAAAAAAAAGCTTCATTCCAATTTGCCTTCATAAGGGGTTAACTTCATAAGGGGTTCAAAAGGGGTTAACTGATCCCGGATGGTCTAGTTGATGGCAGAAGGGTTATGTCTGCCCCTTACATTTTAATTAAGGGAAGGCTATTGACTGTACATCACTTTGATCGTTTGCGATGGGATAGCAATAATAAAACTTGGAGCAAAAACTTCGGAGCAAAGCGACCAAAATATTCCCATCCTTGTTTAATTTTTTAATTACGTTTCAAAACTATTTTTGGTTATATGTCAAGGAACTTATATAATTATCTACTAAAAAAAAAACTTTTAGAACTCTGAAAACAGAGGCATCCTCTCGCTACAGGTATTTTAAATTAATTAAATTAATCATAGGCTTAAAAGTCTCAAGCGATCTTGGTTAACTTCCCTGGGTTTAATTAAAACATCTGTGCACTTTTAATTTATCGATTCCTCCAACTCATATGTCATGTTTTTAACACACCTCAGCATGCACTGCATCATTTTTAACCCGATTTCCACTTAACTGAAGCAATTAAATTCGCCCTGGATTAATTAAAGCATCCATACTTTAGTGCTTAAGTCAGCGTGTGTGGCTTTCCCCTCATGGATTTTGAATGTCAGAGATTTGACACACCTGATGAGTTTCTTTTGTCCTTCCGAAATTCTTTAACGGGTCTTTTACCTCAAAATTGCAAATTATGGAAATGTTCTTTTGCCAGTTTGTTTAAAGCATTCCTTAAAGATTGCCAATGATGTAACATTCTATATCAACTATAAGCACATTAAATAAATAGTTAAAATAATGTATTTTGGGTTTTTTACATAGTAACCCCTTCCTGAACCACTTAGAACATAAAAACCTCTTTATATATAATAGCCTTGTCAACAAGGACATTGTCAGTCATGTTGGGTGAAGTTTAAGGTTAAGGTCCAATTTAGATGCAGATGGTGTCAAGTGCGATTGGATATTTGTGATAAGCCCAGCTCAGAGTAAAGAAGTATTTGATCAGAGTAATGGCTACAGGGAGGGAGTAGATGGGGAGGGAGAAAGAGGTGGGCAGTAGATGTTGAGGTATACAATGAAGTTGTGTACATGCAGGTGGTAGGTGATGCAGAGAAAGACGTGGGGCTGTGGTGTTAATGCAGTTGGAGATCTAGAGGGTGATACTGGTGGACATGGATAGGAGTGACCTGCACAGAGTGTTCAAGCCCAATGTGTTGGAGGTGATAAAAGGTATGGCAAATAGAGTTTGGAACTGAGGGCCATCATAATGTTTTGGGGTGCAGGCGTTAAAACATAATAAAAAAAAGTATGGCTAAGAAAGTTTGAAACTGAGGTCCTGTCTGGTTGCGTTTCTGTGAAAGGAGCTGCTGAATAGTTGGGGGGCAGTTGTAAAGTAGGTGGTAAGGGCTGACAGATAGTATTGTAGGGAGGGATCTATAAAATAGACAAAAAGGGAAAGAGGTTCAAAAGAGAAAAAATAATAGACAGAAGAAAGAGGGAGAGAAAAGGGGAGAGGGAGACAATAGAAAGAGGGGAAAGAAGAAAGAAAGACAGAAAGAAAGTAAGTAGTGGGCACCAACGTTAGTTTACCAAATAATTAGCATTTCTGGTGTAAAATGGTAAATGAGTTAAAGTTGTCATACTAACGCACTGATTGCCCAACTTTTCAGCAAACCATTTTATACTGTGACTGCTCATTACACAGCCTGCCCACTGTCTTCATGGGGCAGAAGATTAACAAATACATAGTTTCTGTGGCTGACCACTGAAACTCCAATTACAATGGTGCTATATCAGTATTTCATTACCATTATTATGATTTTATATTTATTTCCAGTTATCTCCAGAATTGCAGCATGGTTTTCATTTAGAATTATTGTCCACTGGTATAAAAACTATTAACTCTGTTGCAACGAGGACTTAGAACTATGTCCCAGAATTCCGGCAGTTGACATCAGAGGACAATTTAAGCATCGGCAGAGTAAAATCTGCAACAAAAAGTAAATTGTCCATACCTCAGGGATTTAAGTAGATCAAATGAGCGCTTTCACAGTACCATTATTTAAATTACCATACGATTGTACTTCCGTTCAACTACTGTTCGGGCATTCCCTTTCCTCTGACATCATCACTGACTACTGTCAGAAGGAAAATTTCCCTTGCAAAAAATATATCATATATATGAGAAAACCCTCAACGTTTTAAAAGTGAAAAGATAAACTTAAGAATTAAAAAATGTGGCCCAATACCACCCATTTCCCCTTACCTAAAAAAATAAATTATGGTTGAACAAGGACATAGCAGAAATGTTGAAAATCCTGTGGTCCAAAAGTTTAAAAATGTCTTGGTCCTGAAGGGGTTAATCATTTCCTAAAAGGGTGATAGGAAACTGCACAGGTGTCATTTATTCTCATCGAAGTACCAATGAAGAAAAAAAACTAGTATTCAACTTATCTAAGGTTGATGCCCATACACTCTGCTCATCAAATGTGTAAAGAAAAATGAAGACTTACACATGAGTTTCCAACAAACCCAAAGACTTTTTTTGTGTAGAACAAACTTATTGATTTTCACAGTCTCACCTGGAGACTTTAACCTTGTTAAAATTCTCCAGGTAAGACTGGAACATCAATATTTTAGTTCTATCTAAAAATAATGTCTATCTGTGTGGGATCTATGAATCTTTAAATAGGTAAATAGACAATGTATGTGATGGATAGATAATTATACATATTTAACCGTAAGCAGAAAATGATCTGTATATGACAATGAATTGCTGGCAGTGTACATATTGTTACATATATATATTGCGCAAGAAGAAATCTCTTTACATAAATGTATTACTTGAGGAAGACTGTTAAATTACCCCTGAAACATTTGCTGTGTTAAACTAATATAAACACCTCTGGTAAAGGTGCCAACTGTAGTATTTTCACGGATAAAGAAATGGTAGCAATTTGAGGCTCTGCGGAGGAATAAAATATATCTTTGTCCAATTGAGAGCTAAAACCAACAATCACGTTTCTTGGACCTGGAAAGCAAAGTGTATTAATCAAGCGCTCATGGAGACGCGCACACAAACAGTAGAACTAAGCAATTCACTAGCTCAAGACGGTTTGTGCACTTAAAGAAGAATACCTAGCTACAGAATATTTTGAGAGGATTTTCTGAGAACCCTGTAAGAATACAGATGGGCTTAACATTTAAAATGGTGCTACCATTTAAGCAGCTAACTAGGGACCCTATTGCCAAAGGTGGATATCCACGTCTGGAAAACAGAAGCTGGATCTATACAAGAAAAATACAGATTTAACAGAGTACATCACTGTTATTTGGTTCAGCTGAAACAAATAATTCAATATATATTACATTTCTTGGTTTAGGACCCTTAAATATCATATTTAATTCTGGATTGTTTGAGGCCTGGAGTTCAGTAGATATTTCCTCTAGGACACACACGTAGACACACAGACACATAGACACAGACATACACACATACAGACACAAACACAGACACAGACACACACCAACCTATACAAGACCCTTGCAATGGCAAGTTTTTGTTCATTACTGAGAACTCTCCAAGTAGATTATGAGAGTTTTATTTTGCACTTTAGTCTAAATACTACCTAATTCACGTATAAGTTGTGCTATTGTAATGTTTAGAGGCATTCGTGCTTGTTTTGAACCATTAAAACCATATAAATTGATTAAGCATGAAGAAGAAATCCCTGGGGTTTCCATAATGTAATTTTGTAATATTATCACTGGTCTAAATGAAAAGGTACCTTAACCTACGGCAAAATCTTTTCTAAAAAAAAAAATAAAATAAAACTCAGTGGGTAAAAGGTTATTTCAGAAACAGAATGTAGCTGAAAAGAGCAAATAATAAAGGGCACTAACATAGTATTATGAGGTGCAAAGTAAATTAAATTTGTGTGTGGTAGCAAAAAGAACTCAGGTATTACATTATTAACATGAATACAACCCTTTTGGTGCCAGAGGCGTGAAAAATACTTTTCGATAACATAATGCAGCAGAATCATGCATATCATGAGAACCAAAAAATAAAATAATAGGTTCTCTTTAATCGAGTGAGTATTCGCTAGCAATGAATCTTGACTTTTCGAAGAACTTTGTCATAATGTTTATCACAGGCTAGTAAATTATACACCGGTACTCATAAATACACGTTCATAAAATCCACACTTCTGTCAAGTAAACAAATAAAAGAGGTATATTCAGAAATGACTCATCAGCTTTTTTCTCTGTGCAATATAGAGATTTGGCTGAACTATTTTATTCTTATTATTGTGCCCCACAGTTTCCATTATCATGCTGCATGAGTTTATTTTGTGTGGCCTCTTGAGCAGAAAGAATATACGTACTGTGATAAGAAAGCTAATTTGTATAATTAGACTGGTTGGAGAAAATGATTTTACAGGTCTTAAACAAATGGCAATTCTGTTTGCCGCTGCAGTTAAGCTGTAAGTCCCATAATCCTTAGCTATCCTTGGCCAGTCAAAAGCTTGTGAAGAATATATTTGTTTAGTGTGATAGGAATACAGAAATAAAGAGGTGTAAGGTTGTATATAAAGATAAATCATAGGCATAGCATAGAGGTACGCAAGGCGAGCATTTGGAAATTAGAGCAGAAAAAGATGAGGGCACCGTGTTTTTAAGGGCTCTGTTGGTAAGCCAGGTCCGGACTGGCCATCTGGCACACAGTGCACATGCTTGATGGGCTGGTGGCCAATTGCACCTCGTATTGGAGCAGCGGATCGGGTGCTACACGAGGAAAAAAAAAAGCAACATGCAGTCACGCATGTCCAGCAGTCGGCTTTATTGACTTCATTAGTTGGACGCCAGATTTTAAGTGCCAGGGCCATCAGACTGCTGCCACTCCATCCCTGGGTGAGGTTCAGGAGCTTGAATTTAAATTCTGGAGGTTATGGGCAACCAGGGACTGGCATACTGGGCTAAAGATTAAAATAAGGATAAGAAAACAAGTGTGGCAGAGGTGTTTGGATTGGATTACCATGGTGAAAGTTAGGGGGGCAGTTAGTAGGGAGTTGCAATAATCTAGACATGATATCACAAGGGAATGAATTAGTGTTTTAGTAGTGTCTTTTATAAGGAAATAATGAACTTAAGAGATTTCGCTGGGGAAGGCAATAGTTATTGGTGAGCGACAATGTGAGAGGTAAAGGGGAGAGTGGAGTTCCAAGCTTTTGTGGAATGTCAACAATGGTGGAGATATCACAAACTGAGGATAAAGGAGACAGGAGAAAACATGCTTAGTCTTGTAGATGTT